>NC_062551.1:127906271-128537938 GCF_016906955.1 Phacochoerus africanus | reverse complement strand
CTCCAAATTCCATGTGACACTGGGCATACTACTGGCTTAATTCTACTCTGATATTTCTCAAGAGCTCTGGGCTAGGCGGTGTGCTTAGAGCATTATACACACCCACTGTTTAAAACTCAAGGCCCTAGGAGGTCACTGCTCTTATTTTCCATCTCATATATGACATATTTGAACTTTAGAATGGCTTAAGTTTGTCTTAAGGCTTAGTGACAAGCCAACAAATAGAAGTCAGAATTTGAACACAGGGCTTGAGTCCCCTGTTGCAAACTCTTGGGCATGGTGCTATACTGAGGTAGCTTTTAATACATAAGTCTCTCAGGTTGTTTTTGTTTTTGTTTTTTTGCTTTTTAGGGCTGTACCTGTGGCAAATGGAAGTTCCCAGGCTAGGGGTCTAATCAGAGCTGCAGGTCCTGGCCTACACCACAGCCACAGCAACGCTGGATCTGAGCTGCATCTGTGACCTACAACACAGCTCATGGCAATTGAGCATTGAGCAAGGCCAGGGATCGAACCTGTATCCTCATGGCTACTATTTGGATTCTTTTCTGCTGTGCCACAATGGGAACTCCTCCTAGGCCTGTTATAAACTTAAGCACACAGTATTCCTGCCTGTGTTCTCAGACTTCAGTACGGAGCCCCACATTCAGTAGCAGAGAAGAGGAGTCCATTGAGTGTAACTGGGGTTTATTAAGAGCCTACAGGGCCACATAATGCATTAGCTGCAGCACTTGCTGATGCAACCAGTATATGGCCCTGCCCTCTGGGAACCGACAGGAGCAAAACAGGGATGCGATGGTTCTGACTGCAAGGAAGGTCTCTGTCAAAGAAGGTCTCAGGTAAAATGACATTCAGCTGAGCTGAGTCGAGAAGGACTGTGCAGGAGTTCTCATCATGGCTCAGTGGTTAACAAATCCGACTAGGAACCATGAAGTTGCGGGTTCGATCCCTGGTCTTGCTCAGTGGGTTAAGGATCCGGCATTGCCATGAGCTGTGGTGTAGGTTGGAGACGCAGCTCGGATCCCTCGTTGCTGTGGCTCTGGCATAGGCCAGCGGCTATGGCTCCAATTCGAACCCTAGCATGGGAACCTCCATATCCCGAGGCAGCAGGCCAAGAAATGGCAAAAAAGACAAAAAAGAAAAAAAAAAAAAGAAGGACTGTGCAGAGGTGAGAAACAACGTGATATTCTCGGGGAATTCCAAACAATTTAGGATGGTTTTAACCCAAAAAGGTGACTGGGGAAGTAAGATGAAGCCTGAGAGCTGAGTCAGACCTAGAAGGGCCCGGTAGGCAGTTCTTGGGAGTTTGGATTTATTGTGTAGATTGCACCCCATAAACCTTTTTCAAGCAGGAGTATATCAGGAGAGTTAAGTCTGAGTGGCCTTAGGTATTCCCTGTATATAATGAAGTAACCTCTCTCCCAAGCATCAAGAATGGTGTGAGTCACCCATCATGGGAGGAGTAAGAAAATACCTCTATGTTCCACTGTTCATAAAGGAAACCTATTGAGAAATGTTCGAGCAGAGGTTTCTCAGGCTCAGTTGCAACTCATCGGTAGCTTGTGAAATCAATTTCGTAGGTCGCAACCAGCGATTTTCTAAAAAACAAACTAGAACAGAACAGAAAACATCAGGACACATCAAGCATAGTAAGGGCATGTTTCAAGAAACTTGTTTCAGTTATGCACAAAAATATGTGTAGGTACTGGGCCATGACATAGAATGTATGTTATTTCTCACTATGGGGTCCTAATCTTTTTTTTTTTTTTAAGTTGAAATCTACTGCTATAGATCACCATCTTTTTTTTTTTTTTAAGTAGAATAATTTCCTTTCCAAAGAAAATATTCTGTTAAACTTCAAACTCAGAGCTGCTCTGACAAAAAAAAGAGATGGGGGTGAAGGGAGTTGACTAAAGCAACTCGTAGAGAAATTCACACTCATCTTCACACTACAATCCCCCCACCCTGCCCTGCCATACACATACACACACTGCAGCACTACAGGAACCCTTGGGAACCTCACTGACCACGGTTTGAAAACTACTGCTATAGAATGGTAGTTCTTTGTTCTTATTCATTCTTAAAATTAAAAAAAATTATTTTTATTTTTTTAAATGTTTATTTTTTCTATTATAGTTGGTTTACATTGTTCTGTCAACTTCTGCTGTATGGCAAAGTGTAGAATGGTAGTTGTTTGAAGTTTTCAATCAGGAACATGGATAACTCTTCTATTTTAGAGCACAGCTGTGTCTGAGAGCTCAGGATAGTGCTTCCCCTGCATCAGAATCACTGGGCTGCCTGCTTAAAATTCAGATTTCTGGGCTCCACCCAGACCTACCAAAATGAGAAACTGATGAAGGTATTGTTCTGGCAGTTCCAGTTTTAAGCAGCTCCCTAGGGAATGCTTTAGTACAGCAAAGTGTAAGAACCCTTGACCTTGGCATGGAGACTCCTCTCAAATTGGCTAACATCCAGGTGAAAAGTCTAAGGATTTGAAAAAGTAGTGGCAATGGCACTGGAGACATCAGGACAGGTTAGTGATGTGGTGAGGAGAAAAGTGCTAAAGAACTGGATTGAGGCAGTGAGGGAGAGGAAAGAATCCAGGTTGACTGGGTAGCATGTGATTTTTTTTTTCCTGCTATTTTAGCATATGGAGGTTCCTAGGCTAGGGGTCAAATCAGAGCTGAAGCTGCTGGCCTGTGCCACAGTCACAGCAACGCTGGATTGGAGACGAGTCTGCAACCTACACCACAGCTCATGGCAACACTGGATCCTTAACCCACTGAGTGAGACCAGGGATCAGACTCGCATCCTCATGGATCCTAGTTGGGTTTGTTAACCGCTGAGCCACAAAGGGAATTCCGCACGTGATTCTTATAACCAAGTGGGAGAGAAGAAGGACGGTTTAGAAGGAAGAGATGGTGGTTCAGTTTTAGGCATCAGAAACCTAGACTATCTATGGCTCCTCCAGGTGCAGACATATAGAAGGGAGCCAGAAATGGGGGTGAGAGCTCTGAGAGTTCCACAGTGAAATGTTGACTTGGGAGTCATCAGCAGTAGGTGGGAACTGAAGCCATATGTGCTTTCATTAATAAATACTTACTAAACAATCTCCCGCCATGTGTTAGCTACCAAGGGTGAATGTCTTCAAGATGATGACCTTGGATAATGAATACAACGTCCTTCTATTGCCATGTGACAGGTCAGTTATACTGATCAGAAGCAATTATTTTTATTTTAATGACGTTCTCTGTTCTTTCAGTACCTGTTTAAGCGACTAATAGTCCAGGTAGAACACAAATGAGCTTTTCCTCGAGTAAGTCACTGGTTTCAGTGCTATACTCAAAAACTCATGAGTTCAGTGTAAGTTTCTAAAGTGTAGCAAATTGGATACTAGAATATTAAGTACTGAAATGATATTTAACAACCATAATTTAAGGTAATCAAATTAAGGACTGTCTAACACTTTGGAAGATATAATCATAAACTGAAAATATCAGTGATAAGTGAAATAAAAGAGATTTCAAAATCCTGAGTCAATATTATATTTAAAATAATCTACAACCACCACTCCCCTTACTTGGAAGTTTTCAAAATGTCTCAAACAATATTCTGGTTAATATCCCATTGCTACAGAGGAAAGATGATATGCACATTACAAGAAAGAAGAATACCAGGTGGTCTGGAAGAAGGGCCCCTCACTGCAATCTATTTATGATAGTTCTGGGGGTTTTGGTGACAGACATGATGTGTAGAAGATTGGGACCTCAAGTTGTATGAAACCTGTTCTTCAGGACTCACACTTTTCTATTTCATCTTGTTAGCTTTATTTCCATCAGTTTAAAATTCACGTGTACAATTAAAAGGAAATCTAGACATGTGAGTGGTACACAAATAAAACATCCACAACAATGAAAGCAATCACTCACACAAAATAGTCTCACTTTGGCACAGGGGCTACTCATTTCATCAAACGAAAGGATATATTTTAAATATGTTCACTCTGTTATTCTTTGTTTTTAGTCCAGGAGAAAACAGCAGGGCACCAGCAATAATGCTAACCTAGTAAGCCACAGGGCTGCCTGATTTACTAAAATAGAAAATTACAACTCTCCATAAAAATCAGGTTGTGAATCTCATCCTAAGGAAGCTCTTTTCTTACTGGAAAAGGATTTTAAAGTCACATTTTAAAGTAAATAGCTATTCTTGGTTAGAAGTCTTACAATGTGCAAGTTATACATTAATGGAATGTTCAAGTGAAAATTCTCTTATAGCACTAAAAAGTTTATTCAATAATTTAAAAATAACACTTCCAGATGTGGTCCGCATTCAAATTCACACTTGTTTACCCACAACGTTTTGGAAGTTCAATAATTCAGAAAATAGATTGTCACATATAGAAAGGAATGAAAATACATACCTTTAGTAAACCTGACTTATTTTTACTGAAGAAAGCAAGAAAGTACTGAGACACTTCAAATAGATGATGAGCAGTTAAGCACTCCACAAATGATTCATTTAACACTATTGTGACTACTGCTGAATCTTCTGACTCTAACAACCGGTTTTAGACACTTGTTTCAACTTTGTGGCCAGCTGTGGAAAATGGAAAATCTTTGGTGCCAAGGGGTTAGAGATAAAATTTAAAGCAGAGGCATACCAGCTAAAACCACAGCCTAGACCTAATTCCAGTGTTTAACTCAGGGCAACAGCTGGAAACCATAAACTGCACAAGTAAGAAAACACCATCTCCACCTCCAGATTCCTCTTTAAGCATTGTATGCGTGGACCTACAATACCTCAGTACCTCACTAACTGTTACATCAAGAACTCTCTAGCAGCTAAGAAAAGGTGTGAGGTCAGCACTGTAATGGCAGCGGCTCTTTACCTGATATAATCTTGAAGACTGACAGAACCCAGCTTGCTTGTGCAGGGATCTGAAATGCTTTCCTTTTTTTTTTTTTTTTTTTTTTTTTTTCCTCTTTTTAGGGCCACTCTGGTGGCATATGGAAGTTCCCAGGCTAGAGGCTGAATTGGAGCTGTAGCTGCCGGCCTACACCACAGCCACAGCAATACTAGATCCGAGCCGTGTCTGGGACCCACACCACAGTTCATGGCAACGGTGGATCCTTAACCCACTGAGCAAGGCCAGGAATTGAACCTGCGTCCTCATGGATACTAGAGGGTTTGTTACCACTAAGCCACCACAGGAACTCTTTTTTTTTGACATTCTTTCTTGAGTCACTCCTTTGGATTAGGAAGGCCTGCCATTGCATCTCACCTGGACACATAAACATATTAAGCTGTAGGCAGGTAATAATTTACATATCACATAACCTGCCATTATCACAGAGCAGGGTCATGAGATACCCTAAAAGTGATATCTAGGATGGGGTTGAAATTTTTGAAAAGGGTTACAGTATGGGACACTGCATAGGGGAGCTGACCTGATTAGGAGACCAGATTCTGGACACTCAGACCTCCAGAAACACCGTTCTAAACTCAGAGGACGGGAACAGGATAGGGTAGGAGCTGGGAGACTTGCCTTAGAGAGAGCGGGCCTGCAAGAGTGACAGCATGGCATAGCCCAGGAACTGCTAGGTCCTGACACAGGGCTACCCTTTTCCATCCTGCCCATGGCCACCATCATTAATCCACCACACCCTGTGCTTCTGAGCTCAGACAGAATCCTGCCTAGCACGGTGCTCAGCAGCCTCTAGCAATCACCTGGAATTTGACCCCTGAGAAGAAATCCTTTCATCATCCCTATTATAGTAAAAAAGAGCACAGGCTGAAGATCAAGCCGACCCAGAGCTGAAATCTTGGTTTATGCCCACAGGCAAATCCATTCACCTTCCTGAGCCTCCCTCCATTTCTTAGCTATGGAATGAACACAAATGACACTGACCTGACAGGACTTTTGTGAGAATTTAATGAGATAATGGGTGGAAAGTGCCTGACACAGAAAACACTCAGAAAATGACCACCCAGATGGTATGGATTCTTCCCCTGCTGCGCTTCCTCGGGCAATTTATGAACACATCTGGTGGAGAGCTTCAGTTGCTGTGGTGTATATGTGCACGCGTGTGGGCACACACACAATTTATTACACTCCATCCTATTTTGGCTGCCCTACTAGGCGGACATCCATGGGGGAGATTCCTTTTATAACTTGCTCAACATAGGTATCCAGTGCTTAGCTATGCACCACGCATGTAATAGGTACTTGATTAAGCCTGTTAAATGAGAGAGTAAGGAATCTTGATTCGAATCCAGACCCTAGACTAGAGTGCTTTTTTTCTTGGTCTTTTTAGGGCCCCACCCGCGGCATATGGATGTTCCCAGGCTAGGGGTTGAATTGGAGCTGGCAACACCGGATCCCCAACCCATTGGGCGAGGCCAGGGATTGAACCTGCGTCCTCATGGATACTAGCCAGGTTTGTTACCACTGAGCCACAAGGGGAACTCCTTGACTATAGTATTTGGCAAATACCTGCTCCCCAATCCCAATGTCTAGAGGTGAATAAAACATAGTTAATGGGTTCAAAAGGGGAGATGAGCATTTGCAATACACTGTTCTGAGGATTTTCCAAAGTACCATGGGAACATAGTGTACATGAGACCTGAGATGCTGTCCCTAAACACCTGCATTAAGTTTTTTAAAAGGTCATTCTATGTCTCTGCTCCCTGTTTCTTCATCTATACATTAATGGGGTTGAACTAGAGTGACCTCTAAGTTTCCTCTGGCTCTTACACTTGATGATTCTAGGTTTCAAGTACAGCTTCCTTCTCTACATGCAGATAGGGAGACAGTCTGCTGTAAGTAGTCCTGTTAATCCTTAAAAAGCTAGATTCTCTGATAACTCATTTTGCATTTGTTATGCTTTCTGCTACCAAGAGGGAAAAAAAAAGAATCCAAGTTACACACATCCATGGGTTTAACTCGGCGAGAGTATGAATCAGAGCACCATTCAGAGTCTGTCCAAATATCTTCTACTTGCTGCTTCTGATCATACCTAACTAGTCCCTAAGCTAGTTGGAATTGCTATTTACCATAATACGCTTTAAAGGAATGCAATGCAACACCATCTTTGTTTCCTAATGACTTTTTTTTTAAGTTTACTATGTAATATTCAAAGCAATGCTAGTCAGAGCACATTGCTCAAATCCCAAGAATATGACAATAATTACTGATTAACCTTTTAAACTAGCAATACAATAACACTAGATGTGCACACATGGCCTTGTTTTCTAACTTTCTTTATTCCTCAACCTCTTAGCCGCCCCATTGTCACCCTCCCCCTCCCCCACCAATGTTCTATTCATCCCAGATGCTCTCCTCTTATTCACTTTTCTTCATTTTCTCTTTTTCTTCAGGAATTTGGCTTGTATCTTATTTGTGATAATAACCTCATCTGACATAGAGACCCCTGCAAACATAAACAGCACTCATTTGATTCCACTGTTCAGACCCTGAGTATAAGCACTGCTATCCCAGGACAGCATGCATCATCCAACGAAAATTTACTGAGCCCTAAAAGGGGACAACAATAGTGCTCATGATCCAGGACACAGGTAGACAAGATGAGACATAAGCTCTTTCCCAGTTCCTGACTTCACTGGATCCTTCTCATAGTTTAGCTCTCAGTTCCAAGAGTGCCCTTTAGAGAGCTCTTCTTTTGTGCCATATAAAGTGTGTTTGACCCAGTCATTCCCTTAAGTATCATTCTGCTTGATTTCCTTGTGTCAAGGTCACACTCTGCACTTACCTTGTTTATTTGTTGATTGGTTGGTTGATTCATTTACTAATTGCCCATCATCTCAGGTGGAGGGTAAACATGAAAGCAAAGACCTGGCCCACTTAATTTGCCTACAAACACCTTTTGTGTACAAATGGCCTTCTAGTTCCCTTTTGGAGGTTCTAATTCCAGGAGTCTGAAGTAGGCTGAATGTTTAACAAATGCCCCAAGGGAGTCTCACGCTCAGGGTGAACGTGTGAAGTGATGGATTTGATACAAAACCATGTCAAAGTTTGATGACCATGCCTGCTTACCCCTCACTTGGGGACCTTCCACTGGAAAGGAAAGGTCTTTAATTCAGACATACTCTGTAGATGCCTATAAAATGTAATTTGTTAAGAGTGTACAGTATAGGTCTATAGGAATTCAAGCCATTCTCAGGCTCATACTCAAGGAAAAGAAAATTATTGGTAAAGCACAACCTGGTTAATAACTTAATGAACTATGTAGTCAGAGAAAGGAAAAAAAAACTGGAAACATGTTCTCAGTTTGCATTGAACACGTGTTCAAAGTTTGATAGAAGGACTACAAGGGAATGGATGGCTTAAGTATAGAGTAAGGATGGAAACAGAAGAAGGCAAAGCAAAGTTGGAGAACATAATAGAATAGGTGTGACAGATATCAGTGAAAGGAACGATGAATACCCCAAGTCGTACAAAGAAATGCCAATCAAGCATCCTGTAAGAACCCTGGAAACTAGAGGGAAAAAGTTGTTCTTAAGTTAAGCCCAGTTAAGCCCAAAACCCAGGTCACCTTAAAAAGATATTATAGGCCCTAGACCTGTAGCACCTTTCTTAAAACCTGACTGAAGGTAATAACATCTCAGAACAAAGGATGCCATCAGAGGTAGGGATGTCCAGGACCACATGCAGTTCCTGGGAAGAAACGTTCTTGGTCAAGGTCAGCTTTTCTCGTGGCCGGGATGTCTCCTGATTCTGTGCAAAAAGGAACCTCTGATGATAACTGGATTTGCCAGGTATTGAGCATCTAAGCCTTTTGGTAATTTTATTTCCTCAATCCAAATAAATACGATGGCATTCTAGTTAATTACACACACACACACACACACACACACACAGCCTCTAGAGAGAGGGCAGGCCAAAGGGAGGAAGGCAGGAGGCAAATAAGTTCTGGTGCCATGCTTTCCCCATATTCTTCCCTCTGCCACCTTTACGGCCTGGTGCTCTTCTCCTCATTCTCTGAAAGCCAGCTCCTTTGTCAACTCCTCTGTGCTGTTTCCCCAGACACTTCTCTCAGGCTGAGCCAAATGCTCCCATTCCATGTTTCTACACAGTCTCCATACTCTTATTGTCTAATCAGACACTGTGAGTGGATTATTGCTTCACCTGGCCAGGTGGACTGAGAGCACCTAAGGGCAGAGATGCTGCCTTATTCACCTCAGATTCCCAACACCTGACTGGTGCTGGATGCTTAGAAGTTGCTCAGTTTTCAAGGGAGCAGGAAAGGAAAGCCGAAACGTTCCCTTCCCACTGGCCATACACACAGCATGTAAATATACCAAACGGCTTTCAGATCAGCTTCCCTACCTTGCTGCTATAACAGCAGCAAAGCTGGGATAACTCCCAGTACCTTTTTCTCCCAGAGGAACTATAAACCATGTTATCACAGGTACCGGGGGAAACCAAGGACTCCTTTCCCATGCTTTTTTTTTTTTTCTTTTTAGGGTTGCACTCATGGCATATGCAGGTTCCCAGGCTGGGAGCTGAATCAGAACTGTAGCTGGGGGTTGAATTGGAGCTATACCCACTGGCCTACGCCACAGCCACAGGAAGACCAGATCCGACCTACACCACAGCTCATGCCAACACTGGATCCTTAACCCACTGAGCAGGGCCAAGGACCGAACCTGCGTTCTCATGGATACTAGATGGATCTGTTACCATTGAGCCACAGTGGGAACTCCCTCCTCTCCTGGTTTGAGATGGTTTATTATAATCTAGAGCAGAAAAGTCTGGGGTTCTTCTTCCAGTCCACGTGTTTCCACATTTGGGTTAATCAAACACATTTAAGCTACATTACATCATAGTTTGAAAGAAGCCTCTGCTTAAAAGGTTACTTTTACTATCCTAGAAATCAAATGAGATCAGTAAGTCAAAGTGTGTAAACAACAATAAATAATTTGTAAATTGTTAATCGGGTGAAGAAGAAACATCTAAATCACATAAATAGAGATGCTGAAAAAGATCGTTCAAAATTTAAAGGAGCCTGTCTTTGAACCAGAGACCATCGTTTACCTTGGTCCAGGATACGGGACAAGTCAAATACCCTAAGTTCACCAAAGGGCATATAAATAAAATCTGAGAGACTGTCTCACTCAAACTGTAGAACTAAAGGCATCATGAGACTCAACAAAAAGCTCACCTGCTTATCCTTTGGTTCCTCCCCTATAGGAAAACATGAAACACTTCCTCTTTCAACATATACCTTTCTATTTTCCTGAAGCAAATGTTTGTTTATTATTGTGTACAATGACTAATTTGATATTTTTACCTAGTAATATACATACACTGATGGGTTTCCTAGTTGGGTAAACTTGAATGATTTACTTAAACTTGCTAAGCCTTGTTTCCACATCTGTAAGACAGACAATAAAATTCCCCTTGTGGGGTTGGTGAGGTCCAACTGGGAAAACAGATATGAGACCCTTCAGTGCAGCGTTTATCACAAAGTCATCACTGTGATTGGCATCTCACTCTCTCTCTCTCTCTCTTTTTTTTTTTTTTTTGGCTGTACCCACGGCATATGGAATTTCCTGGACCAGGGATCGAACCAGAGCCACAGCTGTGACCTACACCACAGCTGTAGCAATGCCAGATCCTTAACCCCTGGGCCATAGCAGGAACCCTGTGATCAGCATCTCTTATTCTTACTCCAGAAAAGGCCTTTTGTGATCGGATATTTGTAAAATCTACAACGGCACCTGTCGGAGGAGCAATATGGTATAGTATTTTTACAGCTTGGTCCCTAGGCCAGACTGCTGGGTTCAAATCTCAGATCTACACTTGCTTTGGCATAACCCTGGACAATTTTTATTTAAGTTATTGAACCCACCTGTACCCCGGCTGCCTTATCTATAACATGGAGATAATGAGGATGCCCACCTCCTGGAGTTGCTATAAGGGCTAGTGACTGATGATACATAAAGCATCCAGATCCGTGCTCAGCACTAAGACATGATGCTTTAGCCATTCTTGCCCTTGACCCTCCAGACTTAAAGATGCTCAAAATCAAACTCCAGAGTGGAAAGGGGTGGAAAAATACTAAGAAACCAGAGTTATCTGAGATGCAGTAACTAGTCATTTCCTAAGTTAATCTCACAGGGATAATGATTTAAAAAAAAATAAGTTTAGCCTTTTAGAACATAGCCATACAGAAGCAACCAAGTTAAAAGAACTGCTTAGTAGAAGGAGCCTGTGGAGCCCTATCCATCCAAAACTTCTATTACAGAACCAGCAGTGCCACAAATATTTTTTATTTTCATGCTCGTTTTCTCTGCGAGACAGTTCGTACCTCAAGGACTGAGACTATATGCAGGCAATTTACTTTTGCATTTCCAGTTCTTGGCATAGTGTCTGACATAAAGTGGATACTTAATATTTATTAATGAGTAATCAAATGTGAATTAAAGAATGGTTTAAAGATATGTTAGATACTTGTCCAAGTACAAGAAGACCTCTTCATACTCTCAGAGCAGAATTTGACTCAGGTCACCAGATTGGAGCCAATAGCAAAAGAGAAGATAGATGAACAGCAGTGATGTCCCCATTACCCAGGACCTCAAAGTCACAGTCCCCAGTTTTTACCATTCAGAGCTTTTATTATGAATCATCTTGTTGTTTGGAAATTCTTTTTTTTTTCCTGCTTTTTAGGGCCACACTCGTGGCAGGGTCCCTGGCTAGGGGTGTAATAGAAGCTACAGCTGCCAGCCTACGCCAGAACCATGGCAACGTTTATTTATTTTATCTATTTATATATGTATATTTTTTTGGTTTGGCAATTCTAATTAGTCCAGTCTGAGCTAATGTATTGCACGGGGCCTTTGGCAAGGTTGTTTTGCTTTCTGCAGGTGATACACACCCCCTATTCAATGCTTGCACCCAGTTCAAATAAGATTGAGTCATCTTCTCATACTTATACCAAAAATGTTATCAATAAATCTTTTTTTTTTTTTTGTCTTTCTGCCTTTTCTGGGGCTGCTCCTGCGGCATATGGAGGTGCCCAGGCTAGGGGTCGAATCAGAGCTGCTGCTGCTGGCCTACGCCAGAGCCATAGCAACTCAGGATCCAAGCTGCATCTGCGACTTACACCACAGCTCACGGCAATGCTGGATCCTTAACCCACTGAGCAAGGTCGGGGATCGAACCCACAACCTCATGGTTCCTAGTCAGATTCGTTAACCACTGAGCTAGGATGGGAACTCCTCTGAAAATGCTATCAATAAATCTAATAAAACATTTACTATATAGTCATAGACACAGATTCACAAGCATTATACAGGTTGTCCATCTATCCACACACGCTGGGAAAGAATGCCTAAGTAGCATTATGCATGCGGTCACCTGATGCCTACTCAACACCTCCAACAAGGGAAAATTCACACACATCACTGGACAGCCAGTCCCACCAGAGAACAGCTCCAATTTGTAGAAAATTCTTCTGACAATGAGTTAAAATATTCTTTCTGTAATTTCTACCCATTGATCCTAGTTTTAACTCCCAAACTTTTAAGATAGAATTCCTTTTCCAGGTAACAATTCACAAAATGTTTTTTGTTTGTTTTGTTTTGGCCTCTTTTTTTTGGGGGGGGTAGAGATTCTTTCATGCCTGTGGCATATGGCAGTTCCCAAGCCAGGGATCAAACAGGGCCTGCGCCAATGTAGCAACCCAAGCTGCTGCAGTGATAACACGGTATCCTTAGCTCACTGCATCACAAAGGGATTCCATAAAATGGTTTTTTTTTGGTCTTTTTGCCATTTCTTGGGCCACTCCCGCGGCATATGAAGGTTCCCAGGCTAGGGGTCTAATCAGAGCTGCAGCTACTGGCCCACGCCAGAGCCACAGCAACGCAGGATCCAAGCCGCGTCTGCAACCTACACCACAGCTCACGGCAACACCGGATCGTCAACCCACTGAGCAAGGGCAGGGACCGTACCCGCAACCTCATGGTTCCTAGTCGGATTCGTTAACCACTGCGCCACGATGGGAACTCCCCATAAAATGTTTTAAAATAACTATTAGGTCCTCTTTTCTTCTCTTGGGTGACAATTCCGATTCCTTCATCTGTTCTGGATCCTTCCAAACCCCAGTCATCCTCCTGTGCTGGCTACACCGACCATATTCCTCTCAAGATTCGACGTTCAGATCTGGCCTATGGTGCCACCATGGACTTCCCTGTGTCCAGAGAAAGCAGGACAATGTCTTTTCTGGCTCTAGATCCTTCACATTCAACTAACATGCCTGTGACCACATTCTCCTTCTGGACGCTTGCACAGAATGATGCCCTCTGCACGACAGGTCAGGAAGACTCTTAGGTCTCCCCCTCTGCCAAATGCAGTTTTTAAGCTCTTCCTTATCTTTTTGGTTGTATAACTGCAGTGTGTGTGTGTGTGTGTGTGTGTGTGTGTGTGTGTGTGTGTGTGTGTGTGTGTGTGTTTTCTAAACCTAACAATTGTATCCATTCTTATAAAGTGCTGCTCTCCCTTGCTTTGGCAGAATTGTTTGTTCTGCTCTGTTGACAGCTGTTAGAATCCAGAACCTCCCACCTAACATACTAGCTATTCTTGTCTCTTTTGCCACCTACATATTTTGACACCCTCAAGCAATGTTTTTTTCCCCCTCATCTTCTCCAAGTCATTGCTGTTTTGCTGGGGAAATACAGATCAAGCGCAGAGTTTTCTGGCAATCCTTGAGATTCTTGCTAGCTTGAATCCTGTCCCGACTCACCAAGTGGACCTGTTCAATTATTGGTGAATCTCATGACTGTTTCATCACCTTGATCACCAGAACATTATGTCTAATTATCAAAGGCATTGTTAGCATCATCTATACACTGTCTAGCACATTCTCTTATTTACTCTCCTAGCAACTTTATCACAAATTATAAACTGAGATAATTTGTTGTTTAATTTATGTGGTATCATTTAATTTACGTGGTAAGCACCACTTCTTTTTTTTTTTTCTTTTGGGGCCTCACCCACAGCGTACGGAAGTTCCCAGGCTAGGGGTCAAATCAGAGATGCAGCTGCCAGGCTGTGCCACAGCTACAGCAACGCAGGATTCGAGCTGCATCTGTGGCTTGCACCACAGCTCAGGGCAATGCCAGATCCTTAACCCACTGAGCGAGGTCAGGGATCGAACCCACATCCTCATACTAGTTGGATTCATAACCTGCTGAGCCACAAGGGGAACTCCAGAAAGCCCTATATTCTTAAGAAAAACATTTCTATCACTGAAAGAAAAACACTTGATCACTTATTTATTGAAAAACTCACTTGATATGAACATAGCACTTTAATTATTTAAAGAGAGACAGAAACTTCTCCAGGTGGATTCTACGCAATCAGCAGATAAACCTCCCTGCAGGTTCTGAGCCAGACTGGGGCCAGCTAGGAGAATTGGGGGAGTCCTTTCCTATACTAAAGAAAATACCAAGGTGACATTAACTCTGATAGTATCAATGGGGGGTTTATGAAATGCCCAACTTAGGCAAGAATGTCTCTTCATAAAATATGGAAATATGATCCATTAGCAAAGTCTTTGTTTTTCGTGTTTTTTTTTTGTTTGTTTGTTTTTTTGCAAAGTCTTTATTGTATATAGAAAACACAGTTTGTTGTCACTGAAAAGAAGGGCTTACATCTAATGGTGGTAACAAGATACAGAAACAGGAGGATGATGAAGCTGCGGGAGGCTGCATGGAGTGTAATCAACCTTCACTTTCCTTCCCACACCATTTCTTTTATGGGCCACAGTAAAGGGGGATACGGTTTCTACGCTTGGATAAAAAACTTATATGCTTATTGGCACAAAAATGAGGGTGAAAAGAATCTTATTTGGAGCTGGAAGAAAAATGATATGATTCAGAAATGGTACCCTTACAATAAGCATAATTCAGGACTATCACATCTACTTGTGAAACATCCTCTTGGAATGGCCGAATGAGATGACCTTAGGGGTCCCTCCTGGTCCAACAGGATACGGTAAAATCTCCCTAGAACACCAGAGCTCTATAGAAGTACTGATGCTGGCGCCACCCTCTTTGACTGATACTGATTCCACCCTCTTTGCTGGTCACCCTCTTTGACTGATACTCTACCATCTCATGCTCCCTTTCTTAATGCTGCCAGAACCTGCACTCGTACATGTGGAATTACATGCCATGAGGTCCAGGGAACAGGATCATGTCCACTCGGTTGTCCAGGCCAGCGACATGGGTGTTATCCTTGCCTTTTCCCTTCTCCCACCTTCACATGGAAAAGATCACCAGGTACTGTCACTTCTACCTCCTTAATCTCTCTCTAGTCCATTTGTTTCTTTCCAAGCATCCTATGCTTCCCTGAGGTCAGATCACCATCTTTCCTCCTGGGTTCATTTAATACCTTTCTAAATGGTCTTTCTGCCTCCACATTCTGCAAACTGTGGCCAGCGATCTCTCTCTAAGTTAACGCTGATGAAGCTACCTCCTTGCTTAGAAGCTTTCAGGACAAGCCCAGATCTACAGCCTGACCAGCCAGTTCTTCATGACCTCACACTGACTGACCCGCCAACCTCTTTTTTCCCGTCACGTCTGTGGGTGGAGAAATACTTTCTGTGTTATTGGTGGTACCCTGAACTGGCCATGCCGTCTTGTTTCTGGGTCTTTGTCCCTGCAGCTCCCTCTGTCTTCAATACAACTTAGAGATCCACAAGCTAGTTCCTCACACAACTTCTAGTGTTTAGTGTAATAAAGATAGCAGCTGCCGCTGAATGTGAGTGCTTCTGTTCAAAGCATTTTTATGCCTTCAGTCACTGAATCCTCTCATCAACTCTTAGAAGTCGGGCTTATCATGTTCCCCTTCTATAGATGAGCTTGCATGATCTCTCAGCGCTCGGTTTTGTGCCTCTTCTAAGTGCTCGCAGAGCTCCCTGTGTTCATCACAAAAACTTACAATTACTTTTCCCAATTTTCTGCACCAGAGATTGCAGGTCCTGAAGAGAAAGGACATGCCTGGTTTTTGGTGGTCTCCTAGACAAAGCTCAATAAATGTTTGCTGATTTAGTAAACCATACAATGCTTGGCAATAGGGATAAGAGTTAGGAGCACATTCTAAGAGCAATCTACATTCAAATCTCAGCTCTTCCAATTAATACCTGTGTAACCTTGAGCAAGTTAACTTTCTGGCCTAGAATGGGAATAATGATAATATACAATTCTATAAGAGTTAAATAAATTAACATCTGTAGCATGCTTAGGTGAGTTCCTGGCAAATATAAGGACTATACAAGTGTTTGCTATTATTAGCATTTGTGTTAATGAAGAAACTAAAAGCACTTACAAAATGGAATGAATACCGTTAGTTCAATTTTACTGGCAAGAGAAACTGATAAAGTGACAATTCTCAAATACATGCTGATTGAACATCATTGCCCAAATACTTGTTACAAAGCATCAAAGAAATAGCTTAAGGATGGGTTCCTCACACAATATCCTATCCACAGACTTTTTAAACAACAACAACAAACCAGTAAAAACAGAAAATGAATGAGTTGACTCTAACCAACTCTAAAGAGGAAATGATCCAGAAGTTTCAGAAGACACTATGTACTTACATAAGGGATAAACTACATATTAGGAACAAATTTATAGAAAACTAAGTTTCCTAAGGCTAACTAATAAAACAAGCTCAGATTTGTGAAAATGGCGAGGGCCGAAGTTCATTTTAAGGGGGAAATTTTCTGAATAATTTACTCACTGACAATGAAAAAATCTGCATCCTCAGACTTCAACAGGGATCTAGTTGTGCACTCTTAAAAACAAAGGAGACATCTTCTTAAAACAATAATTTGGTTTAAGAAAAGATATAACCAAAGGAATAGACACTGTGCCAAGACTTTGTGGAGTAACTGAGTGCTGCACCCCTTGTTAGGGACACTGCCTTTGCTTAGAGAATATTGGAATGGAGACTCCATTTGCTGAAAACAGTGCTGGTTTTCACCAAAGGAGACAGAGAAATATAGAAAAGCTTTATTCAGAGTACACCTTCTGCTAAGCAATGCAAAGCCTTGGTTCTCACATCTATGACTCATTTAAATGCTCACTGGAATTCCCTTGTGAAGAAAAAGAAACCAGAACCTTTTGCTATAAACCCTGTCCTTCATTTCTCAATAACGATCTATTCTTTGGCAATGCTTGCCGATGAAAATAATACAGTATTGAGGTTCCTATCTTTCTAGATTCCAAGTCTAGAATTCCTAAAACTCCATTTCCAATTTTTCTGTGATAGAAATTAAATCCTACATAAAATGTAGCAATAATCATAAAAATCTTTATTTGCCTGAGAGGTCTGGAAGAACAACCAATGGTGCCTTATGACAAATAATGTTTGTTTTAGTTATTAATTTAATTAAAAAATTTGAAGCAACAAAATCCTACTAGACCTAAAAATCTGGAAAGTCCTTGGATTTTACTAAAGCGGAATTTGTGCTTTAGTGGAAAAGAAAAATGGATGAGGCCCTGCCATGAGATTCTAGAAAATCCTCAGTGGCTCCTCTGTCATTCTCCAAGTTTCTACCTTTACAGTTTCAACTCATTCAGTGTGTAGGGTATCATGTTTAGGGATTAAAATACACACTTATAAGTCAAAGATTTCCTCTTGTCTGGTGACTGCAATCTGTCTATGTCTTAGATTTGCAGTAATAAAGCATCATACCCCCTGTCCCTCTGTCTGTCTCTTTCCTACACACACATTCAATCCACATGGTTACACAAGTGAGGCTCCTGGCACACCTGATTCTACTCTTAACCCCCAGCTTCGCCCCTGCAAAAAAAAAAAAAAAAAAAGGTTTCTTTGAAACACTTCACCCAAACTGGACCACTCAAAATCCCAGCCTAGACTACCCCAGCTCTAGCCAGATGTGAATGGTCTAAGGGTTGGAATCTGATTCCAGGCTGGGCCAGTTGAGTCCTATCCTGGAAACCTTGTAAAACGAGAGAAGAGACCTAAACATGTACACATAGGCTGGCTGGCATGTTTCTGCACAATCTGGATAGAAGTATCTGGAAAGTAAAAAGCAGTTAATGCAGAGGGAGATAGGAATAAAATAAGCGTGTTGGAGAAACTCAGATGAAATGTGAATGGAATTTCGTGGAAAACATAGGGCTTTTCAAGCCCTGGTTTCAGGCCATTCCTTAGACCTGGTGATCTACACACCTCTGGACCCCATGGAGCTCCTGTTCCTCTCCTTTTTCACTTAAGCTGACATGAGCAGGTTCCCGTTTTTGCAATTAAGAGGATAATTAATGTGAGAATGGAACTCTAAATTTAAGCATAGGGCCAGAAACTGAAGTTTTTCCAGATATGTCATAACCACCACAATCAGAGCAATCATTCCCTGTAGTTTTAGAGTCTCAGTCAAAAGAAGTTCAGTCACTGGTCAAAAGTCAAAGTTCCCGGAAGAGTTTGGGGGCAGGGAGGGGGACCATAACGTATGGCCATAATGATGTAAATGAACTTGCAGAAATTATTTTCCTTACATTTCCTTTGGCTTCATAAGTTAAAGCTTTGAGAAGATGTATTCAAGAAATACACTTAAGTAGGAGTTCCCGTCGTGGCGCAGTGGTTAACGAATCCGACTAGGAACAATGAGGTTGTGGGTTCGATATCCCTGGTCTCACTCAGTGGGTTAAGGATCCGGCGTTGCCGTGAGCTGTGGTGTAGGCCGGCGGCTACAGCTCCGATTAGACCCCTAACCTGGGAACCTCCATGTGCTGCGGGTGCAGCCCAAGAAATGGCAAAAAGACGAAAAAAAAAATACACTTAAGTAGATTAGTCTTCATTTTGATAATATGCAAAGTATTTGTGCAGATTATAATTCTAATCAATTTGTTTATTCATAGCACTCTTAAAAATTGTCATTAAAAAAAATCATCTGTCAAAGCACTTCTGAGTAAGCACATTTTTTCTTCATAGAGGTAAAATGAGGGTAAACTTGGGAGTTCCTTTTAGAAGCAGAAGATAATAACAGTTCTATGTTCAAAAGTCAAGTACAATATCACCCTTGGCATGGATTTCAAAGTCTTCCAGGGGTGCTCTTTTGTTCACAGGGAGGTTTTTCTCGTTTGAGCCTTCTTGCATAAGATTCTTGGAGAAGAGCAAAGAAAAAAAAAGATTTGCTACATGTTGAGACATGGAGGAACTGGTGTGCAGGAAATAGAAACCACCCAATAAGCAAGGCTTCGGCCTCTAGAAGTCTTATATCCAGGCCATTTCGTCCTTTCCTTGAAAGATGAACTCTAGAAGGGACCAAATGCTGAAGAGAAGATAAACTCCTATATCAGTCTTCCCAGGGCTCAAAGTAACTCTGGGGTGTGTGTCAAGGGTGAGCCAGAAATTAATTCAGTGCCTATGGAGGCAACGGCCGGCAGAAATTTCTAACTCTTGCCTTCCCCCTTACATTTAAAACTGACTTTTTTCTTTCAGCATGTCCTCTTTCACACTCCATCCAGCTACCCCCAGTCAGCCCTTGCCAGGGCCCCTGAGTCGGGGGCAAGGGGAGTGGGGGTGGGGCAGTGGATGTCCAACCTTAGACACAGGAGTAACTCCCCAGGACTGGATAGTAGAAGCTTCTTTCTGCAACCACCTTCCAAACAAACTTCGTTTTTCATTATGAATTCTTCTCTGGTGGCGTTAAGACACATTTAATAAAGACCTGGGTTCTTATGGAGCAACGAAGCAGGGGGAAGGACCTGTCATCAGAGTGTGTTGGTCTAACCTTCTCTGGCTGGAGGGGTGGTGGGTCTGTTTCAGACTTTATGTTTCAATATAGGCAGTCCTACTGCTAGGGAAAGAGATGGTGTGAAACGCTACACCTGCCAGACATTGGCAGAGACCCGCTGGTGGATTTTAGTGGTTCAAGTCCTAGTCTCCACTAAGAGCACTGCTTTTCTAAAGCGACATGAGCATTTCACATGCTCATTCACTTGATCATGTCCTTCTGTAAAGAAAGTGAGTAGCCCTATTATCCTCCTCTGGCAGATCAAAAGTCCTTGAAGCTTTAGGGCCTTTTCTGGAACCTGCCACACTGCTCCTTTCCAGGCTTCTGCTCTTGAGCTGCCCGCTCAGCCCTGACTGCATCTGGAGTTCTATTCAGGCATCGTGTCAGCGGCCAAATTTCTAGGGCCACCCAATCAAAAGTAGCCTCCCCCTCCTCCTCCCCGTTCTTCCTTCCTCCACCTTGCCAGGCATCATCCTTTCCGCTGCTTTATTTTTTTTAAAAGTTTTATTATAGTTGATTTACAATGTTCTGTCAATTTCTGCTGTACAGCAAAGTGACCCAGTTATACATATATATACATTCTTTTTCGCTGCTTTATGTTTCATCAGAGAGCTTCACCGGACTTGACGGGATAGTCTAATCTATTTATGGTTCATGCCCACTAGGATGCAAGCTCAGGAAGGCAGAGACAGTCTTTTTATCACTCTGTTCCCAGGGCCTAAATAGGGCCTGGTCCATCATGGCCCTCAGTGCATGCTATGTCAATGAATGATTAGGAGTGGAAGCCAGACCTCTGCATTTCCAGAATGCTCCCTGTCAGCTCTGACACTCCTCTATGCTTTCTGCCCTTGGTCTGCTGACCGGAGCTGGGAGCCAGACAGCTCTCACCCTTTCACACGTCTTGCGTTAAAGCAGAAATGCATCATTTACAGGTACGTGAAGTATATAAACCTGGTACTGATGGAAGCACAAGGAAAAAGAATACCACACCGTTTGTGGGAGTGTGGTTTAGCACAACCCACTGGAGGGCAATTTCAAAACAGCTATCAAAATTTTAAATAGGTATTTTCTTGTCCTACTAATTCTCAAACAATATATAGTCCACAAAATAAGTCCCAAGCCACTGGAGGACAATTTCGAAACAGCCAACAAAATTTTAAATAGGCATTTTTTTGTCCTACTAATTCTCAAATAATATAGCCCACAAAATAAGTCCCACAAATGCTGGCAGATGTATATACAAGTATGGTCATTGCAGCTCTACTGAGCTACTGATAGGGTTGAAAGAGTAAAAGTATTCCAGAAAATATCAACAATTCAATGTGGGATACAATGTAATCTTCTGCAGACACTGAAGAGGAGTAGATGCACAGGTTGATACTCACATGACAAAACCATCCAAATACTACAGTCAAGGAATTTCCATTATGGCTCAGTGGAAAAGAACCCAACTAGTATCCATGAGGACGTGGGTTCAATCCTTGGCCTTGCTCCATGGGTTAAGGACCTGGCGTTGCAGCAAGTGGCAGTGTAGGTCTTAGATGCTACTTGGATCTGGTGTTGCCCTGAGCTGTGGTATAGGTCACAGACCGTCGTGGATCCTGAGTTGCTGTGGCTGTGGTGTAGGCTGACAGCTATAGCTCTGATTGGACTCCTAGCCTGGGAACTTCCATATGCCACAGGTGCGGCCCTAAAAAACAAAAATGAACACATAAAAATGCTACAGTTCAGGAAAAAAAGTGAGCTGGAGAACTATTATGAACATGAAGGACACATATCTGTACAAAAATCATTACTATGCCTGTGTATCACACACTTTAATTTGTAGGGAGAATTTCTACAAAGACGACATATCGCACTGTTAACAGTGGAGCTGAGTGCTCCACAAGAGGACTGGGGTGACCTCCCACTTTCTAAGTAACACATTTGTGTAATGTGTACATTTTAGCATCAAGCACATGCCACAGTTGCAAGAGCAAAAATAATAAAGGTTTTCACAGTCATTGAGATTCTGGAGCCAAAGCCTCTTAATATTTATAAAATTATTTACATTCAGAGCCCTTGTTGAGACTTTCAGATTAACAAATTCTGTCCCTTCTCCAGGCTTTATTTATTCCTGATCCATAAAATAACGCTTGGAATTTTTGTCCTATATACAGCTCAGGGTTATTGGGGAGCTAAATCAAATTCACGGGATGAGTTTTAAAAACATTTTAAATTCCAAGAAGCCATTATGTATATTGTTTAAGCCTGTTGTTAGTATTATATTTCATTTATTCCTAGGACCCTCCAGGAAAGATCTATAACTTTTAGAGGTAAGGAAATTTTAGGAGAGAGAAATTACATTTCTTCCTTGGAGAGCAGAACTAGAATCAAATGCTGTGACTTTAAACCCCCGTTCCAGCCCATGCATTACGCAGACGGAAGGCAGGTGAACAGACTCTGTAATCTATGAATCCCTTTGAGATGAAAGGGACGGGTATAGTCAGCAGCAGTAACAAGCACCCTTGGAACTACAAAATAAAACTGCAGCAAAACTAACTTGTGTGTTTCTCTTCCTGCAAAATGTGTCAGTCCAGCATCAGCAAGGCAAGTTAATCTTTTTTTTTTTTTTTTTTTTTGTCTTTCAGGGCCGCACCTGAGGCATATGGAGGTTCCCAGGCTAGGGGTCTAATTGGAGCTGTAGCCGCTGGCCTACATCACAGCCACAGCAATGCAGGATCTGAGCTGCATCTGCAACCTACACCACAGCTGACGGCAACGCCGGATCCTTAACCCACTGAGTGAGGCCAGGGATGGAGCCCGCAACCTCATGGTTCCTAGTCAGATTCGTTTCCACTGCGCCACGACGGGAACTCCAAGGCAAATTAATCTTAATTACGCTCAAATAAATGCTTTTATGCACCCAAAACCAGAACAGTTTAGGAAAACTTTTTCAGAATAAATATTTGGGATTTTTCAAAAAAAAGAGAAAATGAAGGCTTTGATCAAAACAAACATGCATTCACCTGGAGGAAAAATAAGACAGAAAAAAGCAGGAACATTGATTCCATCAAAATGCAGAAAGGGATACTTTAGCTGCTGGGAAGTTTCCAAAGGTTTCCTTGTTATGGCACTGCAACTGCTATATACAAACAGGGTGTACAAACACAGGGCAGGATATGACCTACCCATCCCCACACAGCCATGACCCTGGAAGTTATCACTCTTGCCAAGGCTTCAAATAAGAGGGCTCATTGCTAAATAAGGTCGGTGGACTCCAATGCCCTCAAGCCTCAAGCAAGCCAAGCTTAATCAATATTACAAAGTTCCAGGAGTTCCCATTGTGGCTCAGCAGAAACGAATCCAACTAGTATCCATGAGGATACCAGTTCAATCCCTGGCCTTGCTCACTGGGTTAAGGATCCAGTGTTGCCATAAGCTGTGGTGTAGGTCACAGATGTGGCTCAGATCTGGCACTGCTGTGGCTGTGGTGTAGGTTGGCAGCTGTAATGCTGATTCGACCCTTAGCCTGGAAACTTCCATATGCTGCAGCTGCGGCCCTAAAAAAAAGAAAAAAATATATTACAAAGTTCTATCCATTTCCTAGCACTATGGGTCTAAAAACCAAATTCAAGATAGTATGTTTATTGATCATAAAAGATTGTCAAGAAGACTTCCCGGATGCACTTTCCTTTTCAAAACAGGCATTTTAAAGATGTTTCAGCTATATAACTGAAACAGTAAACAACTATCAATTACACTATTATTAGATATTGGTTTTATTTATTTATTTATTTATTTATTTAATTTTTGGGTTTTTTTGGTCTTTTTAGGGCCACATTTGCAGCATATGGAAGTTCTCAGGCTAGGGATTGAATCAGAGCTGCAGCTGCTGGCCTACACCATAGCCACAGCAACTTGGGATCCAAGCCTCGTCTTCAACCTACACCACAGCTCATGGCAATGCTGAATCCTTAACCCACTGAACCTGTATCTTCATGGATACTAGTCAGGTTTGTGACCACTGAGCCACAAAGGGAACTCCCTATACACTGGTTTTAAATAATTGTCAATATTCTCTCTTCCTTGGGTGGGGGGTTGTCATGCAGAGATGTTTCTCGACAGAAAAATATTTTTTTTCTTTAGGGCCGCACCTGCAGCATATGGAAGTTCCTAGACTAGGGTTTGAATCAGAGCTACAGCTTCTGGCCTTCACCATAGCCATAGCAACACCAGATCTGAGCCGGTCTGTGACCTACACTACAGCTCATGACAATACTGGATCCTTAACCCACTGAGCAAGGCCAAGGATGGAACCTGCATCCTTGTGGATGCTAGTCATATTCATTTCTTTTGCGCCACGATGGGAACTCCAAAGACTGCCTTCTTAAAGAATTCTTTGCTTGGATAATTCGATTCAACAAATGTTTCTTGAGCCTAAGTGCAGTGCACAGTGCAGTAGAAACATGAACGAGATAGAGGTCCCCATTCCTGCCTCAAAGAGGCTCACCAGACACTCAGAAATAAGGTAGAAATGCTATGCCTAAAGTGCTCATCCTCGAAAGTCCCAGTTCCAATAGAGAATCTTAAAACACAATTCTGCAGAATCCCATGCAACTTTTATCTTCAAGACGCTATAGCAACGGGCTCCTGTGCCCAATGCAGACACACTGCATTGGTGTTAAAGACATGCTGCTCAAAACGAGTCAACCTTGTCATCAGGTTAATTTTAGAAGTCCCTTCTCCCCTCTCATTTATAGCTACCTGCATGTCTCTGCCTTTTTATGACTTTTCCACATGAAGCATACTCCTAAAAGATTTTCAAGATTTCACTCCCTGCTTTCTTGAGAGAGTAATAATATTGGAAGCACAGTCTGCAGGTCATCCTGAGAGGTCAGCAAGAAGTCCCCCGGTGTTAATAGCTTGAGTAATATCGTTTTCTCCTTCAGACCACACCATTATACTGTTTTCATTACCCACAAAGGGATTATTTGTGTCAGAGCAAATGAGATCTGATATAAATTCACACTGGCTAATTTCCACCGAACAGGAGAGTTTATTGCTATAACAAAAAGAACAAGGCAATGATAAAAATGTGTTCAAGCTCTGTGAGTTAGAGGAGCAGAGAAGAAATGCAGTAAACAGATAGGTCCTATCTGAGCAAATGATGCATCTTCCATGGGCCATCTGGAAGCTGGGAGGGTCTAATCTGCGGTTCATTCTCCTAGACATTAGGGTTGGGGAGGTAGGTTTTAAAACTCTGCCAAAAGTTTCAAAAGAAATGATATTTTATGTTTTCTTGGAATATCAGGGACTTGGCTTTGGGTATCTGTATTTCACTGAACTTCTGCTTCTAAACTGCCCTTGTCTTTGTTGATCATCCAGATGTAAAACTCCAAAATGAGTCATCCTTTTGCTGCCCCCCTTATGCCCAGTGTGTCTCCACCTGCTGAGGCATCTATCATTCTAACATCTTTTTTTTTTCTTTCTTTTTAGGTCTGCATCTGTGGCATATGGAAATTCCCTGGTGAGGGGTCAAATCAGAGCGGCAGCTGCTGGCCTAAGCCACTGCCACAGCAACGCCAGATCTGAGCTGTATCTGCAACTTATGCTACAGCTTGTGGCAATGGCAGATCCTTAACCCACTGAGTGAGACCAGGAACTGAACCTTCATTCTCATGGGTAGTAATCGGGTTCTTAACCCCCTGAGCTACCACAGGAACTCCAGTTCTAATGTCTTTGAATTCCATCTTTCCTTTTCTTTTCTCACTGCTATCCCAGGAACCCTGGACTCTGAAGTGTTTAAGCATGGGATGAGGGCATTCAAAACGCCTTGGTAGTTTCTTCAAAATATGCACATCTGGGCTCTCCCAGCCCCCAGTGAAGTAGAAACTGGTACGTGTGCAGAAGCAGAAGGGGAGCTCGGCATTTGCAAAAAAAATGTTGCCTGGGTGATCTTGACACAGAGCATACCACCGCTGAAATCACGTTTTGTAATGAACCGTCTGGGCCCTTTTTCCTCAACCCCCCACAGCAAGCCCTTGGAGCCAGTGGGAGCCCATCTCTGATCAGGGGAATCTGAGGAGCCCCAAGCCTTGGTTCAGCCATAACCCTGGTGTCTGCCTTATCTCCTAGCCCCAATAATTAGGTCTCCATGGTGACCTGACACTTACGGTCTGCTCAAGCTGGGCCTCTCCCTGATGCCTGACAGTCTCCCAGAGACCTTCTGGCCCTCCAGATGATGCATCTACCAGTCCTGATCTCAGCCTAGCCGAGGTTGATGAGCAGGTCCCTGTTAACTGCCGCCGGGCTTCCCTGACCCTGACTTCCAGCTGCTGCTCCCAGGGTTGTTGCAGGGAGTGGTATCTGTTGTTCTCAGCTCTTCTGCCTGGATCCTAACCCTTCCCCAGTGGCTCCTGGGAACTATTCCAGGGCCTATGCTATCACTGAGGACCTGCCATCTTATGCCGCTCTGTCTGTGGCACTCCTACACCACCACCTTTAACACTGGGCGTGGGCCTCTTTAAGTCTGCCCAAAGCCAGCTCCTTCCCTCCACTGCATCCCCCACAACCCCCACCCCCTGCCCCAGCTATTCCACCAGAGCAAAGACAGTGGCAGCTGGAAGGGAACAGTGCTCTCTACCTGAATGTGGCCAGCCCCACCTGCCCTACTTCCTTAACCCTACAGGAGGGTCCTGCCACCACTTTGTGCCCCTTTCGGAGGTGTTGGAGAAGCTCCACCCAGATGGCCACTGGACCTCAGGAGGTCACTTGCCCCCTCAGATCTCCAGGCCAATGGAATGCCCCGGGAGCTCCCCAGGGAATACTAAAGGAACCCAGAGCTGCTAGAGAACTTTCTCTCCCACAGAAACATGAATGCAGTGAGCTTTGCATCCAACCTTTCCTGCTCAGCATATGAAGGGTCTCAGCCTATGCCCCTGACTGACCAATGTGGAACAGGATTTGGTGTGCTCCAATAAGAATAAGTCTTTAAGGGAACTTAGAGAATGGGGTTTCTCCTGCAGAACCCTCAGATCCTGGTCTGCTATTTTCCACTGTCTAAGGCTGCCTCTGGCTGATGAGCCCTGGCTCAGCTATTTTCTCTGGATGGCCAGTGCCTAGTTAAGCCAGCCTCTCAATGATCCAAGAAGGCTGCTCTCTCCTGAGGTCCTTATCCTGGATTCCAAGAGCCTAACCCTGGGGATTTTGGAGGGGCTGTAGAGCCAGGTCCCAGGAATCTCCTCAGTTTTGAAACCCCCATCCTTCTTTGCCAGATCCTGAAGGCCCCAGCTACTCTACAATCACTGAGACTGCACCCCCCTCCCATCCCAGGCTGAGCCCAAGCTTCACTTTCCCACCAGGCAGTGGACTCTCCTATGTTGCTTCACTCCTGAGCTTAAGAGAATCCAAGAAAGCCCTAAACTTAAGAAAGTCCAGACGTTCCTGCAGGGTGCCCAGAGTGGCCAATGTCCCTCCCAAATGACAGAAGTCCAGAATCCAGGGACTCCCTGGAGACCACATCCAAAGAGACACCCTGAGTCAGGAGGGTCTGCACAATCCCTTAATACAAAGAGCCCAATAAAGAAGAATCAGGAAGCCTGAAGATTCTCCAGGCTCACGCTAAGGCTACCCTCTAGAACTGTGAGTTACCTTAAAGCAGTTTTTCTGTTAAGTCAAGTTTGATGGGACCATGAAGATACGCAGAGGAGATGTGCAGGAGAAAAGAAAGAGCTTTATATCTTAGTACCTTTAGTGGTACTTTTTTTCCCCTGCTGTTTTTATAAGAAGCCCACAAATTAAGTAGCTGGTCCTGTCAGCCACCCTGAAGTAACTGCTTCCCAAGTAACATGATAAACTCCAGGTACTCTCTGGGGTTCCTTCAACCTCTAGACATATGCCTACCAAAGAAATCTCCTTTTATGCCTTAGGGTAACTCCTCACACAAGTCAATTTCCATTCCGGCTTCACTTGGAACCCTCTTCAAACTTTCTCCAGATCAAAAAAAGAAGACCACTGGTGAGAGGCAGGACATAGGGGCCTGCATTCTAGGAAGAATCCTGTTGAGATACTGCACAGTTGGTTAGAAGGATCCCAAATGGCCACAGGACCATCCCTGTGGTTATGACAAGGACAAGGACAGAGGCTGGGGCAATATATATGTTTGTCAGTTCATTACACAAACATTTTTTGAGTCCCTACTGTGTGCCAGGCACTGCAGAATAAAGGCAGACATAGTCCTGCCCTTGACAAGCTCACAGTTTAGCAAGAGATACTGGCATTTAGCAAATAAAGTGTAATCAAATAGACTAAATATTTTATGCATGTAAACAGTGTGCTATAGAAGCACTGGATAACTAACTTTGACTGAAAGAGTCAGAAAATACCACAGAGAAGGATTTTGAAATATGGATAGGAGCCTGCCATACTGAGAAAAACCACGAGGAGCATCAAGACATCCCTACACACCTACAGGGTGGTGAGAAGTCTGACACAACAGAAGCATAGAGTGTGTTTGTGGGGGTGGGGGGGCAGAGGACATTTGGGAAAGGAGGTTGGGAACAGAGCTGTGAAAGGGGCCTTGCAATTCTGGCTAAGGCCTTTATCTAGTAATGCAGGAGGAGCCAAGAAAAGATCAGACAGGGTTAATTGTGCTTTTTAGGAAGATGCCTTAGCTGGTGGTAGGGAAAAAAGTCTGGGGAGGGGACAACCAGCAGGAAGGAATCCAGACTGACAAACGCTAAGCAACAGAAAGGCAATGGTGACTTCATAGTCAGGTCCCAGCAGAGTGGCAGGGACAGAGCTAGCTTTCCATGGTTTGAGGTATTAAGAAAGTAGGCTAATAAATGGAAGGAGATAGAGCAGATGTTAGAAAAGGGAATAAGATCAGGGATTTCCTTTTTTTTTTTTTTTTTGGTCTTTTCTAGGGCCACACCTGTGCCATATGGAGGTTCCCAGGCTAGGGGTCTAATCGGAGCTATAGCCGCGGCCCATGCCAGAGCCACAGCAATGTGGGATCTGAGCTGGGTTTGTGACCTACAGCACTGCTCACAGCAACGCCGGATCCTTAACCCACTGAGCAAGGCCAGGGATAGAACCTGCAACCTCATGGTTCCTAGTCGGATTCGTTAACCACTGAACCATGACGGGAACTCCAGGGATTTCATTTTTTTAATGGCCAAAACCAGAGCACAGGAGAGCAAGAATAAGCATGACAGTAGGCTCATGGGGAGGTAGGAATGATTTTCACAGAAAGCCAGAAGGTAAAAATGGGGCCCATGCAAGTCGGCTAAGCTGGCGAAGGGAGGAAAACTAGGGGAATTAGGGCCAGATAACTTCTATCTCCTTGGTTGGAAGGGAGCAAGGAAGGATCAGTCAGCTGGGAGGTGAGAAAGAGGCAAAACAAAGCTCAAAAGCCTTAAGGAAAGTGGGAAAAGTGTGCTTAGGTCCAGTCTTATTCTTACTGGTCCCCTGCCCCTGAATCTTAGTTCCCATGATGGATCCCTGCTCCCAGATCTCTCCGACCTTGGCTCACCTGCTATTCCATCTCCGCCTCCTGCCAGATTTCCATAAGCTCATGCTCCCCTTCTGCTCCCTTGCAGCCCCATGGGCACCCCCTGACTGCTCTTCGCTCGCTGTGTAGACTGGGCCTGCTATGGACAGGTGTGCTTTTCTGCAACACCTACTCGGATGTGCTGGCTCTGTCTCTCCCTGGCATCTGAGCTACCTACCACCCACAGAGCCATGGGCCAACCCCAGCAGTCTCCTAAGTGACCCCTTCCTCTCCAGCCCACCTTCCATCCTCTTCTCACCCCATCAATACCCCAAGATCCTACAGGGGCTCTCCACTGCCACAGGAGGCAGCCCAGCTGTGAGCTAAAGACTGACCATGGACCTATTTAATTGGGATTGCGTGGGCTTTTAACAGAAGTTGGATTATCCAGCTAGCCACGGATGCCACCACTCCCTGTTCCCTTGTTCTACCCTGGGCCCAATCAGCACACCAAGGTGTTCTACTGAGTCTCCCTAGACATTCATCAATAAAGCCTAGCAGTCTTAAGATTCAAGGTCTTCCAGTCACTTCTCAAGCCAGATGGCTATCACTATGCAAACCCCTTATTCCAGAAACCTGCCTGTTCTGCCCCCCTCCTCGCTTTCCCAGCCCTAGCATTGTGTCCCTAGATGCACGCATGCCTATCTCCCACCCTATGTTCTCCCTGCCCCACCTCCTGTCTGTAAAGCCCTGCCCTCTCCTCTCCCTGGACTTGGCTCTCTTGCAGATTTTTTTTTTTTTTTTTTTGCCTTTTAGGGTTGCACCTGCAGCATATGGAAGTTCCCAGGCTATGGGTCGAATCAGAGCCATAGCTGCCAGCCACAGCCACAGCCACAGCAACGCCAGACCCAAGCCATATCTGTGACCTACACCACAGCTCACAGCAATGTGGCTAATATCCTCGTGGATACTAGTCAGATTTGTTTCCACTGCACCACAACAGGAACTCCCTCTTTTGCATATTTTTTTGCTCCTTTAGTTATCTTTTGGTGGGTAAGACTCATATTTCTTCAGCTAAACCTATAAGCCATTCACAGGAAAAGCCACACAGAACAGATCTGCTGCTGTATAATCTATCTCACACATGACCCAACAGTTGACTCAAACCTTGGCCATTTCCTGACAAGCATAAAATATCAGAGCAAGCACAGAGTCATAGCCTTCAGAGCAGAGGCCATGTCTTATAGTTAGCACACTGCCTAAGCTCAGGTAGCTGCTCGATAAGTGCTTATGAGGGGAAGGTACGAATAGCAGAAATCTCTTCTCAATCAGAAAACATAAAGAATAAAACAGGCACACTCTTGGGCAGTAAACTCTCTGATCTGTTGGAAATAAACAACCCTTGCTGTATATCACAGCCACTTGGGCACCCAAGGACAGGTATATTTTACCAAGACAAGAAGAGGGACCTGTGAGAAGATCAGGAACTAGGAAATCTGGAGCCCTGGCCCCAACACTAGCAATGATTTACAAAATGAACTCAGATAAACCTCTCAGCAGATATTGTGTCTTCAGGGTATTGGACTCTTTCCTTCTCATACTCCGCAGAGCTATGATATCAATCTTGTGGGGAGGGAGGGAGAATGGGTGCCTGGACTGGAGAGACAACCATCAGGGCAGAGAGGAAGGGTGGTCCTCGTGGTACCCACCCCCCCAGTACTGTCTAGTTTGCTAGCCCTTTATCCCAGCTTCCGTGTTGCCCCCTAGGTCTGTACCAAGCTGTGATTCCAGCAAACGCCCTTTACACCCAATTCCCACCCAAAATGTGTGCTTTAGTCATGCACTGAATGCAGTCCCCAGCAGAAATGGAAGGAGGAGGGAATGCGATGGACTGGGAATTTGGGGTTATTAGATACAAACTATTGCATTTGGAGTGGATAAACAATGAGGATGCGCTGTATAGCATGGGGAACTCTATCTAGTCACTTGTGATGGAACCTGATGGAGGATAATGTGAGAAAGACAATGTATACATAAAATATTATGACTGGGTCACTTTGCTGTACAGCAGAAATTGATCCAACATTGTAAATCAACTATAATAGAAAAAATAAAAAGTTTTAAAAAGTACAAATGATATTAACATGGATTTGATGCAATTCTACCACGGATCGGCATATGCCACATTATTTCAGGTGTTCAGTTAGCCAGGTAGTGGTGTGCAGGTAATAACCACATTCTCCTCTGGCAGAAGTCAAGGCCCTAAGAGAGGGCATTAAGGAGTGCTGGAATCTAAATGTTCCAGGAAGCTAGATGCTGGTGAGAAGGTTGGATGCAGTTGGGTAATGAAACTTCTCTGCTAAGGGAAACAAGTCAGAGAAAGACAAATACTGTAAGGATCATGTATATGTGGAATCTTAATAATAATGACAAAGGTCGATTTCATTGAAACGAAATAGAGCAATAGTTGCCAGAGCCAGGAGAGGAGTAATGGGAGATATAGGTCAAAGGGCACACATTTTCGGCTATGAGAAGTACAAGTTCTGAGGACGCAAAGCACAGCATGATGATGATAACTGATAACACAGTACTGTATACTTGCAAGTTTCTGAGAGTGTATCTTAAGCATTCTCACCACTCACAAAAAGAATAGAGGTAACTATGTGAGGTGATGAATGTGTTAATTATCTTGATCTCGGAAATCCTGCCACAACATATATGTATATCAAATCATCATGTTGTATGCTTTAAATATATACAATTATATTTGACAATTATTTCTCAGTCACGTTGGGGGAAAAAAAAAACAAAGAGGCAGAATTTGAGTAGTGTTTCTGTACTTTGCATTCAGGAAATATTTAATCATGGTTCCAGCTGAAGAGGAAGGTGTCAGATTTCTAACAGATGGAAAAAACAGAAAAAAAAAAAAAAAAACCCAATTCTGAAGGAAGGAGTGTGATGAGGAAGTAAAAGAAGCTGAATGAATTTAGACAAACAGAACCAAAGGGTATGTGGGGGAAACGGAGGCAGGAAGAAGGCAGAGCAGTGATCACACCAAAAACAGAGGCAAAGATTTGGGAAAAGTGACCTTTGAACTGACTGGAAAGGAAGGCAGCTAAAACAGCAAAGCAGGGGGAAAAAAAGGAACCAAGAACCAGGCTTGAGATAACAAAGGGCTACATACAGCAGAGGCAGAAGGGGATGGACAGACTCCTAAAAATGTGGGGTGAGACTTCAAGAAGTACAGTTTGAAAAGGTGGGATGGAGTGGCATATGGTGATGGGATTTTTTTTTAAATTTGAAGCTACCTTCCCTTAATATCAGACATTGAGATTTTCTCAATTGCCAGGATCCGCCTCAGAATGGAGGGGTCTGTCACACTGTATTGTTGGGGGTAGCACTAGGGAATAATTACATTTGGGGGCTCATTTATTTACAGCTTGCCTGAAAGCAAAAGCCCCTCTCCCAGAGGTCCCTGCTGCAATGTCATGAAGCCTATAGGAAAAATGTCTGCAGCAAAGGTGCTCCTTTGATTAGTCATTTTCAAGACAAAAGTACAAACACCTTTGGACAAAATGTACTGAGTATTAGTGTCTGGATGGCTTGACTCTGAAAAGAAGTAGTCATTCTGATATGACTGCACAGAAACAAGAGAACTCTTGAGTGCCAAAAATCTGGTCATTTCACTTAGCATTTCTTAAGGCAAAGTTTTAACTTTTTTTTTTTTTTAAAAAAACAGATTCTTTGATTACGAAGGTATGCAAGGCAGCAAACACTGAAAGCAGGCTTCTGTGATGTAGAAGCCATTACAAGGTCACAAAAAACTAAAAACAAATGTTTCAGAATTCCAGGAGTTAGTTTCTCTTGATTCCTGGTGAATATGTGTGTGTGTGTTTACGTTTATGTGTGTATGTTTTCCTAATTATTTTCAGACGAATGGCATATTTCCCAATCCTAGTAAAGACGGCAATTGTACTTAGCTAACTAGGAAGGGTTCATTAGCAAGATGGGGACAGTTTCTTTTTCTTTTTCTTTTTTTGGCTGTACTCATGGCATGCAGAAGTTCCCGGTTCAAGGATCTTACCCGAGCCATAGCAGCGACCCAAACCACTGAAGTAACAATGCTCAATGGCAGATCCTTAACCTGCTGAGCCACAAGGGAACTCTGGGGAAAGTTTCTTATGAGGAATGTCTTAAACAGCTCTACATACAAGATGTTCATGCTGTATTGCAGGATTCTTATTAAGCTCAAACTTGATGGTCAGGGTCTCACAATGTTTTATTCATAAATGATGCAAGAGCAAAATGAATTATTAATGTGAAGATAGGAATCATTAACAGAACTTCTCTGGGGCTGTGAGATGAGGGTGGTAGCGGGTGGTTTATAGGGACTGGCAATGCAAGCACAGAGCTTCTCAAGTCTGTTGTGACCCATGTTCAGATTGGCTTGGGTGTCTAGGAACTGAGCTGATGCCATTTGTCAGCTGTTGGGTAGCCTCTGCAAAGCACACTCAGTTAGTTTCCTCCTGTCCACAGTACAAAACCTGCCATCATGATGGCACCAAAAGTAGGCCTCTAGACCCCACCTCCACGGTACCTGCAACATTCCTGGGAAAACGAAGGCACTCCGCCTAATTACAGAGCTATTACTCTTAGCACTTACTCTGTTAAGTTGCTCTGTATTTTCTATGTGTCAAGCACTACACTAGGTACTTTAGGTGCATTATCTCATTGTATCCTCAAAATCTGGCCATGCCAGAGTTATCAATATGATTCCCATTTTACGGATTGGGAAACAGAGAGGTCATGTGAATTTCTCAGGGTCACACAACTCAGAAGCAGCAGAGCCAGGATTTAAATCTGGCCCCCTCCCTATTCCAAAGCCCCTACTTCACCATTGACTTTAATGAAATAAAGCTGGAAGAATGTGGAGCTGTCATTCCCCAGGCAATGTTGTCATAACTGTCACCACACTGAGGATCTTTAAAACAAATCAAGAGCAAGGTAAACATCGAGAGATCAAGTGACTTTATAGAAATAAACTGAACTAGAAGTCAAGGCAGATACAGGTTATAAACCTTATTACGTGGCCTGATGGTCTTCTAACCCTATCACTTTTAAGAGGCTGCTAACCTTGAAAAATGGGGTTCTTGAACCAATCTGCTTGGATTTGAATCTCAGCTCTTGGGCAAAACACTGAACCTCTCTGGGCCTGGCTTTCCTGAAAATAATAGCAAAACCTCCCTAGTTTAAATAAAATAAAACTTGTCTCAGAACTATGTATAGCACACAGTGAATATTAACTAATATTATTTTTACCCATGTGGTTCTATGGGCAAGATGCTTAGGTCCATCCAAGTTTCCTCATCTATTAAGCAGATCTTCAGAGAGTTGTTGAGGGTTAAATGAGATAAAGCCCTAAAAAAAATGTAAAATGCAGACCTCCTTATAACAGGTACTTGGAAGATGTTCATTTGTTAGCCATTACCCCAGATCACGTACCCTTCTGAGACCTCAGGTTCCCACACTGTGACATGGGATACCCACGCATTCCCATGTCATTGTTTACCTCCCAGGCATGTCAAGGCCAGAGGCTGCCAAATGTCAGGCTGCAGATAAGGAAACCTGTGTTCTCCTTCTAGTTCCAGCTTTTGAAAAGCCACCTAACTTCTCCAAACCTTAATTTCCTCATTCATTCCTTCTATTATAACCTCAACCAATGTGTTCAAGACAGTGCACTACATGTTAGATCTGCAAAGACAGAGAAACAATGTACAGATCACAACTTCAAAGACTGTAACACCCTAGTTCAAAATAAAGGCATATGAACAAATGGAATGTGCTGATGGAGGAATCAGCAAGAGAATGGCCAAAGGAGGGAGGAATCCGACTTATCTAGGTAAGGTAAGAGAGATCCTTGAGTCTTACAAGATGAATGGGAGTTTCCCAGGCAGAGTGAAGAGGAAAGGTATTCTAGCAAAGACTTAAGAGATGTAAAGTGAGGAACTGTAAATAATTACTTAGAGCCAAGTATTGCATGCATCTAGGAGAGTGACAGGAAAACAGGGTAGTAGTATCTTCTCACCTACTCTGCAGGATTTCCAGGAAACCAAATAAGGACAATGTATTAGGACACTGAAAAAGACAATGTCACAGAAATGTTGTGTATGACTATTAGTGGTATTCTAAGGTGGTTCATATGGCAGAAATGCTATGCATGATTATCAGCAGTACTCTAGTGTGGTTCATATTGCCCTAAATTTACACCCATCTCATAGCATGAGAACTCCAGGTCCTGTTTCTTCTCTTACCAGCACTTTGTCCCCCCCCCCCCCCTTTCCCCTGGGAGAAGGCAAGAAGGATTCAGCATTGGTCTAAGTGGAGAGGTGGGAAGGAGAAATAAGAAAAACATCCAGCTCTTTGTTTCAATGACCACAGATGTTCTCAAAGTCCCTTAACTTTAAAGCTGCTTATACATTTTTTAAAGCTCAGTCCTTACTGGCTAAAAAAGTTACCTTGCCCTAAGACCAGGGATTTTTCAAGTGTTCTTCACTATAACCCACAGGGAAAAAAAAAAAAAGTTATACCATAATCCGGTACAAACACACACATTATGAAACAATATGCTCATACCTACTACATGCAATGTACTCTGATCTTTTCTTTTCTTTTCTATTTTATGTCATTAACAAAAGTGTCATTTAGAATCCCCTAACTGATTTCATTACTTGCTAACAGGTTGCAATCTGTAGTTTGAAAAGCACTATTCTAAGAGACTGAAAGGTTTATGAAAGATTTCAAACGTATGGTTCATAAATCCCTTAAGTCTTTCTTTTGCATTTCAAGGTATTTCAAAATAAAAGAAATAAAACATCCTGTGGGCAGAATTCACATAGTGTATTGTTTACCAATAAATAAGGGTTTCCACACAGGGCAGCCTGTGTGCTTGGTTGCGGCACCTGACTAGGCTGGTTGACAAGTAAATTTCAACACACAGGTGTCTCCCTTAGGCAGGACCTTGGTGCCCTGTGGAAAGTAGGATTGTTTGTCTCCAATGCATTTTGGATAAGAACATGCAATAAGTAACCTGTTTCATGTAAAGGGCACATTACACATCTCAACCTAGAAGCGAGAAGCATTCTGCCTTGAGGCTGCTGAAATGGGAACACAATGCCTTATATGCCTTTCCAGTCATGCACGGATGTAAAATTCACACCACTGTTATCACCACCACCACCTCTGTCAACCAAGAAAGAATCTGCTCTCCATTCAGCTCTGTATGCCATTTGTTTTAACAATGTCCTAAAGCTGGAAAGAAACACAAAGGTCATCTGGTCTACCCCTCTCCTTCCAAAAAAGATGGCCAACTAACTCTTCTGGCTCATAGTTATTTCCCTTTATACCTCAACATGTATCTGTGCTACTGCACAAACTTTAGATGTTTTTACCATCACACTCCTGATGATACTGTTCCTACTACTTGGCTTTCCCTCCCGCCAATAGAAATCACACCCATCCTTCCAGATCACAGCATCCCAAGCTCTCCAAGAAGCCGTCTCCAAACTCGACATCCTTTCTTCCTTCTCTGAAATGAGATTAAGCTCAATGAATTTATGCAGCCCTTTGCTTTTTAGATGCGATTTAACAGACAATTGATATGAATCTATTGATTAACTTTCTAATGCTTAAAATAAGTTACATTTATAAGAAACTTTAATCTTAAATTAACCTTTCCCGCAAAATACACATCAAGGAGTAAAGAGAAAGGTATAGCATTTTACCATGAATATATTTAAATCAGGTAATCATTAAAGAAATGAGTATTAAGCTATTAATTTCCACATCCTCAGTAACTACAGTGATGGTAGATGCCAGTCCTGTTGATTTTTCTAAAGCATATAATGTCATATGAGAGATACCTGTATTAGGCAACTGAATTCTTTTTTTTTTTTTTTGGTCTTTTTAGGGCTGCACCTGCAGTATATGGAGGTTCCGAGGCTAGGGGTCTTATCAGAGCTGCAACTGCCAGCCTATGCCACAGCCACAGGAACGTGGGATCTGAGCCTCGCGTGCATGTGTGCACACGACCTACACCACAGCTCATGGCAATGCTGGATCCTTAAATCACTGAGCAAGGCCAGGGATCGAACCCCCGTCCTCATGGATGATACTCAGATTCGTTTCCACTGAGCCAAGACGGGAACTCTGGCAACTGAATTCTTATATGTATCAGATAGAATGACCGAGGGGCTTCCTTCCTAAGGAATACCATGAAGATGTTCTCATGGAAGGGTATTTTGTCCTTTGATACACAGTCAAGCCAATGCACTCTTGTGTTGGCTTTGGTTACTTATTGTCACGACAGGATTACTGAATTTTATAACTTGGAAAGAATTTAAAGATTACATATTCAACTTCAGATGAGGAAATTTAACCAAGAAAAGGTGAATTGATATGCTTCAGATCACCCTTGTAGAAAATCACAGAGGTGGGGCTAAAACCTTGATCAGTCATCCAAAGAAGGCAGGAGCTAGAAATCTAAAAAGTCAGCCTACCTAGCTCTTTGGTTTCATTTCCCCTGTTCCCAAACTTCCCGTCTTCCCCCAGATCTGTCTGTCTCACCACTGAGGAACTTCCCCCAGGTCCTCCACACCAAACCAATTTCCCAATGCTGTTTCATCTTGAAGCCATGACTTCTCTTATCCTACCTGGCAATTGCACTGTTTCTTTTGGTTTTGCCCTATGCAATACCATACCTGCCCAAACCACACAACTCTTTCATTTTAAACTCTTTCATATGTTCCACACAAAGCTGCATATGAAACCAAAGCTAGTGACCATGATGACTATCTCAGAAAGAGTTCTAGTTTCTACACTTAGGATGACAGAAGTTGTTTCCTTTTTTTTTTTTTTGTCTTTTCTAGGGCCACACCTGCGGCATAAGGAGATTTCCAGGCTAGGAGTCGAATCGGAGCTGTAGCCGCTGACCTATGCCAGAGTCATGGCAATGCTGGATCCAAGCCACATCTGCGACCTACACTACAGCTCACAGCAACTGTGGATCTTTAACCCACTGAGCGAGGCCAGGGATCGAACCTGCAACCTCATGGTTCCTAGTCGGATTCATTAACCACTGAGCCACAGTGGGAACGCCCTGTTTCTCTTTCTTATGCTGTATATAATACAGAACACGCTGAAAGAAGAAAGTTTTCTCTTTAATCAGGCAGGTAGTTTCTCAAGACAAACAGCCAAGCAAATGATAATGGTTGCAAGCTAAGCAGGGAGAGTACAGAGGGTTCATTGCCACCACCAGTAAAAGTTAAAAACATCAATAGCTCTAGCTCACGAGTGGAAAATTGGATTCATGTGACCCCTCCTTTTCTCATTCTTGCCTATGTTCTTGTCAAGACCTTGAAAGAAGAATGAGGTGGTCAAAGACAAAGAGGAAGCCAATGAAAAGTCCAAATAAATGAAAATTAGGTATAGAGTGTGGTGATAAACAAGCGGACTCCAGCGGCCATCTGTTCAGTCATGGTCCTGCCTGTGACTGAGTGACTTTGGGCATACTGCTGAAACCCTCCACTCTCTTCCTCTGGGAAGGAGATGACAGTAGGTCTACCTCACAGAGTTTCCAATGGGATTAAGTAAGTTAATATCCGTTAAAACACTTAGGACAATGCTTGACACATATTAAACCCTACCTAAATATTTGTTGACTAAAATAAATCCTCAGTTTGAAATTATTTTAACAATCATACTATGTGTTTGCTGATCTCCAAATCTCACTAGCAGTTTCAGGACCTAGAGACATCATACCAGACTGCACAGACCCTGAATCTTCTATCGTGAATTGTTTCCCAAGAATTCATTTTATAGTTCCTTCACATTGGGAATTTTTTTTGTTTTAATTTTATTATTATAGTTGATTTACAATGTTCTGTCAGTTTCTGCAAAGTGACCCAGTGTCTCTCTCACATACACACATACACCTTTTTTCTCATACTATCTTCCATCGTGTTCAATCACAAGTGATTGGATATAGCTCCCTGTGCTGTACAGTAGGACCTCATTGCTTATCCATTCTAAATGTAATAGTTTGCATTTACTAGCCCAAAACTACCCGTCCATTCCACTCCTTCCCCCTCAGGCTCTTGGCTATACTAGTTTTGGTATTCTCAAGGTCACCAAAAAAAGAACCACTCTGCTAAGCCCAGTAAGACCTCCCCTGACTCCATGTCCCAGGAATATTAACATTGCTGATAAATCTTTTCCCTCTCATGGCTCCTAGGGCACCATGCTCTCCTGTGTTTTCTGGCTACTTTTTTTCTCGGGCTCTTTTGCCTGTAGCTCTCTGCCTTCCCACCCTCCCTACAGGTGCCCTGATGCTCATTCCTCCGTCCTCTTCTCTCTTCCATTCATCTCCACTGTGGGTTCATCCAGTCTTGTGGTTAAAAGTACCCTTTTCCCCCCAAATATAGATCTCCAGCCCAGACCTCAATTGTGAGCTCTTAATTCAATAACTCACTGAGATGTTTAATAAAATTCTAAACTTAGCCAGTCCAAAACCAAACTCCCGACCGTCCCCCCAAATTTCTTCTGTCTTCCCCATCCCTGCAAATGATGTGTCGCACTCTCTCTCCCCCTCCCACCTTCCTTCACATCACCAGTCAGCAAATTCTATCACTCCACCTGCTAAAAACAGCATTCAGGGGAGTTCCCGTCCTGGCACAGTGGAAACGAATCTGACTAGGGACCATGATCCTGGATTCGATCCCTGGCCTCGCTCAGTGGGTTAAGGATCCGGTGTTGCCATGAGCTGTGGTGTAGGTCAAAGACACGGCTCGGATCCCGCGTTGCGGTAGCTCTGGAGTAGGCCGGTGGCTGCAGCTCCGATTAGACCCTCAGCCTGGGAACCTCCACATGCCACAGGTGTGGCCCTAAAAAGACAAAAGACAAAATAAATAAATAAATAAAAACAACATTCAGAATACAACCTCTGGTCCTAGTCATCATCTGTGTGAAGTACTGGAATACTCCCTTAAGCAATTCTCTGCTTTTGCCCTTGACCCACTATAGTGTTTTCACAAAACAGCAGCCAGACAGATGCTACTAAAATCTAAGTCAGATCATGTCATATTAAAATGTAAGTCAGATCATGTCACCCCCTGGTTCAGAAACTTCCAATGGCTTCTTCTCCCACTCAGAAAAGCCAAAGTCCTTACCATAACTATGAAGCACTGCAGACTCACTCCCACCCCACCCCATCAACTCTGACCTCAGCTCCTCCTACTGGCCCTCCCTCCCCCACTCCACTCCAGCCACACTGGCACTCACTGCATCTTCTGCCTGGAACACTCCCCTCCCCTGACCCAATGTGGTTCGCTTGCTCCCCACTCTCACAGCTCCACCCAGAAGCCCAGAAGTTGTCTTCTAGACAAAGCTGCCCTTCACCAGGCTTTTTAAAACTACAAACTATACTACACCGGCTTAGCACTCCTGCTTAATTTTTCCCCATAAGACTCCTCCATATCTTATTTCACGAGTTTTATAATAAAATTTCCTATAACATTATTTTGTTTGACCCCATTGGAATATTTTGTCATCCCCTATTAGAATATAAGCAGGCAGGGTGGGTGGAGATTTATGCTTGTTCATGTTCATTGCTGCGTTCCTATGACCTAGTACGTGCAGACAGTGGATGCTCAATAGATATTTGCTGAATGAGTGGGAATAATGGCTCACTTGGTTCCTCTTACCTAAGACAGCCATCACCGTCTTCATTAGCTTCATGGGTGTCCTCCGGCGGCTGATGGACCCACTCATATGTGGAGACAAGACACTGGTTTTCCTCTTTACGTACATGTAGATCCGCAGGTACACCACAACCATGATAAAGAAGGTCACGAGGTTGGACACAGTCCAGAAAATGAGGTAACTCCTGCTGTAAACGGGGGCCAGGGAAGAGCAGGAAGAGATGTCACAGAGGCAATTCCAGCCCAGTGTGGGGACAGCTCCCATAAAGATGGCGATCACCCAGACGAACAAAATGAGCAGCGTCACCCTCTTTTTGGTCAGGTTGCTGTGGATCCGCATACTCGTGACTGACATGTGCCTCTCCACAGCAATAACCAGCAAGTTGGTCAGGGAAGCCGTTAGGCTAGTATCCAAAAGCCCCTGGCGGAGAAACCAGCGGTTGATGGTCAGAGTTTTTGTAGCCGGGCCAGTGTTAAACATCAGGTATACATAGGCAATTCCAGCAAAGAAATCTGCAGCAGCTAGGTTAGCCAACAGGTAGTAGAAGGGGAAATGAAACTTTCTGTTTTTGATCACTGCTGCGATGACCAGGGAATTAGAAAAAAAGATAAACAGGCAGAAAAATGTTCCGACACCCAAAACGATGACAAGCTTCGTTCCTGTCCACTCATCAACAATGTCATTGTTGCTCCTGTTATAAAAAAAGTCGATCTGCTTATCATAGTAACATTCATTCATTGTGGAGAAGAACTGAACATCCTAGAAAGAAATTCAAAGAAGAAATAAATATCACTCTTTGCAAAAACCAATCACTAAACCAATTGCCATTGCTAAGCCCCTTATTCTGGTCAATTCCTGTTAATCCTTTAGATCTCAGCGTAAATACGTAAATACGTCCTTTGCTCCAGGACTCTAGCCCCTGGCCTCCCATCACGGCATTTACCTCGCATCAGCCGTTGTTGTCTGTTTCCCAGGTTAGGTGCAAACTCAGTGAGTGAGGATCTGTGTCTATTTTGTTCACCATGATAACCCCAGGACCCACCTGCCTTGGCTGCCTCAAGACCGGCATGTGCTAAATGGTTGGCTGGCTGGTTGGGTGAATGAATGAATAATCATGGAGGCAGAAACAGATGAAATATTCTGAGCCTGTAATTATCCACTCTGCATTGACAACAATTACAGCATCCCACATTAATGCCTTCTCTGGTGGTCTCATTTCCTGTTTATAGGTTCTTTTCATTAATCAAAGGCAGGTGGATAATGCCAGGCACATTCTTGCCAAGATAACAGGTGTGGGGTTAGTATTCACAAGACCAAATGGCTTCCCCAAGAGATCAGTTTCCCCCACTTCTGATTCCACTCCTGGGTCTCTTTTTAGGTTCAAGCTACAATGACAACACTCACTTGTTAAGTATGCGATCCAGGGCCGATGGCTTTGGTCTCACTCCCCCTTCCTTACCTTTTTGTTCACTTCTTTCTTATTCTCCTAATCCAAACTGTACCCAGGAGAATTTGTATACTGGATCTTCCACCTTAATCACTCTAAGTCAATAGTAGAAGACCAGGCCTCTGTGGGCAAGACTAGGATCTGGAGTCCCAGGGTACATGTTGGAGTATGAGAGCTGGGGTATCAGGCAGAGAGGTAAGAAACTAATCTAAGGACAAAGGTGAGGGATACTGGCTCAAGAGGGGCTGGGCAGGGGCTCTAACGATGCCCACCCATCTATGCCTGTTGGGAAGACCAGGTGTTCTGCCTTCCAGTGCTCTGGTGATAGCCATGAAGGGTCCAATCAATAGAGATGGGGTTAAAGGCCAGGAAATCTAGCTTCTGGGGAGAATAACCATGGGCTCTTCTCTCAAGAAATGAGGCTATAATTTTTTTTTTGCTGAACACCCAGAGGCCCAGCAGGCTCAAGGACCAAGGAGTCCCTTGGCGGGAATGAAGTGGCTCTGACGGCAAAAGTTTAGTAGAAATTCACAGTTTTGAGGGCTCTTATAAATTCTGCAGAGTAATGCCACATCCAGAGTCAGGATAAGCAATCAAATATCAATGTGAAGTAGTATAAACCAGAAATTTATAGCAGACTGTCTTCTTTTTAATTTATATTTTAATGGTGTAATGACGTTTTTAAGTGAATTAGACACCTGCTTCTCCATCATAAAAATGGAAGGTAAAATATCATTTTACATGCTTAAAATAAACTGGGAGTGGTCTCAAGAGACAAATGGTTCTAGTGCCTTTCAATCACAAGGAAAGGGGATTCAATTTTTAATAATGACAAGATAAAAACCACTCTTTTTGGAAGACATTCACCAGTCTTTAGCTGCTAATATCAGATAATTCCATGCAACAGGCCAATATATCTATACTATATCATGATAATTTTCCCAAGTTAAAAATATAGATATGTATGATAATTTTAATAGCTTAATAATATTCCAAGATATGAATATACCACCCTTTATTTAACTAATCCCTGACTGTTGGATATTTAGGTTGTTTCAAATATTTCACTTCTATAAGCAAGGCTACAATCTTATATATTAATCTTTACATACTTGATCAATTATTTCCTTAGGATTAATGCATGGATTTCACTGATGAAGTAAAGACTATAAATTTATTTAAAGGTTCTGATATATATTGTTGAACTGCCCTTGTGACAGATTGTATTTCCAATCCCACCAGCTACATGTGAGAGCTGAATAAAAGATACTAACCTAGTGAAATTCAATTTTAATATCCAAGGAGAAAATGCAGCTTTCAACAATATTGAAAGTATATAGAAATTCAAGACAAAAAAAAAATCCAAGATCCACATGAGAAATTTTAATGATTATGTGTCCTTTTATGTGTGCAATTATTATGTGTCCTTTCACTGAAAAATACTTCATGTATTTTATTTTGCTATATGCTCTAGATAGCTAAGAAAAATATATTTCTACTTTCAAAATTATATTATCCTTGATTAACTTAGTTTATCTAGGATTAACAATGTCAGAAAAATGCAGGAATTAACATACTACCAAAAAACTTAAAATTTAAAAACTTTCATTTTAGTTTAATTTTGGTTTTAAATTCAGTTGCCTTTGGAGTCATATGATGCCCCAAAACCTCAATGATTCTTACATCAAAAATCTTCAAATTCAATTTTCTCCCATCAAAACCAAACTGGCATATTCTTAAACATATTTCAGCAAAACTTGTCCTGAGAATAAGAAGTGGTTTTGTCTTACAAAGTTGAAAACCACAGGAAAATCATGATTTACCAGAACTCCCAGCAATGAACTCTCTACCTCCCAGCCTCGAATTCTACTTTGGGGAGAAACAGACAATGAGAATATAGAGAGAGTTCATATGGGGTAAAAAAATATTCCACAGGATGTAATATTATACAGCCATTAAAATCATGTTTACCAGGAAGCTATAGTAATATGAGAAAAAGCATATGCCATTATTTTATTGTAAGTAATTATATATATGTGTGTACATATACATACATTTATATATATTTATGTACATAAATATGTACATGTAAACACATATAAATATGTGTGTATGTCCTGACTACTTTTTTAAAATACAGAGAAAAGATAAGAAAAAACCCTCAAAAGTGTAAATTGTTAAGAATGGTAAAACTACAGGTCATTTTTTTTTTTTTTGTCTTTTTGCTATTTCTTGGGCGGATCCCACGGCATATGGAGGTTCCCAGGCTAGGGGTCGAATTGGAGCTGTAGCCACCGGCCTATGCCAGAGCCACAGCAACGCAGGATCCGAGCTGTGTCTGCAACCTACACCACAGCTCACGGCAACGCCGGATCGTTAACCCACTGAGCAAGGGGAGGGACCGAACCCTCAACCTCATGGTTCCTAGTCGGATTCGTTAACCACTGCGCCACGACGGGAACTCCTACAGGTCATTTTTTAATCTTTCCATTTTTTTATACTCCACATTTTCTGTAATAAATAAACAGACTTTTAAATGCTAGTTTACAAATGCTTAGAAGCACACATTCTACTTAACCCTTTTTTTAATGACCACAACACTGAAAAATCAGAATTAATGCTCAAAGGAAAAGCCTCCAGGATTCACTTACATTCATTATTATACTCTTATGAGCACAGCACACTTCAGAGTTTTCCAGTGATAACACAAATAAAATGGTTTGTTATTTAAAACTTAATGTAACCACAAAACCTTATATGCTGACAAATGGCCAAATCAAGGCATCACTTTTCCCACTTCTCCAATAAAGCACTTCCTAAGACAGTCACCCCAAAGCCCCCAAAATGAACAAACTGGAAGTTTTGCAAATGAGTACTTTTGATTTTTTTCCTCTGCCATATGCCACCAAGCTCAACAGTCCCCAGTACATATTATCTACAAATCACCTTATTCTCTTCACTGGAAATTACCAGAAACTTTAGCAAGCTTTATAACAAATGATCAACTTATTTCTCAATCTCTCTCAAGCCTTAAAATATGATTCTGTGATCCAAGCTTAACCATACCCTCTCTGACCAATCCCAAGCAACTCCTAGGTCTCACTGTCAGAGAGCCCTGTTTTCTGTACCACTTCTTACATATTTGGTGTACATGTCTTTGTCCATCCCCCATTGCTAGACCATCTCACTCCAGCAAGACAGGGACCTTGCCTTTTATACTCAGGTCTGTAGCATCAGTATGTTGTTCAAGGAACAAATGAAACTCCATCCTACACCATCTCTCCCCTCACTAAAATGAAAAGGTTCAGTTAAATGCCTTTGCGACTTACACATCACCCACTAAACACGCCCATCAAAGTCCTCCTTCACTGATTAACTATGTACTCTTGGATTAGTTACTTAGTATTTTGAGGTCATTATTACTATTTTTAATTGCTAACATTGAGCAATTACTTTGTGCCTGTGTTGGACAAAGCATTTTATGTGGGTCATCTCATTTAATCCTCCCTGGCCTCAGGTCACACAGCAAGTAAGTGGAAGACCCTGGCTTCTCTCTAGGCAGCTGGGCTCCCAGGCCTGCAAAGGGATCCACAACACTACATTTTCTCTCCGCAGACACTGAAACACCAGGCTGACCAAGAACTATATAGTCATACTTACAATAATCATGGAGTTACCAAAATGGAATGATCCTATCAAATCACGTTTGAAGACTGTCCTGCACTATTAAAAAAACTTGGGCATTCTAAATGGCCTTTGGGTTTTTATTTTATTTTAAAGGTCTCCAAAAGTACAGAAAAGGCACTTTTCTTCCTTCCTTCCTTCCTTCTTTCCTTCCTTCCTCCTTCCCGTCCTATTTTGGCCACACCTGCAGCATGTGGAAGTTCTTGGGCCAGGCACTGAACCTGCACCACAGCAGTAACCTGTGCCAACAGGTGACAATGCCAGATCCCTAATTCACTAAGCCACCAGGGAACTCAAAAAAGGCATTTTTCTGAAAATATATTTTCAAATTTCATGTTAAGCAGGCCACAAAATAAGGCTAGTTTAACGTTGCTATACTTTAATTCTGCCAAATCCCAAGCTGTTCTATTTTCTTTTTATACTAAAGGTTTAGAGGGTTTGGATAGTTCTGACCCAGAAACAAAAGATATTAAACTTTGGAACTATTACCACAACTTCAAACTTCAGTAATTTAAGACTTCATAAAATGATGGTTTAGAAAGGCTATATGTGGAATCCAAATGAAAACTTCATGAGCAAAGCTTTCATTTAGACTCTCCCAATCTTGATTCTCCAAAAAAACTGACCAGCCAGCCCATAATGTGGAAACAATTATGAAAATTAAGATTTGAAAACCACTCAAGCAGCTTATTTCAAGCTACATCTTACAAGACTCGTTGCTGCTGGCCTTTTCGCTGGCTTTCAATACTTTCTTCTCCTTAGGATGAAACGGGGTGTGTCCTAAACAAGACCAATAGGTACTGTGTGTAGTTTCTTTTGCTGTGGTCCACAGTTGTAGAAGTGTCCTCTGTTCCCTGGAAACTCTGGCCAGATGGGAGCTAGAGGTTAGGCTAGTTGATACACTAATGGCCAAAAAGGAGACCACTCCTGCATAAGCCATCACGTTTGCTCACTGAATTCTTTTTAATAATTCATGTTAATGGCGAAATTGGGATAGCATGGGAGACTGACATCTACACATGATCCCTGAAATTCGTTTTAGCCATTTGTTTCAAGGCCTTTGAGGCTGAGGTTCCTCTGCCCAGAAGCCTCTTCCCACATATACCCTCAGGGCTCATTTTCCAACCCCATTCCTATCCAGCTGTCATTTCATCAGAGTCCTTTTCCTGTAAAAGAGCACCTCACCACACCCCAAGCCCTCATATACACATACCCCTTCTGCTGCACTATCACCCTTTTCCATGCTTTATTTTTCTTTAGTCCATTTCTCACAACCTGACACTATTTACTTGAGGTTATGGGCTGTCTCCTCGTGCACATAGGAAGTCAGGGACTCTGCTGTGAAGCAGCATCCCCAGCACCTGGAACAAGGCCCAGCACCCAGTAGGCACTCAGTAATACTAGCTGAATGGAGAATTAAATGAAGCATCCTTGGGAAGCATCCTTGTGCACACATGCCCGCATGCACCCCTACCCATTTGCTCAAGCTGAGCATGGTTACTTCTGTTGCTGCCCACTTTCTAATTTGGACCTCAGAACCCTTTCATTTCCCTCTAGAGACTTGGCTCCAAGCCCTGCTGGCTGAGAGGTGTGAGGAGTGGTGTTGGCCACCCTTGAATAGCAGCTTCACCAGAACAGAAGAGACAGGGTGGTCCAAAGGGCAGGCCCACAGGAGAGACCTTTCCTGCATCTATACGGACATCAGAAACTATGACTTCTCTTTGAACATAACTTCCAAAGAGAAGGAGACCCAATGGCCAAAGCTAGAACAATCCGAACAACAAAATAAAGTAGGACTGGACGATAACCCAATGTATAACAACAACAACAACAAAAATCTATTTGTCTATATTGATATAAATACATGACTGAAAAAATAATAAATGAGAAAGAAGAGACAAATCTCCCTTGCAGAAGGATTCAAATAAATTATGGAGATATTCCATCTAAAGGAAGGGAACATAGCTCCTACTCCTTGAGTGTGAATTATGCACGTGACTTCTTCTCAAAGAGCACAGAAGGAAAGGGAGAGGGGTCACCTTTCAGTGGAGAAACTTGACAAGCATTGATTTGCCCAAGTGATCAAGGTCAGCATCAACAGTGACAAATCATGTTGCTGGTCTGAGTCCTTCATAAGACATGTTAAGAATGGCACTTTACTCTGTATGTAATCTTCCTTCCCCCAAACCCATAACTCCAATCTAATCTGAGAAAAGCCTCAGACAAATCCCAATTGGAGGACATTATCAAAACCCATCAAAATCATTCAAAAACAAACAAAAATCTGAGAAACCATCATAGTGAAGAGGAATCTAAGGAGATGTAACATCTAAATATAATGTGGATCCTGGATCCTGGAACAGAAAAGGAATGTTATTTAAAAACTTAAGAAAATCCGAATAGAGTTGGACTTGAGTTAATAATATTAATGTATCTAACTCATTAACTAACAAATGGACCATATTAATGTGAGCTGTTAATAATAGGAGGGGGACTGTGTGCAGGAGTCGGGGTGTCACATGGAACTCTCTACACTATCTGCTCAATTTTTCTGCAAATACAGAACTGTTCTATAAATAGATAAATATTGAAAACATTTTAAAGAGAGGAAGGAGAGGGGATGTTACCAACCCTACTATAGAGTTTCAAAATGAATGAAGCTGGCAGGTTTCATAGGCAGCTATTTTACTCTTTGCTATGGTACAACACACAGAGGAGCAGCCGTCTGCTGGAGATTCAACTTCAATAGATCTTGTCTATGATAGAGTATTGGGATCCTCAGTGTTCTTGCGTAAAGCTAATAGGTTTACTTTAGGGCTGCCTGTTAAGTGTAGGGCTCTTACAAATCTGCTACCCCGTCTCAATACACTAGATCATTTCTCTTAAGAAAGCTAAACTCAACTGTGCCAAAGTATCATTACTCCAGCTCTTAAGAAGGAGAGGCAAACTCAGGCCCATAAAATTGTTCTGATGGCGACCCCCTACTCTCCAGAGAGTAACAAGGTCCCGAAATACACCAAGTGCCTCTATTGGTAGCAAAGTTCTCAAGAGAGCAGCCTGGTTGCAGCAGAGGAGGGCAGGCAAACACACCAGGTGCGCTTGGGAAATGAGAAATTTCCGTGCTTTCAAGTCATGTTCAGTTCAGAGTGGTGACACGCAGGGGAAACTGCTACTAGAGCTCAGCAGAATAAATACATTATTGCTTCAGGGCTCCAGGGCACGTTTCTAAGCCCTGTAGGTAGGGAGGACCGCCTGTTGCATGTCAGCTGGTGCAACCACTGCTTTCTCTCTCCATCGAGTGGGCAGATTTATGAGAGGCCATGGTATATACACATAGCTTCTACCCTAGGACTTGTTTACTAAACAACTATAATCAAATGTATTGTTCCCCAGATGTCACTGGTAACCAAAGACTGCCTTAAACCTCTTGACTAAACAGGAAAGCAAGCTTGAAAACATACAGAACTAAACCAAATAAAAGAGGTGACACGTGGATTTTAGATGCTTAGCAAATTCCCTGACGTGGCTTATCCAAATACAATGTAAATCTTTAGTTGTGTTTGCTTTATCAATTGTATACAACTTTAATATCATCTAATTCATTAGACTAGAAAGATGGCAGATACATTTTGCCTTTTGAGCCTTTTTTTTTTCTCTGTTTGGGCCACACCCATGGCATGGAGAAGTTCCATGGACAGGGATTGAACCTGAGCCACAGGTGCAACTCAAGCCACAGACTGACAACACTAGATCTTTAATCCACTGCGCTACCAGGGAACTGGCTGAGACTCTTAAAAGTAAAAATGCGAATCAAAATGTTTAAAATGAATAATATTTATACATAACTCCGTATGTTCTATAAATAGCAAATAATCTTTAGATCATCATGTAATCACACGTTTGAAGGAGAAGAAAATGCCAAAATTTAAAGCATAGACATTCATCCTTGAAAGAAATATTCTTCTGTACAAAGATCTTACCACTCTGTGAAAATATATTTTGAGAAATTTCAGAGTTTCCACTTACGGCAAATGACTTCCCATGAATGAGATTAGAGTTTTTCCTTTCTTTCTTTTGCTTTTTAGGGCCAGAGCTGCAGCATATGGAAATTCACAGACTAGGGGTCCAATCAGAGCTACAGCTGCCAGCCTATGCCACAGCCACAGCAACGTGGGATCTGAGCCGCGTCTGCAATCTACACTGCAGCTCACAGCAATGCCGGATCCTTAACCCACTGAGTGAGGCCAGGGATCAAACACATGTTCTCATGGCTACTAGTCGGGTTCTTTACTGCTGAGCCACCACAGGAACTCCGAAAATTAGATTTATGTTATAAAGTTCGCAACAGGCAAAATTTTGGTCCAAACTGTTTGTCCTAACTCAGCCATTCCCTGGCTCACTCCATTTCATGACCCAATCTCCTGATCTCGTCCTGAGAAGGATATTCAAGTGTCTCTTGCTCCACATGGTTTGTCCCAAAAAATACCCTGCTGTTCCCAGCAATAGGTCAATAGTAATCGGCAGTGACCCCTCCATACTTCTGGAAAGCACACTAGCCCTGGTTAGTGCCTGACTAAATCCTGAAACTCCATACAGGAAGGAAAATCATGTTTTCCAAGTGTGTGACTGTAGTGGGAAATAGCTGTTTTAATGAAGGCGTCAAGGATTCTAGCACCCCTGTCTTATCACTAAAGCTGGAGGCTCAGAGACATCCTGCCCCCTCCCTGATCTGTGCCTGTCTAGTAGTAAAACGGCATAACTGTGTAACGGTGAGGTCACAGAAATGTATATCAAAGGCATTTGAATGCTGTGCCTGACCGCATCCTTGGTCCCTCCACCTCCCTCTCTAGGTGCTCTTTTCCTTGTGGGACAGCATCAATCAACTTCCTTGTTCTCCAGCTCCCGCCAGGGGAGGTACAGCAAGCAATGAGAGGGTGGGGGGGGGGGGGGCGCAAGGCTGAGACATTGATTTCCCCAGCTCCCTCCCTGCCAGGTGGCTGTGGCTGGGTTAGTGCCTGGCAGGCAGCCTCCCTGTCTCCCTCCCCTTGGCTTTCAGGTCGAGGGGTATGAACCAGCCCCTAGCCATTTGGAGCTCTGGGTCATTGCACCACCTCGTGGTTTCCATGAATTCTGCCCTCCCCCAGTTATCAAGTTACCACCCCTACCTCACCCCCTTCAAGGTCAGATTAACTGTATCAGATTTCCTGCAGAACTCTGAGTAATACAGATATCATCTTAAAGAACATGGTAATAAAACAGTGTTATTGGTAAGATTTTAATGTTATGGATTTTCTTAAATCTTTTAGTAAGATCCTGTACACGTAAGATTTCCTGGCTAGAAATGTAACGACTCTCCAGAGAAGGAAAGAGGAATAAATCATACTCCCTCCCAAAGGTACCGGCCTATCACAATTCTTTGGATGCCTCCTATGCCCCCCTTATACACACCAGAATTCTAGCAAATTTCTCTACACACAGTAAATGATTCAGTAAGTGAGTGACTTACCCACAGTTGGGGGTGGGGTTATATAAAATAAAGACAACTATGCTGGATTCCAACAGAGCCCTGCATGCTGGAGTCTACCCCATAGATGTCCTCTCTAATCCAGGATCGGCTCCAATGCTAGTGTACTCTTGGTCTTGTAGACCATGGAAATCGATGTCATGGGTTTAAGTGTTCCCTGGGACCCAAGGATTAGCCGGGTTTGAAAATAGACACCGCAGAGAAAGAAGCAGTATACTTTTCCTTATGGTGCTGTGAAGAGGGTGATGCTGGAGGTTGGGGGGAACGACACCTGAGCTGAGGGAGCACTGCCACTTGTTGCAAGGCAATGCAGACCTGGGGCAAGGGCTGCCCTTTGGTGGCAACAGTGAGCCATCCTCTGTGGTGGCATTTCCAGTGGCAGGAAACGGAACCACTCTCCCAGAAGCTCGGCAGCCTGCAGCTTGGTGGAAATGCTCCAATGGCAGGTGATATTTTGGCCCTGAGGACATGAGTCAGATGAGTCTCTGAGTAGATAAGCAGCTTGGGGGGCTCAAGGCCCAGGGTGGGGAAGGCCTCAGGAATAAGCTTATCTCTGTTCCATCAACAGCTGCACTGTATTCTAACATCCCTCACCTCTGTTATTCCAAAATGAATACAAACAGGCTTGGGGGAGTTCAGAGGCAGCCCTGGCCTTTGGAACCCATATACATGGACACAACTGAAACTTTCAGACATGTGTACATTATTCTTCTAAAGTGGCTTTTTATTTACCACATTCAGACTCTCTTTTAGCCACTGGAGGGAATCTCCCCTGATACTGCGCTGTAGGAAGTTTCTCAGCATCAGCCTTTACCATCAGACTGTGATCTTCTGAAGGGCACCCCCCAGCTTCTTACTCACATTTGTGCACCCGATGCCCAGTACAGGGACATGGAGTAGATGCACAATGGATGTCTGTTTCAGGTGTAGGCTAGTTTCAGTTCGCTGGTTGGAAGTAGAGGAGACAGAAATGTGATCCCACCACATGCAAAAATGCTGGGGTGATATGGAAGCAGAAAGAAAGGACAGGCTATTCTTTCCATAAATTTGCCTGAGACATACAACCATGAACCTCCTATGGCATTCAACATGCCATACTGAATATGTATCTGTCTTGACCTTACTTCTAAACCTACTGGGAGAAAAGCTGGTATCCTTCTGTCTGCCTATCTCACTGAAGCACAAACATAAAATCTTGCCTGAAATCAGCACGTAATAAAATACATTCAATGTTATTGCATAATTCAATAATAAATCCTTTATTTTCCAGCCTCTTTGTCTTTAGTTTAACTGTGGATGTTGACAAAGAGTTATTCTCTTCATGAAACTCTCCTGAGCCTCTGTGACTCCATTCTTTCCTGGTGCTTTTCCCACTCTCCCCAATATTTCTGTCTCCTGTTCTTCCATTTGCCTTGAAGTGTACATACTCCTACACTTGGTTCTCAGCCCTCTCTTCTTTTCCCTTTTTTTTTTGGCTGCCCCTGTGGCATGTGGATATTCCTAGGCCAGGGATCAAAACCATGCCACAGCAGTGACAACACTATATCATTAACCACTAAGCCACCAGGGAACTTCTCTTCTTCTCCTTCTAAACTTTCTTCCACCCGAACTACGACTGTTTAAGTTACTTCCTCTATGAGGAGAACTCCTGAACAACCAGCTCAAGCCCTGACATCTCTCACACCCTCTGTCTCTCATGTTAAGGTCCCAAACTGCCTTCAAGAGACGCAAGAAAGTTGCCACGAGGGTAGCATGTTTGTAGGCTGGGGAATGAAACCTCCTTCAATGCAGCTGCTGGAATGAGGAATAAAGTTTGGGGGGCTGTCCTAAAGACAGCCTTCCTCTGAAACAGCCCACCTGTGACCTAACTCAAGCCACCCACCTTCTGATTGCCAGTCTGCCCTTTGAGATGGAAGAATCCAGAGGAGTCACCAAGGGCACTGGGGAGCCCTCAAATACAAGGTAACAGAATGAGACTCTTCTCCTAGAATTAGAGGTTTTTGTTTTTGTTTGTTTGTTTTCTAAATACCTGTTTTAATGTAGTAGCTAAAACCATGGCTGTCTCAGACCTCACTAGTTGTGGCAGAGCATTTGCAGAGAGGTCTGGCATGGGAGAGGCTTCCCCTGGCTCACACTGGCCAGAACCCTTTGTTCTCTCCTTCCAGAACTTTTCTTGGGCTTGTGGTAGACTACTGGGACCCCTTTTCTGATGCCCCCCTGGTCCTGACCACTGCAGTATCCACAGCCCTTATATCTGCTCCTGCCAAGGAACTCTGAATACAGCCTCGTGGATTCCAACTCCAAACCTAAATATGTGATTTCCGGATTTCCTCCTGAGAGTGGTTCTCGGCCTCTTCTCATGTGAACACCCCCCTTGTTAAGCCCACTGCACAACCAGCCTCTGACCTTCAGTCTGCATAGAAGGACCAGCAGAACCTCAGACCCCAATTTCCAAGGGGCCCTGTTGTGAGTGACAGATGCTGAGCTCAAAGCAGTTCTTCTAACTCACCTGCCCACGATTGTCTATGGCCCTCGACTTCTCTCATAAACATTTCTCTTATTAGTTAGCCTTATGGTCTATGGCACACACTGCTAAGTTGTGTTTTACTTTTCTCATACACTCCATTTCCCAGCTTCCTTGACTTCTTGCTAGTGGACTGTGAGCATAAATGAAGTATGATACTTCCAGTTAGCCCTAAAACACCATGTGTACCTCTGTGCTCTTTCACCTTCCTGCAAGCTGGAGCACAAACAGGCCTGTGATCCAACACCAAGAATTCAGGCCAGAGCAAAGCCCTGGAAGCACAAGGGCATAGTCCTGGGACAAGTTTCCATTAATGAGGTGAAATGAGCTTCCATTAATGAGTGTCCATTAATGAGCATAGTCCTGGGACAAGTTTCCATTAGTGAGGTGAAAATTATGAATAAACACCTAGAAATATATGTAACAATTGGATAGTGATGTGAAATACAGGTGCATGATCAGTAGAGTATAATCCAAAAGTAGTGGTCTTTGGTGCACTGGAAATAACACTGGTTTTTTCTGTTTTGTTCTGTTTTGTCTTTTGAGGGCTGCATCCACAGCATATGAAGGTTCCCAGGCCAGGGCTCATATTGGAGCCACAGCCCCCAGCCTACACTACAGCCACAGCAACGCCAGATCTGAGCTGGGTCTATGACCTACACCACAGCTCACGGCAACGCTGGATCCTTAACCCATTGAGCGAGGCCACGGATTGAACCTTCGTCCACATGGTTACTAGTCAGATTCATTTCTGCTGAGCCATGACGGGAACTCCCAGAACACTGGTTTTTAAACAAAGGGAGTTTGAGAAGCACTGCCCTAGTGGTGGGCAGAGAAACAAGATGAAAGGAACCCTTCAAACTCAAACCACTTTGCAGGACTATTAACAAGAGAGAAAAATAAACTTCTGTTGTCTTCAAATCATTGTATTTGGGGGGCCTCTCTGCCTAAGAAGCCTGTAGCTCTAGGTGCAGGTGTTGGCAGGAACCACAGTGTGATCATGTGTTTGGCTGCTCCTTGCAGCAAGGCATTCCAAGAAAGAAGATGAGCTCGGGCAAGAGTTGTTTGTGAGTTTGTAAGCAAAGATGGCAAAGAATAGGCAGCATCTAGAAGCTGGAGGCCTTGGAAGATTAGAAAAGTTAACAGTTTCTGTAACCCCAAAGAGAAGAAAATAGTATCACTGCTCACAGCCTTTCACAAAGGCCTGTCAATAAAACATGACATTGGAGGAGTTCTGTCATGGCGCAGTGGTTAACGAATCCGACTAGGAACCATGAGGTTGCTGGTTCGATCCCTGGCCTTGCTCAGTGGGTTAAGGATCCAGCATTGCCCTGAGTTGTGGTGTAGGTTGCAGACGCATCTCAGATCCCGTGTTGCTGTGGCTCTGGCATAGGCCGGCGGCTACAGCTCCATTTGGACCCCTAGCCTGGGAACCTCCATATGCCACGGGAGCGGCCCAAGAAATGGCAAAAAGACAAAAAAAAAAAAAAAAAAGACATTGGAGCAAAGAAGTCAGGCCAACATAAAGATCATAGCAAATGTGAATCCTTCTGCCCAAGTCCAGGTTCTAGAGAACCTCTGGGTAGAGGCCACTGAGGAGAAGAAGAAAGAGATGGGTCCCGCCTGGAAGTTGGGAAATGAGGAATGCTTAAGAACTAGCTCCAGAATAGAATTTGCTGTGTGGAACTGACTGCAAGCTAACAGACCAGAAGCCTATAAACTTTCTCAGGAATTACTCTGCCATGGAAGCCACAGCCTGGCCTGGAGGACACATTTTCCAACACCCATTTTCAGATATGGCCACAGAGGGTCATGGACAAGGAAGAATTTCTCAGGGTCAGAGTCAAAGTCAGGGCCACTAGGAAGCCTGTCCCCAAAAGCAAAGGCAAGGACCAGGGCAGAGAGTCTTAATTCCTGCCCAGTGGGGCTTTATCATTTTTATGCACCTGTGGCTACTACATGTCTCCTATTCTTCAGAATGGGAGTTCGGTTTTGTTTTCTTGTGGTTTTCTTGTTTCTACTTCTCCTTTGTATAATGAAAGTTTGTCAGTCAGAAGAGAGAAAGAAATGGACATTTTAGCATGGGTATTTAAACATAGGATTGGGAGTTCCCATCGTGGCACAACGGAAACGAATCCGACTAGGAACCATGAGGTTGTAGGTTCAATCCCTGGCCTTGCTCAGTGGGTTAAGGATCCAGCGTTGCCCTGAGCTGTGGTGTAGGTCGCAGACATGGCTCGGATCTGGTGTTGCTGTGGCTGTGGCGTAGGCCGGTGGCTATAGCTCCGATTAGACCCCTGGCCTGGGAACCTCCATATGCCGCGAGTGCAGTCCTAAAAAGGACAAAAAGACAAAAAAACCAACCAAACAAAAAATAAACATAGGTTAAGAGAAAGGAAGGTCATACCTATGGAGGTCTGGTCACCTAAATCCACTCATAGCTAGAGGCTGTGACACAAAGGAGGGCTGGGTAGCAGGGGGAAAGAAGCAGAAGCTTTAGCGTCCAGGGATCTGGACTTTCGGCGATGGCTCTAACCCGGCACACTATTGATCTGGCCACAGCCTCTTCCTTCCTCTCTAAAAATGGCACAATAACTACAACTATACAGGATTGTCGAAAGGATAACTAAAGTTTAAAAAGCGTATAGCAAGATGCTTAGCACATAGGATGTACTCAATACATAGTACTTTCTAAGAAAGTTAGCTAGCTCAAAAATTCCCCCAAATTCAATGAAGTATAAAAATCAGTTGTATTTCTGTACACTAACAACAATCTGAAAAGGAAATTAAGAAAATAATCCCATTTACAATAGTATCACAATGAATAAAATACTTAAATATAACCAAGGAGGCAAAAGACTTATACACTGAAAACTACAAAACAATGGTGGAAAAAATTAAATAAGGCATAAATAAAGGGAAAGACATACTGTGTTCATGGATTGCAACCTAATACTGTTAAGATGTCTATACAACTCAAGGTAATTTATAGATTCTGAGTAACTCCTATCAAAACCTCAGCGGCATTTTTTTTTTTTTAACAGAAATAGAAAAAAATCCTAAAATTCATAGGAAAATGCAAAGGATTCCAAATAGCCAATCTTGAGGCGTTCCCATCGTGGCTCAGTGGAAACAAATCTAACTAGGAAACATGAGGTTAAAGGTTCAATCCCTGCCCCTGCTCAGTGGGTTAAGGATCCAGCATTGCCGTGAGCTATGGTGTAGGTCGCAGACACGGCTTGGATCTGGCGTTGCTGTGACTGTGGCGTAGGTCAGCTGCTACAGCTCCAATTGGACCCCTAGCCTGGGAACCTCCACATGCTGAGGGTGCGGCTGTAAAAAGATAAATCATCATCATCATCATCATCTTGAGAAAGAACAAATCTGGAGGCCTCATACCTCCTGGCTTCAAAACATTCGACAAAGTAGCTACAGTAAAAAAAAAAAAAAAAAAAAAAAGCATGGTACTGACATAAACACAGACACATAGACCAATGAGACAGAACAAGGAGCCTAGGAATAAATCCATGCAGATGTGGTCAGGGGTGCCAAGAATACACAATGGGGAAAATAAGTTTCTTCAACAAATGGTGTTGGGGAAACTGGATATCCACATGCAAAAGAGTGTGGCTTCTGGAAACAACTGGCCTGAGTGTGAAGCCTTACTTACCAGCAAGTTAGCCTCTCTGTGCCTTAATTTTGTCACATGTAAAATGGGGATAAAACAGTACCTTCTTCCTAAGACTATTAGGAGATTTAAGTAAGGTGCTTAGACAAGCCTCTGACACAGAATGTTAATTTTTTTCTGTTACAAAAGGGAACCAAGACCTAACTTGTCAGTTTAGTGGGTTATTGGGACAAACTGAATGAAACAGCAGTGTGAAGTCCTTATCCCACTTGTGGATCCAGAGTAATCAGACAAGCCCAGTAAAGCAACAAGGAATAGGGCCAGTCAGTTCCTAATAGGTGAGACAGGGATCCTGAGAGATTACCAAGGGGGAAAAGTCAGAGGAAGAAACCCCACCTCAGACCAGGTGGGCCGCTGGTACTACAACCCCCGGTCCAGGGTCACTAACTGGTGTTTTTTGAGACCAGGTAAAAAACATTTAGTTCCAAAGAATAAGTATAAGAGGAATTTAGCCAGCTGGGTTGAAACCCTGATATTTAATCTTCTAATTACATTGCCATGCTCCCTCTGGGACCAATCTAACTACATCTTAGAGTAATCCATTAAAATCTATTCATTAACATACCACCGGACAGCTTTCAATATGAGTTCATGCCTCTTTGCCCATTTGAGCTCTAGGTGAGATAAGAAGTGCCGCATTCTCCATTTTACAGAGAAGAAAATGAAAAACTGGGAGATGCAGATTCACCCTGACCAGCTCTCGTTTTTCTAGCCCGGGGTTCTTTTAACCACACTGACCACTGGAGCCTTTTTTTGGGTAGTTAATTCTCTACTGCCACAGGAAACAAAATATGCAGATTTCTTCTCCATAATGACATTAATGCCTTTTGCAAACATTTAATGATTCTAGAAGTCATATAATTGTGGCAAATGTCAACCAAAATCTGTAAATATCTCTCTACTTAGAATTTTTAACAAAAGTTCATGGGAAAAAAATCTATATAACCCAATGGAAATGACAATAAGACTCTCAATACATGATAGGAAAGAGCAAGGATTAGTCAGTTTGCCCGTTGCAGAGAAAGCTCAGAAGAGCAAGCAATCCAGTTTACTTTGAACATATTAAATGATGTAACTTAAGACACTTTCTCCCAAAGCATTTTATTTTCCCCATCAACAAATTAAAGCCTACCAGTTGAATGAGGCCACAGACATCAATTACCTGACAATAAAAATTAGACTGGAAATGAGCTGAGAAAGGCCAGAAATGACCTAGTAGCAATCCATAAAAACCTTTATTTTTATTTTTTTTTATTATTATTTTTGTTGTTGTTGTTGTTGCTATTTCTTGGGCCCCTCCAGCGGCATATGGAGGTTCCCAGGCTAGGGGTCCAATCGGAGCTGTAGCCACCGGCCTACGCTCCAGAGCCACAGCAACGCTGGATCTGAGCCGCGTCTGCAACCTACACCACAGCTCACGGCAACGCCGGATGGTTAACCCACTGAGCAAGGGCAGGGACCGAACCCGCAACCTCATGGTTCCTAGTCGGATTCGTTAACCACTGCACCACGACGGGAACTCCCATAAAAACCTTTAAAAATGAATATGTTATCTCTATCTGCTTTCTTTCATTCACATCTTCTCTCTTTGCCTTCCCTTTTCTTCCCTCCTCAGAACTAAGGGGTCAGCATGTAGCTCAGAATGTAATATAATGAGAGGGAGTTTGGGGAGTTCCAAAGAGCCTGGGCTACAGTTGGGGAGCCACGCAAAGCAGTGAGCTGGAGGGATTAGAGGCTGATAATAAAGGTATAGACACATGGACTGGCAGGCCTGGCAGCTAAAGACAAGCAGCACTGGGAAGAGAGATGGGTACAGAGGAGGCAGGATGGCCTTTGTGGCTGAGAGATGGGCTACTTTGAGCAAACAAGTAAAAATACTGAAGATAACGGGAGTCAAATTTCTAACTGCCAGACATGTGTAAAAATATGTTAAGGATAAGACTAGAAAGATCCTTGGCTATTATATTGGTATTGGAGATACTAGTATGAACATGTAATTTTTTTCTTTTTTTGCTTTTTAGGGCCACCCCCAAAGCATATGGAAGTTCCCAAGCTAGGGGTCTAATTGGAGCTACAGCCACAGCAATGCAGGATCGAGCTGCATCTGCAACCTACACCATAGCTCACGGCAATGCCAGACCCTTAACCCACCTGAGTGAGGCCAGGGATCAAACCTGCAACCTCGTGGTTCCTAGTCGGATTTGTTTCTACTGTGCCATGATGGGAACTCCTGAACATATGATTTTATAATATATGGCCTAATGCAGAAAAATATCTAAATGTATACGTGTATACATATACACACATATATATATATACTTCCTAGCTCTTTCCTCTGAGAGATTTAAAGCAATGACATCCCAGTAACAATGGGCACATTAACCTTCCATATCTTGGTTTCTAAATATCATTCTCTTCCAAAAGCGATGACTGACTAGGTCAGGGAAAGTACAAGATGAGCCTGGAATGTCTTGTGGTGACAGAAAATTTTATAATGCTCAATGAATGATAGGGATGTCAAAAGGACACAGGAGCCAGTTTAACTGGACTCCCGATGGCCAAACTGAGGATGATCTGAGCATCAAAATAAATAATGATAGCATGGGCTTTCAACATACTGTATACAAAAGGAAATCAAAAATACTTCCTAATATAAATGAATAGATGGATGAAAGAGAAAGTTCTTCCTTATAGCAGAATGCCAACTAATAAATGTGGCAGGAGTGATAGAAATAAAGAATCACCATTTAGCAGCCTTCAGGGAGGTGGCTGATACAGGCAGAGGTCACCAGTGAACTGAAGGTGGAGGTTTAATAAGGAACAGCTATTAACATAACCTCAGAATACCTCCCCACAAATGCCAATAAGTTTAAAAGGGAAAAATGGTGAATTTCAGGTGGAGAGATTTGGCAAACACTAACATAACCAGGTGATCAAGGCCAATATTCCAGCGATGGAACAGGTTGACACTCTGTACCTTCTAATGCAATATGCTGAGAAGAGCAGAGTATCCTGCCAAGAACATATGATCTAAGTCTGGTTCTGAAGAAACACCTGCCAGATTCAAGTTGAAAGCCATCTATAGAATGGAAGACCTGAGCTTGAAGATCTGTGCATCTGCAAAGACTTTAGGAACAGGGAAAGCTAAGGAACTATTCTTAAAAAGACATGACCAAATAAATTTAACATGGACCCTAGACCAAACAGGAAAAAAGAGACATTTGGGGGACAACTGATGACATATGAATGGGCTTTGTGGACTGGGTGGTAGTGCTATACCAGTGTCAACTTCCTGGTTGGGTGATGCAATGATTAACTGTGTGTGTCAACTTGACTAGACTAAGGCATGCCCAGATAGCTGGTAAATCACCAAGGGGGCCAACTAATATCATTAGGAAGGGATGGGGCAAGCTATATTGGGCAGGCTGTTTTCCAGAACGACACCCAGTCAGGCCCAGAGTGAGGTGTATGAATGATTCACATCTGAGGAGGATAGGTAAGGTCCCCTTGAGCTGGGAGGTGTGAGGGGGCACAGGTAAGGGAGGGGTTTGGGGCTGCAGGAAGAAAGACAAGAGACTGTGGGGCAGGACAGGAGGCTAGGGTGCAGGACAGGAGGTTAGGGGACAGGAGGCTAGTGAGTAGTACAGGAGGCTAGGGGGGCAGGACAGGAGGCTAGGGGACAGGAGGCTAGAAGACTAGAGGGTAGGAGGCTAGGGGACAGGAGGTTAGTGGGAAGGAGGCTAGGGGACAGGAGGTTGGGGGCAGGAGGCTAGGGGGTAGAACAGGAGGTTAGGGGACAGGAGGCTAGGAGGCAGGACAGGAGGCTGGGGGCAGGGCAGGAGGTTAGGGGACAGGAGGCTAGGGGGCAGGACAGGAGGCTAGGGGGCAGGAGGCTAGGGGGCAAGACAGGAGACCAGGGGACAGGAAGCTAGCACATAGGACAGGAGGCTAGGGTATATGATAAGAGGCCAGGGGACAGGACAGGAGACCAGGAAAATACCACAGGAGGCCAGGGCACAGGAGGCCAGGGGACAGGAGAGAAGGCTGGGGGACAGGAGGCTAGCAGATAGGACAGGAGGGTGTGGGACGGATAAGAGGCCAGGGGACAGGATAAGAGGCCAGGGATAGGACAGGAGGCTAGGGGTAAGGCACTGCAGAGGCCAGGCCAGGAGATGAAGAAAGAGGACAGCATCAGCCTGGAGAAGGAAGAAGGAGTGGGTACACGCCAGGAAGTAAAAATCTTCCTCTCACTGGGCAATATTTTCCTGGCTCCCCATGTAGGTCAGAGAGCAACATACACCTTTCAGAAGGAATTACTTAGCTTAACTGTTTGGTGTGGGCTGGGGGAGTGGGAGACCCCTGAGCCCATTTAGTGCACTGCAGAGTAAACCTCAGAGACCAGGTTAGCAAGAAGGCACAGGCCAGTGGGGATGGCACAGTGATTGATGATGGCTCTGACTTGAGGGCTGGTTAGTTAGATCTGTTTTTGCCCACTGAGAACTGAGATGAGCAGACAGCACAGATAATTCTAAGAGGGAATTAAAACTTCTTTGGACCTTGGCCCTGTGCCTCCAATCACACAGGTAGTCTTGGTCCTGAAATTCCTCTTCCTCTCCTGTTTCCCACAAAGCCGTTTCTCAATCTTCGGCAGGATTCCCTCCTTGAAATCTCATTCACCATCAAAGGGCAGGAGACAGGTGTGTTAAGAGAGGGCATCAATGTCCACTTAGCACATCCAACACCCACATGGAGATCTTAGCACCCCCCCACCCCACCCCCTGAAGGCCGGCCTGGGGTGTTCCACATCACCCCAGGCCCTGCCTCTTTAACTCAACATTGATGTGGCCGGTACCAGGTACAAAGCTTTCACATACCTGATTTAATGGGACCCAATACAACCCAGGCAGGTAGGTAGAAAAGGAATTCTGATCCCCATTATCTGAATGAGAAAACGAATTCAAAGAGGATAGGTGGTTTTTTCAAAGTCACAAGACCTCACCAAAGTAGAGTTGGAATTAGAACCTAGACCCCTATACCCCAAACTGCCTCTCTCTCTTTTTTTTTCTTTTTCTTTTCTTTTTATTTATTTTGTATTATTTTTTTTCCCACTGTACAGCATAGGGACCAAGTTACACATACATGTATACAGACTTTTTCCTCCCATTGTTGTGTTGCGATGTAAGTATCTAGACATAGTTCTCAATGCTACACAGCAGGATCTCATTGTAAATCCATTCCAAGAGCAATAGTTTGCACCCCTTAACCCCAAGCTCCTGATTCCTCCCACTCCCTCCCTCTCACCCTGGGCAGCCACAAGTCTCTTCCCCAAGAACATTGCCACAGAAAAGAAAATCAAACTGCTTCTTAAACCCAGCACTTTGTCAAAGCTCAAACTCTCAGGGCTTCTGCAGACAGCTCCCCACCCCTCACCTCCACCTCTCCCATCCATGGCAGGACTCAGTTGCAGAGGACTCCTCCACATACATACAGAATCTAGGACAAGAGACAAAGGATCAGCAAGGCCAGAGAGGAGGCAGCTCAGTACCTGTAGGAGGAATGATGGAGGGAAGAGCAAAGGGACTATGGCTTGGAAGGAGGAAAGCAAGTAAGGGAAGTGTATGGAACATCTCTAAATCACCCACGGCTTGGGACTCTATCACTGGACTCTCAAGGGTACAATGCACACGTGTGCCCCATGTTTACAGAAATGTCAATACTTGAATGTTTATCTAGGAGGAAAAGAGGGCAACCAGCATTTAAGGTGTACTTCCCACATATCACAGACCCTGCAAGTGCTCTTTCCCTTTCATCTTAGGAGGTGGGTATAATCTTCATTTTTACAGACAAGGAAATTAAGGCTTAGAAAAGTGAAGCAAAGTATCTGGAACAAGGGCTGGTCTGACTGCAAAGCCCCACTCTCCTCTTTACACCACATTAATAATACCTTGGGCCTGGGCTCTGCCACTTAGAACCTTGCAATCAGACTTAACCACTCTGTTGGGTATAATCATAGGTCAGAAAGCATTCTGAACTAATGTATACTCCAAGGAGAATGGCTAATGGGTAATTTGAGTTATAGCAATTCGCATTCAAGTTACAGTGATTCCCCCTGCTACACCTCTCCCTCCCAATAAGAGGCTGGGGTTAGGTTATGATGGATTTCTGCTCCAGGATGGAAAACTTGAGGGAGAGGCAGCCAGCCTTGGGCATGCGTGCACCACTTTGAGTGTGTGTGCCTTGAGTGCTGCCTGGCTAAAATGCTGTGCGTACAGTGACTCCTCTGTGCTTGTGTATTTGGGAAAATGAGAGAAATTAGCATGTAGATGTTCAAATAGGTTCTGATGAACAGACACAAAATGCAATCCCATATTTGAATGTTTTCATTTCAGTCTGCATTCACAGAAACATATGCAGATCTGTTCTATCAAACATCCTATAAAATAGCTTAAAACAAATCTGATCTAATAGTACAAAAAAGCTGGTAGTTGATTTATGCATTTGTCAAATTTAGAAATCACCTCTGTCATTTGTGTCATTCAAACCTAACTACAAAGTTTTGAATTCTCAAGACAAAAAAAGAAAACAAGAAAAATGTGCCCTGACAACTTATTTTCCTAGTTACTCAGTAGTGATGATCCATATAAATTACTTCCAGATGATTGGATGTTCAGTCTCTACATAATACCTAATATAGTCACAACAGTCTCATGGCACAAGAGACAATTCCAGAAGCCTATCTTAAGTACATAAGCCTTACTGGCAGAGTTTGCTTGCTGGTCTTTTTAGAGTGGACCAATTTTGGGAATTCTTGTTGTGGCTCAGTGGTAACGAATCCGACTAGGAACCATGAGTACACGGGTTCAATCCCTGGCCTTGCTCAGTGGGTTAAGGATCCAGTGTTGCCATGAGTTGTGGTGCAGGTCACAGATTGGCTTGGATCCGGCATTGCTGTGGCTGTGGTGCAGGCCGGCAGTGGCTCTGATTCGATCCCTGGCCTGGGAACTTCCATATGCTGCAGGTGCAGCCCTAAAAAAAAAGACCAAAAAAAAAAAAAAATTTTGGTCCCAATTTTATTTAGACAAGCAAGGTGGTGTTAATGGAGCCAAGGTTGTGTGCATCACTGTATAACTTTTGGTTAAAACAAAACAAAACAAAACAAAAAAGAAAAAAGGAAAATTCTACTCAGTGACTCAGACCACACAAAACTGGATCAGTGCCTCATTGGAAGGAGAGTTAGCAACTATTGATAGGTATTTCACTGGAAAACCCAACAACCCTCCTTGGCAATATAAAAGTTCATGCTTTAATGACATGCTGTGTGGTGCACAAAATAATAACATTCTTGTAAAGAAGGAATCAACTGTCTGTGACTGGCATTTACCTTATTCTCTGACTTACCAAAAAAAAAAAAAAAAAGTAGGAGCCTTGAGAAGCTAAGCTAAGCTGCCCTTACCTTCTAAAGTAACATTCCAAGGCCAGGTAATACTCTGGGCAGCCAAGGAGTGCAGAGGAAGAAATGTAGCGCAATGACAGCAGCAAAGTAAGGGGGGAGGAGGGAAATTCTGTAGAAAATATTCAGTTTAAAAATGACCTACAAGGATTTTATACGGCAGTTCTAATGATTACCTTAATAAGACTAAATTGTTTCCAAAATTAACAATCACTCCTCAAAGTACTTGCTGGAGAAATTGCTAAGCAATTTTGGTAGTCGCAACTTGAAGGAAAGCAATAAAGTAACACTATTACAGAACAAAGCGCTTTGTCTGCCTGTGGTGAGGGGGGATCGATGGGACCTTGACTTACTCTCAAAACACCACCCCCAACAGTGTCCCCAAAGGTACTTAGTTGATAACCATTTCCCGAATCTCTGGATGCCTTGCATGGTTCGAGCTGTTCTCTATCTAACACACCACCGTACCGGGAGTAACTGGAGGCTGAAAAATGTTTTATATCCGTAGGCTCCCTGGGCGAATCTCAGTTCACCATCGACGGCTGTAAGACCGAGTTTGGAAAAGGAGCACCTGTGCGAAAGCAGAGCGGAGCCTGCGACAGGCTGTCCGTGCCTCTGCGCTCAGCCCACCAACCCACAGCAGCGGCCCGCGCAGCTGGATTGTGAATCCCGACCGCTTTTCGTTCCTAGGGTCGGGTGGGGGGAAGGAGGAAAGGGCATGAGGTACCACGCATCGCCCAAAGAGGACAGGCTCAGGTACGTCGAATGGGTCTGGGGCTCGGGCTGGACGCCAGGTAATCCCGAAAAGCCACAGGCTGGGCCCGGAGGTCGTGCGCCCCGGCCTCCCCACGCGCCCGGGACGGCTGCAGCTCCGGCAGCCCTCCCCGAGCCCCGCGCCCCACTCACCGCTCACACTGGCCCGCGCCGCCGAGCCGGGGAGCCGGGACCCCTGCGGCTGCCGCATGCCCCCTGGAACCAGAGTGACGGGGCGACCAGGGGCCGTGTGCGAGGAGCGGTGGAGGACACGGCGGGCGGACGGCAGCGGCGCGCCTCCTCTCCTGTGGCCGCCAAGACTCGTCCGGAACAGGAGAAAAGTTTGGCAGAACGAGGGGTGGAGCCCAGGGGGCGGGGGGGCGGGGTTCCGACTTGCCCCGCCTAGCCCTGTCCTGGCCAGCCCCACCCTTCCCCGGCAACCGACAGTTCCCACGCAGAGCGCCCCCGACCGGCGAAGCACGGATCCGCGCTCGGGGGCTCTTCTGCAGCTGCCCTTCTGCCTGGGACTAGTCCCCAGGTGCATGGCCGACCTCCAAGAGATGGCCCCCACCAATGGACCACTAGCACCCACAAGCCCTACAGAGCCGTACCTCCGAGCCCAGTACTAAAGCATTGTCTCTTTGTCCGGCTCCCCTCACACTGCGGGGAGCAGGGGAGAGATTTCTTTGAAGTAGCTTAGAAAAGTGCAGCCCATACCCACACCATACATGGGAGGCAGGCTCACCGCTGGACTGACCACTTGCTCTAAAACTGAAGCCACACAACTCTCCGAGGATGCAGGCAGCCCCCAGAGGCCACGTGGTTCACGTACATTTGGCTTGGGGGCCTCTCCTAGGCACCTTTTTACTGAAACAGGAAACAAAAAATATTTAAAGTTCTAGAAAGAGAATTCTGGGCCACTTGGGGTTAGTAGTCTCGGATGCTTTGTTTTTCAAAGCTGAAATATAAAGCCTCCACGGACCCACCTTTGGTAAAGAAGGAAGATGCAAAGTGAAACAATGTTTGCCGTGAAGACTTTGTTCTCTCTGAACTCTGCAAAGCAAAAAGAGGGTACAGACGTGCAGAGAGTCGGGTTTTCCAGTGACCTCAAAGGAGGGAAATACTGTAAAGGGAGGTCCTTACTACTCATGTTTCAAAAGCTTGGGAAACACTGAGGACATGAACTGAGATATCTTCCTGTAGCCTTTTGCCATTCATTCATTTGTTTGTTCATTCATTGTTCATTCAATGTTGATACTGAGTCCTTCTGTATGCCAAACTAGAAACCATAACCCAGGAAACAATCTGTATGGTAACCTATTTCCTACCATCTAAGAAATTCTGCTCTCTGAAAATAATATTTTAATAATGTTTTATTCCTTTGGTAATGGACCTCATTCCCAAGATCATGACAGCCTGGTATGCTTCACACCTTTGCACGGGTTGGGCTATATTTTGATCAACATATGCCCAAATTATTGTTGCTTCACCTGAGTGTGCAGAAAACGACTGTGGCGGCTTAGAGATGAACCGTGTGGAGAGAGCTACAACTTGCAAAGCTAACGTTAAAGGAAGATCACATTTACTGGAACAAGCAAAACTCGTGCGGATGACATATGAGAATGAGGCTAGGGGAGTGGCAGTTCAATTCGGACAGCACAATGCTGAAGGGCAATGTGGTGGATACAAAAATTCTCAACCACTAGCACTTAGCAAATGCTTGACTCAACAAATGTGTAGTATGTTGAGTGGAGTAAATTGTTGTAGGCTGGACTGGGAGCTGTAAACACCACTTAGAGCCTTCTCTTTGCTGGGAAATTTGTTCCAAGTTCCAAACAACTTATTAGCAAAGGCACTTTGCACACACATTATGTTGTAACTTGGGAACTTCCTGAACTGGAGGAGCATTGCAAAGGTGAACAGGGGTTCTATAAAGCCAGATGTGATATTTTTAATGTATAATTAAAAAATTTTTTTTTTCTTTTTAAGGCCGCACCTTCAGCATATGGAAGTTCCCAGGCTAGGAGTTGAATCAGAGCTGCAGCTGCTGGCCTATACCACAGCCACAGCAACTCTGGATCTGAGCAACATCTGTGACCTATGCCCCAGCCTGCGACAATGCTGTATCCTTAAGCCACTGAGCGAGGCCAGGAATTGAACTCACATACTCATGGACACTGTGTTTGGTTCTTAACCTGCTGAGCCACTTCATAATGGGAACTCCATACTGTATTTTTTTTTTTTAAGGAGAAAGGAGAAAAAAATATGGTGAGCTGTGTTGTAAAAGGAAAATGACATTCTAGATAGATGGGGTTTTTGTTGTTTTGCTTTGGCCACACCCCCGGCATATGGAAGTTCCCAGGCCAGGGACTGAATCCGAGCCACAGCTGCAACCTACACCACAGCAACACTCGATCCTTAACCCACTCCATCAGGCTGGGGGGATTGAACCAAATCATTAACCCACTGCACCACAGAGGGAACCCCTAGCTAGATGGTTTTTAACAAATACGGCTCAGATCTGAGCAAAAGGCAAGGAAGTGATGTAGGAAAGGGATGGAGAGGGGGAAGGGGCAGAGAGAACATATGGTTTATTGACCTACAGGCAGGAACAGGGAAAGGGAACAAGAGGCCAAGGATAAGTAAAGAGAAAGATGTGGCCCCCAATCCTAGTTTTTAGGAAGAAACTCAGGGATTATCCACCAGAACCTTATCTAAGTCCTTGTAGAATCTGTGGTGTCTCACTTCTCCACCAAAAGGGGTTTTTTATTAGTAAAACCAAATTAAAATTAACATAAAAATGGTGAACACAAAGCCTGAGGATAACTGCCTTAAAGATCACTAGCTGGAAAGTCATTCAAAACTTTTCAACAAACATTTGCTGGTCAGCTTCCCATATACAAAGTATTGTATTTTGTGTTCTTGGAGAGGCAATGATTTATAACATTGTTTCCATAAAGGGAAAAGAGGGGCTTTCTACAGTGCTTGATGGAAAGGCATATTGAGGCTGAAGGAGCAATCATGGCCTTGGGGAACTTTGTGAACCAGCCCATACTTGGCAGTGAATAAATGCAGCAAAAGAAATAAATAAGCAAATAAAACTAAAAGCAAGCCAGCCACCTGCCACAATGATAAGCAGCGTGGGACAGAGTCACACTTCTCCCTCTCAAGATTTATTAAAAGACGCTCGTGTTCCTTTGCCCCCCAACTCAGCTTGGACTTCCAGGTATTAAGGCAAGTGTTCATAGATTTGTTCTTCTTATCTTTGGGAAGATCTGAACTGAATCACTGTCCAATTTTGTTCATCTGTACTAATTAGCAATGAGGATGCCTACAGCAGGTGAATAGCATGAGGAAGTGGGATGGTGGCTCTAAAGTGAGAGATGTGAGTGGTACCTGAAAAAACAGTTAGCTAGAATGTTCTGAGGAAAGCCTGAGCCAAAGGTTAACTCTAAAGAAACTAAAGGAAAAGAGAGATGGTAAGCAAGGTTATGGCCATGTAGAGTTCTCTCTCAAATGCATGTAACTTCATACAGAAAACAACGGAAAGTCACAGAAATAGTCCCCAAATACCAAAATACCAAAAATTAACATAAACTTAAGTTTATTTAAATTGAGAAAACCATCTCACATGACATTCAAAAATATTTCTTATTCCCATTGTGGCTCAGTGGGTTAAGAATCCTACTAGTATCCATGAGGATGAGTTTTCAATCCCTGGTCTTGCTCGGTGGGTTGAGGATCTGGCATTTCTGTGAGCTGTGGTTCAGGTCACAGACATGGTCCAGATCTGGTGTTCCTGTGGCTGTGGCGTAGGCTGGTGGCTACAGCTCCAATTCCACCCCAAGCCTGGGAACTCTCATATGCTGCAGGTGAGACCCTAAAAAGACAAAAAAAAGAAAAAAAAAAAGAAAAAATACTTCTTAGATGTTCATCTCATCACTACTTAATTCTGCATATTTTTATGCTTGTAAAGAGTGACCAATTTTAAAAATAAAAGTCATGATGGGGATCTCGCTTTAGCAGATATGAAAATACATTATAAAACCCTAAGTTCCCATTGTGGCTCAGTGGTTATGAGCCCGACTAGTATCCATGAGGATGTGGGTTCCATCCCTGGCCTTTCTCAGTGGGTTAAGGATCTGGCGTTGCCGTGAGCTGTGATGTAAGTCACAGACAGGCTCAGATCTGTCATTGCTATGGCTAAGGTGTAGGCCAGAAGCTACACTCTGATTTGACCCGTAGCCTGGGAACTTCTATATGCTGTATGTGCAGCCTTAAAACAAAGGGGAAAAAAAAGTGTGAGCTGGACTACCAGCCAGAATAAAGTTCACTCTCCTCTCTCTTCCTCTTCCCTGATATCAGCAATGTCCCAGACAGAGAGCATAGACTAGCAGCCCCATGCCTGACCCAGGAATGACATACAAGTGAGAAGCAAACCTTTGTCCTTTTAAGCCACTGAAATTTGGGGAGCATTTGTCACCAAAGCATAACCTAAGTTACCCTCATTAATCCAAGTAAAGACGTACTATGCCCTGCTGTCCATCCGAGACTTGGGTATGAATCATTTTTGCATGTATGCACCACCTCAGTGAGGAGGGAATGGTGCTACTGAAGTGGTGACATGGCATAGCTGGACAGGGGAGGAACTGAATCCACTGTCTGAATTTTCTGTGGTCCCCAGACTGATGCAAAACAGCACTAACGTCAGTTCTGGGTAGAAAAGCACCTAAAGGGAAATCCTGGCAGTGGGAGCACCAGAGGCAGGGCCGGCATCCAAAGAATCACCCCCTGCAAGAGAGTGCACTAGGTGTCCATTACCCACCTATTCAGCCCCAACACAGAGTAAGTCCATTCAGGAATCAGATGCCACAATAGGGAGAAAATGGGAGGAGCAGAAGCCTAAGTATAAACTTCGAATGACCAAGACTGCTGAATTTGCCTGTCAGTGAGAGAAATAGGAGGTTCCAGATAGAATTTAGATCCACTTTTACACTTTACATGTTTGCCTGCCTAAGTTTTGCAGCCTGAGAATTGCGTTGGTACTATACCGAGATACTTTAAGGGCACATCGTGAGGGCTGCCTCTGTTCGACCACAATGGGGTGCTTAGGGTCTGGGGAGGCAAAGCCGAAACCATGCATGGACAATGAGAACACCTTATGTAATAGGCTAACGTCTGTTCCCACAACTAACACTCAAGCTATGGCTAGATATTTGCCCTGTGTGAGAAGCCCTGGAGAACCTGCTACTAGCAACACTTTCAGCTGCACAAATATTTATTCTGGTAAACTTGAAAAAGAAAAAGTAAATAGTCATAAATAAATCTTGTTAGAATTTTCTGCATTGCAGGCACTAAACTTTTTCCCCTTGTTTTGCAAAAGAAAGCTGTAATACAACACTAACGTTTTCATCTCCAGGATTGATTTTTTTCAACTGGATTTGATAGATATTGACCAGGTTAATATTTAATGTTTTAGATTATTTGAGTAATAACACAGTAGACTAAGGCATGAATGGACTATAAAAGACAATCTGAGCTATTAACCTTTAGTCCGTTTAAAACAGAGGATTAATTCATTCAAAGCAGAAGATCAAGAGCTGAGAAATTTTCATTCTTTTTTTAATGTAGTAAATTTTGCAACCAAAAAAATATAATATTAAATAATATAAAATAAAATAGAATTCTGTTATTTTATGATAGAAGCATATTGTAAGAATTACAGTGCATGATTTTATACTTGACCTTACAATCTTTAATATAAGCAAAAAAAGCATGTGATGATAAATTATTTTATTATAACTGAAGATTTTCTAGGAGGCTCAGTTCTCATCTTCCTTTTAATTTCCGATACTTAGGTTACTTTAATTATGTCATAGTGGGAACGATTATAGTGGAGGCAAAGAACAATGAGAGAAACATGAATATTAGCAAGAAGAAGAATGACTCGTGTATAGAAATAAATAGTAAATACATGAAAACCAAAAAGATTTGAAAAAGACATGTTATAGTGCTTTATCATAGAAGATTGTATTAATTAAAGTGCCTATAACATCTGAGACTTGCTATCAAGTTCAAAACTTTAGTAGGTGCTACCATATTCACTCATTTTACAATCTTGGCCAGTTTCACTCAGTCTCTATAACTATAAATGAAGTAAGGTTCTTACCTCAAACTGTAGTAAAAATTAAAAAGAGACAGTATACTATAGCACATTTTTAAAAAGATGAGCTTATTACTATAAAAATAAAACAGGGTTATTTCCTAATGTTAAAAGTGTCAATTTATCAAATAAAAGACCTTCGCAACATATGAAATAAAAATTCACAGAACTAAAAGGAGAAATAGACAAATCCATACACAAAGCTGGAGATTTTAACATCTGTTTCTCAGTGATTTATAGGATAGGTAGACAAAAATATTAGATTATAGATTATTTGAACAATGCTATCAACCAACTTGTCCTAGTTGGCATTTATTAAACATTATACTCATCAACTACAAAATATATATATTTGTAACTACACAGGTAACAGTCACAGATAGATCATATTCTAAATCATAAAGCAAGTTTCAATAAATCTGAGAGGACTGAAATTGTTCTTTGGCTAAAATGGTAATAAGTTAGAAGCCAATAACAAAAGGATACCTGGAAAATCCCCAAAAATCTGGAAATTAAGCACCTTACATAAGAATAACCTATGAGTCAAAGAAGAAATCACAGGAGAATTTATAAAATATTTTTAATTACATGATAATGAAAATACCACATCAAAATTTATGGATTACAGCCCGAAGAGTATTTAGAGGGATGTTTATAGCTTTAAATGCTGATATTAGGAATAAATAAAATTTAAAAATCTATTACCTGAACTTCTACCTTAAAAAGCTAGAAAAAATGAGTGCCTGCTGTGGCACAGTTAAGGAGCCAGTGTTGCTGAAGATGTGGCATAGGTCATACGTGCTTCTCGGATTTGATCCCTGGCCCTGGGATCTTCCATGTGCCTGTAAAAGTGGAGACGAAAGCTAGAAAAAGAAGAGCAGAAGTTCTCTTGGGCCCTTTTCCAGTGATTCCCTGACATTTCTGATTTCTATCACCGTACTTTAATTATCTTTGTTCTAGGACTTCATATAAATGGAATCATATGTCTGGTTTCTTTCTTTCAACTTAAGGTTTTTGATATTTACCCTAGCTGTGGCTGTATCAGTAGTCCTTGAGTAGTATTCCATTGTGTAGATATAAAAAAATTATTCATTTATGTGTTGATGGACATTTGTGTCATTTCCAGTTTTTAACTACAACAAAATGAGACTGTTCTTAGAGTTCCCATTGTGGATCAGCAGGTTAAGAACCTGACTAGTATCCATGAGGGTGCAGGTTTGATACCTGGCCTCACTCAGCGGGTTAAAGATCTGGTGTTGCTGTGTAGGGGACAGATGCTGTCGTGACTATGGCATGGCCCTGCAGCTACAGCTCCAATTTAACCCCTAGCTGGGGAACTTCCATATGCCTAGGGTGTGGCCCTAAAAAGGGAAAAAAACAAAAACAAACAAACAAAAAAACTGCTCTGAATGCTACAAGTCTTTTTGTGGACATACATTCTCATTTTTTTTGAATAAATAACCACAAGTACAATTATTAAATCATGGGGCAGGTGTTTGTTTAAATGTATAAGAAAAGGCTAAGTAGATTTTCAAACTGTTGTGCCATTTTATACTCTTCTTGGCAATATATGAGACTCCAGTTAGTTCAGTTTTTGCTAGCATTTGGTATTCTTAGTCTTTCTAGTCTTTTTAGTTTATAATGATAGTGTGTGTGAAGTGTTATCTCAAGGCAGTATTAGTTTGTGCTTTCTGGGTGACTTTTGATCATCTTTTCATATGCTTCTTAGCATTTATTTATATTATTTTGTGTATATTTCAAGTATTTTGCCCACTTCAAAATTAGGTTGGGGAGTTCACATCGTGGAGCAGCAGAAGCAAATCTGACTAGGAATCACAAGGTTGCAGGTTTGATCCCTGGCCTCGCTGGGATTAAGGATCTGATGTTGCTGTGATCTGTGGTGTAGGTTGCAGATGAGACTTGGTTCTGGTGTTGCTGTGGCTGTGGTGTAGGCCAGCAGCTATAGCTCCCATTAGACCCCTAGCCTGGGAAACTCCATATGCTGCGAGTGCAGCCCTAAAAAGACAAAAGACAAAAATAAAAAATAAAATTGAAAAATAAAATAAAATTAGGTTATCTTTTTATTACTGTTCTTCCACCTAAAAGTAATAACAAGATGCTTAATTATCTAATAACAACTAGAACACTTATGAGACTTGCCTACAACTTAACCTGTAAGTCAGGGAAAAGGCTAGATCGTACACCAGGTTTAAATTTTTGCAGAAAGATTAAATTTATATTCTGTTTACATCTCACTGAATCCAGCACATGTAAGAGGTTGAAAATGTAGCAAGACACTTTAAAAAGAAAATAGGAGGTCCAAAAAAGAACGATAGGCCTTCTAGAAATGAAAAATAGAGTCATTGAAATAAAAAACCTCAATGAATCACATGAACAAAAATGTAAAAACCACTGAAAAGAGAATTGATGAACTGAAAGATACATCTAAAGAAACTCATTACACTGTAGCCGAAAAAAAGGGAGATTAAAATATGAAAGATTCAGAGATACTAAAAAAGAGAATGAGAAGATTCAATAGGTTTATAATCGGAGTCAGGAAGCCAGATAAGAGAAAACGGGCAGAAAGAAGTAGTATTTTTTAAACTAATGACAGTATTTTTCAAAATCGAAGACATTTTCTGCTTCATGGACCACAACTACCTCAACAAATAAATTTTAAAAATACACGCGCACACACACAGAAACAGACACACACACGGAAGTATTAAGATGAGTAACTCTTAAAACCAACCAGTGATAGAAAACAGATTACTAATCTGTAATCTGTTATTAGACTAATAACATCTCTCAAAAAAAGAGACCAAAAGAGTAGAATACCATTACTATTTAATTTAATTTCCAGCTAAAGAGTTACATATTGACAACTGAACATATGAAATAAAGATTTTTTTTTCAAATGAAGACAGACTTTACAAAAGACCTACTAGAGAAAAAAGGAAATTAAACCCAAAAAGAGGAAGTGGCTTGCAAAAAGCATTTTACTAAGGTAAGTGGTAAAAATATGAGGAAATCTGAATAAACATTGTCCGTACAAGACAATAAGTAAAAATAACAATTAGGGAGTTCCTGTCGTGGCTCAGTGGTTAACGAATCTGACTAGGAACCATGAGGTTGCAGGTTTGATCCCTGGCCTTGCTCAGTGGGTTAAGGATCCGGGGTTGCCATGAGCTGTGGTGTAGGTCACCGGCTCGGATCCCGCGTTGCTGTGGCTCTGGCGTAGGCTGGCGGCTACAGCTCCAATTAGACCCCTAGCCTGGGAACCTCCATATGCCGCAGGAAGCGGCCCTAGAAAAGGCAAAAAGACAAAAAAAAAAACGAAATAGAAGAGAATAAAGAAAAACTCCATTAATCTAAAAGAAAGAAAGAAGGAAAAATTTATGAAAAACACAAATTACAATTGAAGTACATCCAAATATATTTGTTGTCACAGCAATATAAACAAAATAAACTATTCAGTTTAAACACAGATGCTGTGATTGAGCCAACAAATCCAGTTACATGCTTTTTGAATGAAAAATATTGTCATAATGATGAGAAATATATACTAAGCAAAGCTTAACCAAAAGAAAGCCTGTGTAACTCCAACAATACCAAACAAAAGAGACCTTAAGGCAAAAAGTGTTATTTGAGATAAAGATAATTACCACATACATAAAAGGAATTATTCTTCAAGAAACTACTTTGCTCAAAAAGCACAGATTTGTCTATAAAATTGTTTTTTCCTAATTTCCAGTGCAACCTTTAGAGAAATAGTCCAAGTGGAGAAAATAATAATAACCCCTTTTATCTCACCTCCCAAATAAGTTAGATCTAGAATTAATAATTTGATTATTTTATCTCTCCTTTTAAATTATCCCCGGGGCAATCTAAAAAGGTTTTAAGCTGCTTACAATTTTCAGCAATGTCAAAAGAAAAGGAAATCATGTTGAGTGCTTGTATTACTTTATTAAATCCTTATTGCAAAGAGCAGCAAAAGGAATGATAGATTTTAGTGAGAGTTCTCTGCAGGTTGGGACACTAACTCCAGTGTATCAGCAATTATATTAAATATTAAAAATCATAAAAGAAATGAAAATTTCCAGGGAGAACAGTAGGTAGTTTCAAAAGTGAGTTCCTCTTATGCCAGGTTTCAGAATCATTTCTTATAATTTCTTTAATTAGCTTTCGTTTTTCTGTTTGTAGAAGAATATACTTTTTCCATATATAAAATAAGGGGTAATAAAACGCTCTAACTAGTGTGAGGTGATTGTGAGAAAAAAACTAAATAATGTATGTGAAAGCCCTTTGTGAACTTTCTAGTACTGTATAAATGTAAGGTATTATTAGGAATCTGTGGTCCTAAAATGGATTAAGAAGCTTTACCCACCATTTCTTTTCTTTTCTTTTTTGGCTGGGCCTGAGGCATGTGAAAGTTCCTGAGCCGAGAATCAAACCCATGCCACAGCAGTAACCGGAGCCACAGAAGTGACAATGACTGATCCTTAATCCCTTGAGCCACGAGGGAACTCCCTGCCCACCATTTCTTGAACATGCCTGTAAAATCTCAATTGTTGTCATGCTTCATTTAGTCTTTGTGTGTGTGTGTGTGTGTGTGTGTCTTTTGTCTTTGTAGGGCTGCACCCTCGGCACATGGAGGTTCCCAGGCTAGGGGTTGAATCAGAGCTGTGGCCACCAGCCTAGGCCACAGCCACAGCAACACCAGATCCAAGCCGTGTCTGTGACCTACACCACAGCTCATGGCAATGCCGGATCCTTAACCCACTGAGTGAGGCAGGGGATTGAACCCGCAACCTCATGGTTCCCAGTCAGATTTGTTTCTGCTGCACCATTATGGGAACTATTTAGTCTTCAAGAGCAAAACTATTCCTGTTTATAAAGTTTATACATATAAGTAAATCATGGCCCAGTAAAATAATCTTCATCTTTCACCTTTTTCTCACTGGAAACTCACACACTGGCGTTAACATGTATACCAAAGAGACAGAAAATTCATTTCAGTGCTTAGGGCACAGAAATTTTTTTTTCAACTTACTTTTGATCTTGGGCTTTATTTTGTCAAGAAATGTTTTTTTCTTAGTAGTCGGTTTTGTAATCTTGTAAGCCTGATTAGAATGTCTGATCCACTCCTCTTATTTAGGTAACCCTGAATTCTTCAGATGGAGAACATGAGTCTGGCCAAAAAAAAAAAAAAAAAAAGTAATCAAAACTGTAGTGAAGAGGAGATGAGATGGAATTGGCAGTGGATATGATACAGCAATGCTCCCTCCCACCTTCTCCTTCTGTCAAGTCCAGAGATCCACACAACTTTATGTGCAAGAAGACTAAGTGCTCTGGAGGTGAGCACACCCGTCAAAGCTGGGAGCTGGGTGAACAAAGGCAAGTCCCCCATTCCTCCAAGCCTCCACTTTCCCACATATAATATGAAAAAATGAAATAGGGGTAAGAAAGTCTACCTCATAGGGTCTTCAATCCACAACTCAGCCCATCCGCTTACACACCTCAGGAGATCAGGGCCTCTTTGAAATCTCCTACCAAGACCTCTGGCCCTCATACTTGGTCTTTAACTACTTGTTCTCAGCCCCTGCAGAGGGTCTATCAGTGTAGAAGTATTCAGTTGACTCTGCTGTCTTTGTAAGCATCCCTCTCCCCATATCATCTAAACACCTGAATCATCTTGAATCATTGCACCTGCAACGGCATTCCCAACCACCAGGATGCATTTCCAGGTCACTGGGAATGAAACCTTTGGCAACTGGCCACTGCCTTGTATTGGGGGCTCTGCGTTGGCCCACCTACCATTCAGGATGGTGTTCTCTTCACCCGCAATGGATGAGTTAACCAGTCCTAAATGTCCATCTTACCACCTGTTTTCAGTCACCTCTTTCAATATCTCTTTGTGTTAGTCCAGACCCTCCATGAGACAGATGCCAAGACAAGATGGGTAAGGCAAGAGAACTGGGGGGAGATGGGCTGTGAGGGAAGAGGGAGAGTGAGCCAGAGGAGGAAGGGAGGGCTGTCAGACAACGCCCTTCTGACCTCATGAAGGAAAAGGAAAAGAGGAGTGTGGAGTAGGAGGGTCTTAGATGCAGCCCAGTTCTAAGAGGAATTTCGCCAGGCTGATGGGGAGTCCACGAGACAGGTCCCTGTCTAGCAGGAATGAGACTGCCTTATGGTCATTTCAGTGTTCACACACTGGCCAGAGAAGTCAGTGGAAAGTGGGGTCTCCATGGAGGTGGATTCTGGGTGCAGCACCTGGGACAGTTGTCACTTAGGCTCCTCATAGCAGGAGGTCTGAGCTGTGCATTTCTAGGGCCACTACAATGATGGAGGAACTGGACCTTTAAAGGGTGGTCACACTAGATATCGGCCATAAAGAGGACACCAATTATCACGTGCTTCTAGACATGATGCCCTGAGGAGGACACTACCAGTGCTTCTGAGGTATTCCTGCCAGAAACTTATAACCTATATCTAATCATCAAATCCAGAGTAAGGGATTCTATGCAAAATAAGGACCAGTGTTCTTCAAAAATCTCAGTGTCAAGAAAGACAAAGAAAATCTGAGTAAATATTCTAGATGAAAGGAAACTAAGGAGGTATAACTTCTAAATTCAGTAGTGACCCAGGATGGGATTCTGTGCCAGAGTGGAAAGAATGCTGTAAAGAATATGTTTGGGACAATTGATAAAATTGGATTATGGATTACAGATTTTGTAAAACATTGGATCAATGTTAAATTTCCTGAATTTGCTCATCTTACCATGATTATATAGGAGATTATTCTTTTAAAATTAAAAAAATGTATTTTTATTTATTTATTCATTTTGGGGGGGCCACACCCATGGCATATGGAAATTCCCAGGCTTGGCATTGAATTGGAGCTGCAGCTGCTGGCCTACACCACAGCCACAGCAATGTGGGACCCAAGCCTCATCTGCGACCTACACCACAGCTCATGGAAATGTCAGATCCTTAATCCACTGAGCAAAGCCAGGGATAGAACCTACATTCTCATGGATACGAGTTGGATTCGTTACTGCTGAGCCACGATGGAAAGTCTTAAAATTTCTTTAATTATTTTATTTAATTTTTATATTATTTTTTTCTTTTTTGGCCACCCCACGGCATATGGAGTTCCCAGACTAGGGGATCCGAGCCACGGTTTCAATCTATGCTACAGCTACAGCAACACTGGATCCTTTAACCCACTGTACCGGTCTGAGTATCAAACCTTCGTCCTGGCACCATAGAGACATGGCTGATCCTGTTGTGCTACAGTGGGAACTCCCATTTTTTTTATTTTTTATTAAAGTACAGTTGATTTACAAGTTGTGCCAATTTCTGCTGTACAGCAAACTGACTCAGTCACACATGTACATACATTTTTTAAAATATTTTTTTCCGTCATGGTCTGTCTCAGGAGAGTAGATACAGTTGCATGTGCTGTAAAATAGGAACTTATTGTCTATCCATTCTAAATGTAATTATAAGAGACTCTTCTTGATCTTAGGAAATATACCCTGAAGTCTTAAGGCGTAAAAGGGCATAATATATACAACCACCTCTCAAATGGTTTAGAAAAATAAATTATATAAATTAGAGAGACAGAATATGAAGGGCATTTTCCAAAAGGCAGGCAAATTGAGATGTGCAGACAACTACAGACTTTGTCAATGATCAAGTACTGCAACGAGGCATGAAAAGTACATGAGTGATATTAAAGCACATTTTATCACTGGCTCTCCTGGCGTCCGGCCAGTGAGATAGAAGAGGTGCTGGGTCAAAGAGGTTTGATGGGGTGGCTCTCTTTTTTCAATCTCAACTGTATGGTGATTCATTACCGCACATGCTACCCCAGTGGATGCAATTATCTCTTATCTTCATTTTTTTTTAAGAGCTAGTTGGGCACGGTAGTTGTATTTTGTCTTTGATCCGTTAATCAGTACTGCCATCCTGCTTTACATAAACGGGGCTGGAGGGAGGGGATCAATTTGCTGGTGTGCAATTCAAGCTGTAGAAATATTAAAATAGATACTGGGTCAAGAAGGGCACACCCAGACATCTGAGATGTCCCTATCAAGGGCTGATTTTCACAATTCTTGTACACACAAAAAACCAGGATTTTTTAAAATTATAGTTGAAATACAATATTGTGCCAATTTCTACTGTATAGCAAAGTGACTCAGTTACATAACATATCACACTGTTTTTTATATTCTTTTCCAGCACAGAAAAAAACAAGATTACAACTTTAATTTTTATCTCCATTCACTCAATGTGTCCAGTTTATCCCTTTTGAAGCTTTCTCACATCTATTATCTCTTAGACATTACGTCAGCCTTGTGAGCTAGCCGGCTCTTAAGATGGGCTTCCTCAGTCTGAGTCCCAGCTCTGCTGGTTACTGCTGTGTGACCTTGTATGAGTTACTTAACCTCTCTCTATTCTCAATTTTATTATCCCTGTATTACAGATGATAATTCTGAGGTTGAAGCATCTTTTGACAACTTGTTTAAATCACCTGGCATTTAGTGAAGTACTGGGAACTACTGTGGGGCTCTCAACTCCTCTGCAAAAATACAGATTACTTTCCATTAGCACCAGCATTATGTGAATTCAAGGAATGTTGTTTAACAGGGTGTTGTTTTCTTATTAAGGATGTTAAACATTTTTTCTGCCATTCAGTTCTATTTAGTAGGCATTGTTTAGATAGCAGACAGAAGACAGGGAAGAAGGGAGAGGATTTGTGGGTCAAAATTTTGGGGTTTTTTTTGTTTTTGTTTTTTGCTTTCTAGGGCTGTATCTGTGGCACATGGAAATTCCCAGGCTAGGGGTTGAGTCATAGCTACAGCTGCTGCTCTACACCACAGCCACAGCAATGGCCAGATCTAAGCCATGTCTGTGACCTACACCATAGCTCATGGCAACGCCAGAGTCTCAACCTACTGAGCAGGGCCAGGGATTGAACATGCATCCTCATGGAGACTAGTCGGATTCATTTCCACTGCACCACAACGGGAACTCCAAAAGCTTTGGCTTTGAAGCCAAGCCCTGCAACCTAATCTGTTCTCAGTTTTCTCTTTAATAAAATGGAAATCCTGATATGTAAGCAGTAAATCCGTTGGGATGAGTAGCAATAACATATATACAGGAGTTCCTATCGTGGCTCAGCAGAAATGAATCTGACTAGCATTCATGAGGACACAGGTTCGATCCCTGGCCTTGCTCAGTGGGTTAATGATCCAGTATTACCGTGAGCTCTTGTGTAGGTTGCAGATGCAGCTCAGATCCCTCGTTGCTGTGGCTGTGGCGTAGGCCAGCAGCTACAGCTCCAATTTGACCCCTAGCCTGGGAACGTCCTTTCTTTGTAGTAAATCTATCTGATTTTTCTTTTACGATTTATTTGCAGCTTTAAATTCAGAAAGCCCTTCTCTACTTCTTGGGTCAGATCAGTATTCATCTAGATTTCTCTAGTTCTTTTAACAGGCTTAATTTTTCACATTTAAATCTTTAATCCATCAGAATTTATTTGGCACACGGTTGCAAAGTGCTGAAGAATTATCTTTTTAAGAAATATTCCTGACAATGCTGGTGGATGAGACTAACTCATTCATCTTGTACTCATTTCTATCTCCACAACTTACCCTCTAAGCTGCCTGCTGTGAACATGAACAGCTATTCTTTGAAAAGCCGCATGGGGAAGAAATATCTATCTATCTATCTATGGGTTTTTATTCCATGGAGTTTCTTCATTTTTAATAAAGAATAATAAATGTCAACACCTCTGTCTCAAATGTGGGAACTTGGACAGAATATTTTGCATAAGGGCTACAGGTTAGGGCCTCCCTAACCCCAGAGAAAAGTGGGAGAGAGGTCAGGTCCCATCATCACCCATTATTGTCACAACTACACCTGCACCCAAATGTCCCTCATCTGTCTGTCGTCTCTTCCCATGTTATCGTCTTTTTCCAGGTGGACTATGGAGCCATTTATGCAAAGGAGATAAAAGTCTAATAGGAGTGCTTGTTGTGGCTCAGTGGTAACAAACCCGACTAGTGTCCAGGAAGATGCCGGTTGATCCCTGGCCTCGCTCAGTGGGTTAAGGATCTGGCATTGCTGTGAGCTCTGGTGTAGTTCACAGGTGTGTCTTGGATCTGGCATTGTTGTGGCTGTGATGTAGGCTGGCAGCTGCAGCTCCGATTGGACCCCTAGCCTGGGAACTTCCAAATGCTGCAGGTCTTGCCCTAAAAAAAAAAAAAAAAAAAAAGTCCAGTGGAAGAATCATCCCTGATCCACCCATCCTTTCCTCAGTCCACTACTACAGTTCCTTAAATACTGTTCCAGGAACTTGACTTCTCAAGAAAAAACATGGAGAGCGGTCTCCATGTAAGTGTGGCTGGAAACTCCAATGCATTTTCCCCAGAGATTAGGCTTGGGGTGGGTGGCCTCACATCCAGGAACACTTGTGGACATGGTTGTTCACCCACCTAGTATCTTGCTATTCATCCAGCACCTCAAGGTTATGATTTGGCTCTCTGAGCATGCTGAAAGAGTGACTCTCTAGGGGTCTGAGCCAGGCTGCCCACTGTGCCCCTCAGGGTGGTCAGTCTGCAAGTCTTCCAGAGTTCTCTCTCACCACCCAGCCTAACTCCCCTGACCTCCTGCTGTAAGAGGTAAGGAAACCCCAACAGTGTTCCTGCCCCCAGACCTTCTCCTTGTTCCATGAATTAAGGAAAGGTTGAGTTTTCCATCTCTGGTCCTCACAAGCTGAGTTTGCTGGAGGAGGTAGACCTTGGAAGAAGGCATGACTGTCAGTGACCTTGGCATAAACCACTGACATTCTCTGTGGGGGTCTGGAAGGAAATAGTTCACCCAGGCATTTGTATACTCCCTGTTTTATTCATCTGTGACACAGAAGCCATGCCACCCTCTCTACCCTGGTCCCCCTTCCCAGTCTCAGGCTGCCTGGGCCCAGGAATATTCCTCCATCATGACTACGTTGAGCACAAACCTCTAAATCAAGGCAGTGGGGGGGAACACCATGCAGTCCCTCCTCAGAGCCCCTTAGGCAGTTCACTCCTGTTCCCTAAGCTCAGCCTCCCTGCGCACCCCACACATACGGCCCCAGCATCCAGGCAAACACCTCCCAGCACTTACCTGTGACACCTCCCTTTCCCAGGGGGCCACACTCCCTCTGACTTTTGTGATCCCACATCCAAGTCTTGAAGGTAGTCATGGGGTGGGGGGGAAGGAATATGGAAACTTCAGAAAGTCTGTGCAACCCGTAACCTGAAGAGTATGGACACTGCTGACAGAGCTGTCAGATTGGCTCTGTGAGTGGTCACACCCACAAGTCTTGCCACCTTTGCAGACACAAACTGTGTCTGGCCAAGGTCAGTGTGTGTGTGTGTGTGTGTGTGTGTGTGTGTGTGTGTGTGTGTGTGTGTGTGTGTGTGTGTGTGTGTAGGGTAAGTGGGAAGGGATGAATGCAGAAACAAAGCCTTAGATAAGCTTCTTTTAAATATGTGGGAAGGAGAAATACCATGTGATTAGGAATGTGCATTCAACCTACTCATCCTAATTAATATACTTGTCAATAATAGAAGTTATGAAAAGAGATCCTCCCTCTAAATGCATAGTCTAAAAGCACAAACTCCTGAGAAAATGACAGGATATTTAGCAGAGAAATCTTTTAATAAAAAAAAATATACATATGGATAGATAAAACATACATATGAGAGCTGGTATCGTCCTTAGAGATCGTTTTTAGGCAAATTTCTCATTGTGGGTATTTGGTTTTTTTTGAGTTTAACTATGAGGTAATAGCATTAATTTTGGCGGGGCGGGGGGGAACTGTAGTAGCTTTGTAACCGATTTCCCTGCTTATCTGAGACAGCACCCCAATCCATTTTTCACAGCTGTGTAGCTCCCAGATCTAAAGCCCTCCCTAGGTCTTTGTCACTTCTCCAGTCTTGTCTTCTCATTTTCTCCAACATGTGACCTACCTTCTGACCACCTCAAAACAGTTTCCCTGGGTTTTCTGGCTGGGTTCTCTCTCAGGTGTCCAAGCCTTTGCCACACAATTTCTTTTATCCAGAAAGCTCTCTATCCCCACCCCACACCATGGCCATCTGGTCAAATAACATGTATCTTTCAAGTCTCAGTTCTAGGATTGTCTATTTCTTAAGAGGTCTTCATTTACACTACAGGCAGGCCGGAGCCACTGCCATTCTGCTCTCATAGGGTACCACGCGTGACCTTGTGTCATCCTTGCTTTGCACATGTTTGTCTTTCCCACCAGACACCAAACTTCTCGAGGGCAGGAAACATGTCATTCACTCCTTGCGTCCTTAGTACTTAGCACAGTGTTGGAAATCAACAAATATGTATTGAGGTAAAGTCTTTAATAGCATCACCATTTTCCATCTCTATACAAAATTTTCTAACGTTTCTCAAAATTAATGGTTCTTATCACTTCCATTCTTTGTCATCTAGGAAACATTCATGTTTCTTAGCTAAGTCTACCTTTCAAACCCCCAAGCTAGAGAAGATGAAATATTGATAGCAGCTCCCTGATTTTTCTCCCAAGGCAGCCAAGAGCTAAGACCCAACGCACTGTCCTGTTATCGCAGATAACGTATGCAGGATGACACAAATGCGTGATGATCGGTGTGAAAGGCATTATAAATACTGTCTCCTTCTGTAGCCCCGATGTGGCAGGCTTGCAAGTGAGGACGTAAATTCATTTTGTCAATGCAAACATTTCTCTTGGGGGACATTGGCCCAATCTCAGGGAGAGAGTAATGACCACGGCCCACCAGCAGCGGAAGATGAGTAATTTACAGCGGCTAGGCAATTAGTATTGCTGAAAAAAAATTGCTTTCATTTAAAATTCTCTTTAAACCATATGCATCATGGCTCACGGGATAATTTATGTATCATTAGAAACTAAGGAACATATATCACACTAACAAATTGTCTTTCCCATCCGCCACAGCCAATAGCTCCCAGGGGTCTTTAAGAAGTCAGAGTTTTGCTGTCCTTGTTACATAAGGTAGTGTGGAAATATTCCTGTGTACACATTTATCTTCTCATGCACTCTCTGATTTCCTGGTGGAGACAGATGGCAAGAGAAACATCGGCCATCATTTTCACCCACTGGTTTGCAGGCATATTTGCTTGTAAATGAGCCCAGCCATGAGTTATATTGTTTTCCTTAACAACCTGAGTGTCTATATTGAGATGTGGTTCATCTTGAAGTCTTCCCATTGCTGCTATGTTATTTTCTCCAACAGGTAGCTTGTTAAACAATTCTATGTGTTGCCATTCAAAGGTGGCTTGTTAAAAGCAAATGGCTATAAAGAGCTTGGAGAGATTGCTCGACTGTCCAGTGGGTGGAGCAGGTCCCAAAGGACTTTGCCCAGCAAGGTTGGAGGTCGTATGGCAGTTGGGCAAACATGATCAAGTTTAGAACTACCCCAAGTTGATTCTCTGTCAGGGAAAATCATGGAGTGGAAAATTAGAAAATGGGGCTCTTCAATGCAGGTTCAATCCCTGGCCTTGCTTGGTGGATTAAGGATCCGGCATCAGGGCATAGGTTGCAGATGCGGCTTGGATCTGGCATTGCTGTGGCGTGGGCTGGCAGCTGCAGTTCCAATTTGACCCCTACCCCCAGAATTTCCATAGGCTGCAGATGCAGCCCTAAAAAAAAGAAAAGGAAAATGAGTCTCTTCATTGATGAGGGGAAATTGTGAGCAGCACAGCTCCAGCCTGCCAGTGTGACATAGAAATGACATTGGCCAATATCACCAAGCACAGTTTAATCTGTGAAAAAAACTGTGGGGTAGGAAGCAGCTCCACAGCCACTAATTTGCAAGGACAGAGACCGAGAAAGGCGGTGCATCAAAAAGTCTTTTAAAAAGCCATTCCCACTCAGCTTCACTCTTTCCCTTTGCTAAATTTCAATTTTTTCGAGAAAAAGTACAATGCTGGGATTGTACTTTTTTTTTTTTATTTTTGTAAAGGCCATGCTTTAATCATTGAGTTAATCGCTGAGTTACATGGTCCAGTCATCCAAATTTGCTACATCCCTTGTGGGGCCCTCCTTTTAAAAAATATTGTGAATTGCGAGACTGTGAGGAAAGCGCAGTAAACCAAGAGTGTATTCAGATATCTGGAATTGAATCGCTAAGCATCACAGCTCTTCATACTGGCAGCTCTTTATACTGGTTGAGACTGTGTTCAGAAATCATATTTTTCCCAGTGACTCTAGGGCCCCTGAACATCAGTGATAGTGCTGGGCTAATTTTACCAGGAGGCCCTCCAGCACTACAGGGTGATGGGCTGTATATCAAAAGCCTGGGCCATTCAGCTTTTCCAGATCTGAAGGGAGGGCGGGAGGGTCAGGCATCTCCCCCCGCATTGTTACGATAAGGACCCTCAGCTGGGGTTGGGGGCGGTGACTAGAATCACTTGAAGACCTTTCCCTAAATTCCCTTTCTCACCTCTTTACATTTACCACCTCAGATCAGCAATAGCTGGCCCATACTTCACACTTAGGGGACAAATTTGGTTAAGGCAGGGAGCTTCTGGCTGAGAATGGAGGGTCTCGCCCGGGTTCAAGGACTGGGGATTTAGGAGGCTTGTACACCTTGGGGACAGTTAACGTCCTATCAGGATTGACAGCCTTGTCCCCCCCCCCCCCCAAGGGCAGGGCGTTTAGACTATTCAGGTCTAGACAGCTTCTCCACAACTGTGGGTGAGCGTCAGACTTAATTGGTCATTGCCTCCACGACAGGCCTGGATGAGGGTGTCTCCTTGCTTAAAGCCCTAACAAAGTCCACCACAAGTGTGTGGTGAGCATGCTTCAAAGTAAAGAGCTTCCTGGCTGGCTCAGGTGATAGATGTGTATCTTTGTAGCCTGTGCAAGAAAGTCTGTTTGAAGGTCTAGTACTCGTCAAACATTTACAAGCCATGGCCTGCTCTATTCAACTCATTTAATCCTTAAAATTTCCCTTTACAGATGAGGAAACCAAGGTCATTTTACAGATGACCTTTCCAAGGAAACTCGGGTAGTAGGAGGACAGGCTCTGAGGCAGGCTAAATGTCTTAACATCTTCACTACTCCATGACCCCATGGGACCCACTTAGGGACATGGCAGAAAATCAGAAGAATGGCTCGAGTTTCAGTTCAATGCCAGGCTTTTCATGAGTTCTCCAACTTAAATGCCCATTCCACAGCTTGTTGATCTTTGTCATTGCCATTGAGAAGCAGAAATTTACTTGCTCAGGACCCCCAAGGTACCAGGTAAGCTGGCATTTTAACTCTGTCTCCATGTCCCCCACCACCATGCTCTTTTCCACCTGGATGCCAAGTCATCCAGCCTCAGGATGTTACAACTAGCTTTGGGGTAGTCACTGCCAGCTGAGGTATGTTCTGTAAGAATTGGGGATCCCCTCATGAAACCAGCAGGCAAAAGGAATAAGTCTCCTAACTTTCACAGTGAGCTCTCCAAGTGGAGGCCTAGGAGAGGAGAGAAAATGGTTTGTCCCAGAGGTGGCTATTAGCAGAGTTACGAGAACAACATTGTTCACTAGAGGCCAAAGAGATAATACAGTTGGTAAAGTGACAATTGTTTACAATTATTAAAAAGAGAGAAAACAATGTTTCCACAGATACAAGGTAACCTTGAAAAAGATTTTTCTTCCTGAAAGTGTTTTTGTCCAGCTGGAGGGAAAAGAAATCAAAGGGAACGTGAAAGCCAGTAAAAGGAAGACATGGGCATGGGGGACCACCATTCATCTTTGACTCGAATGGTTGTCACAGCTGCAGATTATGTAAAAGCATGGAGAGCAATTCTATTCAGAGACAAACTATGTACTGGGGGCACACTCAGAGGTGAAGAAGGGATCTAACTACGTACTGATGCCAGAGTCATGGCAATGACCCTAGAATAACCACAGGTGAAATGGATCTTAATTTAAAAGTTGAATATAATTCTTGACATTTTTTGTCAGTCAAGAAATTTGTAACAAGAAAATTTTACCAAGGTATTTTTTGTATAGACATGAGTCACTTTTTCAGACTTTCATGGTATTAACTGGAAGATTTTCCTAGCATAGACCAGGGACGAGGCGGTAGGGGTAGGGACACCAGAAAGTCTCTGGTAGGGGATTTAGGGGGCAAGGGGGGCACAGGGAACCCTGGGATGAAGGTCTTGCTCAATTCAAACCCTATTCTTCACAATACATTTAAGATAGTTGACTCCTAAGAAAGCTCACCTATGAAATAAATCAGTGCATGATGTTATCTTAATCTCAAGTCATTATCATAAATAACTTACTGAATAACTTCTATATACTAGTCCCTATTTTCCCCTTTCACTGCTTTTAAGAAGGTGAGAAATCCCCTTTGGAGACCAGATAGTTGATAGAGATGTGATCTGAATTTTTTCACTAGGTAGATATTAAGAGAGAGTACATTTAAAACAACAGTAGTAGCTCCAGATGTTATGATAAAATACATTTGATTTATTTGGGAAAAATAAATCAAATGTATTTTGATTCCTTGCTTGACAAGGGTAAATCCCCACCACAGAGGACTTAAATGTTAAAATGAATGACCACTACTGCAGTGTAATGTCCTCATGTCATGTGTGTACAGTCAACAATTAGCATAAGTGACAAGGTGTCCAAATGACTCTGTTTCCACTGACTTTGCCAACATGTTTTCATATCGTGAAGAACACAGGAAAACAGGCCAAGAAATGTTCATTGGAAGAGGTCCTTTTATTGATTTAAGTGTAATCTTTAAGTGGCTTAATAGTTCTTCAGCTTTGAGTATCTAAATTGGTATTGCAACAATTTCATTTTTGTGTAGACCATGAATTCACACATGCCTTTTAACCCAAGAATCACTTTTTTTTTTAAGAATCACTTTTAAGACAAACCCTTATTTGGTGATAAACTCACATTTTTTTTTTTTTTTTTAATGGAAGCACACTTGGCATGTGCAAGTTCTCAAGCCAGGGACTGAATTTGAGCTGCACCTGAAAATGGCACTGCAGCTGCATCTTTAACCTATCATGCCAGGCTGGGGATTCCTCACCTCTGTAGTGACCTGAGCTGCTGCAGTTAGATTCTTAATTCACTGTGCCACAGTGGGAACTCCAAAACTCATGTCTTTATTTATTTTTTTTTTGCTTTTTTGTTTGTTTGATTTTGTCTTTTTAGGGCCACACCCTTGGCATATGGAAGTTCCCAGGCTAGGGGTTGAATTGGAGCTGCAGATGTTGGCCTACACCACAGCCAGAGCAACTCCAGATTCGAGCCGCATCTGCAACCTACACCAGAGCTCATGGCAACACCAAATCCTTAACCCACTGAACGGGGCCAGGAATCAAACCCACATCCTCATGGACAGTAGTCGGGTTCATTACTGCTGAGCCAACATAGGGAACTCCTAAACTCACATTTTTAAATGCCATTGTTTCGCACACTCTGAAATGTGATTTTTTTTTCCATCCCAATATTGTGATGTCATAAATTATAAGACTAGGACAAAATTTCACTGTCACTGCTCTATGCGTAGTTAGCTGTGGTCTATTCTTCATCATCCAAGTTTATAAAAAGGAACTTTGGAACTTTAGGTGTATTCAGCCAGCTGACAGTCCTCTTTCCCACTCCACAATCAGTATTTTTGGAAGTGCTGGTCCACACAAATCGGGGTCCCTCTGCATTTTCAGTCAACGTGAGGAGACCTGAAGCTTGATTATCTTCAGCAGAAGAATTTTAGTTAACAAGTATCAAGTGGTCGTCACTTCCATTCCTATAACAGAAAGGGGGAGAAAGAAAAAGAGAATAATGACTTAAAAATCTTGGAGATGGACTAGGAATACATATACTCTACCATTTAGGCATACGTAGGCTATTGACAAGCTGAGTGTAACACATAAGAGGAATAAAAACTTAAGAAGAATAATTAACATTAGTTCCCTTTTAACGAGATGCTTTCAAAATTTCAAGGAGCCATCTCCCCTCTGCCTGCCTTCGACAAAGCCTCAGTGGCTAGAAGAGCAGATTTTCCTCCTCTGCTCTGGTAGACAGGAGGGAGGTTAACACTGCATCTGTTCCACCATGCACATCTTTTCAAAGAACCACATCACACTAGAACTGGAAGAGGCTGCAGAGGCCATTGGTTCCACTCTGATGTCAGAGGAACCAAGAGGTGTAGGAAAGGTCATGGGACACATTTGATAACTGACAGGGTCCCAGTAAAAACCCAGGTGTTCCGACTGCCAGACCAGAGGCTCTGCCAACTATTCGAGGGATAATCAATCTGTGGTGGTTGCTGGATGGCTTGGTTGAAAAAGAACAGCCCAGCCACGCATGGGGTGCAGAGCTGTGAGAGCTGAACATCACAGGCACTGGGGAAGGGCCCAGATGCTGATACCACGGATGTCCTTACTCCCCAGGTTCCCCCAGTGAGGTCTTTCTCTAATGCATACTCTCTGTTCATCACTTTTCTCAATTTAATTCTGTTCTTGGGGCTCTAGCTGTATCTAAGCTAGTACGTCCAAGCGTATTTAAGTTTTTGATGATTTCAAAGCCATCGCTTGTTCCAAGACCCCAGTACAAAGCGTTTCCTCCATCAGGCCCTAAAAGCCTCACTTACTCTCTGCAGGGTCCATTTAGAATCCCCCTGGTTCCAGGCTTTGATTTGATTATTGGGCTAAAACTGATCTAGCTGGCTTCCCCATGACCATCTTGGGTAACAGACACTTCTGCTTTTCTTTTTGATATCTTCTCCCCCCCCCCCCAAAATTTTCAACATCCTAGTTCCTCTTCACTTGATTTTCTCTGGTGGACTCTCCTGTTCCATTTAATTCTTTCATTTCTCACAATGGGACATCATCCTTTGCATCAGGCCTTTTCTCACCAGCCTTTAGCACGTCTTAGAAAAAACTGTCTGCTGATGTTGCTTTATTCTTCTCACCACTCAGACCCAGTCTTATCAATTTGTCTTCCAGTCCACTCCTTAGAGCTTTCACTCCCTCCATATGGCTGCCCAAGAAAACATTTGACAACCTCCTAGGGCTTTTTGTGGTACAAACTGAGGTCTAAAAATCAAACACCAAAAACCTATCAGTTAATTTTCAGAATTCACAACTATATTCTCGAATTATATATATATATATATATATATATATTTTTTTTTTTTTTTTTCTTTACAGTTAACTACACCTTAGAGAAGCAACTTTGACTTTCCTTATATAAGGTGCCTCTTAGGAGACAGCTGCCTATTAAGAAAATTAATTTCCCTTTATCCTGGCTTCCATGGCAACATTTTAAGGCTCTGAGAGGATAAAATGTGATTTTAAAAACTTAACTCTTCTCAGAAGATCTCATTTCATATTTATCAAACATTCTTTGGAAATGCTCAGTCATACCAATTCAAATCCCAAGGTTTGGTATGAACTAATTAACAGAAAATACATCCTGTGATTTTAAGTAGCAATTACATTCTCCATCTTCCTTTAGGATTATGGTTTAGAGAATCCTTCTCTTGCAGTTAACAACTCCCACCCCTGACTTCAGATGAAAACAGTTAAGAAAATGATCCTCATCTGACCCCTACTCCAGTCCCCAAGCTACCAAGTGGAGGCTTTGCCACTGAGGTCCAGACCATTTCTGTAAGTGCACTGATGAATGGCGAGCAAAGAGCAGTTGGTCAATGAGGACCTACTGACTTGTGCTTCCAGCCAAGGACACATAAAGCATCCTCTCAAGAAGGCTTCCTGCTCTTCTCAAAAAAGGTTATTTGTACCAGGACTGTGAAAAGGGGAAAACACCTTTGGTGTTCCCAGAGCTCCATTTCTGAACAGAAGGGCTCGAACTTCTTCCTTTGACCAACTCACCCTCTTGACTTCAGGGACATAGTTCATGCCTTCTCATAACAGACTTCTAACAGTCCCAAGAGATTTCAACCATGCCATGTAGCTTTCCACCTTATTTCATGAGAGACAATTGCAGTGGGAAGAAAGCAAGGAGGGCTGCATGATTTCTCACAGTCAGCTGGTTTCTGAGGGTAGCATTCCACTCTTGGGAACACTCTTTGTTAAGGCAGCAGAGCCTCTCATTCTGGGAGCACAGAGACCTGACTAAACACAATACTGACCTCCTCAGACAGCAGATGCGGGGCAGGAATGCCGATGACTCTTGCTGACATTTCTCTTTGCTACTACACTCCTTCAGGAATTCCTGAAGATCCGTGGCAGGAAACCCATTCTTTTGGTATTTCTTGAAAAAGTACATGGTGTTGTTACCTTATGCATGCAGCTGAGAAATCGCTCCCTTTGTCAACAAACCAAACCCACCTCCGATAAAAGAAAACGCCCCCACGTAGCGAGCTCAGATCCAAGAACTGATATTAACAATGATCAATCAATTTGTCAGTCCCTTGAAGGTCAAGCCAGGGCCACCATGGAAACAGAGAGCCATCCAGAGGAAAACGCCAGAAAGCAAGCCATGGTGGGGTGGGGAGTGGGGGTGGGAGGGCGCCTGTTAATAAAAGGAGTAAAGGAAATAGTCAGAAGTCTATAGTGAGGTAGAAGACAGTAGGTTCCTCCAAGCAGACACAAAGACCCTGAGAGACCCCTCTCCTCTCGCTTTGTGAGGTTACCCACCAGGTCACCAAGGTGTGGCACACTCACAGGCACACTGCCACATTAAGGACAGGCACCTACGGTGAGGAGCCCTGCTCCTCCTCCCATGCCCAGCCCTGCTGCAGAGCCAATGGCACATTCCCACAGGACCTCGCATCTTCCCCCGAACAAAATGCCCAAGAGTATCGCCAGTGGACTGGCTGCTTCTGAGTTAGTCTGAGCAAGTTTCAAGAAGAGGACAACACCCCCTGGTTGCTCAGACACCTGCCCCCAAACAGGATTTTTCCAAGCCTGACCATCTGCTGTGAAAAGCTCTCCGGAGGGCAACAGAGCTTCCTTCAAGCTAGAGATCAGTTCATGGGATCCAGTCTGAAAGGACACAGGACCCCTAGGTGTCAGGAAGGGAGGAAGACAAACAGCCACAAAAGCCTTAGTTTTCGAAATTTAAAGGATGCCTGCACCACATGAGCGGCACCCAGTGTTTGAGGCGTGCCATTACCTGGGAACAGGATGATGGTGGTCACCGCTTATCACCGAAATTTATTACTCAGAGTCTAAGTTCCGGACAGGCAGGTCCCCTGTCAGTGCTGAAACTGACAGCCCAACTGCCTGATTTACCAACCTCAGCCAGTCCTTTCTCTTCCCCACCTCCAAACCTGGGTGCCAGGGACAATGTCCTAAATGCGTATTTAACATTAACCTCCAGCATCTCAAAAAGTTTCTTTTCTACACAACCTCAGAATAAGTAAAACCATAGTATTTTAAGTAAGCAACATTATAGTGTTTTCCTATGCTGATCCATACAGAATTTGCCATTATTTTTGAGGCAGGAAATAATGATAACTGCTTACCTTAATGGTGTCATAAGAGTCTGTAATAAGTGCAATGAAAAGACTGAGAATCATATATATAAAGAGGCTGATGAAGGAGTATAAATACAGGCGACTGAACAGCCACACCAAGAGGCTCTTCTGCTGGATGTGGGCAAAGGTTGCATACATGTCATCACCGTTGACCAGGGAGAACAGACACTCAGCAACTGTGTTCAGTTTTTCGAACTACAGGGGGTGGAATGGGGGGGAGAGACCAAAATTAGTTTTTGAGATCTATTAGCCAAAGAAGCAGGGACATATCTAGCTGGCTGGTTCTTTTGGCGACATAGTCGCCACTGTCCTTATTACTGACATTCACTAAGGCCACTAGAACGTTGGCAAGTGTTATTCAAAAGTCTCCTCCGGTGCTTGGGTTGTGGGATGGAAATCCTGTGAAATCCTGTGAAATTGGATTGTGATGATCATTATATAACTACAGATGTGACAAAAAATTAAAATATCAACCCCCCCCAAAAAAAAGTCTCCTCCATACTCACAAAGATCATCTCGACACTTCCCTCAATTTTGTGATCATACAATCTAACAATTTTGGATCCAGAGTTTTCTTTCTACATCCTCTCATGTTATTCATACCTAGAGAGCACTTGTTACACAACAGTGTCAGATTTAACTCTTATCTCAATGATGTTTGCTCTTATAAAGGACAATGCCATGACCATTTCTCAGCAGAGTGTGTTTTCCTGTTATTGGGTCTAAGTGATTAACTTTTTTTTTTTCCTTTGTTCTCTTAAGGCTGCATATAGAAGTTCCCAGGCTAGGGGTTGAATCGGAGCTACAGCTGCCAGCCTACCTCACAGCCACAGCAATGCCAGATCTGAGCCACGTCTGCGACCCACACCACAGCTCAGAGCAATGCCAGATCCCTCACCCACTGAGCGAAGCCAGGATCAAACCTGTGTCCTCATGGATACTGGTCAGGTTCGTAACTGCTGAGCCATGACAGAACTCCCTAAGTGATTAACATTTTTAAGGTTACAGTTTGTCAAACTGCTTTCTAAGGAACTGCACCTTAGAAAGGTGGAAAAATAAAGATACAGGCTCAAAAAAATTGTGTTAGATGAATGGTCTCCCAGTAGCCTTTCCAACTATGGATCCAGCTGATTTTATAGCCTTAAAAACTAAAGATTGCCAAATGTGGGAAAGTGCATTAAGATAAACAATCATGGCTTGTGCCTTCCGAGCCCTCCCCAGTGAACAGTGGACAGGCAAGCACCAAGTTACAGAATAAAGCCCTGTGGTAGAGCTGGGAGGGCTGCCTGTGAAAAATGGTCCTCAGAACTCAGGCCTAAAGGCTGAGGAGTCCACCCGTGAGAAGGTGAGAAGGGATTGGCTCAGTGACGATGGGGGAATTGGGGCTGAGCTGAGGAAGCTGCCAGAGAGGCAAACCTGTGCTATGCTTGTCTGGGCTTCTACACACTTCAAGCTAATCCAGGCCTTTGCTGGAAACTAATGAAAACTTCAGCCAGAGGAGGGACAGGATATGATCCATGTTTCTGAAGGTTGACCGTGGCATGCAAAGATCTCCTAGAATGGGAAAGGCCCAGGGGCCGAGATGCCAGCGAGCATGAACATATGAATGCAGGATCTCAAGGAATCCAGGGGACACAGGAGGAAGGAAGGAAGTCCGGGAAGGGATGAGGGTGAGGGGAGGGGACTGGAAAGGACTTGGTTCGAGACAAGGCAAGTTTGAGAGGCTGGTGGACATGGGGACAGGAGGCAATTAGCTGTGGGCTGACAGAACACCTGGACAGCGCTGGGGGGTGGGAGCTGAGCAGGGGCTGGTATGGAACACCCTGGGATCCTGCAGCGACCACCCTGGCTTCCGAGGTTGACAGCCACACCTACTAGATGCAAACAGCAGGTGCTTAGTAAATAAATATTTCTAGGGCCAGAGGCTTAAACATTAGATGGATGTGAAAAGCTTCTATCTAAAGAATGATAATGACTTAATAGGCAAAAGGCAATATAGTTTTCAGAAATGCAGATGGAACAAGTTACTATAGCCTTTTGAACCAATTCTGCCCTTATCGGTAGGGGCTTGTCTGACCACTAAGTCGGTGAGTGTGGCTTGGGGACAGCCAAGTCTCTGACAAATGTCTCTGGGACATCTCCATCTCTAGTTAGGAGTTGTGCTACTAACCTACATGCAACACAATCAATAAAACCTCCCACCATTGTAATCCAGAAAATGGGCTTTCCTTCCAAAGCTCCCTATTTCTATCAGTGATTCTGATCTCCTACTGTAGAAACTTTATTCCAAAACCATCAAGTGCCTAAAACTGTCTATTCAGTTGATGTATCTTCCTTGCTCTACAACCAGATAAGGTCCATCTGTTACTGACCCCTCTTTCTAATCCACTCTGAACAGTCAACACACTTAACACCTTCAAGGAAGGTGTCTCCACTCCAACTTCTTCAGCCTCCAGTCCAAGCTGAAGCAAAATCTTCAAAATCTTGGATAAGAAAGTCCAAGCTGAAGCTTCAGAGAACAGAGCCTTCAGATCATTTCTCTAGCTTAACAATATACACAAGCTGGCTGCAAAGTAAAAATCCAAATCGAGAAGGTTGGAATCAGGCCTTCATGTGGCCTCATTCCATCCCTTCAACAGCAGGATTAGTATCCCATGCTTGCCACCTCTCACAATGCCCAGCCCACTCCTCCATCTTTACATCATGGAGTTTATTCTCCTCATCTGGTATGTTCGTCATCTTCTCTGTGTCTGATTAGCCAACACCAAAGAGTTACTGCAAAGTCTACTTCTATTGCAAAGTCTACTTCCAGACAGACTGCCCTGGTAGCTCTAGTTTGTTCTCTGTATCAGTAAGAACCACCGAGTAAATGACTGGTTAATCTTCTGGTTGTTTTCTACACATTTCTTCATACCCTAACCAACTAGCAAACACCAGGTCCTACCCTCGCTGCTCCATGCATGTAACCGAGGGAGAATACAAAATGGTATCCCAAATAAGAAGCATGCCTTTGGCTTTGCTGCATCAGCAATACTTCTGAAGAACTGGACTAAAGTCACTCTTCATGGAGCCCTGGAGGGAATATACATTTGAACAAATCATTTAATAATATGCAGATTATTGAACAGTAAGACAGGCAGTTCCCAGAATAAATATTTTCCATCTCCACCACTAGCCTTAAGACAATGAAGTTCAAGCTGGTTTCTATGAATATCAATTACAACTCTGACAGAACAATTACTAATTCATATTTCTCAGTTTCTTTTAGAATTTGCCAATTTTTTTCTCTAGTGTCAAGAGCCCTACCAGTCTGTGCTTCGGGTTCCAGAACTTCAAGCTGGTGGGAACACAGCAAATTCATCCCTTAGTTTCCTGTGCAGTTACTTAGAATCAGTCTAGACACAATACCTGTCTCAACATTGTTTTTCACCTCCCTCTTCTCTATGTGCATGAGATTTATTTTGACCCACCAAAAAGTTAAAACAGTGCCCCAGTAAGGCAAACGATTGGTATATGCTATCATTCTGCACCGCAAGAAATGGCTATCAATCAGTTTCGGCCTCATTCCATCCCTTCAACAGCAGGATTAGTATCCCATGCTTGCCACCTCTCACAACGCCCAGCCCACTCCTCCATCTTTACATCATGGGGTTTATTCTCCTCATCTGGTATGTTTGTCGTCTTCTCTGTGTCTGATTAAGCTAACACCAAAGAGCTACTGCAAAGTCTACTTCTATTGCAAAGTCTACTTCCAGACAGACTGCCCTGGTAGCTTCTAGCTATAGTAGAAGTGAACTTTAAAAATACCCAAGGTGGAGAACAGCATGGAGGTTCCTTAAAAAACTAAAAATAGACTACAGAATTACCATATGATCCAGCAATCTCACTCCTGGGCATATACCTAGAAAAGGCAAAAACTCTAACCCAAAAAGATACATGCATCTCAAAGTTCACAGCAATACTGTTTACAATAGCCAAGCCATGGAAGCAACCAAAGTGTCCATCAACAGATGAATGGATAAAGATATGGTATATACATATACAAAGGAATATACACACTACTCAGCCTTAAAAAAGGATGAAATTATGCCATATGTAGTAACATGGATAGACCTAAGTGATGTCAGCCAGACAAAGACAAGTATTATATGATTATCACTTATATGTGGAACTGAAAAAATGGTACAAATGAACTTATTTACAAAACAGAAATAGACTCACTGATGTAGAAAACAAACTTAGAGTTACCAAAGGGAAAAGGGAATGAGGAACAAATTTGGAATTAACAGATACACACTAGTATATATAAATTAGATAAATAACAAGGAACTACTATATAGCACAGGCAACTCTACTCAGCATATTGTAATAACCTATAATGGAAAATAAATCTGAAAAAGAATATATATGCATATATTTGTGTATATATATATATATATATATATATACTGAATCCTTTTGCAACATACCTGAAACATTATAAATCAACTATACTTCAATTTTTAAAAAGTAGAGAGAAAAAAAGGCCCAAGATAAGGGGAAATAAGATCCAAATGTGTTTCTAGTCTGGAAGGACTGCATTCATAGGAAATTGTTTTGGTCTTACAAGCTCGTAAGTCACTGAACAGAAGGTACAGCTGTCTCTTTGTTTCTCGTTCACTCAGCAAACTTGTTGAGTCCCTGCCATGTTCTATGCACCACACTGGGCATGATAAATGCAAAGAGCAATAATTCATGGTCCCTGCCTTCTGAACTCGGGCTAGAAGAATGGGACAGTGGTGCACAGTAGACATATGATAAATAGTAAATGAAAATCTCCAGGAGGAGACCCCATAGGTTCCAGGGACACAGTGAGAATGCAAGCATTTGTTCCACCAATGATAATTTTATGATTGAGCCAAAAAGAACTTTCATTTGAGTGAAAACAGAGCCTGCACTGGCTTATGTCAGAGAATGATGTAAGAATTTGCTTCAAGGGCTGGTGCTAAGACTGTCATTCAGGTAAGATGTTTTAGCCAGCCATTAGTTCTTCTGAACAAGAGAGGTGCTTGGCTAAAGCTTGAGGCCCTGAAAGCACAAAGATGTAACATGGATGCTGCTGAACTTGTACCTTTGGCATCAGCAAAGTCCAATAGTTTTTCAGTGCTTTGTCTCCTTGTTTGCAAAATGGGGACAATGAATGCAAGACTATGGTTTATGCCTCGCAGTAAAAAGTCCTTAGAAAATGGCAAAGCCACGTTAGAGTAATGTTCTTCTAATCCTTACCTTGAATTATTAAACATCAACAGCGCCCAGCCTGCTGTGCCCAGACATTTTGAAAGAATATTTGTGCCAATGTCCATTAGTGCTGAAATCAAAGTTGACAGGCCATTTCTTCGATTTTTGGTCTCTTTCAGTTGAACCATTGCAATCTGACTTCTAACAGGAAAACTAGAAGCTAAAATGTGGAATTCCTGCCATGCAAACAGCAGGGTGAAATTCTGGTTTTCCTGCTATCTCCTCTTTAGAATTTTTGTCTTTTTTAAAAAAGAGTTAGCTTCCACCCCCAAGGTTGCTATGATTCTAGAAATTCTAGAAAATGCTCACTATGGTGCCTAGTGTTTCAAGGCTCCAGGCAAAGAAGCCTAAAAGATCTTCTGATTCAATAGATACTGACTGGCAGAACCTGATAATTCTGACAGTTTGGATTCAGGTGCAGGGAGTAGTAAACCATTTCTAAGTGCAGATCCAAAGAAGAAGCAATGTGGAAAAGAAAAGTACAGAAGTTGAGAACCAGTCTGAAGGTTTTCTCCTCCAACTAACTAGTTTATTCATGGAATTAACTCAACTATACACTTCCCCCATATATCATCCTGACTACAGATGGGAGATAGATGCCATAAACAGACCTGAGATATAGCTCTTATCTCTTCCCTCCTCCAGGGGAGAAGTAGAAGGCTGATGATAAGTTAGAGGCACAAGTCAAGAGATGAAACATCCAATATGGCAGCCACTAGCTATATGTGACTATTAAGGATAAGTAGCCAGTCCAAATTGAGAAGTTCTGTCAGGATAAAGTTCACAGAAAATCTCAAAGACTCAGTACCTAAGAAAAGGAATGTAAGCAGTATGGAGGTACCTCAGACAAATAAATATGGAACTACCATATGACCCAGCAATCCCACTTCTGGGCATATATCTGGACAAAACTTTCCTTGGAAAAGATACATGTACCCGTATGTTCATTGCAGCACTATTCACAATAGTCAAGACATGGAAACAACCTAAATGTCCATTGACAGATGAATGGATTAAGAAGATGTGGTACATATACACAATGGAATACTACTCAGCCATTAAAAGAGCAAAATAATTTGCAGCAACATGGATGAAACTAGAGACTCTCATACTAAGTGAAGTAAGCCAGAAAAAGAAAGACAAAGACCATATGATATCACCTATATTTGGAATCTAAATGAACCTTTCTAGAGAAAAAAACAAACTCATGGACATGGAGAGCAGACTTGTGGTTGCCAAGAGGGAGTGGGATGGACTGGGAGTTTAAGGTTCATAGATGCAAACTATTGCATTTGGAGTAGATAAGCAATGAGATCCCTCTGTATAGCACAGAGAACTATATCCAATCACTTGTGATAGAATATGATGAAGGATAATGTGAGAAAAAGAATGTGTGCTTATATATGTATACATAACTAGGTCACTCTGCTGTACAGCAGAAATTGACAGAACAATGTAAATCAACTATAGAAAATAAAAACCTAAAAAAAAAGGGAAAGGAATGTAAAATATCTCAATGTTTTCTATTGAATACAGACTTAAGGAATATTTTAGATGCATTGGGTCCACTAAAACATATGATTTATATCAATTTCATCTGTTTCTTAAATTTTTTTTAATGAAGCTACTAGAAAATTTTAAAGTATACCCATGGCTCTAATTTGTAGCTCTGGTTAGGTTTGTATTGGACAGTGCTGAGCCAGAATGTCCCCAGCTCACCCAGATTCTTTGAAAGGACACAAGCGAGCATAGGAAACTGCAACCAGACTCACAAAGCAAATAACATCATTTTTCACAAGGTAACTTTGACACACATTGAAAGAAACAAGACTGATTACCTGCCCTTCTCTCATGGTTGATTTACCCTTGAATCAGACTAAATGCTCTTTTGCAGTAGTTTGTTTTAGATAATACAAAGAAAAGTCCTGGTCAAAGCGTGGGTATTGGGGTCAGGCAGACCTGAGTGTGCATCCTATCTCTGCCATTCACTAGCTGTACAACCTCAGGAAAATTATCTACATATTAAGATCCCTGTTTTCTGTCAGATGATAACAATATTTCCCCACAGAGCTCCTGGGAGGGTTAACAGTAGCAAAGGGAGTTAAAAAACATGGGCACCGTATCTATCCAGCACTTGAGAATGGTAGCTATTTTAGTCATATTCAAGCAACATTTTCCGAGCACCTTCCAGAATAATGATAGGGTAGGGAAGATGGAGAGCAAAGAAGATAAGGCCACTTGATCAGAGGCCTTGGAGTCAGTGAATTAAAGCTGAAATCCTTAGGCTCAGTATTTATTCCACATGGTGCAACACTGCCCTCCAGTGACAAAAATGTGGAGATGCACTCAGTGCATGAGGCAAGTGAGGGAGAAAAATGTAAATTTTCCTGGATACTAAAGACAGTAAGTTCTCCAGATTAGAGAGATCATATCAAAGAGCAATTTTTACTCATGAGTCACCTTTAAATCAGTGGAGTGGATTGGAAGAACAGTAAGATTATCAAGATTTACTATTAACTCAGAGATTGGCACTTTGTTGATTTTACAGTTTCTCAGATAGAAAAACGGTAATTCTCTTTGGATACATTAAATGTAACACTTAAAGAGGAGACAGCCTGGATATATGCCAAGTTACTAGGATTTATTTTAGTAGGACAGTACCGAAAGTTTGAGATTTGTGCATTGCTCACTTTTTGTGAATAGTTCGTAAAACAGATTTGATCATGTTTTGTTGAATGCAACTATCGAGGTAAAAAATTAAGCCTGAGCTCTTATACCAGCATCAGTGCAATCCTTTACAGTTTTACTTTCTTTCTTGTAGCGCAGCTAAGCCAAGACAATAGTACCCTGGGCTGTTGAGGAGATTAAATGAGAGAGAAGACAGAAATGCTTGGCAGAACATCAAGTGTTAGCTGCTATTATTTTTATTTTCATTGTTTCCATTGTTGCAACTGCCTGAGGCCCATGGAAGGAAGACTATAAGATGCAGTCATTGCTTTTACTGGTTCTGGTTTGAAAACAAGGCCTACCTAATTTCATTTCCTGCAATATCTATAAAACAAATTTGTCATTTTAAAACAAGAACATCTGAACATAACTTTGATGTCCCTGAGATGCTGATACTGATTGAAGCCCAGTGATGGTTTAGAATTCAGATACTGATCTTTAATTAGGCTAAGATGACACTGTAATCAAAACCACATGCCAAGCCTAGATGTGTTATCATTTTAATCATAAACCAAATATGGTCATTCTGGGCAGTCTTTATTCTCCTCCATTCTCCTCAATTAATGTGGATGAAAACCCTAATACTTTATGAGTTAGAAAGATTTTGTATACTTTTCCTCATTTAATTTTCATCTTTATTGTAGTGATCTCATGTCCAAACACTTCTTATTTGATGACTGGCTGGGTTCATATGTGACCCCCTTTAGCCAGGCCCAGACAACGGTGAAATGTGCTCTCAAGTTTCTTGCAGTTATTGTTTCAATATCCTGAAGTCACTTCAATATCCGGAAAAGGGAAAGAGAAAGGAAACTGGTGCAAAGACACATGCTGACTGATGTCAAGGGTACTTGCTGGCGAAAAGTGGGATGAAGGGCACTGATGGAAAACCGCTTCTAAGGGTGTCAAGTGCCTTGTGTGGAGAAGGAAGAAGCAGGCTACCTACCTTGTTGTGATAGGGTCCTAAGACAATCCAGCCGCAGAAGGTGTAACCCAGATAGATCATCCCAGCACATGCGCAGAAGCGAAGAACTTTCGGCAGCGAGGCTTGCATGGTTAAAATCAGCACCTGAGAAAAAAAAATCAGCAGAATCGGAGCAATTAAAGGGTCGCTACTTAAACCCAAAGAAATGGACCTCAATCCCAGGGGTGCCACCCAGGGACCGCAGCCTTACGTTATATGCTTGGAAGTAACCCAAGTATCTGATGACGCCAACCCAGACAAGGAGCGTGGACGTTCCAAGCAAAATGCTGCACAGATCATAATTTGTGAGATTCTAGAGAATGAAAAAACAGACATAAGGGTAAAATACTTTTCTCTCCTCAGCTTATGAACTTCACTTTAAACTGACTGGAGAAGAATGGGCTGACAGCCTTCTACAGTGATTTTAAGAGTTCCTAAATTGAAAAAGGAAATAATAATACAATTCCAAATGTGTTTCTCATTTCCTTTTAGTATTTCAATTGGCTGAATGGAATTTTTGAAATAGAACTTGCATTTACCACTGACCTAGGCATTAAAGGACACACACGAAGGGGTTTGTTCAATATCAAACAATACCTCCCAGCTATCTTTTTTTTTTTAATTTTTTTTTAAAGGGACTGCACCTGCGGCATATGGAAGTTCCCAGGCTAGTGGTTGAATCAGAGCCACAGCTGCTGGTCTATACCACAGCCACAGCAATGTGGGATCTGAGCCACATCTGCGATCTACACAACAGCTCAAGGCAACGCCAAATCCCCAACCCACTGAGTGAGGCCAGGGATCAAACCTGCATCCTCAAGGATACTAGTTGGATTATTTTCCACTGAGCCATGATGGAAACTCCCCTTCCAGCTACTTTTGAAAGAAAACTCCCACATGATTTGCTAACAGTTCCTGCCCTCAAGGACTTTCCAGGTCCAACCAAGGAGACACACACACAAGCGCAATTCTCATTCAATATGCTGCGTGCTGTGAGAGACATGGCCCAGCTTGTCCCATAGGACTGTCCACGGCATGACCCCTGATCGGTGCTGGGCCCAGGGGACAGGCTGGGAGAGCACTACGAGGCAATGGACAGAGGCGGAACAAGAGGGCTCAGGGCCTGCAGGGAGGCCTGGGGGGAGCAGCACTGATGGGTCAGGGAGCTCTAAGGAGGGACAGGGAGGCAAAGCTAGGTGACAAGGACCCTGGAGGCCATGCTGGAGAAAAGCCACTTCATCCCCAAGGGGGTGTCCCCTGAGACAGAAATGATCATCACAGTAGGGCAGATCCTTCTAGAATAATCATTCTGACAGCTGTGTGGAGAGCTCTGAAGGGTGTAAGGCTGAAAGCAGGACAATCTATAAGAAGACTGCTATTGCGGTGCAGGCCAGACAAGGAAGATGGCCTGGGAGCCAGAGCAGTCAGAAGAGGCAGCAAGGAGGTCCGTTAATGGCCAGGAGGAGATGCTGGTTAGACTTGCTCACTGACAGCACAGCACGGAGGGGAGCAGTCAAGACTTAAAACTTAGGGTTACCAAAGGGGAAATGTTTCAGGGAGGGATAAATTTAGGGGGTGGGATTAACATACACCCACTACTGTACATAAAATAGGTAAGTGACAAGGACCTACTGTATAGCATGGTGAAATCTACTCAATATTATGTAATCACCTACATGAGAAAAGAATCTGAAAAAGAATGGATATATGTATAAGCATAACTGATTCATTTGGCTGTACACCTGAAACTAACACAACATGGTAAGTCTACTTTACTCCAATGAAATAAAAAAAAAAAAAAAGACTTAGTTGTGAGATTAAATCAGCTAAGTTACCCAAGGTGTCAGGCATCTAGCAGTCACTCAAATGTTCCTGCCCTCACCTCCACCCATCAAAGCCACCATCATCATGGATGGGGGGCCCTGGCTCTGGACATGATTGGTTCATGAGTCAGCTGATGCTTTTGCAGCTTAAATATATATATATATATATAAATAAATATATATATATATATATATATATATATAGAGAGAGAGAGTGTTCCCGCTGTGGTGCAGTGCATTAGGAATCTAACTGCAGCAGCTCAGGTATCTGCAGAGGCACCAGTTTGATCCCTGGCCCAGTTGAGTGGGATAAAGAATCTGGCGTTGCCACAGCTGTGGCACAGGTCACAGCTGTGGCTCGGATTCCATCCCTGTTCTGGCAACTTCCTTATGCCTTGAATGCAGCCGTAAAATACATAAATGAATAAATAAAGCCCAAACAACCCATCCTTTCAAACTTTGGTTTCTATTCTGAAGATGTTGCCAAGTTTCCTGGAGTGTTTTCCTAGGAATATCATTTTCCACGAAACATCTGCTTCCTCATTTTCACTTCATGAGAAACCAAGTAAGAGGAGGCTTCAATTTTATGGGTGTGAGAAAAGAGGAAATGTGAGAATCACTGTATATCATCTGGTAGGTGAGGCCATCCAAAAAAGAGGAAGAACAAAAGATTTTTTTTTTCCTGCTTTTTAGGGTCACTCCTGCGGCACATGTAAGATTCCAGGCTACAGGTTGAATCAGAGCTACCGCTGCTGGGCTGCACCACAGCCACAGCAGTGCCAATTTGAGGCCTGTCTGTGACCTACACCACAGCTCATGGCAAAGCCGGATCCTTAACCCACTGAGCGAGGCCAGGGATCGAACCCTCAACCTCATGGTTCCTAGTCGGATTCGTCAACCACTGAACCACGACGGGAACTCCTGGAAGAACAACAGATTTTCAATGGGCTGCCCCTCACCTTGGCTTTAATTTCCATTTTTAATATGGATCCAACTATAGTCATCAGGTCGCTGATAATCACCAGGACGTACCATCCATTGACGAACTCCCACTGGTCAGTGTTACACACGTGTCGCTTGTACTTCTCCAGGAAGAAATTTAGGAATCTCTGTGGCAAATATTTTAAAAAGCATTTCTTACAAAACACACTGCCCTCTGGAAGAAGAAAAGCTCAGACTAGTGCTCTCATGGGTGCAATGAGGTGGCACTGCCTTTTCCTCACTGGGAGGGAAGAGATTCTGTTCCCCGCTTTTCCCCACCATCGACACCAGCCAGGGGCGAGCATACACCCTAACTAAGCCCATGGGACGCTGCGTGCTGTGCTGACTCCTGCAGACTCCTGCTGAAACAGCTAACACGGAGCATATTTCATACACTTTACATATTCTCAGCTCTTTCAACCAGACAGCAGCCCTGTGAGGTACCACGGGCCCTACCTCCCAGGGGAGGCACCTGGGAGTTGGGGGGTGGGGTGCAAGCCGGGGTTTCAGTCCAGACAGCCCCATTCCAGAGTGTGGGCTTCCAAGGTCCCCGCCACCCCTGATGGTGGCAGAAACCAGACCCTGGCCTTGGATTCAGAGAATCCACGGGTGTGGGGAATAGGGGCGGGCAAGGGGGCAGGTAAGGGAAGTGGACCGTCAACAAAATAAACCAACAAAGGTCAAGGACTGGAAAAACATGATGTGGACTCTTCCCTTGCTCCCCAAACGGCACTTCCTACCCTGCTTCCCCACCCCCCAATCCCAGTCAGTGTTTCCATGATGCCAGACACCAGAATAAGACTGTGGGGAGCTGGGGTGTGTATTCACAAGAGCCCTGAGACTAAAAAAGGTAAAAAGAAACTTGGGTGAGACGTTTAAAACTAATTTAAATAATAGAAGAAAACATGTTTTTTTTTTTAATTTTATTTATTTATTTTTTTATCTTTTTAGGCCTGCACCCACAGCACACCTGAGCTAGGGGGTCACATCAGAGCAGCAGCTGCTGGCCTACACCACAGCTCACAGCAATGCTGGATCTTTAACCCACTAAGCAAGGCCAGGGATCGAACCCACCTCCTCATGGATACTACTCAGGTTCCTTACCACTGAGCCATGAGAGGAACTCCCTAGAAGAAAGTATTTTATGCTTCCTTATAACTGTAGACCATTTGCCTCCTTGTCAAAATGATCTCTGATTTGAAGACAGAAGGTGAAACCCACACAGGGTATTCCTCTGTTCTTAAGGTCACTCCTGAATTGAAAAGGGTCTTGTTTATTGTAGAAACATTCAAAAGCTTGAGAGTTCACCGCTGTGTATCTGTGCTAACCAGCTCAAGTTTAAGTGGGATAATTGTCCGGCTCCACCCGACGTGCCATGAGCTTTGACTCACTCTGCTCCTCGGGTTGATGAATGCCTTTTAGGGGGGCAGTCACTCAAGGGAATCTAATTTATTCAGGGTCCCAGAAAGGGCAGGATGACCCAAAGTCAGGGCCCTACTGTTTAGACAAATGATAGGCAGAGGTTGGGAGGGGAGGGGGAAAATTCCAACACACACTTACCTTTCGTAACCTTAGAGCAAGAACAATGGATCTTGTGCACAGAATGAGCGATGCCAAGCAAATCACAATGACAAATGCATCAAACACCAGGACATACTGAGTATTTCTCTGAACTAAGAAACAAAAGCAGAATTCAAATGTCAAACACGCCTTACTTGGGAATAATTTCCAAACAAGATGGCAGCTGGAAAATAAGTTCAAATAGTAAATGCTTTGACATCAGAAACAAACCCCATTGCATTCATTCAAAAGTTCAAAAACAAGGTAATCAATCCCCGATGTTAAAGAGTTATACATTTAGAAACATACAAATTCTTAATGGGTGTGCTCTAAATGTTTACTATAGAATAGAATTCAATAGAAGGTGGACCCCTTGGGCTCCTTTCAAAAGAGGCAAAACTACTGATAAACTCTTGCTGTTTGTGGTTTTGTTGCATAAAACCACAAACAGCAAGTTAGCCATTAAGGAGGGAACAATCACTTTAAAATCCCACGACCCAGAATCTCGTTTTCACTGAACCTTGCTATGTCCTTTCCCAGCAAAGAGCTCCAATTCAACAAACTTTTTCTGCATGTGGGAAAAATCACCTCACAGAATGAAAGTCAGGACAGGAGTAATCAGATTTTTGTCTTGGAACACAGTAGCACAGGAAAGGTACTGGAGGAAGATGAAACTGTAATCTTATCTTCTCTCAGGCTTCAGGGTATTGTCCCAACCGTGGCTCTCCCCCTGCCCAGCCCCCTGCCCACTCCCAAGGTCTTGTCACCTGCTACCTGCTGCTCTCTCCCCACCCCCACCTTCTCCACCGGAACAACTCTCTCTCTCTCTCCTCTCTCTCTCTCAGGGACTTTGCACTGTACATGCTGATCCCTCTGCCTGGAACAGCACCCCCCATCACATGTGTTTGTATTGTTCTTTTTCAGCCTTGGGTTTCAGATTGAGTATCTTTCTCCCCAGAACAGAATTGCCTACATTCCCATTTCTATTACCTGCCCCCCCCCCACCAAAATACCCCATCGCAGGACTGCCCACAAGTATACACACCCATGGCTCCATTTTGCTTGCTGGTCACTGAACTTGCAGCTGCCTCTTCAAAGACAGCACAGCATGGAGCACAGAGACAGTGTAAAATGGGAAAGGACATGGTCTCTGGAGCCTGAGACCTGGGTCTGAATCTCGGCTCTGCATTCAGAGGCTGTGGAGCCTTGGGGAGGTTGCCTCAGTTTCCTGATCCAAAATATGGGTAGAATAAGAAAAAAAAATAAACCTACATCCTAGGGCTGTTGTGAGGATTAAAATAAGTTCATATACAAAAGTACTTGGAAGAGCCCCATGCAAATAATAACACCAAACACTACGAGCAGTTATTATATCATTCAATGTCCACCTCCCCTGGTACATGATCGGCTCTGGGAGGCAGGGACCAGATGTATTTTGTTCAACACTATGGTGCCCACGCTTAGCTTCAGGATGCTTACAGCTAAAGGTAGAGACCCCAGCAGAACATAAGAAGACCACTGAACAATCCAGGTTTGAGTGAGGTCAGAGAAGGCTCAGAAGGATAAGGCACAAAGTAGCGAGAGATGAAGAAGAGCGATTCAACCTGGCCATTAATGGGACCTAGGGAGTGAGGAAGGACAGACCCAGAATGACTCCTTTTCTGTCTTGGGTCAGCTGAGCTCAGTTGGGACATTCGTGACAATGGCAGATGAAACCACAGGTGTGGACCGAGCCACTCAAGAAAGACAACAGGGAGAAATGCAGACAAGGAAGGATTGGGGCGGAGGGCAATGTTTGGGAACCAGGAGAAGAGATGCTCTCAGAAACCAGATGGAGGAAGGCCAGGGGAGAGGGAAGTGCAGCTGGGGACAGGCAAGCTTCAGGAGAGTCTGAGGTTGGGGTGCTCTACAGCGACACCTCTGCGGAGAAGGCATTTGAGAGAAGGGGGCAAGTGTGTTCACAGATTTAGAAATAACAACGGTGTGAGTGAGTCTGGACAAGAGGTTGAGGGCAGCTCATCCATGGGTACAAGCATGGCCAGCTAGTAAATGTGATTCACCGAGCAAATTATTTATCCTTGCCATAACTCGACCAGAATCCAAGACTTTTTTTTGGGAGGGGGGGACCCATGGGATGAGGCAGAGGGAACAGGGGCTTTTCTTGGGAAGAGGTGAGGGATCCTTAAAAATGCAAGAATAACAACGAGTATCTTTCTATCTGACTTATTACTAGAACAAAATCTCTTAAAACTGCTTGAATTGAGCCTTATTGACAGATGAGAAAACTGAGGCCCAGAACTAGAGACATAAACCATCCCTCCTGATAGTGAAACCAGTATTATATTGTTTTAATTTGATTTTTTGAGCAGACTAGCTTGACATGCTATAGAGTGTATTTTAGGAGCTCCTATTGTGGCTCAGTGGGTTAAGAACTTGACTAGTATTCATGAGGATGCCAGTTCAGTCCCTGGCCTCGTTCAATGGGTTAAGGATCCGGTGTAGCTGCAAGCTGCAGCGCAGATCGCAGATCTAGCTTGGATCTGGTGTTGCCATGGCTGTGGAGTAGACCTGTAACTGCAGCTTCCATTCCCAACTGGGGAACTTCCTGGGAAGTCCTGGGAACTTCCATATGCTTCAGGTACAGCCCTAAAAAGGAAAAAAAAAAAAAGTATTTATAGGGATTTCTCTTGTGGTGCAGTGGGTTAAGAATCTGGCTTTGTTGGCACAGCATCTTGGGTCCCTGCTATGGTGTGAATTCCATCCCTGCATCCCTGGCTCAGGAACTTTCACATGCTTCTGATGCAGCCGGCAAAAAAAGAAAAAAAAGAGTATTTTATAAATGTCATCATTGCTTTCTTTCTTTCCTTTTTTTTTTTTTCTTTTTAGGGCTACACCGGAAGTATCACAGCATATGGAGGTTCCCAGGCTATGGGTGGAATCAGAGATATAGCTACCAGCCTACACCACAGCTCACAGCAACGCTGGATCCTCGACCTACTGAGCGAGGCCAGGGATTGAACCCACATTCTCATGGATACTAGTCGGGTTCATTACCACTGAGCCACCGTGGGAACTCCCATCATTGCTTTTTTATTTTATTGAAACTATGTTATTCCTACAGAAACATTTCCCAACTGGGTTTGTAAAACTAGTCTAGAGAGGTGTCTCTGGAAACCTGGTCAGGGAGATCCTATGTGACCCAGTCCTTCCAGGGCCCCAAGGAGTCTCCCATACACCACCACTGCCAGCTGTAGGACCCTGACCAGGGCTTCCCACACTTATGAAACCCCCTTTCCCTGGGACCTCGGTTTATACCACCCGCCAGTTGGGGGTCCTGTCCATCAGTACCTACCTCCTCCAGCTTCTATGTCCACATGGCCACATTTATAAAGTCAAGTTAAAGTGAGGGTGAGTGGCACACTGGAGATGGGTATTAGAAGTCACAAAGGGAAACTTGAAGTTTATATGTGAAAATGGACAGTCCCTCACATTTCATCTTGAGATAACATAGGCAATGACAAGAAGGAGAGAGACCCTCAGGGCAGGAGCATGGATGTGGATGAACCTCAGAACACTTTGCAAATAACTCAAGGATCCACCAGATGTCACCCCTGACTTTGTCTCACTCCCCCAAAGCCAGGCCAATCAATCCACTGGACAGCTTCCTATGCAGAAGAAAAAAAAAATTCTGTTTCCTAAGCTGGTTCCCAAACTTCAGTTTTTTAAGACTTGTCACGTCATTTTAAATTTGTGCACTCCTAGTTATAGAATCTGGTTTCTTAGGGCACAGCTCCAGGAGAACCATGTATAAATGTGGGTGTTTCTAGCAGTGAGACTGTGTTTCTCCTCACTGGCCACAGGAGGGAGCGAGAACTCCTCTCTTCTGAACACAGACCAGGAAAACTCCGCAGTGCTCCCTCCATCTAAGGTGGGGAGGAAGGAGACAGTGTTCTGGCGTTATGGCAATCCTGTTTTCCCGATTTTTTTTTTTTTTTTTTACCTTAGGGCCACACCTGTGGCATATGGAGGTTCCCAGGCTAGGGATTGAATTGGAGCTGCAACTACTGGCCAACAGCCACAGCAAGGCCAGATCTGAGCTGCATCTGTGACCTATACCACAGCTCACAGCAAAACGGGATCCTTAACTGACCGACTGAGCAAGGCCAGGGATCAAACCTGCATCCTCATGGATGCTAGTCAGATTCGTTTCTGCAAATGGGAACTCCTGGCACTCCTGTTTGACTGACTTATTTGGTCAAATGACTATTCCAAACCACATTTCATACACAACAAGTGTTAGCTCTGTTCACACAAAACAGCTGCAGCCTCTTCCTGGACTTGGAAAATATGCATCTGATTTGTGCGTTTCCATTGGGGAGAATGTGTCTGCTGAGGAAGAGTCACCACTTTTTAACAGAAACTAAACCTGTGTTTTGTTTTGTTTTGTTTTGTTTTTTGTTTTTTGGTCTTTTTGTCTTTTTTTTTGTCTTTTCTAGGGCCACACCAGTGGCATATGGAGGTTCCCAGGCTAGGGGTCTAATCGGAGCTGTAGCTACAGGCCAAAGCCACAGCCACAACAACTCGGGATCCGAGCCAAGTCTGCAACCTACACCACAGCTCACAGCAAGGCCAGATCCTTAACCCACTGAGGGAGGTCAGAGATCGAATCTGCAACCTCATGGTTCCTAATCGGATTCGTTAACCACTGAGCCACAATGGGAACTCCTGTTTTTTGTTTTAATTTTATTGGAGAACAGATGACTTACCATGTTGTGTTAGTTTCAGGTGAACAGCAGAGTGATTCAGTTACACATATACATATATATCCATCCCTTTTCAGATTCTTTTGCCATATTTAAACCTGTGTATTCTTTTTGTTTTGGCCGTTGCATGCAGAAATTCCTGGGCCAGGGATCAAACCTGCACCACTGCTGTAACCAGAGCCACAGCAGTGACAATGCCAGATCCTCAACCCTCTGAGCCACCTGGGGATTCCCTAAACCTGTGCATTCTGACCAGAGGTCAGTCAGCTAATGGAACTACAAAGCCAAAACTTCAAAATCATTAGGACATATTATACAACTAAAAAGCAATAGGTTTGCAAAGGCTGCTTTCTGGGCCCCGAAGGCCTTCATCCCTCTCCTCTATTGCAGGCTCAGATCAAGTGGTACCTCTTCCAAGAAGTCTCGCTAGAATATACGTTTCACTCTGCCCACATCAGAATGAATCTTTGCTTCCTTGGTCCTCATTCCTCCTGGACCTCCACCACTTACGCCCATGCAGGACATGCTAGAGACTTTATACTCTTGTGAGTGCCCCTTACGAAGGCCTTTTCTTTCTTTTCCAGAGCACCTATAACTGCTGCACATCAACTCTTGTTCTTAGTGCTCTGCTTTGCATATTAAACCCATTTACTGCTCAACATCCTCCTGGAAGGTAAGTGCTATAATTACCCTCCTTTGCAGAGAAAGACACTGAGACATAGAGAGGTTAAGTAATTTGTCCAAAATCACAAGCACAGGAAACAGACCCCCAAACCCAAACCTAGGCAGTCTGGCTCCAGAAACAGCTCCTAACCACCAGGTCACACCCACCTCTCCCAGGAGGTCTGTAATTAACATTTGCTCAATTGAACAAAAATGCAAAGCCTTGGGATACACCAGATAGAAGTGGAGCTCAAAATGTGGTTTTCTGGAGCTCTTCCTTCTTAGCATCATCCAGATAAACCATTTAAACACCCTCCAATCCCAAAATATGGTATTAAAAACCATCCATAACCCACAATGGGCAAGCAAATAACATACTTACTAGATCCAGATATATTCAAGTCTTTACATTCTTCAATGTTAGCGTCACTGTTAAAATAGATTTTGATTTTGCCACTGTGAGCTTTGTTGTCAAAGGTAATCTGGAGACACAAACGTAGGAAGAGGTTATAGCCCAGCAGAAAGTAGGACTTGCTAGATCAATTCTGCTTAAAATATTAATGGCATCCAAACAACGTGCTGATCCAAAAAGAATTCAGAAGAAAAGGTCCTCCTCACGTTCATCCTTCACAACATCCTGTTATTAATGAAAAAATATGGTCCAAAAGGTGAAGGTAAGACATACTACTAACTCCACATTCGGAGTCAGAGAAATCCTAAAGCAGAACAGCCAACCACTGTTTGAAACACTTCAGTGTCACACACATCTGTAGGCTGATGTGCTTTCTACTCTGCACCTTCAGAAGAAGTCGAGAAAAATGATAAAAAGTGGCTTAGTAAAAGAGACACTTGCCATATTCTGAAAGACGTAGCAGTCTGGTAACTCCCGGGAATAAATTGTCTGTGGGTCGATGCCTTTGAGTTGAAAGGAGATTTCAATCTGTAAGAGCCTGAATAAAAAATGTTACAAGGTATCCTCTGTCACCTTCTTCCTATCTGACTCTCCTTTCCCCACCCCTGACTCCTGGGAAATGACAATTAAAAACAAACTTCTTTTTTTAGTTTGATTTTAAAAGGTATTTTTAAATATTCCTTTTCTAATATTTCACTGTTAATATACAGAAATGCAAATTATTTTTTTCTTTTCTTTTTAGGGCCATGCCTGTGGCATATGGAAGTTCCCAGGCTAAGGGTCAAATGGGAGCTGCAGCTGCCAGCCTACACCATAGCGACAGCAATGTAGAATCCAAGTCACATCTGCAACCTCTACCACAGCTCACGGCAATGCCAGATTCTTAACCCTCCGAGCAAGGCCAGGGATCAAACCCACAGCCTCATGGATACTAGTTGGATTCGTAATCGGCTGAGCCATAATGGGAACTCTGAAACTGGTTTCTGAATGTTAATCTTGTATCCTGCTACTTTGCTGAATTTGTTTATCAGATTGAGTAGTTTTTGTGTGGAGTCCCTAAGGTTTTCTATACAGAAGTGTCATGTCATCTGCATATAGTGACAGTTTTACCTCTTCTCTTGCATCACAGACACAGAGAACAGACTTGTGGTTGACAACGGGGAGGAGAAGGGAGTGGGATGATCTGGGGGTTAGGGGTTAGTAGATGCAAACTATTACATTTTAGAATGGATAAGCAATGAGGTCCTACTGCACAGCACAGGGAGCTATATTGTCTCTTAGGATAGACCATGATAGAAAATAACATTAAAAAAGAATATGACTGAGTCACTTTGCTGTACAGCAGAAATTGGTGCAACACTGTAAATCAACTATACTTTAATTTAAAAAAATTAAAAAAAAGCCTTACCGATAAAATTCTAGTTTGAAGAATGATGAGTTTTTCCAGTCCTGAGGGTTGTTGGAGAGTGCCTGGAGGCCTAGGTGGATGCAATCTAGGGTCATGAAAGAACCACAGTGACTGCTGAGGCAAGAATCAGATGCTAAACCAGTGGGCTGAAGTGTGATGAGAAGCAGGGAACTCACCAAGCTCCAAAGAAACCCCCAAAGAATTGGTACTAATTACAACAGGAAGAGCAGTAACCTTACAGCAGGGAGCCTGGCAGATACCACCCCAGCCGAGTCATCAAAGTGAACACCACCAGGAATGAAATGCAGAGACATCACGTCCCATCCTGAGATAATGAACCATTTGTGCGGTATTCCTGCCCCAGCTGCAGAACTTCAGTCTAGTCCGAAGAAGCAGAAAAACCCACGTGAAGAGCATTCTATTCTTGAAAAATGTCAAGGTCTGGGAGTATCTACTGTGGCTCTGCAGAGACAAACCCAACTAGTATCCATGAGGATATGGGTGCGATCCCTGGCCCCTCTCAGTGGGTTGAGGATCCAGTGTTGCCGTGAGCTGTGGTGTAGGTCACAGACTCAGCTTGGATGTGGCTGTGGCTGGCATCTATAGCTCTGATTCTACCCCTAGCCTGGGAACTTCCATATACCACAGGTGCAGCTCCTAAAAAAGCAAAAAAAAAAAGAAAAATGTCAAGGTCATTGAAAAAAAAAAAGCCAAGAACTATTTTGCTCCAGATTATAAGAGATTAGTGATACATGACAACTAAATTTAACATGTGATCCTGGACCAGGAAGGGTGGGGCATGGCTTTGGCTGCAGAGAACTTTAGGGCAATTGATGAACTGGGGACAGGCCTGGTGGATTACAGCGCTGTATCCATGTTAACTCATGCTGTGGAGCACTGCACAGCGCTCTGAGGAGGTTGTTCTTGAGATGCACACTGGTGGATGTTCTTGAGATGCACATTTAGAGGTGGAGACCTTTTCTCAGCACCTTATTCTCATATATTGCAGGAGAAATTTTTATATAGAGGAAGAATGCTAAAGCAAATGTGGTAAAACGTTGGCACTTGGGAAAGTCAGATGGAGGAGATACAAGGACATCATTGTGTTGTTTGGTGACTTTTCCCTCTAGTCTTATATGTCTTTGAAATTAAAAAAATAATAAAGAGGAAGGAAAGGAACTTAGGTCATGTTCAAATAAAAATGTACGAGCTGTAAACTAGAAAAGGAGGATTCCAAGAGCCTCACATAAAAATTATTCTCATTATTGTGTAGACTAACACCTTAGCAGGAAACTGATGAGGTCTGGCGACAGTGAACACCTTTCGTGGTCATCACATTTCAAGGTCACCCAGCCCTGACAGCAGAACTGGTGTGGACCAGCCAGGCTGACTCTTGCCTGGGCTGTGGCTGCCCCTCTAGGCTGCCTTGGAAATGGGGAGTCAGGGCTGCTGCAGTGCCCGACTCTCAGTGGGTACCTGAGAAGCTGAGTGGGGCCACCGCTGGGACTCTGAGAGTCCCCTCCCACAATATGACTCTCTGCTTATCCCCTCAGCTATATAAGGCCCTCAAGATCAAGGACACAGCTGTTGTGTGCTGTGAAACACATACTGCCTAGCATATGGGACACTCAAAATTTGGAGGACCCGCTTACGTTTTATGAAAATCAGGCATGTGGAGCCAAAAACAAGGACACGGAGCTGAATAGACACAGTTCAGCAGCCACAATATTTAAGAAAGGCAGGTGTCAGAGGAGTACCTCCTGTGTTTGGCAAATGGACCACTGGTGTCGAGAAACAATTTGATGTTGCTTTCCCTGACTAGGTCTTGGTTCATACAGTGTGGGCAGTTAATCAAAAGAAACTTGTTTTTTGGAGTTCCTATTGTGGTGCAGCAGAAACGAATCCAACTAGTACCCATGAGGATGTGGGTTTGATCCCTTGCCTTGCTCAGTGGGTGGGGGATCTGGCATTGCTGCGAGCTGTAGTGTAGGTCACAGACACGGTTCGGATTTGGCGTGGCTGTGGCTGTGGCCGGCAGCTGCGGCTCTGCTTCAACCCCTAGCCTGGGAACCATCTGCCACAGATGTGGCCCTAAAAAGAAAAGAAAGAAACTTGTTTTTTTAGAGGAAAAGACTGAGGATGATAAAAATAGCAAAACATACAGGCACTGTGCCCAGGACATTATATATTCTCTCATTGAATGCATTATCCTGCTTAACACCCAAAGCAACCCTGGGAAACAGACCTTGCTGCCATTTTACAGATGAACACACCACAGCACAGAGAGGTCAAGAAACTCCATTGAGGTCACGCAGCTAGCTGGTGGCCAATCAGAATTCAAATCCACATGGGCTTAGTTCCAGAGCCTGAGGTCTTCGCCAGCAGAGTCGGTGAGGCTGAGCCTCTGAGCACCTATTTCTGGAGCGCAAAAGACCCAGGTTCCCTACCTGACTCATTCATCTCTGATTCACTCACTTATTCAATAAATCTATGCTGAAGGCTTTCAGGGGCCAGGCCCTGTACCAGGCACCGAACGGAGAGCAGTGAACGAGACAGGCAAGGTCTGTATGGAGCTCACCACTGTAGTAGGGGAGATAAACCGAGAGTGAAAAATACACACAAGACGTTTTCACCGTGTGCACAGCGTTTCGGAGACAGAGTGAAGTGATGGGGCATGACTGAGTGGGAGTGGGCTGGTCCTACCTTTGGAGAACTGGTGGGGAGGGGCCCTGAGGTGCTGGGGATTTTTGAACTGACACCTGAGAGAGGAAAAAGACCTAGATGAGCAGAGATCTGGGGGCAGGTGTGTGTGTGGGGGGTGCTCCGGGCAGGACAGAAGTGGACACTAAATCCCAGGCAAGGAAGAGCTTGACTTGTTTGACAAACAGCAAGGATTCAGGGACAGGGAAGTGGGGGTGGGTATGAGGGTCTTGGAGAGGCAGGTGGGTGACTGGTCCCCTATAGAGACTTGTGGGTTTATTCTAAATAAAATGGGAAACCACTCATTGTTTTTCAGCCAGGAAGTGATAGGACCCAATTAACCCAATTTTTAAAAAATATCATTCTAGCTGCTGAGGGGCAGGGCAGGGGATGGAGACCAGTCTAGGCCAGGGTGGCAGCAGCTTGGACCACAGAGGTGACAATGGAAAGGAGGAAACCTATTTAGGTTTGGAGTTTGAGCAGTTGGGAGTATTGTAGCTTGATGTGAAAATATTGGTATCATTTTCTGAAACAGAAAAAAGTAATAAAGAAACAGCTGGTGTGGGGGGAGGGGGAGGTTTGAGAAGTTGTGTTTTGGATACATCGGGTTTGAAAGCCCTGTTAGAGTCAGAGAGGGGTTGTCCAGTAGACAACTGAGTGGAGGGGGGAGGAACTGAGCTCAGCCATGGGAATCTGGGTGCAGAAAGAAGGGATGTGGCTTCTCAAACTGAAAGAGGTGAACCCTGGTGCTGCAGGAGGCCCTGACTGTGGCCACTCCAGCAAATGCAATAACAACCCTCAGAGACAAGGGAGGCTGGATTCAATATGTTCTTAAAGCAACAGGAAAAATGATGATACGGTTATAAGGTTTCACACTAAGAACAGGTGGAAAGGAGAACATAAGAAATTCGAAATCTCTGTTACAGAAAATGAAACACTGTATTAGAATGATATCTATCTAAATGTTGTAAAGATAATTTTTAACAGGATTTATAACAGGCCCCCTTCCACCCAGTGAAGCTGAATGCAAAACTGCTGTGGGTCTAGAGTCAGGGACAGAGGGATAGGCCCTCGGCATGAATTCAGGGAGACCCTTGGCTTCACCTGTACAATCAGCTGTGCAACTAAACATAAACCCACCAGGAAAGATATCTGCATGGAGCATAGTGAAGGATGCATCTCTTAATAGGAAAGATAACTGGAAAATTCACAAATAGGTGATTTAGAACAGCTTCTGCTAATTCACCTGTTTAAACTTTCATGTCACACCAATGAAGTCAAACTCAATCCCTGTTTATATCATCAGTAGGCTTCCTCCAATGTGTCAAAGACAAGAAAGTCTAAAATCTAATATCACATATTTGATAGAAAGCCCAGAATTAAATCCATGCACCTACATCCAACTAATCTATGACAAAAGAGGCAAGAATATACAATGGAGAAAAGACAGCCCCTTCAATAAGTGGTGCTGGGAAAACTGCACAGCCACATGGAAAAGAATTAAATTAGGACACTTCCTAACACCATACACACACAAAAAAAACCTCAAATGGATTAAAGACCCAGATGTAAGACCAGATACTATAAAACTCAGAGGAAAACATAGGCCAAACACTCTCTGACATAAATGACAGCAACATCTTCTCAGATCCACCTCTTAGAGTATTGACAATAAAAACAAAAATAAACAAATGGGACTTAATTAAACTTAAAAGTTTCTGCACAACAAAGGAAGCCATAAACAAAACAAAAGGACAATCCACAGAATAGGAGAAAATATTTGCAAATAAATCGACGGACAAGGGATTAATCTCCAAAATTGATAAACACCTCCTACAGTTCAATACCCCCCCCCCAAAAAAAACAACCCCATCAAAAAAGGGGCAAAAGATCTAAACAGACAACTCTCCAAGGAAGACATACTGATGGCCAAAAAACACATGAAAAGATGTTCAACATCACTCATTATTAGAGAAATGCAAATCAAAACCACTATGAGGTACCTCCTTACACCAGCCAGAATGGCCATCATCCAAAAGTCTATAAACAATAAGTGCTGGAGAGGGTGTGGAGAAAAAGGAACACTAGAACACTGTTGGTGGGATTGTAAATTGGTGCAACCACTGTGGAAAGCAGTATGGAGATTCCTCAGAAAACTAAACATAGAACTACCATTTGATCTAGCAATCCCACTCCTGGGCATCTATCCAGAGAAAACCACGACTCGCAAAGACACATGTACTTCGATGTTCATTGCAGCACTCTTTTCAATAGCTAAGACATGCAAACAACCTAAATGTCCATCAACAGAGGAGTGGATCAAGAAGGTGTGATACATATACACAATGGAATATTACTCAGCCATTAAAAAAATGAAATACTGGCATTTTTAGCAACATGGATGGACCTAGAAACTATCATGCTAAGTGAAGTCAGCCGTACAATGAGACACCAACATCAAATGCTTTCACTGACATGTGGAATCTGAAAAAAGGACAGACGGAACTCCTTTGCAGAATAGATGCTGACTCACAGACCTTGAAAAATTTATGGTCTCCTGAGGAGACTATTGGGCGTGGGGGGATGTGCTTGGGCTGTGGGCTGGAAATCCTGTGAAATCAGATTGTTATGATCATTATACAACTAGAGATGTGATAAATTTATTTGAGTAATAAAAAAAAAGTCTACAAACAGTAAGTTCTAGAGAGGGTGTGGAGAAAAAGTAACTTTCTTACACTGTTGGTGGGAATGTAAGTTGGTGCAACCACTGTAGGAAACAGTATGGAGATTCCTCAGAAAACTAAAAATACAACTACTATTTCATCCAGCAATCCCACTCCTGGGCGTCTATCCAGAGAAAACCATGACTCGAAAAGACACATGTAGGAGTGTCTGTCATGGCTCAGAGGTTAACGAATCTGACTAGGAACCATGAGGTTGTGGGTTCAATCCCTGGCCTTGCTCAGTGGGTTAAGGATCTGGCATTGCCATGAGCTGTGGCGTTGGTTGCAGATGCGGCTCAGATCCAGCATCGCTGTGGCCCTGGTGTAGGCCAGCGGCTACAGCTCCGATTAGACCCCTAGCCTGGGAACCTCCATATGCCACAGAAGCAGCCTTAGGAATGGCAAAAGGACAAAAAAAAAAAAAAGACACATGTATTCCAATGTTCACTGCAGCACTATGTGCAATAGCGAAGACATGGAAACAATCTAAATGTCCATTGACAGAGGAGTGGATCCAGAAGATGTGGTACGTATACATAATGGACTATTACTCAGACATTAAAAGGAAAGAAATAACAGAATCTGCAGCAACATGGATGGACCTAGAAATTATCATGCTAAGTGAAGTCAGTCAGACAATGAGACACCAACATCAAATGCTTTCACTTACACGTGGAATCTAAAAAAAGGACACAATGAACTTCTTTGCAGAACAGATACTGGCTACAGACATTGAAAAACTTATGGTTTCCAAATGAGACGGTTGGGGGGTGGGGGGATGTGCTGAGGGTTTGGGATGGAAATGCTGCAAAATTTGGTTGTGATGATTGCTGTACACCTATAAATGTAATAAAATTCATTAAGTAATTTTAAAAAATCTGATATGTATTTTAGGAATATTTGCTCCCTTAGAATAGATACACCAAAATTTTTCTTTGATGAGTTATATTTTAATCTAATAAGTAGTCTCCCTTAAAATAAAGCCAAATTAATAACCAACATCTCTCCATTTGGTTAAATATATCCCATATGATAGAAAGGAAGTGACTGAGAACACCACTGTCCAATCAATGGTTAGGGATCGACCTGCTTTCTGCACATCTATCCCATCAAGCTTTGGCCACATTTCTTTCATCGATTTTCCAAGAAAAATCAATTGAGGAAGACAACCTATGAATCACTGGAAAGCAGTCATATGATTCATCCAATGAAGTCTCTCTTTTTTTCTTGGCCCCAGCAGGAGGCAGCTTGGTGTAAGATCTCCGTTCCCAGACCAGGGATTGAATCCAGGGCCGAAATGGTGAAAGCGCTGAGTCCTAACCACCAGGGACCAGCCAAGTCTCACATTTTTAGGAGGACAAGTGACCAGAGGCTCACTTGAAGCAAAGGATCGCTGGACAAACTGTGAGTTCCATGTACCCAGCTCTCCCATCACAGTTACAGGAACTTCCCACAAAGGGGCGCAAGCAGACAGCTCAGGAGAAAGAGGGTGAAAACTGGAGCAGCCCCTGCAGACTGACTACCAAACAGATCTCAGGATAGAAAAGCCTTCAGGGCAAGACAAGGGACATTTCAAGACTGCTGGCCACAGAACCAAGCCACTGACACCTAGATTGGTATCTGGAAGCAACCTGGGAACCCTGACAATACTGCTTTATGGGCTGTTTCCTTTACAGTCAAAAGGTTGGGACACATTTACTCATACACAGGGAGCCTGTGGAAACAGAATTAGAACCTTTGTTTTACTGGGAGATTCCTCTATTGTTTCACCAAGGCACCTTAAAATCGGGTTATAGGAAAAATGATCGGATGAACTCTGATGCTCTCTCTGATAAAACCACTCCAAATTTACTGTTATTAGGACACTTATTCCTGACCTGCTAGTTACTGGAGGACTGATTAATCTCTGCAACCCTAGTACATAAAACGGGGAGTGCCTTAGGCATGGTCATTGTACACCAGAGGGTTGCAGAATGGATGACAAAACCTCCAGAGCCTCAAGTCAAATACTTTGCATTTGTGAGCAGTATGCTTTTAAGTTCTTAACAGAATGTCACAAAACAATTCTACTTGATTAGATGTTAACTTTTTGTCGAAAAATCTCTAAGTAGAGAAGATTTACTAATCACAATTCACCTTTGAGGAGTATTAATGTATTTAACAAATGATAAAAGCAAGAATACCAAGCATTTTAACCTGCACGATTTCATTTTTTTCAAAAACCCTAATCGCCCCCTCGTGGAGGGCAAAACTTAACAGACAGGAAACACCTGTGTGTTTGTGTTTACCCCACAACCAACCTTCTTTTTTTCTTCTTCTTTTTTTTTTTTGTCTTTTTAGGGCCATATCCGTGGCATATGGAGGTGCCCAGTCTAGGGGTCAAATCGGGAGCTATAGCCGCCTGCCTATGCCACAGCCACGCCAGCTCCTAGTTGTGCCTACACCACAGCTCACGGCAATGCCGGATCCTTAACCCAAGGATCAAGGTCAGGGATTGAACCCGCAACCCCATGGTTCCTAGTCGGATCTGTTTCTGCTGCGTCACCACGGGAACTCCACAACCAACCTTCTTGAGTTGCACCAAAGAGATCGGCAAATGCTCCTGGTCCTATCACAGCAGACCTGCAGTTTCCTGAGCCAAAGCCCTTTGCAGGCAAATGTTAAAGCCTTAGTCAACTGGGTTAGCTGTCACAAAAGCAAAGTTGTTCCAATGGGTTGCCAGTGCCTGAGGAGGTTTTTTTCCCTCTTACCACAGAAGATGGTGAAGTCATACAATGAATCAAATGGTCACTGCATTACCTATTTCAATGTCGCTGTCAATATTCAGTGTCTCATTAGAAGGAAACATGGTCCCTTTCTTGTAATGTTGCTTGCAGACTTTTAAGCCAACTCTGTTGTCTTCTTTTTCTCCATAACCAAGGGTCCCCAGAGATAAGTTCCCTAGACGATGATACTATTAAAAATAGTTAAAAACACTTATGAGCTTAAAGAGTTTCATCAGAAGTTACAGCATATGGAATATACTTTTAGCTGTTTTTTATTGTTTGTATCATACCCCTCGAGAGAACTCCCCACCGTAAAATACCACAAGGTCATTTTCTCTGGTTGAGCAGAAACATCCTGACTCACAATTTACAAAGCTAAACATGCAGGCAGCAGCTCCCACCTACTCAGAGCCAAAGCCAAGGTCCTGCCTAACTCTGACCTCACAGCCCTCTGCTGTTCCTTGGCTCCCCCCCCGCCCCCCGCCCAAAGAGCCACACTGGCCTCCTGGCAGTTCCTGGAGCTCCTGGGCATTCTCCTGCCAGGGGCCTTTGCTGTTCTCCCTGCCTAGAAGCCCAGGTTGTCTATCTTCCGGGTTCACTCCTTCAGGCCTTGACTCAAATATGACCACTTCTGTGAGGCCTTTTCTTACCACTCAGTGAAAATGGCAAACATCCACCTCCAATGCACAGGCACCACCAGGCACTCCCAGTCTCCTCCCTTGCTTTATTCCAGTTATCATTTTCCAACATACCGCTGAGGACCCAAGCCATCCACACCCACTGCTTACATACCTTGACTTTACCAGCAGCCTATCTGCACCACCAGGACTCTGCAGGTCCCTATCTTCATTAATATGACTTTATTATTCCAGGAAACTTTTGCCCAGGAACATAAAAGTTACAAACAACTGTACTTGTATGTTTATTCCAGAAATATCCAAAAACTTCATTTACCCAGATGATCAGTTTGAAGATTCATTCTAATAACTCCCAAGACTCTTTGAACATCCCCCCCAATACTTACTTTGCTATGTCCACAAATCCTAAACTATTATAGGATGATCTTTACCCAATTCTTATCAAGCTCCCCCCACATTGAAAGACCTGCCTTGGAGTTCCCATCCCAGCTCAGTGGTAATGAATCCAAACAGTATCCATGAAAATGCAGGTTCGATCCCTGGCCTCACTCAGTGAGTTAAGGAGCCAGTGTAGGTCACAGACACGGCTTGGATTCTGCATTGCTGTGGCTGTGGTGTAGGCCGGCAGCTATAGCTCTGATTCGACGCTGAGCCCGGGAGCTTCCATATGCCTTGGGTGCAGCCCTAAAAACAACAACAACAACAAACTCAGAAAGACCTGCCTTAAACCAGACTTCAAAAATCTCAACCTGGACTTTGCGCTCTTCATCCTGCTGAATGGTAAGGGGAACATCTCCCCTACCACTGTTAGCAGTGAACTCGGTTTTGCTTATCAACATGTTTTTTTTTTGGTGGTGTTTTCAGAGTCAGCATTCAGTACTGCATATTTCCCTTCTTTTCATTTGACTGGATCTCCCCTCCAGAATTAAGTTCTATAAGGACAGAGGTTTTGTCTGTTTTATCCATACTACTTCCCTGATGTCTAGAACAGTACCTGATACATACTAGGTAGCCAAATGTTTACTGAAGGAGTGAATGAATGAATGAATAAACAAGAATGAATAAGAATTTCTTTCCCTTAAGTACGTTTCTTCAAGCCTACCAATCTAGTTTCTCTATACTGCTTAGATACAAATATATCATATCCTATTCCATATCCTTGAGATTCAGTCAGGGTTATTAAAGATAAGGTATTAAAATTGAGATCTTAGAATCTTAGATTTGGTCTCTCATTCATCAAAACTTCTGAGATTATAAATCTATTTTTAGCTATTTGGCTCTTTGATCTGGGGTAATCTCCCAATACTAGTTGGTGGGAATGGCTAAATACAAATTTATTTATTTATTTATTACTTTTTAGGGCCGCACCCATGGCATATGGAGGTTCCCAGGCTAGGGGTCCAATCAGAGTTACAGCTGCCGGCCTACACCACAGCCACAGCAATGCAGGATCGGAGCCATGTCTGCAACCCACACCACAGCTCACAGCAACACTGGATCCTTAACCCAGTGAGTGAGGCCAGGGATCGACCCACAACCTCATGGTTCCTAGTCAGATTCATTTCCACTTCGCCACGATGGGAACTCCGATAAATACAAATATAAATCTTAAAGAAGGCGTTCCCATTGTGGCTCATCGGGTTAAGAACCTGACGTGTCTGCGAGGACACGGGTTCCATCTTGGTCTCAATCAGTGGGTTAAAGATCTGGCATTTCTACGAGCTGTGGTGTAGGTCACAGATGTGGCTCAGATCCAGTGTGGCTGTGGCTGTGGTGTAGGCCAGCAGCTGAAGCTCCGATTCCACCCCTAGCCTGGGAACTTCCATATGCCGCAGGTACAGCCAATAAGAGACAATATAAAATAAATAAATCTTAAAGAAAAACCTTAAATAGGCAAAAGTTATTGTATGGAAATGTAGCTGTAGAAATAGCAATAAACATTTTTTGGCAGACTATGACAAATTTAAATCAGAATGTTATATGTATAATTTTTTTTGCTAAGACGAGATGACATCAATATGTTCTTAAGGTATAGGAAATTCACAACAAAATACTTGCCTGATTAATAGCAAAAAAGATGCTCTCATAGGTGTCCTCTTGAGTAAATACACTGCAACTATAGTCATCTTCATCTGTGCCGGAATAGCCTCTCAAAAACAAATGTTTAAAAGCAGCAATGTTTTCTTCTTTGAAAGCAACCACCAGCTGGTTACTTAAACCAAAACGAACAAGCTAGGAAAGAAAATCATATTGAAGTATATGAATTTTACATTTACCAGGGGAGGCAACTGCCTTCTTACCAGCATCAACCCTCACCTATAAACATCTGCAGGAAAAAAAAAATCTCACTGCTTTTGTTTTTACTAATCACGTCAATGTCAAAATACATGAATTCGGAGTTCCTGTTGTGGCTCAGCAGTAATGAACCCGACTAGTATCCATGAGGATGTGGGTTCGATCCCTGGCCTTGCTCAGTGGGTTAAGGATCTGGCGTTGCCGTGAGCTGTGGTGTAGGCCATAGTTGCAGCTTGGAGCCCGAGTTGCTGTGGCTGTGGTGTAGGCTAGCAGCTACAACTCTGATTTGACCCCCAGCCTGGGAACTTCCATATGCCATGGGTGTGGCCCTAAAAAGACCAAAAAAAACCCCCACAAACAAACCAAAAAACAAAAAAAAACCAAAACAAAAAACCCCCCCAAAAATTCTTTCCCCCTAGAGTAGCCTCATCAAGCTACATCAGCAATTCAAAATAGCATAAAATTAGAAGAAATGACTACTCTCAATGACTAATAACCTCACTGTCCTTTAATCACGAAGAAGGAGAAGAGGAATCCAAATCAGCTAAGTCTGAATCTGTTTTCCTTATACATGGATTTCAAATTAATTGTTTTCAAAGTTGATGTACATTTGACGCTTGAATGATATGGGAGTTAATCAGAATATAATTTAATTTTTAAATTTTAATTTTATTTACTTTTTTGGCAGCCACAACAGGCTAGGGGTAGAATCAGAGCTGCACCTACCAGCCTATGCCACAGCCACTGCAACACTGGATCTGAGCCACCTCTGCAAACTTTGCTACAGCTTACTGCCACACCAGATCCCTAACCTACTGAGTGAGGCCAGGGATGGAACCCACATCTTCACAGAGACTTTGAGTCCTTAACCTGCTGAGCCACAGTGGGAACTCCCTGAGTATAATTTATAGTCTGCCCTGCAAATTCAAGGATTTTACCAACCATAGATCGTGTAGCACTGTGGTATTTACTACTGAAATATATCCATGTATAAGTGAACCTGCATAGTTCAATCCTGCTATGTTCAAGGGTCAACTGTACTTAGTAAACCACTAATTCATGTGCTTCACCCTTTGGCAGTTAAATCTAAATCATTTAACATTTAGAAATTATAGGTATTTTGGGGGGAGATCCTGTTGTGGCGCCTCGGAAACGAATCCGACTAGTAGCCATGGGATGTGGGTATGATCCCTGGCCTCACTCAGTGGGTTAAGGATTTGGCATTGCCATGAGCCATGGTGTAGGTCACAGAAGCAGCTGGGATCCTGCATTGCTGTGGCTCTGGTGTAGGTCGGCTGCTATAGCTCTGATTCAACCCCTAGCTGGGAACTTTCATGTGTCACGGGTGCAGCCCTAAAAAGAAGAAAAAAAAAAGGAATTATAAGTATTCTTAAAATCGTAACTACATTTTTCCTGCGGCTTTTTAAGGATGTTTTTGAAAAGTGGCCTATGCAATACTCCAGCGAAGAGGTAATCACCATCAAAGGAATTTAATTCCTATGGCTCTGCAAGAACTCATACAAGATCTACACCTAAGAGTTCCTGCCTTCAAGATCTACAGCATCGAAGCACCACAAAGAAAAACAGGCTCGCTCTACATAGATGATGCCACACCCAATCATTGTCACCAAGCACCCACCTTCTCGTGAGAAAACTCCTACTTCTTCCCCCTTTTTACTGTGTCCTGGCATGAGATTAGGTGCAAGGGCTCTCGTTACCAGGATTGAATGTATTCTTTCTGCCCTAGACTTTTCTTCTTGGAAGCCAATAAGTAGTGGAAATTAGCAGGCATTAAATGTTTACCCTCCAAATCCAGGAAATCACCTCCCCCCACAAACAGCCTCTCTGTTGCTCCACACACATTCAAATGCACACTCTCTCACACATACTCTTCACACTCACTCTCACACTCATATCCACTGTCTCACACACTCTCTCTCACATGTACTCCCTCACATGTGCTCTGCTCTCTTTCACACACACACACACACATATGTACACGCAGAGGCAGAAGTCAAACCTTTATAAGCCCTATCCCCATCTGTCCACTGATTTTATCTTCTCATCTGCTTTATAAGACAATGAAGTTCCACAAAATGTGCCCCAAATCTTTACTCTGCCAAGTCACCAAAACAATTTGGGACTCTGCTGTCATGCATGAAATCAGCAAGTTCAATTAGATGACCTTGACATTTGTGTTATGTGCTATCACTCTATAGTTCAACTACTGGACCCTTCAGAGGAAACAAATATTAATTTGCATAAGTAAATGTACACACTTTTTAAAGAGTGATTTATATTTCTTAGCTTTTAAATTTTGTCTGAATTTTTAAAAAGGCTAAATAATAACAGTTACCATTTCTCAGCAATTGTCACACTCCAGGCACTGCACTAACTGCTTTACATGCATTGTTTCATTTACTGACATAACAACCCTACGAAAATGTTACTGCTGTTACCGCCACTTTACCTATTGGAAGCTGAGATTTAGCGTCATTACATGGCCCAAGTCACCTAACTGGAATGAAAGCTACATCTAAGTCCAAAGTTATTTTTATTACACTACACAATTTCCATCTGCTGAAAAATGACTTTGGGACTCCTCTTAGAGAAAAGAATTTAGGTGCCAGCCTGTTTGAGAACGTACAAGGTGACACTCTTTAGCATATGAGCCTCACAAGGTTACATTCCTCAAATGCCAAGTCAAAGGATTGAGCAATTGCTAAACCCAGTTATTCTGAGGAAAATATCAGATAAGAAGACCCACAGCATCCAATCTGTGCTGAAAATCAAGCAACCCAAGGCTAAAGCTTCTTTCAAGCATGTGATGTGTATCAGTGATGCCTGTAGGAAGTGCAGAAAAGGGAAGGTCATGGTGCTTTTTGAAAGCAAAAAAAGTAAACCAGGGAACAAGTACAAATATGATTATTTGGGGGTTTTACTAAATATTGACACACAAATGAAAAAAGCTGGTACAAATGAAGTCCTTCAGTAGAAGTTTGCTGCATGCTTATTCTGTGTCAAGTTGGGATACAACATGGGAAAGGTTGATACCACATGGTGCTGAATAACAGCTCTTATGTCCTGGGTGCGAGGCACTGTGCCTAAAATGTATAATTTCCATTTCTCACTTAATTCCCCAACACCCTATGAGAAGACATTACACTGGGCTCCAAGACAACAGGGATTTTTTTCCTTTTTTCCCCGCTTCTGTATACTCAGGAACTGGAATAGTGACCATCACAATATCAGAGTCAAGTTCTGAGTCTTTCCATGAAGAAAATTCCATTTTATACACATGCAACACAAGTAAAGTATCTTAGCCAGGTTGGAACAGCTAGACAGCATGAGAGTAGGGATCCAAACCAGGTCTGCTTGACTCATCTGTTGGTTCTCTTGACCACTTGGCCGCACTGCCTCTCAAAGTGAAATGCTGCCCACTAAACTCTATGAGTGGGGATATTAGACCCATTTTTCTACTCAGAGTTAAACTAAAGAAACTCCCAAATTGAATGGTAAATGAATGACTTGACCAAGAATTTGACATTCGATTTAGATATTTTAAGCTACCACCTTATTTTAACTCAAAGCTCATCAAATAAGGAAGTTCCCATTGGGGCGCAGCAGTGACGGGGCCGATTAGTATACATGAGGAGGCAGGTTACATCTCTGGCCTAGCTCAGTGGGTTAAGGATCCAGCATTGCCATGAGCTACAGTGTAGTTTGCAAAAGTGGCTTAGATCCTGCGTTGCTGTGGCTGGCAGTTACAGCCCTGATTTGACCCCTAGCCCGGTAACTTCCACATAGTGTGAGTGCAACCCTAAAAAGCAAAAAAACCACGAAAAAACAACCAAAAAAACAACCAAAAAAAAAAAAAAAAAGGCTTTTCAAGTCAACTCTGGGAATGAGAGAACATGAAGGTATAATCCCTTTTTGGAGCCACCTTCATCTAGCATCAAGAACAAGAATTTTTAAAACAAACAAACAACAACAACAATTCCCCCCTCCAATGGAGTTCCTGTCATGGCTCAGTGGAAATAAATCTGACTAGCATCCATGAGGAGGGAGGTTTGATCCCTGGCCTTGCTCAGTGGGTTAAGGATCTGGCATTGCCATGAGCTGTGGTGTAGGTCACATACATGGCTCAGATCTGGTATTTTTGTGGCTGTGGCTTAGCCTGGCAGCTGCAGCTCAGATTAGACCCCTAGCTGGGAACCTCCATATGCCGTGAGTGAGGCTCTAAAAATACAAAAAAAAACAACAACAAAAGAATTTTCCTCCATCCTATTTTTCATAGAACAATCTAAGAACAAGCTAAGAATCAGGTCAAGGGTAGGATTTCCCAAGAATCTCTCAGTAGAGGAGAGAAACCCTTGGGTGGCAGTTGTGAGGTCCCTTCCTGTGATGGCAGTAAGGAGATGATGATGGGATTAGGTAAATGCTTTTATTTTTAAAAAGGAGCTGACAGAAAGATGCATCCTAGCCCCCAAAACTAGATCTTAAGATTTGCTGAGACTGTGCTATAAGACAGAAAAATAATTACACATTAAGGGCAGCCTGGCCAAGATTGTGAATTTAAGCCCTGAGTATGAAATCAATGGAGGAGAAAATAGTCTGTACCAGGTAAAAACAAGACACCATTCTAATCATACACAGAGAATATGGGAGGGAAAGAGCAGATCTAGCAAAAGAATGTAGACACCTCTCTCAAGATATAAATTACTGCACTTGAGGATGGAGTGCTAAAAGAAATGGAAAAAGGGGAGGAGGGCAAAGTGGGATTTGAAGATCTTTGAGAAAACTGCTCCAATTTGCTATCACCCAAGTAGTGAAATTTATTAGAATGACCCTATAGGCAAACCCATGTTTAATCTCCCCCCAGTTTTGTTAGAGGAGGAAGAGTACACCCACCCTAGAGGTAAATCATTAATTCCCCGAAATATTCTACTAAGAGTGACATTAGTGATGTAGCCAGCAAGGGGGACGAGTGAACCAAGACAAACATGCTGAAGGTCAGGCAAGGCTGGCAGGAAAGGTAGACTTTGGATAGCACCTGCAAGATGAGGGGGCAAAGGAATCCTTTTGGACTTGGAAGGACACACGGGGTGGGGACAAGAAGCATTGGGTGGGTCCATCTAGCTGGGATTTTCGAGGAAACTGGAGATGAAAACCCGTCGGAAAGGCAAATTAAAGACTAGAAATCTGTGAATTCCAAGCCACGATATCAGAATTTTGTTCTGTGGGAAACAGGGTTCTATAGAAGTTTCCAAGCAGTAGAGAGACAATAAAGATATTCTAAGAAAAATTAATCTGGGAGTTTCCATCGTGGTACAGCGGAAACAAATCCGACTAGGAACCATGAGGTTGCAGGTTCGAGCCCTGGCCTCGCTCAGTGAATCAAGGATCCGGTATTGCCGTGAGCTGTGGTGTAGGTCGCAGAAGCAGCTTGGATCTGGCATTACTGTGACTGTGGTGTAGGCTGGTGGCTACAGCTCCGATTCGACCCCTAGCCTGGGAACCTCCATATACCGCAAGTGTGGCCCAAAAGAGAAAGAAAAGAAAAAGAAAAATGAATCTGAGTGGAGCAGGGAATGGACTGGTACGGATAGAGATAAGAAAGGGAGATATAAGATGAGTTGCAGGGGCAGCCTGATTAACGTGTGTGTATTCCTAGAGTGCAAACTCTGAGGATCTACATCAAGATAGAAACACTTTGAGAATAAGAGTGCAGACTCCAGGGCTAGACAGACAGGGCTCAAATCCTGGCTCTGCCACTTACAGATTGAATGACCATAAGCAAATTACTCAGCTCTTTATCCCAGTATCTTCATCCATCCAAAGGGGGTAAAACTGAACTTACCTCACAGGTTCCAGTGAAGATGAAATAAGCTAACACAAATAAAACATTTATTGTGCCTGGCATATGGAGACGCTTTGCTATGTGTGGGCTGTCAGCAGTGGTAACACCTTCATAGCTGTATTCCCAAGAGGACAGAGAGGACACGAGGTACTTTGGACATATTTTTAATTAACTAACAAAAATGCCATGTAGCTTATATCGGTGCTATATATAAGACAGAGAGTATGACAAACCGTAAGGAGATGCAGGGTTGTGTTTTGTATGGTTTGTTTTGTTTTTCCTTTTTGGGCTGCACCTGTGGCATATGGAACTTGGTGGACTAGGGGTTGAATCAGAGCTACAGCTTCAGGCTTACACTACAAGTCACTGCAACACTGGATCTCAGCCACATCTGCAAACTTGGCATAGCCTGAGGCAACGCTGGATCCTTTGACCCATTGAATGAGGCTAGGGATCAAACCCACATCTTCAAGGACACTTTGTCAGGTCCTTAACCCACACTGAGCCACAATGGGAACTCCCAGGGAGACGTAGTTTTATTTTTTTTATTTTTTTATTTTTCTTGCTATTTCTTTGGGCCGCTCCTGCAGCATATGGAGGTTCCCAGGCTAGGGGTCGAATCGGAGCTGTAGCTGCCAGCCTACGCTGGAGCCACAGCAACGCGGGATCCAAGCCGTGTCTGCAACCTACACCACAGCTCACGGCAACGCCGGATGGTTAACCCACTGAGCAAGGGCAGGGATCGATCCCGCAACCTCATGGTTCCTAGTCGGATTCGTTAACCACTGCGCCATGACGGGAACTCCAGAGACGTAGTTTTAAAGGAAGAATCTGTGGGATTTAGTAGCTATTGGGACAAATAAGGCAAATCAAAGAGGGAGATAAAGTTTTATGCTTAGACAAGTTAAAATTTTAGTGATATTAAGAAATCAAAAAGTTGAGGGAGTTCCCTTGTGGCTCAGTGGATTGAGGACCTAGCATTGTCACTGCTGTGGCTCTGCTTACAGCTGTGGTGCAGGTTCAATCCCCAGTCTGGCAACTTTTGCCATGGGCACAGCCCCCTCTCCCCCAAAAAAGATCAAAAAGTTGAAATGAAAATAGTTTTAGCAAGAGAAGTAATTGGGAAACAAAATTAACCAAATGGCAAAAGGGGACATTATTTCTCTTCTTTCCAAACAGTACTAACAATAAGCCTACTTTATAGGTTGCCAAAATTAAAACTTCAAAACCAAGAATTAAAATGACAAAATTTTTAAAGGAAAAAGCTAAGTCTATATATTTAACAGTGGCCCTGCATCTCATCTTTGTTTCTTTGGAAGCAACTTGCTTATCCTGAAATGTGATGAGCTGGAACAGCATGTCACACAGTGACAAGACCTCTTTAAGAACACAGAATAAAGATGCAACTTCACGTACAGAAGGAGCCCCCTCCCTTCCCTCATTTCTTAAACTGTATGGAGGCATTTTTAGAAAGGTATTTATTTTTGTCTTCCAGAAATCATATCTTGATCAATATTTTTACTTTGGTGACAGATGATTATTTGCCCATAGTCTAATATCCCCAATCAGTACTGTTTTTAAACAGACATGTGTTTCAAATGTAGTTACCTACAGAGAAGTCTTCCTAAGACTGGCTCAGTACCAAAGCCCCCAAACCAGATGACAACTCCAGTGGCTGTTCTAATACTAATAATCAAGTGTTTAACAATATGAATTTCAAAACCCGGTCCCAACTGTAGCCTTTGAATACTCCTGATAGTGCCAGGTGGGAGGTAAGGGGAGTGTTTACTTAGTTACTCTGCTACTGATGAAAAGGAAACTTAGCATTCCAGAAATCCCAAATCAAAACCGTCCAAAATGCAGATTTCAAAAGGGTGTTTAAACAGGATGTATCTGAATAAAGAGGAGTGATTTCAAGAACATAGATCAGGTTGGACAGGGCGGCCTCACCAGCCAATGTGCCTCACTCAGATACAGAAAGCCCATCCCCCTTGCAGCTCCAGTGTTATCTCTATGTACAGAAGCTGTGAGAGACTTCAAAAATCCCCAACAAAAGCAAAGTCATCATCCAAACCGACCTTCGACCTACCATCCGCCCTCCAGAGTCAATATAATTTTACAGGTTTATGAATGTGAGTGTGGCCTTTTCAGAACACAAGTCAGGTGGCAGGGCAGGGGAAAACAGTTTCATTTTGGGATAATGAAAAAAGCAACAACAACAAAATGAACTGATAGTATCATTTACCTGTGAGGTGACCATGACTATCTTCAAAATCTGCAGACCCAGTTTCCACGGAATCTGTTGTCGGGCTCGGAATTTCTCACAAGGGTTCATGAAGTAAAACTTGAGGTCTTCCCGCAGACGCTCTTCCTTCACCTCTGAATCAAGATGAGCCATTGCATCTCTGCCACAGAAGATCGATTTTTATTTTTTAAATTTTTAATTTTTTTTTGTTTTTTCTAGGGCTGCACCTGCGGGCATATGGAGGTTCTCAGGCTAGGGGTCCAATTGGAGCTGTAGCTGCTGGCCAACGCCAGTCGCAGCAATGTGGAATCTGAGCCTCATCTGCGACCTACACCACAGCTCACGCCAATGCCGGACGGATCCTTAATTCACTGAGTGAGGCCAGGGATCAAACCCACAACATCATGGATGCTAATCCGGTTCTTTAACCACTGCGCCATGACGGGAACTCCTCAATTTTTATTTATTTATATTATTGTTTTATCTTTTGTCTGTTTATTTTTTTAGGGCCACATCTGTGGCATATGGAAGTTCCCAGGCTTAGGGCTGAATTGGACCTGCAGCTGCTGACCTATGCCACAGCCACAGTAAGCTGGATTGAGCAGCATCTTCGACCTATGCCACAGCTTTTGGTGACGCCAGATTCTTAACTCTCTGATCTTCTTTGTTGCTAATCAGGTTTGTGACTGATGAGCCACAATAGGAACTCCTGAACATCAATTTTAAAATACACAGGAGTTCCCGTCGTGGTTCAGTGGTTAACGAACCTGACTAGCACCCATGAGGACGAGGGTTTGATCCCTGGCCTTGCTCAGTGGGTCAAGGATCCAGCATTGCCGTGAGCTGTGTAGGTCGCAGATGTGGCTCGGATCTGGCATTGCTGTGGCTGTGGTGGTGGTGTAGGCCGGCAGCCATAGCTCCGATTGGACCCCTAGCCTGGGAACCTCCATATGCTGCAGGTGAAGCCCTGAAAAAGATAAATAAATAAATAAATAAATAAATAAATAAATAAATAAATAAAATAAAATAAAATAAAATAAAATAAAATAAAATAAAATAAAATACACGGAACAGCCTGTCCATCAGAAAGCATCTCAATAATACTTTCTGTTCACATGCCTTACCCATTCTTACAAGCAAAACTCTCTCCAACCAGTGGATTCCTTTTCACTTACAAATCTGAAAATTACTTGGAACCGTCTATTGCCTACCTTTACACATAGCTACCCATCTGATTCAAAATGGCCATTATCAAAATCAGAAAAATAGGATTTTATTTGCAAGACTTGTCAATTCCTACATCTTGACATATAGCATTCACCTGTCATTGGACTAGTAAAAAAATTAGATGGGATACTTTCATGATACTCTAGGTGTAGAATTGCAGAAATTCGGTATAGACTAATAGAATTAAATTGTTGTGGAAATGGAAGATCTCTTTTCTTATATATGAGTGATAATGGGTTTTTGGTTGTTTTCTTGTGACATCTCTGCCTCCCTTTGCTACCAGATGAATTCTGATCCCCTGGAGTAAGTTGGGAAGTGTTTCCTTCTCCTTTGTTTTCTAGAAGAGTCTTTGAAGGATTAGTGATATTTTTTAAATGCTTGCTGGAATTCCTTAGTGAAAGCATCTGAGCCCAGAATTTTCTTGTGGGGAGATTTTCAATAAAAATTACCTAGTATAGTCCTAAAAAATAAAAAAATAAATAAAGAATCCCTGTTTTATAACTCACACTGAAAGAAGAATTATGTCTCCTTTTTTGGATGATATATCAGTGATTATCTGATTCCAAAATATAAATACCTTAAAAAGGTTAAAATAGCACCTTTCTATGTCTATTCAGATATTTGTTCATTTTATATTAGTAAAATTTTGCTTTTACTATTTCAAGGGCTCCAGACTCAGGAATGGGCACATGACTCAAGTTAGGCCAATAAGAACAATGAGATGGGTTCACAGGACTCTAACTGTGACTGATGGAAGAGGTGTAGTCTTCCTAGCAAGTAGTCCCCAAAGTGGGGAGAGCAGAACAATCCTTTGAGAGAAGAGAAAATATTAGCAGTTTTATTTCATTCTTCATCTTAAAACTGAAAAAATTGAACTCTACTAATAATTAATATAACATGTAGAATAACAGTGTTATATGGTAGCATATAATTTACAAATAAATACATACACATTGAGGATATGTGCTTAACTTTTACTGTTGAATGCATAATCAGTAAAGTTTGGGGATCACACACTTAAAAGCATAGCGCATGAGTCTAGAGTTCCTAGAAGCCATCATAGGAGAGACTGCCAAAGAGTGGAGCCAACACAGAGGAACAGACAAGACTGCCTAATGACAATGGTTGAATTCCTGGATCCAGCTGTGCCTGAAGTCATCATTCTAAGACTTTCAATTTGAGCCAATAAACACCCTTTGGGGCTTAAGCCAGTTTACGTTAGATTTCTCTTTCTTAAAACAGGAAGCGTCTTAAAGTAGGCTAGGTTATTCAGAAGACTCCTGCTGGAAGGAAGGAAGGAAGGAAGGAAGGAAGGAGGGAGGGAAAGGGAAAGGAAAGGGGAACCATACTGATAAATGATGGCCACAACCCAGCCCTTTGAACCTTGTGCCTGGGTGAGCCAGGGCATGTCAAAGGTGGGCTTGCTTGGTTTAGGAGACTCCAGCCTGGGATTGCCCTTCGTTTCCTGTAAACACATGCAGACCTCTCCAGATTTTCATGCTAGGCCTATGAGAAAACCAAGGAACATGAAGCGACCAACCTAGAAATAGCAGAAACAGGGCAAAGTGTATCGGAATCAGGCCGAGATTAGAAAACAACCATGCTCACCACGTTTAAAAACAAATATAGCTAAAAATATCTTTAAGAGAAAATTAGGAAAAACAAAAGACTTCGAGAAAGCAAAAATCAATGGCTAAAATGAGTCTCATTTCAAAAGAATAGGAAGACTTTTTAAAAGTTTTTCCCCTGCCTCTGCTAGAGTTACCGCTTGATTCAATCCAACCAATTCACTGAAAACTTAGTGTGCTGAGAGACTGCACTGGGTGCTCAGGACACAAAGCTGAATAGGTTCCTGGAACTTCAGATGCTCAGCACAGGGTGGGAGAGACAGACTTGTGTGTGTAAATTCACAAGTCATCAAATAGCTCAGTGGATCTAGTAACGCACATGCAGAAAGTGTGGAAGCAGAAGACACCTCTGGGGAGAGGGGTTCAGAGAGCCAGAGGGAGAATCATGTGACCCTTCTTAATACCCTGTGTGCTGAGAGCTGTGGGGCACTTGAGGAAAAGCACCGAGGGAGGCATTTCTAAGAAGGAGGTGGCTTCTTAACTGAGCCTGAGAACCACATCCTCCAACACAGACTTTCAAACTCCGGAGAATGTGATGCCTGTTTGAGCAAGACCAAATTCAGCGTTAACCACCAGCACTTTAGTGGATCTGTGTTGCTAATGTGTTCATCCTGATGATTCACGTCTCTTCATTCAGTAAAATGAAAACAGTCTCTGAAAAGCTGTGATAGAACCCTGAGAACTGAGAATAAGGCCATGGAAATTCCTCCCTGTACAAACTCCAGCCTCTAGCATGAGAAACACTGTACTGAAGAAAGAGGATGTTGTTTTCTCAAAAAGAGTGGTGTGAGACACAGCACAGCACGTCAAGTGCTCGGTGAACACCTGTCAGCTAAGCTCTGCCAGAGATAAGAGCTCAGAAAGATATGAAGAGATAAAGGTATAATAAAATGTGTTAAGTGCTCTAATTGAAGTATGTTCTGAACGCCCTGACACAGAGAGAAGGGTACTGATGTAGCTCAACTCTTCCAGAGGTTTTAAGCAACTCTTCCAGCTACTGGTTTCCTCAACTTATATGACCACTAAGTTTTTTATTTTATTTTATTTTATTTTATTTTATTTTATTTTATTTTATTTTATTTTATTTTATTTTATTGCTTTTTAGGGCCACCCCCATGGCATATGGAGGTACCCAGGCTAGGGGTCTAATTGGAGCTATAGTCACGGCCTACGCCACAGCCACAGCAATGCCAGATCCGAGCCACATCTGTGACCTACACCACAGTTCATGGCAACGCCGGATCCTTAACCCACTGAGCGAGGCCAGGGATCAAACCTGCATCCTCGTGGATACTAGTCAGATTCGTTAACCACTGATCCATCATGGGAACCCCGTGGCCACTAAATGTTTAAGAAATGATAACTGGAGTTCCCCAGTAGCTCAGTGGGTTAAGGGTCCCATGTTGTAACTGCTGTGGCTCTGGTTAGTGCTGTGGCTGTGGGTTCCATCACTGGCCCAGGAACTTGCACACGTCATGGGTGTGACAAAAAAAAAAAAGGAAAGAAATAATAACCGATGCTAACATTACCCTACGAGATCTTATTAAGAAGGTAAGTCTCTGACAAGGGAAAAAAAATGCAAAGTAGCAGATAATGATCTTGGGGATGAGTGTTAAATGGTTTATACAGCTATACCCTTCCCAAAGTTTTTCACTTAGGTATTCAGAAAACAGCTGTAGTACTCCTAGCACTGTGAAGAATAAAAAGAAAAATGAAAAAGCTAGCATGAAAAAATTTCCCCTGAAGCATACAGGAGCCAATAGTTGCAATATAGGATAGTACCAGCCAAATGTGAACACCTGATGATAGAGTGATAGAAATACAGAAAAAATATTAATGATAATTTGGTTCAAAGGTTCTGGCATCTCAAGGAAAATGCACGTATGTAAGCTTTCTAAACTTTACTTTTCTGAAGGTTCCCTCTGGCCCTGCTCCTCTCAGTTTGTAGGTTTTCCCCAGTTCCCTGGTAGGTGAAAGGCATTAAACATGCACATACACATGCACAAACACAACCTGACATCTTATTGCTATAACAAAAATATGATACTGCCAAAAAATAGTGCTAAGTGAAAAGAGGAAAAACTAAGAAACAAAAGAGAGCCAGGACAATATCCTAAGTCTAAAACATTCCCACATTTGACACACATTTATTCAACACCCTCCAGAGCTGAGCTCTGGGCTGAATGTTTGGTCCAGGAGGCTTGAATGCTGTGATTACAGTCTGGTCAGCAAGAATTGGATCATCAGGAGAAATACTTCAACTTCCATCACAAATGATGAAAAATCACCAACAGGTTTAGAAAAGGATAGAGAGCTGCTAACTGGTAGGAACACCATCAGGGGAAGTGAAAGTGACTACACAATAAAAAGAGTTTAGGAACAGAAATCAATGAAGGTCTAAATTTCACCGATTCATCAATTAACTATAGGGCAGTTGCACAACTGAAGCTGCAGGAAAGAAATAAGAGCAATCATGACTCTTAATGAATGATTTTTGTTCTTACTAAACTACAGGAAATATATGGCCTAGATTTATAGAAGCTTAATAAATGTCACAAAGATCCAGATATCAAAGGAAAAAAAAACCCCATCATTTGTAAGAATAAATGTAAGACCTGGTACAGAATGGTAAGTCACCTATATGGTGGGCTAAGGAAAAGCTAGAGAAGCTGGAGGGGAAAAGTAAATAAGATTTAGGAAGGAAGCCTGACACTAATACTGTGGGGAGAAGTCAGGAAAGAAACTCATTAGAGATCATTTAAGGCTTATCATTTTAAGACCAAGGGCAATTCCAGCTTTACCAAATCAATGACTAAAAGAGTCTATGGAAGCTTGAAGTTTTGAGAAAAGCAAAACAGGACAAATTCCCAGTAATTCTTAACCTCATAAACCCCCATGGAACCTGTGTAGGCTTTGACCTTTGCCTCGGAAAAATGTACACAGCAGTTTCAGTGATGGTACCTTGTTCCTGTTATCACAAGCTGCGCAGCAAATAAGGAACCAGCTCAGACGGCTACTGCTTTTCAGCTTGTATGACCTTTATCCTCAAAAAGGGATGTGAAAGTTTGTTTTCTATTGCAGTGGCCTCCAAAGTGGGGTATGTACATACAAGGTGGGTTTGCAGGACATCCACTGAGTGTGAGAAGAAAGGGTTGGGACTTCTAATTGTATTAACTGAGCAAAGAGAAGTTAAGATTTTTCAAGTTTCAATGTATGAATTATTACACAGCTAAGATACCCTCACGTAGTCAAAAGGCCAGATGCTTCTATTTCATTTTGGGTTCACAAGGTGATCTGGGGGAAGAGTGAAAGTTCCTAGAAGGTTCCTGGTGTTGAAGTGGTGCCATCACTGGATTTCAACATATTCCCACCACTTAGGACCTATTTGGGCCCGCTTAAGCATATTTTAGAGTATATTACCCATTTTGGTTAACCCTCACAAAATGCCTAAGGAACATAAAGATTCTTGCAAAACACTGACTGCTTGTAAAATCAATATAAGCCTAAATTAACATCAAGAAAATGGGAGAGCTAACAGTCCCCTAATAAAATCTGTGTTGGCCATGTGTTAAAAGGAGATGAAAAGCAAATCTGATCTGAAAAAAAGGTGAGGAAAAAACCCAGATTTATCAAGAAAGTATTTAAAATGTTGACTAAATCTACTATTGTTAATGACGAACCTGGCCCATGTTGCACACCCAGTCACCTGGGGTGTCTCAAAAGTACTGATGCCCAGTTTCCCCCTCAGAGACTCTGGCTTGTATGATGTGGGTATAGTCTGGGCACCAGGGATTTTAAAAAGCTCCCCAAGTGGTTCTAATGTGCACCTGGTTTGAAAGCCTTACCTGAGAAATTTCCTTTGCTGTTCTCTTCATTTTACAAACGACATAACTACAGTGCCTTGATGTTGCAACTTGCCCAACTATAAGAATCCAATTTAGAGCAAGAACTGGATCCAAGGATCCAGTAAGAATCTTTGTCCAGTATCCCTTCTTGATGTCTGAATTAAGCTTTCTTAAAGAGCCAAGAAAGAGAAAAGTGTGATGTTCAAACAAACTAATGTTTCAAACATAACTTTTAAATTTAAAACAATGTGATGATTTGGCAGGCCACAGCATCCCAGTCCACAAATTCAGGAGATTTCCAAATGGTCATGTTATTGAAATGAGAAGGAAAAAAACAAATAAAGCCATGTGATGGAATGAACCCAACATTGACTCCCTCCTGGCATTTTTGTGCTTCAGATTCTTTAGAGCAAATACTGGATATCCATTCTAAACCTGCTCAGAAGGAACTATCTCCTGTTGCAAATCCTAACAGCCACCTCTCAGGTCTTGGCTTGGTGGCTGGGCAGCACTTGATCCAGCTGACTGCTGTGTCCCTGGAACAAGCTCTTCTCTTCACTTCTAGGACATCCCATTTCCCCAGTTTTCTTCCTTCCTCATTGGGCTTTTCTGAATCTCTTTCATTGGCTCCTCTTCCATCTGACTTCCAGATGCCAGAGTGCCTCAGGACACAGTCCAGGGCTTGTTTATCCTCTAAACTCCCTTCTGGAAGAGTTCATGGAGTCCTGTGGCTTTAAATACTATCCACATGATGTAGACTTTCACATTTGTATCTCCAGCAAATCTCTCTCTTGAACAGACTCCCTTATCCAACCTCTTCTTTGAAACTCCACCCACATGACTAATAGGTTTCTCATACTAATCCTCCACCCTCTTCACACAGCTGCTCAATGCCCTGATCACACACATTCATCCAGATGTTGCAGCTGCAACCCCTCATTCTGTCAATACTCCTGAACACTGGATGCTACTGGCTGCCTAGTCATCACCTGGGAATTTTTCAGTGCCTGACTTCTAGCCCCTAGACATTCTGATTTAATTAATGATGCCCAGGTATAATCTGGGCGTTGAGGTTTTGAAAAGCTTTACCAGGCAATTCGATGTGCAGCACAGTACAGGAACTTTTGCTCCAGAGTCATGCCTTGATTTCTCCTTTTCTTCAACCTCCACACCCACTCAATCAAGCCTTCCTTCAGAACACTATATAGAGTGGTCCCCTTCTCTCAGTATCCACTGCAGTCTCCCTGGTCCAGGTATCATAACCTCTCACTGAACAACTGTAACAGTTTCCCAATTCTCCACATAGTAGCCAGAGGAGAAATTCTAAAAGTCTAAGACATTTAACTCCCCTGCTGTGAAGTGGCTTCTTCCTGCTCTCAGACTGAAATCCAGTCCTCTAAGTCTCCTGTCTTCTCTTCCCCTTCCTTATCACTTGATACCTTCCAGCACCTCCTTCCTGGCCCTGGGCATGTGCACTTGCTATTTCATCGACTCTACTTCTAGTCCCCCAATTCTCTGTATGTTCAGAACCTTCTTGCCTTCACTTCTCACCTCTTTAGAGTAGGCTCCTTGGAGTCCCACTGTGGCTCAGCGGGTTATGAACCTGACTAGCATCCATGAGGATGTGGGTTCGATATCTGGCCTCACTCAGTGGGTTAAGGATTTGGCATTGCCATGAACTGCGGTGTAGGTGGCAGACGTGCCTGGATCCCCAGTTGCTGTGCTGTGGTGTAGGCCAGCAGCTGTAGTTCCCATTCGACTCCAAGCCTGGGAACTTCCATATGCTGCAGGCAGGCTTTAAAAAGAAAAAAAATAGAGGAGTCTCCTTGACAACTCTATTAAAAGAGGCCTCTCCCACTGCCTCTTTCATCAATTCATTCTTTTCATAATTGAGATTGTAATCTTTATTGGTCTTGCCTACAAGAGAATTTCATGAAGGCCCAGTCTTGGTCTTGTTTATCCCTACATCCCCCAGCATACAGCAGAGTACCTTGCATGTCATAGGTGTTCAGTGAATACTCTTGGAAAAAAGATATGAGTCAGCGAAGGAGATGATAACCCTAACTATGTGAACTTTTCCTCTGCCAGTACCCGTTAGGATCAAATAATAATAAAACAATGAAAAATATAATAAAAACAATACACAACAATAGAAAATCTAAAATATTGATGTAAAAAATTGAATTAGAAACATACTGAAAAGGAGTTCCTGTCATGGCTCAGTGGTTAACGAATCCGACTAGGAATCACGAGGTTGTGGGTTTGATCCCTGGCCTTGCTCAGTGGGTTAGGGATCTGTGAACTGTGGTGTAGGTTGTGGACGCAGCTCAGATCTGGCATTGCTGTGGCCCTGGCATAGGCCGGTGGCTACGGCTCCGATTCGACCCCCAGCCTGGGAACCTCCATACGCTGTGGGAGTGGCCCAAGAAAATGGCAAAAAGACAAAAAAAAAGACCAAAAAAAAGAAATATACTGAAAAGTCTTGCTTAGCCAAGATACATTAGAAGGTTTTACGTAATTTAGTTTCAAGTTTTTTGATAAAAAAAAATCTTATTTTGTTTCAATTAATATTTATTTTATTTTCCAACTGTACAGCAAGGGGATCAAGTTATCCTTACATGCATACATTACATTTACATTTTTTTTAAAGTCTTTCCAAAGAACAAATTATTCAATGAATTGTTATCATAAAAACTTGCAATCCACTGGGGAAAGAGAAAGTCAGAGTCCTCCCTCAAACCAAATGCAAAAATTAAACTCAGACACATTAAAAAAATAAAACTGATAGAAACATGAAATAGGATTATTTATTTATTTATTTATTTGGTCTTTTGTCTTTTTTTTTTTTTAGGGCCGCACTCGTGGCACATGGAGGTTCCCAGGCTAGGGATCTAACAGGAGCTGTAGCTGCCAGCCTACGCCACAGCCACAGTAATGACGGATGCGAGCTGAGGCTGCAACCTACACCACAGCTCACGGTAATACCAGATCCTTAACCCATTGAGGCCAGGGATTGAACCTGCAACCTCATAGTTCCTAGTCAGACTTGTTTCCGATGCACCATGACAGGAACTCCCTAGGATTTTTAAAAATATAATTTAACTTGCCTTTCTACATGTGAGAAAATTCAGAAACCAACAAAAATGGCTGACGGATCTTAATACAAAAATTTAAGACTTCAAAAAATTAAAAGACAAACTGGGGAAAATGTCTACAATATATTTAAGCAGGCAAAAGTTGACTATCTATTAACTGAAGAGAGCTCCAAATTATTAATAAGAAAAGGCCAACTCAGGCAAGGGTCTGAACAGGCCAATGAATATTTAATAACAACAACAACAAAAATTTCCTAAGTCATATTGGTAAAAAATCTATCTTAAACTTCATTCATCCATAATGAAAAAAAAAAAAACCACACACCCTTCTATTGAAAGGAAATATAAATTTTTCAGGGCACTTGGACAGCATCTAGAAGAGTATCTGATGTAGGAGTAAAAGTTCCGTGGATTTACATGACCAGTGTTTAAATAACCAGTCAAAAAGATGGTTACAAAAATGTTCACTGCAAACCTATTTGTAACTTTGTATTGACTTAAAGATGTCTATGACATATTGTTAAATTTTTCAAAGTTACAAAATAAACATATTGAGGTCTCATTTTTCCAAAAAAGGTGTACTGGACATTTATTTCTATACAGAGACATTTTAAAAGTCTAGAAGTGCATAAGCCAGAAAAAAAATAAGATGGGAAATCTCTTTGGAGTAGTATCATAGGTAATTTTCATTTGCTTTTTCAAGTTTTCCATATTTACATTTTCTTTTTATTGGCCATGCCCATAGCATGTGGAAGTTCCCAGGCCTGGGATCAAACCTGAGCCACAGCAGTGACAACATGAGCTGAGCAACCAGGGAACTCTGATATTTTCTTGGTTTTTGGTAATCAACATGTGAATTCTTGAGTTACCATTATGAGTTAAAACAAACTATTTCAGGAGTTCCTGTTGTGGTTCAGAGGGTTAAGAATCTGACTAGTATCCATGAGGATGTGGGTCCAATCCCTGGCCTCCCTCAGTGGGTTAAGGATCTGAATCTGGTGTAGGTGTGGCTCAGCTCTGGTGTTGCTGTGGCTGTGGTATGGGCTGGGAGCTGCAGTTCTGATTTGACCCCTAGCCTGAGAACTTCCATATGCTGCAGATGTGGCCCCAAAAAGCAAAGCAAAAAAAAAAAAAAAAAAAAAAAAAGAAAGCTATTTCAAAGAGCCTATAATACAAATCAGGTAATCAAATATTTCCCTGCCCTTAGTTTGTATGTGGTGGATGGGAGGGGAAGAGTAGGGGAAGTAAATACAGAGACTAAATAAAACTCAACATTTCTACAGCAATAATCATGTTGGCTCCAGGATGAATGGATCATGTTTGCTCCCAGGGCAATCTGACAGGTGGAAGATTTTTACCCAATCCCAGCAATTTCCACATGTTTTTTTTGTTTGTTTGTTTGTTTTCTTTCACTCCAACCCCTACATGAACTGATTTTCTCATGATTTGCTAATCTCAAAAGAGAAAGGAAGAATTATCCATATAGCTCAAGTTCTGAGGTAGTTGGGCTCCAGTTAAAGGAAGTTAAAGGGGAAAAAAAAAAGTCAAAGAAAGAAACCTTAGTTACCACCTTAGTTACCTTTCTGGCACAGCTTTCAGAACATAAGTGACATGGTCATTCAATTCTGAGAAGTACCCAGAGAAGACCGCAGGGCCTTTTCCTTTTCCTCTAGAGCCTCCCATAAAAGATGACAACTTTCAGGAATTTCCCTAAAGACAACTGTGCCACCAAGTTCCTATAAAATCATCTCCCATCACCACTTTGCTGCCTCAGGGCCAGCAGGAAAGCAGAACTAGAGGTTGGTTTCTTTTTTCAGTGTCTTTAGGGCCGCACTAGCGGCATATGGAAGTTCCCAGGCTATGATTGGAATCGGAGCTAGAGGATCTGAGCTTCTCTGCAACCTATACCACACTTCACAGCAATGCTGGATCCTTAACCCACTGAGCGAGGCCAGGGATTGAACCCATGTCCTCATGGATATTATTTGGGTTTGTTACTGCTGAGCCACAACAGGAACTTCTTAAAGTGCTTGTTCTGAACAAGCCATACCTCCTATCCTTCATATTAAAGAATCAGCTCCCAGGGTCAGAGAAAAAGTAAAGCAAAACTCCATTTCTCAGCAATACAGCATTCCAAATGACCAGTCAAAACTGGAAAAGATGACTGGTATTATGGCATCCGATACATTTTGCTTTCTTTAACATTTTCAATAAGTTATAAAGTTGTAACTAAACTAAAGTTACCATTTTTTCCTCAAACCACTGGATGAGTTTCCCTTATTGCCAGACAAGCCCACCTCAGTGCCAGTCAGGGAACCCCTAGATTCACACTATCTCTAGCAGTTCCCTCTAGTTCCTACAGGTGCTTGGATTTTCTTAAAGCCCACCCTTTAAATTGTGGGCCTCCTGGAATTACACCAAGGACAATTTTCCAGAATCACTAGCCTCACTAGGGACCAATTATTGTCTAACAGTTAGTTTAGACTGAAAACATTAAATGTCTTCAAGGGAAGATAGCAAAAACACAAACTTTCAAAGGAAAAGAAAGGAAGCAGTCCCCCCCCCCCAAAAAAAGGAAAGAAATATCTATTGGCAACATACCCGAAAGCTCTCTTGTCACACCAGGGAAGACGAGGTGGGACCCAAGCTCAAAACAGAGTAGAACTCTCAGCTACAGGCAGGCTGAGGAATGTGGGAAGGAAAAACCCTAGGTGATTGCCAAAGCAAACAAATATGTAAACACACCAAATCATTGCTTTACCCATCTGACACTGAAGAGAATACTTTGGTTTGATAAAGAAAATGAACTCTGAAAACAAAATTACTTTTCTTCATGAGGCCCAGAACATATGATGTAAGAGCTCACTGAACGGTGACCTCATTCTTGGGAAATGACACTTGGAGACCAGGCCTTGGCTAAAGACAACAGCCAAGCTTCAGAGAAGATTCCACTTTTAGTTTTCATAGTCAAAGTGTTTTCTCTAGCTACTATTTTGGCCACTTTGAAGATTGTAGCCACAAGAAGCCACCTGTTTGTCCACTGTTTTATGAATTGTCTTATTCTGGGTTTCATTTCACTGATGGAGGCCAAGCCAAAGGGGTTGGCTGTCACGTATGATCACCCTGAATTTCAGTTCTGTATTTTCTGCCACTCTGTACAGAATGTGTCTCCCTACTCTTCCTATGTGCTTAGTTAACATATTTTAGGTGTATTTATCGTTACAAACAATGCTTTTGATATACTCCTTCTTAGGAGAAATGAACATGGCCTCCTCAAACACTTCATCAGTTTGTATGTGCAGGAGATCTACCAGTTTGTATGTGCAGGAGATTAAATGAAATTGGCATTATTACAATGGCTTCTTCATGGAAATGGTCAGGAGAAGTGTGTAAATGTGATTGTTTGTTTGTTTTTCTAAAGTGGCCTTGCCTGTGGCATATGGAAATTCCCAGGCTAGATAGGGGTCACATCAGAGCTGCAGCTGCTGACCTACACCACAGCTACAAGCACACCAGATCTGAGCTGCATCTGCAACCTACGTTGCAGCTGGTGGAAAAACCGGATCCTTAACCCTCTGAGCGAGGCCAAGGATCAAACCCGCATCCTCACAGAGACAACATCGGGTCCTTAACCTTCTGAGCCACAATGGGAACTCCAAAATGTGTTTGTCTTTAAAGAGTCCAAGACACAGATCCTGTTTTCTGGAAGTTTTGCTAAAGGAAAAGGGAGAGTTCACAGTAATAGAAATTTGCCTTAAAGTATGAAGAAGAAGATGAGCTAAAATCTTGGAATAGCATCTTCCTATTGAAGATAGGAATGCTATTCCAAATTCCCCCAAACTTGTGCTGTGTGGTTCATGTATCACAGAGGCGGTGATCAGGTCCTAAAGTATGAAGTATACCTCCTACCTCTGGGAGAACCAAGCAGTTAATTTCCTTCATATAACATCTCATAATTTGTATCCTGACATCATGGAGAGCTTCTCCTACCTCTTTCTTTGGTAGGGAGGGCCCTTACCTGTGGCATATGGAAGTTACCAGGCAAGGGGTCGAATCGGAGCTTCAGCTGCTGGTTTATACCACAGCAACAGCAGATCTGAACCGCGTCTGTGACCTACACTGCAGCTCATGGCAACACTGGATCCTCAACCCACTGAGCAAGGCCAGGGATTAAAACCTAGTCCTCTTGAATACTAGTTGGGTTCATTACCACAGAGCCATGATGGGAACTCCTTCTCCTACCTCTTTCTTACTGACTCCTTCTTCCAGTCTCAGTTTGTGATGAAACACAGTCCTGTTTCCCACTGGTACTGTACAACCAGGCATATGCATAATTTAAAACTGAATCCCCTGAAAACTTATTTACATGTACGCCCAAGTGCCTGCTCTGTACTCTAAGAATGGGAGCTTCTGAAGACACTCACTGGACAGGATAAAACCATTTAAGTCCTGAAGAAAATGTGCTAAGAAAAATATGAAAGTCAAGACTGAACAACAACAAAAAAAAGATGATATACCATACCCACCATAAGTGCAAGGCTGTTTTTCAGTCCAAGTAGAAAACAGCAAATGAACCCACAATCGATTTCCCCCCTACCTTTTAGGACTGTGATTTTAGGGCTATGGTTGCACCAAAGTTTCATCTTCTAATTCAAAATTTGTCTTTCAAAAGTCTAAGAAATACATGCCACAGTTGCTTGGAATTAGTTAAATACTTAACTGGACAGCGACCAGAATTCTGGTTTTCCTCATGGCATTAAGTTCATTTATAATATTGAGAGGCCATGAAGGAAAGGCAGGAAGGTCTCCGTACAATTTTTAAAAAGTTTAACGGCCCACCACTGTATTTGTTTTGTAAGCAGAAAACGGGGAGCCAAGGCCTGTTTGTGCTCACTATGCCAGCTCAGCTGCAAGGCTGGATGGTTGGAGCTTTGACCACGAAGGTGGGGCTGCTTGGCAGCGCCATGGGGCTGAACTGTGTGTCTTTTCATAAAAGCAGAGGAATCGGGGTTAACCACACTATAACCCTCCCACCTGAGGAAAAGGCCTGTTTGTTCCGGAAGGCAAAGCCCAGCCTGATTTAACTAACTGCAATCAAGGCAGCAAGAAAGCTCTAGTTTGGAACAGGAAAGCCATCCACTTGAGGATTTTGCCAGAGTCCAACGTGCAGAAAGATGCAGCTCAGGTGCCTTACCTGACGGTTAACCTAGAAACACCTGATCCTTTCTCTGGCTCTCCGGCATGGGAAAAAGGATCGTGCTGCGGGGCCATGCCTGTGCCTTCAAAACTGTCCAAGGCTCTCGGGAGCTCTGAGGAATCCGACCAGGAGGAACCTTTCCGTGCACTTATTTTGGCCTTGAGGGGAACGCCTCCGCTGAGGTTGGATCCCTTCTGGGCAGGCCTCCTGCCTCTTAGTCCTTCTCTCTTACCTTTCCAACCAGCCTCTTGGTGCGCGCAGACCGAGGCCCGAGAGCACGGGCGGGGTGGCGGGTGTGGCAGGTACTGCTCCAGCGGCCTCCGTGACGGGGCTGCCAGGCTGGTAGGTGCGCGCCGTGGAAGAAGGGGCGCATGGCCAGGCGCTCCCGCCCGGGCTCGAGTCCCCACCTCTGCCCGGTAGCCTCCTGCCCCGACTGGGCGAGCGGGGGAGCCGGCGGAGAGTGTCTCAACTTGGTGCCCTGAGGCATTTTTTCCACGCGTCAGCGAGCCGGGCTCTCGGAGTCCCGGGCGGCGGGCGGTGAGAGTTGGGAGACAGAGTGGAGGTGCGAGCTCCGGGAGACCCAAGGAGTAAAGCAGCCCAGGAGGGGACGGCGGTGGGGCCCCCGAGAAGCGACTGTGGATGGAGGAGTGCCTCACGGCGATCGCCCCCGGGGTACTGACCTGCAGTGGGGACCGTGGGACGGACCTGAGGCTCTGCTCCACACTGGTAGGTCCAGCACCTCCCTGCCGCGAGTCATGGTGCTGCCCAGAGCGGCGGGGTTAGGAGGTTTGCTGGGTGACGGCGGGGCGGTAGTGCTCGGGAGAAGCGCCTTCTAAAGGCGCCCGCGTGGAGGAATGCTGGGCTGCTGGCGCGCCCTCCGCACCGCCCCCGGGCGGCGGGGCCAGGCACTCCCTGCCCTCTGGGGCTCCGGACTTGTTTCATTCCTTCCTTAATTTCTGCATTCTTTTCTGCTTTTCTACATTCATCCCTTTGACCATTTAAAAAGTTATTTGTATTTGATAAATGTAAAGCCCAGGGCTGAGTACTGTACACGCGGGGTTAAGAAAGACACGGCCCTTTCCCTCCAGGACTTCACATTAAATTATCAAGTTCATTGGGGCAAGTTCATTCCTTTTGACGTGTATTTATTCTGAAGTGCAGGACAACAAAGCTAGGTGACACGGGTCAGGTTTTGGAGATGTTAAAAGTGCTACAGGCGCGCAAGGGGAAGCAAATGGAATCGCCTTTCTCTGGAAATGTCCACGTGGCCCGCGCGGGCACAGAGGAGTGGCGCAAACCTGCAGGACCCGAGCCGAGCCGGGAGACTCTGTAAGCCACAGCTGCTCTTCCTTCCGGAGAGCGAAAGGAAGAAGCCTGTGGGGAACCGGACATGAATCTTAGAGGTGAGGGTCGCAGTCACACCCAAGTCCAGCTGAAGCTGATGTTGATTTGTCAGCTCAAAGCGGCCAATAGTCTCTTTGCCAGGGAGCCCTCTTCCTACTGGCTGCAGGAGTTTCAGGTTGTCTGAATAGGCAAGTGTCTAAGAGTTCTCTGAGTTTAACTAGGGCAAAGATATTCTTCCAGGTAATTATTTGAATATGCATTGCCAGGTAGAAGCAGTTGGACAGCGTATAACAGTACATTACATAGATAAAATCGTGCACAACTGACCCCTGTCCGGTGAAAAAAACATGATTTTAAAATTGCAAGTTAAGTTTTATTCGAGGAACTTACTGAAGACTATACTCTGTTAGATAGCTCTGAGGAACTGATGCAGAGGTAATTCATACATTCATATATGAATTTTTGGTTGAGAAAAAAAACGTGTGCTGGAACATCCAAAAATTACTGCTAATGGCAAAGAACAGGCATCTCAAGTTAATGATTTTAGTGTTTTTCTATGAATGGGAAGAATCTGGGGTCAATGAAAATTTTTCCTTAGATGTGTATCTGAACTGTGTGTGTGCCTTCATGCAGATAGACGCCTTCCTGAAGATGGTTCAGAATGCCTCTGTTTTTCTCCATCCTGAATTCCCCAAGGAGTGCACCATCCATGGGCAATTGGAGTGGCTAATAGCTTGATCCTTGTAGAACTGAAATGACAGGCAACACTTTTTTATTTTACACTCCGTAAAGTCATTTCCAGTAGGCTATTATGCAAAAATGCCTTATTTTAGAGGCAGTTTTGTCAGATGTGCCCACTGGGTACATTCAGGCTTGGGAGATCAGGTTTGTGTAGTCACCATCCTTGCAGGTAGGTGCAACAGCAGTGTAGTTGCTTTTTAGAAGAAATGGAGAGGAAATGTTACAGCACTGTTCTTGGGGGGAAGGATATGGACTTTAATGAAAGAGGTAACTGTGGCTTGATTGGGGAGTGTTGGAAGAAGTATAAGAAATATTATATTTATAAATATGAGGAATACATACATATAGATACTATGTTATACATATAGTATGTGTAAATATAATTTTTATGCTAAAGAATTGTAAGCCTTTTTCATTCAAAGAAAAGGCACCATGAAGAGATAACCTTTAACTTCAAAATGCTAGGACTCCACTAGGGACCACAGTCCCTTTAGAAGGGGATAGTAAACTGGTATATATTTTTTTGTATCAGCAGACTTCTCGTTATAAGTGTTTTCTTAAGCCAGGGCAATTCTATTATAACTTACCAGTGGGTAGTTAAAAGGAAAATCCATTATTAACTTTGCATTTATTAAGAGCATCTCCAAGTACAAGGGCCTGTGCTTCAAAGGGGCCAGAAGTAATCCTGAGCCCTACTAGGTGCCAAGGTTGATTTACATGTTATCTTACCAAATGCTCTGCACTCTGTGTACCATCATCTCCCTAATTGAAATGATTTCATAGAGGTTTAAAGGTTACTTCTCTGAGGTCATGCACAGAATATGTAGTAGGTCCAAGATTTCTACTTAGTCCTAAACCTTTATTCTCCCCACACTGCTACACCACTAAGACATGACCAATTTAGAGAAGTTTCTGTTAACAGTTTCACTTCTGTAACAATCTATAAACAGTTTCACAAGGTGGAAGAGATATGTAAATAGCTGTCACTGGTGATGTGTGCATAATTGAAAGGCATAAAATTATTTTAAAAAGTTAACAGTGATTAAGTTCTTAGAAAACACTGCAGAGGGAGAAATAGTTGCAAGTGGCAGCTCCAAGTATCTCAAATTTTAACATGCAAATAGAACTCCAGGGGATCTTATGGAAGCAGACTCTGATTTAGTAGGTTTGGAATAGGACCTGAATAATTGCTTTTTTTTTTTTTTTTGGTCTTTTTAGGGCCGCACATTCGGCATATGGTCATTCCCTGGCTAGGGGTCGAATCGGAGCTACAGCTGCCAGCCTACACCACAGCAATGCAGGATCTGAACCGCATCTGTGACCTATACCACAGCTCATGGCAGCACCAGATCCTTAACCCACTGAGCAAGGCCAGGGATCAAACCCTCATCCTCATGGACGCTAATCAGGTTCGTAACCACTGAGCCATGAAGCAAACTCCAGAGGGTTTGAATTTTTAACTAGAAGGTGTTGCTAATACTCTTGGTCCATTCGCCACTCTTTAAGTGGCAAGGTTCTGGAAATATTTAACCCGAGTGTTTGAGGGAACTGGGGAGGTGGAAAAGGGGAGGAGTATCAGAATGGAGGCTAGTTGGTATCAGACAGTTGGCAGTTGTGCATATCACACACACTAAAATATGAATTATAGTTTCTAGGCACTAAATATAACCATTCTAAATTAGTAAATTAATTCATAATAGGCATTAGGTTTTTCGCTTTCAAAAAGTCATTTGTTTATGGTAAAGATCCTAGTACACTTCTCACCAGGTGGTAACATTCATTGTTTTGTGCTATGCTTTGTTTTTTTTTTTAAATATCTATGTTCTGTTCTGCATATGATAGCACAAAAGTTTTGTACCCCGATTCAAATTTGTGATGACCATTAACCAAATAGAAGAATATTTTCTTACTAATGTACTAAGATATGGAAGTTTAAACTTACAAGCCTTTTTCTTGAATTTCTCTAGCAGGTTGCCTTCATTTAAAAGTTTCACTGATTTGAGTTCCCTTGTGGCACAAGAGGTTAAGGATCTGGCATTGTCACTGCAGCAGCAGAGGTTGCTGCTGTGGCACAGGTTCGATCACTGGCCCAGGAAATTCTACATGCCTCAGGCATGGCTAAATAAAAAAAATGTTCACTGATTTACCATGTTAAAGGGAATTTATATTATGAAAATAAAAGACAAGCTAATAGTAAAAATGCAACAATTTCCTGGGATAAGCAGACAAGAACAATATTAACAGTGAAGTTTATGTGGAAAAAAATAGGGGAAAATCTTTTATTTACTTATTGTTGACATCCTTTCCAATTTTTGTTGGTGTGCAATTAGTTTGTGTACATTCTAGACATTTCCTTGCCAGTTTTGGACATTATAATATTTTCTTCTAGTCTTCACTACCTCTTAACTTTGTCCATGGTATTCTTCCTCAGATGGAATTTCTTGATTTAGATCTTATGAAACTAAATTGAAGAATATTAATCCTTATATCTTGTGCTTTTCCAACCATTAAGTCTTTTTCTACCCATAGATCACAAATATTCTGCATTTCTATAATATTTTAGTTTTATCCTTCATATCTAAGTCCATTTTATTTCAGATTGGCTATGGTAGGAGAGAAGAAGGCAGCTCGATTTTTCTACATAACTGAGTCAGTTTTTAGCAAGCTATCTTATGAATCAGGGGTTGGTGAGCCTTTTCTATAAGGGGTCAGACAGTAAATATTTGAGGCTTTGTGGACTTTGTAGCAACTACTCAACTTTGCCCTTGTAACATGAAGGCAGTCAGAGACAATATGTAAACAAAAGAGTAATTTTGTTCTACGTATCATGAAACATTATTATTTTAACTTTTAAAAAGTGGACTTTCTGCAGTTTTAGGTTCATAGCAAAATGGAAGAGAAAGTATCAAGATTTCCCATATACTCCTTGCCTCATACATGCACAGCCTTCCCAACCATCAACATTCCAGAGCAGAGTAGAATATTTGTTCCAACAGATGAACCTTCACTGATACACTTTCACTCAAAGCCCATGCTTTACATTTGGGGTCACACTTTTTTGGGGGCAGTCTCTGGGTTTTGACAAATGTATAATGACATGTATCTATCATTACAGATTCATACAGAATAGTTTCTCTACCTGCTCTGAACTGAATGGTTGTGTCCCTTCAAATGTCACATGTTAAAGCCTAATGCCCAATGCAATGGTATTTGGAGGTGAAGCCTTTGGGAGGTGATTAGGTCATAATGGTTTAACTCTCATGAATGGGATTGGTGTCTTTATAAAAGTGAAGCCCCAAAGAGATCCTTGGCCTCCTCTGCCATGTGAGGACCCAGCAAAAAAACAGCTGTCTTCGAACCTGAAAGTAGGCTCTTACCAGAAAGTAGATCTGTCAGCCCCTTGGTCCTGAGCTTCCCAGCCTCTAGAATTATGAGAATCAGTCTCTGTCAGATATAAACCACCCCAGTTAATGGTATTCTGTTATAGCAGACCCCAATATTAAGACACTGCCCTAACAATCCTCTGTGTTCTGCCTATTTATTCTTCTCTTTCCCCCAACTTCCGGCAGCCACTAATATTTTTACCATCTTCATAGTTTTGTCATTTCCAGAATGTCGTATATTTGGACTCACAAAGACTCACACAGATTGGCTTCTTTCACTTAGTAATATGCATTTAAGATTCCTCCATGTCTTTTCATGACTTAGTTCATTTCTCTTCAGCACTGAATAATATTTTATTATCTGAATGTATCTGTTTATCCATTGACCTACTGAAGGACACTTGGTTGCTTCTAAGTTTTGGCAGTTATGAATAAAGCTGCTGAACACATCTATGTGCAGGTTTTTGGCATACACTAGTTTTCAACACCTTTTGATAAATACTAAGGAGCACAACTGCTGGGTTTTATAGTAAGAGCATAGTTTTATAAGAAAATGTCAAACTTTTCTTCAAAGTGGCTGTGTTATTTTGCATTCCCACCAGAATCAAATGAGAGTTCATGTTGCTATACAACTCATCAGCATTTGGTATTGTCAGTATTTTAGATTTTGGCCATTCTACTGGTATCTCATTGCTGTTTTAACTTGCAATTCCCAAATGACATATAATGTTGAACAACTTTTCATGTGCTTATTTGCCATCTGCATATCTTTGTTTTTTCTTTTTATGGCTGCACCTACAGCATATGGAAGTTCCTCAACTAGGGGTCAAATTGGAGCTGCAGCTGCCTGCCTATACCACAGCCACAGCAACATCAGATCTGAGTTGCATGTGCGACCTGTGCCACAGTTTGTGGCAACACCAGATTCTTAAACCACTGATTGAGGCCAGGGATCAAACCTGAATCCTCATGGACGCTATGTCAGGTTCTTCACCCACTGAGCCACAACAGGAACCACTGCCACCTGTTTATCTTATTTAGTGAGATGTCTACTAAGGTCTTTGGTCCATTTTTTTGGTCAGGTTGTTTTTCACATTGTTGACTTTGAAGACTTTTTAAAAATATTTTGTATACTTTTCCTTTTCATATATGTCTTTTGCAAATATCTTCTCCTAGTTTCTGTGACTTGTCTTCCCATTCTTTTGAAGGTGTCTTTTGCAGAGCACACATTCTTATTTTAATTAACTCTAACTTATCAATATTTTCTTTCATAGACTGTGCCCTTCATCTTGAGTCTAGAAAGTTATTGCCAAACCTAAGGTCATCTAGAATTTCTTCTATGTCATCTCCTAGGAGTCTTATAATTTTGCATTTCTCATATCTACAATGGAATCTACAATCCATTATGAATTAATTTTTGTAACTGCTATAAGGTCTATGCCTGGATTCATTTGTTTTGTATGTATATATCTAGTTGTCCCAGCACTATTTGTAGAAAACACTGTCTTTGCTCCCTTGTATGCCTTTGCTCCATTTATCAAAGATCAATTAACTATATTTATGTAGGTCTACTTTTGGGCATACAAGAAGAACAATCCAAAAGGCCTATGCCTATTAAGGAAAATGAATCAATAATTAATAATCTTTCAAAAGAGAAAGGACCAGACCCATATGAGTTCAGTGGTCAATTCTACCAAACAAATAAGGAAGAAATTATACCAATTCTCTATAATCTCTTCCAGAAGACAGAAGCAGAGGTCATACTTTCTAACTCATTCTTTTTATTTTATTTTATTTTATTTATTTTTTTTTGCCTTTTCTAGGGCTGCTCCCGTGGCATATGGAGGTTCCCTGGCTAGGGGTCGAATCGGAGCTGTAGCCACCGGTCTACACCAGAGCCACAGCAACGCTGGATCTGATCCGCGTCTGCAACCTACACCACAGCTCATGGCAATGCCGGATCCTTAACCCACTGAGCAAGGCCAGGGACCGAACCTTCAACCTCATCATTCCTAGTCAGATTCGTTAACCACTGAGCCATGATGGGAACTCCTCTAACTCATTCTAAGAGGCCAGAATTATCCTAATATCAAAAACAGATAAAGATATTACAAGAAAGCTGAAAACCTATATCTCTCATGAAAATAGAGGCAAAATCCTCAACAAAAATATTAGCAAAATGAATGCAACAATGTATAAAAATAATCACATGGTAATCACATATGCTCAAGGTAATCACAACCAAATGGGATTTTTTTTTCTTTTGTCTTTTTAGGGCCACAAATGTGGCATATGGAGGTTCCAGGCTAGAGGTCTAACTGGAGCTGTAACTGTTGGCCTGCACCACAGCCACAGCAACATGGGATCGGAGCCACGTTTGTGACCTACACCACAGCTCATGGCAACGCCGGATTCTTAACCCACTGAGCAAGGCCAGAGATGAAGCCGAAACCTCATGGTTCCTAGTCAGATTCGTTAACCACTGCACCACGATGGGAACTCCCAAATGGGATTTATTCCAGGTACACAATGCTAGTTCAACATTTGAAACGCAACTAATGTAACCCATCATATAAATGAGCTCAAGAAAAAAGCATGGTTAGATCAATAGATGCAGATAACGCATTTGACAAAACCAATACCCACTTGTGATAAAAACTATCAACAAACTAGGAACATCCTCAACTTGATAAAGAACATCTATGAAAAACCTGCAACAAAGATCCTACTTAATGGTGAGAAACTAGAAGCTTTCCAGCTAGAATCATAGGCATCATTACTAAAAATCAGGCTTTGGAATTTACCAGGGATGCCTGCACAGTAAGAAAGCTCAGAGAATTAAGAGAGAGATGTTGAAGGTGCCAAGTCATTGGCTGTAGTTCTGCAGCAGGGACACAAGGACTTCAGAGTAAAGCAAAACCCAGACCCAACACTGGGTCGGGGTCTCATGGTTCCACTGAAGTATTACTACTAATCCCAAAATCTCAGGAGCAAAGACAAGTATTTATCATTTAATAAACACAATTTCAAAATTCACAATACATTCCAGCAAATTCTAAATGATTGTGATGCCAATATTAGGACTAAGCCAAATGAAAAAAACCCAGAGATTTAGGTTTTTTTCATTTTTTAAAAGCCACAGGTACTATAAAAATAGCTTATATTCACTGCAAAACTTCACATTTCAACACCTAGAGTCATCATTATAAACGTTATGTTAAGTAGTAAGATTTTAGGGTCTCAAGGTAATCTTCATTTAAGTCTTAAAATAAAATAAAAAATTAATAAATCAGATTTCTTTAAAGAAAGGGTTTTCTTTGAGAAAACTTTCATTGCACATTGTTGACTTAATTTCTATCTGAATAAACAGCATACAAAACAAGATTCATGTTGCGTAAATCCCCAAAGCTTCTAATTAGTGGTCTGCAAGGAGTGGAAACTTTGATGTTGTGTCTTTTTAAGGCATACGTTTCCCCCTTATCTTTAAAATTTGAGCATAGCCATATTCCAAAATATGTTTAATGTGAGTTACAGAACATGTCCCCATGAAATCACAGTTCCTGACCCTAAAGCGCTACTCTTTTCTGCGAGACTGAATGTGCCAAGGAGCATACAGCACACCATGCAGTTTTCGCAAGACTGTGGAAGCAATGATAAAACCATCCTTGAGAGATCCAGTCTGCACTTGGTGGGCACTTCAATTTTCATAGATGTTTAGGATACTCTTTCAGCTTTGTCCTTTAACCCTAAAGGAAAAGAGAAAACTTAGACATGAGTACGAAAAAAACCTGATGTTCTCTAGAACTAAAAGAAATATCAAATAACAATTGTCCTTCAGAACCAAAATGGGTCTATTAGCAGGTGATGGTTGTTTCTTTCTTATTCTTCCCTTTAAGAGATTTTAAAATGTGATGATTACTGCATATATTGCAATTATCCTCTCTCTCCTGGACTGCCCCCTGAGAAGGTTCAGGCCAGGGTTAGTGAGTTGTCTGAGGTCAGGCCAGGCATCATTTTCCACTGATGATACTGTCAGGACAATCAGAATAACTGGAAGCAAACTATAAATGTAATAAAATTCATTGAGTAATAAAAAGAAAGAGTAACTGGAAGCAAGAGTTACTTGGACATGGAAAACACACTCTAAACCTATGGCCAAAAAAAAAAAAAAAACAGGACAAGACTCCAATAGTTTCCCTCATCAAAGTTACTTTTTTTAAAAAAAATAAACTCATCATAAAGCTGCAAAGACATTAAATATTGTTTTAAAAATATAAGCACAGAATTACAGGCATTAATTTGCTCAAAATCTTTAATCATACTTCAGACACATTACATTTGATCTTAGAGTATCTTGAAACATCCCAATTCAGTTGCATACTATAGTTCCCACCAAGACAGATTAGCCTGAGAACTACTTGTTACTTTTTCCCATGCTTGTCTTGGGCAACCACAAGAGACGTAGTTTCCCTGCCAGCATTTAAAAATGACAAATGGTTTCCATAGTGCCATGCACAGGGTCCTGCCACCTATGTTTCCCAAAGGTGTGTACAATACCTGGTTACCCCAAAAGCTGTACCCTTGATCAACATATCTCCCTGGGATGCCACTCCAAATGCCGTGGAGAGGTCTAGGTGTCTTCCATGGCCTGCATCCATCTCCCCAGTCAATCCAGGTCATGATTCCCCTAGGGAATTTCAAGGACACATGCCTACTGGCTTAGGAAAAGCATCCCAGGTTAAAACCATGCATTCTCAAAAAAATCTGCCCCTGGAGTTCCTGTCTCGGTTCAGTAGTTAAAAAATCCGACTAGGAACCATGAGGTTGTGGGTTTGATCCCTGGCCTTGCTCAGTGGGTTAAGGATCCAGCGTTGCCATGAGCTGTGGTGTAGGTCACAGATGTGGCTTGGATCCTGCATTGCTGGGGCTCTAGTGCAGGCCCGCTGCTAAAGCTCCGATTAGACTCCTAGCTTGGGAACCTCCATATGCTGCAGGTGTGGCCCCAGAAAAGACAAAAAGAAAACAAACAGGAGTTCCCGTCGTGGCGCAGTGGTTAATGAATCCGACTAGGAACCATGAGATTGCGGGTTCGGTCCCTGCCCTTGCTCAGTGGGTTAACGATCCAGCATTGCTGTGAGCTGTGGTGTAGGTTGCAGACACGGCTCGGATCCCTCGTTGCTGTGGCTGTGATATAGGCTGGCAGCTGCAGCTCCGATTAGACCCCTAGCCTGGGAACCTCCATATGCCGAGGGAGTGGCCCAAGAAATGGCAAAAAGACAAAAAAAAAAAAAAAAAAGAAAAGAAAACAAACAAACAAACAAACAAACAAACCCTGCCTCCAAGAAAACCTCCCGAAAGGAATGTGGACATTAAACTTTAATGTTTGAAAGACAGATCTGGAGACTACCCTTAGCGGGTTCCTCCTCCCTCCTCTGAACTTCTCGATGTTGCTTTTTGCCATGGCAACAGTAGACTTTTGCCTCTTCCAATGGAAAAAGCTAGAAGCAGTCCAAATAAACAAATACCAACACCACAAGGAAACAAACCACACCAATCCCAAATCCCACACTTAATCACTCAGAAAATATCGTTCATTAAGTTGACAATGTTCATGGAGCATGGAAGTCGCACCCACAGTCTTCTTGCCTTGGTTTGGCTGCCGGACACTATAAGCGTGGCTTGTTCCTTCTCCTTTTTGTCACCCATGGCTTTGTATCCCAGGGTAGAAGGTCAGAAAGAGGCTCAAGGGAAGGTTCTCCTTTGTCCCTCTGAGCCTGAGGCCCCAGTGAGCTTTTCAGAGTGGCAAGAAGGGCCTGGAAGACTACCTCACTGAGGGATGTTTCCATGCCTCCCACAAGTTCCTCTTCCTGTGAGTCCATTTTCAGGAAAGGGCCTGCACAGAATGTCTGTGTCTAAAGAGAGTTTGTCTAGGAGTCTTGATGAGGCTTGGAGGGCTGATGCTGGTGCTGCAGGTCCAGGAGAGGGCATGTCTCTTAATTTGCATGTGCAGGCTGCAGAATCACCCCTTGCCTGGGCTGTCCCCTGGCAAAGACAGCTTGGGCTCCTGGCCCCACCACTGTGGGGCCTGGGAGGTGCATGGCTGAGCCAGATGCTGCAGAGTGTTGCCAAGGCCAGGCTGAAGGGCATCCTGGAGACTATGTGCTGCCATGGTAGTGTGCAGGTTGTTCTGGCATGCTCTTCCCTGTGATGGGGGCCAGAGAGCTGTGTGAACAGGGTAGAGACCACCTCTGGGAATGGGTCCCATGGAGGAGTGACTCAGGACAGTTCCCAGAAGTAGGGTTTTCTCTTCTCTGTGGAGCCAGCCTGGGCTGGACCAGCATAAACATCAATGGCTGGCCCCACAGCCCCCAGAGGGAACCCAGGCACAAAGAAGGCAAGGGATAAAGGAGGAGCACCTTTGGCAAAGGATGCATGCCCTCAGGTGGATCCGAGGGAGGAAAAGGATGAGAGCCTTGTGGGGAGTGGAAGGAGGCTTTGGTTCAAGGGAGCCGTCAGGGCTGGTCTGGTATTAGGGTCTCCTGTCAGGACATCCACAAGCCCACCTGTGCTCTGCTCTGGGTGCCAAGCTCTTTGGTTCTGAAACCATATCTAGGAGGAGTTCTTATTGTGGTGCAGTGGGAATGAATCTGACTAGCATCCATGAGGACACAGGTTAGATCCCTGGCCTTACTCAGTGGGTCGGGGATCCAGCATTGCCGTGAGCTGTGGGGTAGGTCACAGACGCAGCTTGGCTCCCTGATTGCTCTGGCTGTGGTGTAGGCTGGCAGCTGCAGCTCCGATTCATCCCCAAGCCTGGGAACTTCCATATGGTGTAGGTGTGGCCCTAAAAAAAAAAAAAAAAAAGAACCCATATCTAGGGAAGAAAAAGTGAGGAAGTGCCACAATCCAGATGCATTTGCCAGCACCCCTCCACTTGCCCTCCAGATCTGTCAGGCAGATCTCAGGGGAATTTTATTGAGATATGGAGCTTTGGCCCTTGAAGATGAGGGCAAAGTCAGGACAACACTGGACTCCTGGCTTTGAGGGAACCCCTCATTCCCTCATTGATTTGACCTGGCTACAAGGTCAGGCCCCTCACAGGCTGTCCAGCCCCTCCTTTGCCCTCTCCTCTTCTGGAAATGGATACCTTCAGATCATCCATCTCAGCCAATTCCTATGGCCAATAGAAAGCTCCCCTCCCCAAAGCCTACCTCTCTCCAGCCCCCTCCTTTCCCAGCCCAGCACCTTTTCCTGGAGGGTAAGTCATGTTCCACTCAACTGAAAACTTACCTGGATTTGGGATTCTGGAATAACTGTCTAAAGAGCCAGCTGTTCCCTGGCAGCAATGCCTGAGTATCGATCCCTCTCAAAGGCTTGCACAGGATGCTTGTTTGACAAGGAGAGATGAATGTCCACTTTTGCCTGGCATCTCTCAGGAAGCCTTCTAAAGGAAAACACACAAAGAAGGTCAGGAATTGTGACCAATTGCACACTCAGTGCTGTCAGACATCTTATTCTTCCCCAGGCCAGGATGTTATGAGAGCACCCAAGAGGAAGACTTGTTACCTAATCCAGTGGGGTCTTGGGCTTGGTCATGGACCTATCTTAAAAGGCATGTTTTGAGATCTGTCTTCTTTGGAGGGTCTGTATTTCCATGGTCCGACATTGGGAATTTTGGGGAAAGCTGTAGCAGAGAGAATTCCGAGAGGCTGGCCTGGGGTCTCTGCCCCTCCCTTCTGCTCCCCTCCACTTGTGAGTGGGAGGAGTCCTGCCCAGGTGAGCTGAGGCAACACGTGACTCCCCAGGTGGGTGTGGCCAGGACCTGGGAGCCCTACATAAGGGGGCTGGGCCCTTCCTGGAGGCCCAGGGACCCAGCCTCTGAGGGGACTGCAGCAGAGGGAGCTTCTCTGTGGCTGACTCTTGACTCTGAAGAAGAGAGGACCCAATACCAGAGATTTCTGACCTCCAACTCTGAAGCAGTGAGTCGGCTGGGTTTGTTCAAGGTGCAGAGTTTGTGCCAATGGGTCATCCACTGATAGGAAAGAAATCTCTGGGGGCCACTTTCTTTCCACTGAGGGAGCTGTGGGGGAATGGAGAGTGCGTATGTGGTGCGTGTATGTACGTGCGAATGTGTGTGCGTGGGTTTGTGTGTAGAATTTGAACAGCTAGACGGACCCTCCCTCTTCTGAACTTTGTCATTGCAGGTCACTGATCAGACAAGCCCAGGCAGAGCCCCACATCTGGTCGCAGCATCTCAGGGATGGACAAGGTCAGCAGCATGTAGACCCAGGACCAAGGTCACAACCCAGGTGTGTCAGCTGAGACACCAGTGGTGGCCTTGAGCCCTGGGACCAGTGGCAAAGATGACACAGACAGACTCCTGGTGGACTGATTGGAGGAGCTGATGGGAGCCTCTGACCCAGGAGGCCTTGCTCAAAGTGCATGTGAAGAGGCAGAATGCTCCTCATGTCTTCCTGCAGCCAAAAGGCGGAAAAGGGACACCAAGGGCAAGAGACCGAGGAAACCCTGAGTGGACAAAGAGGAGGTTTGGAAAATGTGAACCCTCATGGCTTTCACAAGCCAGGAGCTGCTGGACTGTTTTGAAGTGTGTCGCCAGCCAGCCTTCCCCAGGGCAAACCACAAGACATCTGAATCAGAGTATGGCCAGCTCGCTGGTAGCCCAGAACATAGTCATTGCCATGTCCTGTGTGGCCAAGATCTTCATCGGGGAGGCAGTCGCAGAGGCCCTGGATATGTGTCAGAAGCGGGGGGAAATGCCCTCACTCCAACCCAAGCACCCAAGGGAGGCTGTCCAGAGGTTATACTCCAAGGGGAGAATGCCCAGCACCATGCATAAGATGATCGTGTTCTTCTAGGCCAAGGCCAGGAAGGGCTTGTCCCCTAGGAAACCATCCCACTGCCAGAGTCCACCACCTAACTTTCTGACTTACTCTCAAGGTACAGTTATACAGGCTGTGAGTTATTTTCCAAGGGAGAGACAGGTAAGTCCATGGAACAGAGTCATGTGCCTGGAAATAAACCAGCAACGGGAGAGTCCCTGCGTCACTGACACAAACGCCAAATCAACACGATGGAGCAAATGAACATCCTTTTCACCACTGGTGCTGAAACAACAGGCGATTCACATGCGGAAAGACAGAGAGAAAGGAAGAAAGGAAGCAAAGATGGGCAGCGAGCATGCATCTGGAGCAGGTGCTGCACCAGAAGACATGGGGAAAAGTCCTCAGAAGACAAAGGGGTGGTAGGTTTTGCCACCAAATGAACAGTGGAACTAGGACATGATTAAGCCGTCCTGTGGAGACCAGGGTATAGGGTGCAGCAGCCATGAGGGAGAGCAGCAGGGAGGCGTATCCCCAGCGGGGAGTATCTCAAGGGGGTCAAAGGCAGTAAGGGGGTGCACTAGAGCGCATCCTGGAGTCACGCTAGAGAAGTGGGGCTGCAGGACGTGCAGCCCTGAGGTCTGTGAACAGAGGGCTTTCCTATGTGGGATGAGCCCGTGCAGGCAGACCTCTGGGGATGGATGGAGAGGACTCCCCAAGGGCTGGGACTAAGCCCAGGAATGACCCTGGGGAAGAGATAGGGGGTGAGGTCTGCCATGGGGGAGTTGTTCCCTGGAATCGGGGCACTGGGCCATGCCACCGCCGGCGTCTCTGCCTGGGAGGGGTGACCACGGGAGAGAAGCCACCAGGTGCCACGGGAACCTGAGGGGATGGGGCGACCAGAGGAGAGACTCTGAGGAGGACACAGAGGAGGTCTGCAAGGGAGGAGGGGGGCTCCTGGGGGCCGGGCTCTCTGCCTGCAAGGGTTTGGGGAGAGAAGCCGGATGCCACTGGGGAGTCCCTGAGGGCCAAGAGGCAGCAAGCACATGGGAGACCCTACAGAAGAAACAGGGGAGGCAGCTGGGCGGGCAGACATTTGGAGGGCTACGGCCTGAGTCCTGTGGAATCCTGGGGATTGTGGGAGAGTCGCTGCATTGTGGAGATGTTGCTGTATCCGTTTTGTCAGAAGCAGGCACACACTTCTGTTGTAGAGCTGCACACAGCTTTCTTACTATCAGTACAAGAAACCCACTCAGAGTTTCCTTGCTTAGTTTGAGGGCAAGCAGAGATTCTACACATGTACAGGACCCATTTCCCATCCACAAGCCATGTGTTACTCAAGGCTACAATCTTGAGTAACATGCTCTGTTATTTCTCTCTAAGAGAGCTTTGCTTGTGCCACAGTCTTACCTTTCCACACTTGCAACATTGAGCATTTCATGCTGCCACCTCAAGGGAGAATTCATCTTGGGGTGAAGGCATCATCTGTGCACTTAGGAATCTTTTTTTTTTTGGTCTTTTGTTCTTTTAGGGCCACACCTGTGGCATATGGAGGTTCCAAGGAGAGGGGTCTAATCAGAGCTGTTGCTGCCAGCCTACGCCACAGCCACAGCAATGCCAGATCCGAGCTGCATCTGCAACCTACACCACAGCTCATGGCAGCACAGGATCCTTAACCCACTGATTGAGGCCAGGGATCGAACCCACAACCTCATGGTTCCTAGTTGGGTCCATTTCCACTGCGCCACAACGGGAACTCCCCGCGCTTAGGAATTTTGAAGGCCCAGTGGACATTTGAAGATACCACCAAGCTCATACCCCATGAATGCTCACAGCCCAGGTTATACTTGACTGTCAAGTGATGCACGGAGTGGTGAGGAACCCAGGATAACCATTGCGTTTGAAGTGTCATTGATCAATGTATCCTGTGACTCAGAGTAATGCTCCTAGCTAGCTGCATCCTTCACTGACATAAGCACACCGATCCATCACTGAGAGGATCCATCACTAAGAGGATATTTGGTTTGGGCAGAGTTCACTATGGAGGAGGAAGCTCTACCCCAGCACTGCAGATACCCAGGAGGGGGTGCATCTGGTCATCCAGGTCAGAACCAGAACAGAACCCATATTTCATGGCAGGGTATCCAGCATCCACTCATAAGATTGTTTTCACACATCCCATAATCCTCCCAGCATTCCCACTTCCACAGAGACAGCATGCATGAACACATCATGTCCCACAGCTGCACTGTAAACCCCCTCCCAATAGCCACAGTGTGGATTATGCACAGTGTAATGCCCCAGGCTAGGGGCCTGAAATTTGTGGGAAAAAGAAAAAGCTTCCCCATTCCCCTCAGGCCAGATCACCCTGACCCTAAAGCAGGAGGGAAACTCTCCAGGGCATTTAAACCTCCAACCCAGGAAACTTTAGGTACCTGGGATGAGGGAGACAGACAAGATGCCTGTGAGGCACCCCATGGCCTCCACCTCGTCACTGACCACCACGCTCCTCCATCCACTACCACCCATGGGAAGTAGGTTTCAGTGCTACAGGCATGTGAGAATGGCGCAGAGGCACTGGCCAACCACCTGCAAGGCATGCTGCTGTCTGAAGACACCCCAACCCCCAGCCCTCCCTATACCTCCCCCCTCAAGTCTTGCTACAGAGAACGGGGCTACAGTGGAAAGCGGGCACAAGCACACAGGGAAACAGAGCCAGATAGGACTGGACCCAGGCTTGGAGGATGAGGAGAAATTCAGGATTGGAGGTGATGACCCAGGAACTGGTACAGGATGGGCAGAAGCAGTCAGGGGTGGCCCCATGAGAGTCAAGTCCCTGGGGGACCACAACCACACAGTTTGAGAAGTGCTGAAGTTCCAGAGGGGTGCCTGGGCCAAAGATAAAGGCACAGGTGGATACATGCCCCAAACCTTCAACCTACCTCCCAGGAGTTGGCCTGGTGATCTGGAAGGAGCAACATGTTGAAGGCATAGTCGACATGGTCACCTCAGATGCTTAAGAGGGGGGGTCAGGGAAAAAGATGGAGACTGTTGGGGGAAGACCCCTGGCCTGTCCCTTCATGACACCCCATCTCTTCCTCCCCTCTTGAAGACTGCCTCACAGATGTGCAAGGACACTCCCCTCACCTCTAGATGTTTACCTTCCTCCTCTTTCCAAAACACACTGGCGAGGCTCCCAGGTGGCCTGGTCCATCACCAATGTTGACGTGCTCTTGTTTATGATCTGCTAGTTCACCTAGGGACACCTTGTTAAAACTTTAACTTCCTCTTGATAGTCGACTTCAACTATCTTCTTAGAGCTCTACCAGGTCCCTGTGCCAAACCCAGCATGACCAACCCAAGGGCCTCACTAAACCTTCCAATCAGTAATTGCAATGGGTGATATGTACAAGTGACAGGCACATAACACTAGCTTATGACTCACACTTACTGGGAATTCCTCCTTCATGGGGAATAACTGCAATCCCTGATCCTCATCACAAGTAGAATTCAATGTTACCCATGCCTGCTGGCATAGGGTAGGCACACGCTGAGCCAGTCAGTGTAGCATGAGTGCAGCCTCAGATATGTAAGGGCATCACAGACCTGTTATTGTTCAATCTCGGGTAGCTGAATGGCACTTGTCCCTCCAAGAAGTTGGGGGGATGCTCACCGCTCAGGGGTCACATAACTAGTTAGCATGCCAGAATCTTGTTCATTATCAGAATTAATCTAATCACTACAACTAAGTATGGCCATGTACCACCACCCACAGAATTGAGAAAGCGCTATTAATCTGTCAATACTGTCCATGTCTGGGCTGGGTGAGATTTCCCGTGCTGAGTCAAATTAAGCCAAAGGCTCAACTCCTGGTGGTGCCCTCCCATCAATTCCTTTAAGCTCCAGCTTTGCAATCATACTCCCCCTGGAACCCAAAGACTTGGGTTTACCAGAATTTTTCAAGTAGGTCTTGGGAATAATGCTGCTGCACCGCCAGTTGTCATCATTTATGGTCAGAACTACAATGACATATGACCATCTTCGAAACTTTGATTTTCATTCTTGATTAATGAAAACATTCTTGGCAAATGCTTTCACTCTGGTCCATCTTGCACCAGTCCAAAAATTTCACCTCTAGTAACACAATACAAATGACCCTGGCCATCCCTCTTAATCATGGCCTCAGTTCAAAACAAAACAACAAAAAGAACCATGGTCCTATTACATTATTCCTAGCTGCAGTATCCAGGTGGCTTGAGCCTGCTTTGAACGTAATTTTTTGTCATAATAAATGCTTCAGTTCCCATAGGACACTCAGCTAAGAGCATCAAGGGGGTACCAAGAGGCAAGGGGCAGGGATAGGCAGTGGCTCACCTCATGGCAGAGCACCCACCCACTCCCAACATCCAACTTCACCTTTTTAACTGCAGCAACTTTAATATACACTATTGAAGCTGAAATAACCACAGCTGCTGACATCAGACTTGCCTTCCAATGGATCCTTGCTGAAGGATTTAAGGTGGACTCATTTCAATTGCAGGGCTTCAAATGAGTCCTGTATTCTCTGTATATATATAAAATGGTTTTTTTTTTCCATTATAGCTGGTTTACAGTGTTCTGTCAATTTTCCACTATACGGCATGGTGATCCACTTACACATACATGTATATATGCTTTTTTCTCACATTATAATGCTCCTTCATAAGTGACAAGACATAGTTCCCAGTGCTACACAGCAGGATCTCATTGCTAATCCATTCCAAAACCACTATGAGAACAGTGTGGAGGTAGCATCTATTAATCCCAATTTCCCTATCTATTCCACTCCCTCCCTCTCCCCCTCCCCCTTGGCAACCACAAGTCTATTCTCCAAGCCCATGATTTTCTTTTCTGTGGAAAGGCTCATTTGTGCCATATATTAGATTCCAGATATAAGTGATATCATATGGTATTTGTCTTTCTCTTTCAGACTTACTTCACTCAGTATGAGAGTCTCTAGTTCCGTCCATGTTGCTGCAAATGGCATTATTTCATTCTTTTTTATGGCTGAGTAGTATTCCATTGTGTATATATACCACATCTTCCTAATCCAATCATCTGTTGATGGACATTTGGGTTGTTGCCATGTCTAGTCAGTGAATAGTGTTGCACTGAACAAATGAGTGCATGTATATTTTTCATGGAAAGTTTTATCCAGATATATGCCCAAGAGTGGGGTTGCTGGGTCACGCAGTAGTTCTATATTTAGTTTTCTGAGCTACCTCCACACTGTTCTCATAGTGGTTTTACCAGATTACAATACCCACCAACAGTGCAGGAGGGTTTCCTTTTCTCCACACCCTCTTCAGCATTTGTTATTTGTGGACTTATTAATGATGGCCATTCTGACTGGTATGAAGTGGTATCTCATGGTAGTTTTGATTTGCATTTCTCTTATAATCAGCGATGTTGAGCATTTTTTTCATGTGCTTGTTGCATCTGTATATCTTCCTTGGAGAAATGTATTCAGGTCTTTTGCCCATTTTTCCATTGGGTTGTTGGCTTTTTGCTGTTGAGTTGCATAGGTTGTTTGTATATTTTAGAGGTTAAGCTGTTGTCAGTTGCATCATTTGAAACTATTTTCTCCCATTCCATTGTTTTTTTTTTCTTTTTGGTTTCCTTTGCTGTGCAAAATCTTGTCAGTTTGATTAGGTCCCATTGGTTTATTTTTTCTTTTATATCCATTGCTTTGGGAGTCATAAGGTTGATGTCAGAGAATGTTTTGCCTTTGTTCTCTTCTAGGAGTTTGATGGTGTCTTGTCTTATATTTAAGTCTTTCAGCCATTTTGAGTTTATTTTGGTGCATGGTGTGAGGGTGTGTTCTAGTTTCATTGATTTGCACGCAGCTGTCCAGGTTTCCCAGCAAGACTTGCTGAAAAGACTATCTTTTTCCAATTATATGCTCTTGCCTCCTTTGTCAGAGGTTAATTGACCATAGGTGTCAGGGTTTATTTCTGGATTCCCTATTCTGTTCCATTGGTCTGTCTATCTGTTTTGGTACCAGAACCACACTGTCTTGATGACTGTGGGTTTGTAATGTTGCTGGGTCTTTTGTTGTTCCATATAAATTCTTGGATTGTTTGTTCTAGTTCTGTGAAAAATGTCATGGGTAATTTGATAGGGATTGCGTTGAATCTGTAGATTGCTTTGGGTAGTATGGCCATTTTTATAATATTAAGAGTCCTGTATTCTTATATTTTGTCACTACCTCCCTCAGTCAGTAGTGGTTAATTTGTTCCCTTGCTGCCTTCTTTGGAAGTGGTAGCCATTTCTCATGTTCCTTCTCTGGAATCAAACTATGATCCTGCATCTTTTGTGGTCACCATGTGAGGTATAGTAACTGTATTCAAAAGTTGATAGGGCAGGAGTTCCCATCGTGGCTCAGTGGTTAACGAATCCGACTAGGAACCATGAGATTGAGGGTTCGATTCCTGGCCTTGCACAGTGGGTTAAGGATCCAGCATTGCCGTGAGCTGTGGTGTAGGTCACAGACATGGCTTGGATCTGGTGTTGCTGTGGCTCTGGCGAAGGCCGGCAGCTACAGCTCTGATTAGACCCCTAGCCTGGGAACCTCCATATGCTGTGAGTGCAGCCCTAAAAAATACAAAAATACAAAAAAAAATTGATAAGGCAGACTTTGAATGGGTCACTGATACCGCAGGGGTGTGTGTGATCAGCCCAAGGTGGTCCTGAGTCACCAAAGCCACTGCTGCCCACATACCTGACATGGCCAGGGGGAGGTTGACAGCGTTGGTTTTGATCTGATAAATGCATGCATCCCAAGGGATTCAGAATCCGCCAGGATGTATCAACTCTAGAATTACAAGTTATCATCCAAACAGGACAGGAATAGGTGACCAAAGGGATCAACCAATTTACTGAGCCATTTGCAGTTTCACTGTCTCAGCCATGCATACTTGTTAGACATACATGGTTTAATCTTTGAGACAAGCACATGCTACTGGTAGCATCCACCAGGCAGATGAACATGTTACAAGGAGCCAGACCATGAGAGAGTGCTCAGAGCCATGCCAGGCATGTGGAACAAAGGGCACTGGAAACACAGCAGTGGGAGGAGGGCCAAGGTGGGAAAGGGGGAAGGCAAACACCAGGACCTGGCCATCCTCCCTGCCCAGGGCAAGAATGACTGACCATCCACAAGCAAACAAGGGTGGTGTGCCTAGGTGGCATCCCCAAGCACAGCCCCTTGGTGGCATGGGAGTAGGGCTGGGGCAATGGGAACTTATGTCAAGGCTAGCCAACACATGCTAGCATTTGTGTGGGCAGTGGTTGATATAGCCAAGTTGTCTGGTCACAAAGTCTTGTGAGAGCTCACCAGAGTGGAGTAAGGCAGGAGAAGGCAGATCCTTGTCCACATGCAATGTTACCAGAGCTAGGGGTCACTGTGGATACAGAGGAGAGGCCCAAGCATGCCCATGAGGAAAGCTACACCAGGGCACCTCACTGGGGTTGACAGGTAGTGTGGACAGATAGAGGAGGGAGGTAATGAGGCAGGGCTGGCACCAAAGGTAGGCACTGAAAAGCATTGAAGGAAGGGGGTCTACATGTAGCTGCAATGGGCATAGGGCTGACCAAACAACCTGGGCAGGAGTCAGCTGCGAGGGCATGGCACTGTGTCTCACTTCTGGAGAGCACATTGAAAGTCCTATTGCCTTCTTGGTCCCCAGGGTACTCTCACAGGGCTTGCAACCCCTACCTCCAACAGCACAGATCCACAGCCAGTCCATGAGAACTCTCTCCCACACACCAGTGATTCTTGGCCTCACATACACCTCCTGTTGCTGAGTCCCCCAGTGGGCCCAAGAACACTTCATCTGGGGACACTTCCAGCCATGGCAGCCAGGGATGAGGCAGACAGTGCAAGGCCATTTCAGTCCCAGTTGCTGGTGGTGCTAACAATCATCTGGGCCAGAGAGGACCAGTGATAATGGAGAAGGGCAGCAGCAGGCAGGTGCAGGGCCAGTAATCAGAAAAAGAAAGGCTCAGATGTGATTGGGCCGCCAGGAAAATGAGCGTGTCGGCTCACCACTAAAGGCACAAGATTGGTCCCACAACACTTGGGATGTCAGCCGGTCTTGACCACTTCTAAGTCTCCTTTGACCCAGGTACACCACCAGGCCCATGTGTATAAGTCCTGCCATGGAGGAACCACCCACCTGGTCACCCATCCATGCAGATCTCTCCATCTTCATCTGCTCTGCCCCAGGCTCATAGCCAGTGGAAATATTCCTGAGCTAGGCAGCCCAACCCATGACTGCATGTCATCACAGGCTGTGACCAGGATGGGAGTTGCTCACAGCGGGGGACAGAGGAGTCAGGATAGAGCACCCCCCTTGGCACTTGACTGAGGAACCACAGACGCATGCACACACACAGCCCTGTGCTGGACACTGGCCTGGCAGGACCCTCCCCCCGACATGGAGAGATGAGGCATGGCCCACCATACACAAAGATCTGTGCTTGGCTCCACTGTGTGATCAGCAACCCTTCACAGGAAGGTGAGGGACTCTGCTCACAGGCTGGTGCACAGGGTAGCAAGCTGGGTGGTGCAGTGCCCCAAATGCTCCCCCTCAGATCACTAGAGAGGGCATTCTCACTGAGGATACATCATGGTTCCCACACCCATTGTCACCTCCCTGTCAGGCCCACAGAGGCACTTCAAGAGATGCCAGGGCTGGGCTAGGCATGGGGTATTCGTGACACGAGTAAGCAAAGGGCCAACCTGAGCATTTAGAGTGAGGGCTGGGGAAACCTTCTCTATTTCAAGTGCTCTGTTTGCCACATGGAGGGGCTTGCCTGAAGTCAGACTGAGCTCCCTCCTGGCATTGCCTGGCCTACCACTATTGTGCGCATGCCTGTGTGCAGTCCTGGCAAAGAGGGAGCTCATGGCATGTGGCTGGCCAAGTTTGTTCCTCTGGCACAGTGAGGACAAACAGAATAAGCTTCTTGCTACACAAGTGGGACAAGGTGTGCCTCCCTTACTATCCCGACCCTGAAGAAAGCTGCTCAAAGTAATGGGAGACCCAAGGGGCTCACTGGGAATGGGAAAAACACTTTGCTTGGCCTCAGGCACCTGAGGGTCAACCTGGATCACTCCAGGAGCACCTCAGAGGAGCAGGTGAGTCCTACTCACACATCAAGGGGAGCATAAAGCACAGTGGTGGGGTGACCCTACCCATGGCAGGGAGGGCCACTCACAAGATATGAGCCAGGGAGGTGAGACGTATGTTCCCTGCATCAGATGACACTGGCCCACCAATACTCTGAAGAGGAGGGTAAGAGACAGATCAGGCCAGATTCCACACCCCTGCCTCCCACACACACCAACAGGGGGGGAGGAGAAGCAAGGGGCACAGAGACAGGACAAGAGCAGCCCCATTTGCCACGAATGCCTGTCTTTCATTAGGCGTGGCTTAGGCCTGGCCCTGGAGAGCATGACAGCACCACATCTGTCAGTCCGGGTGCTTGGAATCTCCACGTGAGAAGCCAGCGAGGACAACTGCCAGATGTGGCTGCCGTAGCCTCACCATCCACCTTCTCTCCAGTGAGAGGGCATAATAGTTCTGGGAGGACTGTAGCTGAATCTTGAACTGGCATGGACCTTACATGATGCAGTTGTCACATCTACTGCCATGGGCCTGTGGTGGGGAGCACACGGGGTGGGGGACTCACACCGCATGGTCCCCCTGCCCTTGGGCTGCCAGAGACCAGAGACTGCACCGCAGGTCAGGTCAGCTGGACACTCACTTGAGAGCTGGTGCAAAGGCCCAGGCAGGCAGCTCAAGAAGGAAGGGCAGAGATGGGTGTAAAGTTGCAGTCAAGCCTGGGGCCCTGTGCACATCCAGACATCCAATGTCCTTTGCTACAGGCAACAAGACCATGTCAATACCTACCTGGTGGTTAAAAAAAAAAAAAAAAAAAGCCAATTTGGGTAAAAATTTACTGTACCTGGCAAGGGAGCCTTTCCACTAATTGCATGGGGGGTCCCTGGGACCTCAGTCCAGCCACTGGTCCCCAGCAATTCTCCATCGCTGCCATCCCTGGAGCTCTCAGGGCCATCTAGTGAACCCAAGCAGTGTTGTGGCAAAGGAACAGGTACTCAGAGCGTGTGGGAGAGAGGGAACCGATTTGATATACCCTCCCTGTGGGCAGGTACCAGTCCATCCAAGTCTCCAGATTGGGACTTGGGGAAATTCTGCTGATGACCAGGGCCCACAAAGGGCAGTGCCCAGGGCTATGACACCCTATCCAGGTGATCTCCCACGGTCCAAGGGAGTCCTCAACTCCGGAGTTTGACTTGGAAAATGGGACTCAAGCATGCCTGCCATCAAGCCTGTCACACCCTCCACAGGCCTCACCACAAGCCAGCCCTCACCTCTGGAGCAGAACATGGAAAGGGAGCAAGGGACACTCTCCCTTTCCCTGTGGCAGCCCCACCCTTGTCAGGTCCATCCCTGGGGCCAGAGGGGCACTGGATGCTAGTTGCTTCATAGACATGCACACCCCGTCTCTGGCGAGAGCAGGATGCTTCTATGCCTGGGCACAATCTGGACGGTCACAGCCAGTGTAGTGGGCCTTCTGGCACTCTGCCTCAGGCGGGGGGCGGGGCAGCTGAGTCACCTCCCTCACGAAGGTCACCAAAGCTCTAGAGGGACAGGAGGATCTAAAAGATGCAGCTAGGAGTTCCCTTTGTGGCGCAGTGGTTAACAAATCCATCAAGGAAACATAAGGTTGAGGATTTGATCCCTGGCCTCGCTCAGTGGGTTAAGGATCCTGCGTTGCCCTGAGCTGTGGTGTAGGTCACAGACACGGCTCGGATCCCGCGTTGCTGTGGCTCCTGCGTGTAGGCCGGCGGCTACAGCTCCGATTTGACCCCTCGCCTGGGAATCTCCATATGCCCCGGGCGTGGCCCCAAAAAGACAAAAAAAAAAAAAAAAAGATGCCGCTAGATGGCGCCCGACAACCGCTGCAAACATCACGGGGAGGGACGCTGATCGCTGGTCTTCTGGCAGGGATGCATGACTGACCCAGCACAATCACAGGGAAAGAATGTGTGGGGGGTAGTCGATAGCTGTCCACTAAGCAAACCGAGTTCCAATACATCTTTACCATGCAACCCTATTAATGTGTGTCGTGTGTGGTTGTGATATGTTTAATGATGATAAACTGTACTCCAGTAAAAACAAACCAAAAAAAAAAAAGCCAAAAACCAAAACTCAAGTTGTAGAACTTCTGCCTACTGTTTAAGATATAAACAAAAATGGAAAAAACATAGATGTTTTTGGTCAAGAGTTCATATTAGAAAGAGATAAAAAAAATTACACAGCTCAATCCCCAAAAAACAAGTTACCTGTTGAGAAAAAGAGCTGGAGGTCTCAATAGACCTACAATTTGCAGCTCAGACAAAAAGGAACTCAGAAAGGTCACACACTTTTGGTTCTGATTCATCACAGCATCTCCAAAAATAAACTCATCAGGCATCAAAGACTTCAGCCTGATACCTGAAATCTTAAAATTCCAAGAAGAAAACACAAGAAATATGCTTGCTTTTTGACATCAGTCTTAGTAAGATTTCTTTAGATCTCTCTCCTCAGGCAAGGGAAAAAAGCAAAAAATTAACCCATGAGACTCCATCTGACAAGATGTGGCACAGTGAAGAAAATCATCCACCAAATGAAAAGGCAGCCTATTAAATCGGAGAAGAGATTTGCAAAAGACACATATATATCTAGATATATACAGAGGTATATTTTCTGTTACAAAGATAGGGTTATTTATTCAAATTATTCATATATATAAACATACACACATGTATACATATGTGCATACATATATACATACAATATGTATCAGTACATATCCCTGATATATTTATATCTGATATGTAAATATTGTATATCTATCTCCAGTATTCCTATCCAGGACAGATCAAGAACTCACGACTCAAACACTGAGCCTCTAAAAAAGTGAATAATCTGTTGGAAAAAAATAGGCAGGAGGCTGGAACAGATATTCTTTTTTTTTTTTTCCAAAAAAGACCTATGGATGGCAAACAGGCACTGTTTTCAACATCACTTATCATTGGGAAAATGCACATCAAAACCACAGTGATATATCACCTCACATGTGCAGAATGGCTATTCTACAAAAGACGACAAATAAGGGGTTAGTGAGCAAGGATGTGCAGCAAAGGAAATCCTTGTGCACTGCTGATGGGAATAGTCATTGGCACAACCACTATGGAAAACAGTGTAGCAGTCCCTCAAAACTCTAAAAAGAAAACTGCTGTATGACCCAACATTTCCATTTCTGGATATATTTTGAAAGTATACTCTAATAGTTTTCCAAACATTCAACAGTCCGAACAGAAACAAGATTTGAAAATTATAAGGTAATTATGCACCAGCTTTTTAAATTGACATAATTACATGCAGTCCTCACTTTGCAGGGTAGTTCAGGATCATAAAATGACCATGAAAGCTGAAACTGAAAAAAGCAATCTTTTTAATCAATGTGAAAGATATAATTGTTTAACAGCATTCAAAAATTTTCTCTAAATATTAAAACCTCACTTTCAATTAAAACTGCATAAAACATAAAAATACCAAAACATTTATTTACTATACCGTAATTGAAGACATTGAAATTAAATCATTTTATTATTTTTTTTTAAAATCATGGTAAAGTAGTTTGAACAGATCTGTATTCTTTGCATAGCATATTTGCTATGTCTTAATAAACTCATATTCCCTTCTAAGTTAAGATCAGCTTCTAACATGTTACCCTTTATGCTTTCAATGTCCTAAGGAATCTCTCTTGGGGTTCCTTGAATGGGAAGGCATTTGCCAATATCACTTCATAGTGTTGAGCTCTCTTGCATTCAGTTCCTCTGCTGGCATATCTACAGTCTCACACATGGTGTCGTGTGGTCATATGCATGCATAGCTGTCTCCTAAACACATCCAGTGTCATCACTTTTTGTTTTTTTGCTACACTTTTTCATCTTACTTGGGCAATTCTTTTTAGTTTCCTTTTATGGGAAAAAGGTAGCAACACAACTACACCTGGAAAACAGACCCACACCTAGCAATCACCAATAGGCTCTGAAAAGGATTTGTTACTAATCATGACACACATTTGTTATCTGTGGTGTGACTGCAGACTAAACAGCCAGCAACAAACGTTATACTTCATACAGTCACAGTTTATAATTTGTGGAAACTGAGATTTGAACCGCATTGTTAGGGTATTGGTGTCCTAAGCCACAATCATTGAAATTTATACATACTGGAACCATGCAAAGTGAGAATTCTCTCTCTTCCTCTCCTCTTTTTATCTCTCTATATTTATATTAAAACATCTGGAGGAATATATTTTTTTGCTACCTGTATTTGAGCACACTTTCATTTGTGTCTACCAAGAAATAGATATAAATTTATTTAAAATATTTCATTAGTGTCCTTTGAAGATCTGTAATATCTATACTTATATAACCTCTATTATTCGTAATTTTTCTGTTTTCTATTTTATTGATTTCCAGTTTAATAATTTTTCTATTTTATTCTCTTTTTAATCTTTACTAGTACTTATTATCTCCTCTGTTTTCTTTGAGTTTAATTTTATTTTTAAATTTAATTTTATTTTTATTAGAGAATTGTTGATTTACAGTGTTGTGTCAATTTCTGCTGTATAGCATAGTGACTCAGTCATACATATATGTATTCATTCTCTTTCTCATACTATCTTCCATCATGTTCTATCCCAAGAGAATGTATATAGTTCCCCATGCTGCACAGTAGGACCTCATTTCTTATCCATTCTAATTGTAGTAGTTTGCATCTACCAACCCCAAACTTCCCATCCATCCCATTTCTTCCCCTCTCCCCCTTGGCAACCACAAGTGTGTTCTCAATGTCCCTGAGTCTCTTTCCATTTTGTAGAGAGGTTCATTTGTTCAATATTTAATGTTACACATGTAAGTTATATCATATGTTATTTGTCTTCTCTTTCTGACTTCATTTGTTATGAGAATCTCTAGTATCTGTGTTGCTGAAAATGGCATTATTTCTTTTTACGGCTAAGTAGTATTCCATTGTATATGTGTACAACATCTTTTTTCTTTTTAAATTTTTTTATTAAAGTGTAGTTGATTTATAGCATTGTGTCAATTTCTGCTATATAGCATAGTGACCCAGTCATTTATATATATGTATATATATATATATATATATACACACACACACACACATATATATGTATATATATGTGTATATTCTTTGCTTATACTGTCTTCCATCATATTCTATCCCAAGAGATAGTATATAGTTCTCTGTGCTGTACAGTAGGACATCATTGTGTATTCATCTACCAACCCTAGACTCCTCATCCATCCCACTCATCCATCCCACTCCCTTCCCCCTCCCCCTTGGCAACTACAAGTCTATTTCTGTTTTGTTGATAGGTTTATTTGTACCATATTTTATATTCCACATATAAGTGATATCATATGTAATTTATCTTTGCTTTCTGATTTACTTCACTTAGTATGAGAATCCCTAATTGCATTCATTTTGCTGCAAATGGCAGTATTTTCTTTTTTTATGGCTGAGTAGTATTGCATTAGTATATATACCACATCTTCTTAACCCATTCATCTGTCAATGGACATTTAGGTTGTTCCCATGTCTTGGCTATTGTGAATAGTGCTGCTATGAACATATGGGTGCACATATCTTTTTGAATTGTAGATTTGTTGAGACATATGCCCTGGAGTGGGATTGCTGGATCATATGGTAGTTCTATATTTATTTTTCCGAGAAACCACAAAATTGTTTTCCTTAGTGGTTGTACCAATTTACATTTCCACCACAGTGCAGGAGGGTTCCCTTTTCTCCACACCCTCTCCAGCATTTGGTATTTGTAGACTTGTCAATGATGGCTATTCTGACCTGTGTGAGGTGGTACCTCATTGCAGTTTTGATTTGCATTTCTCTGATAATAAGTGATGTTGAGCATTTTTTCATGTGCATGGGCATCAGTATATGCTCTTTGGAGAAATGTTTATTTAGGTCTTATGCCCATTTTTCAATTGGGTTATTTGTTGTTGTTGTTGTTGTTGAGTTGTACATGTTTGTATAATTTGGAGATTAGGCCTTTGTTGGTTGCATTGTTTGCAAAGATTTTCTTCCATTCTGTGGATTGTCTTTTTATTTTTTATTTTAATTTAATTTAATTTTGTCAGAGGAATATTTCATTAAAATCTGTCATTTTATTTTTTAATGATTTCTTTTTTTCAGAGCTACAACTGCTGGCCTATGCCACAGTCACAGCAATGCAGCACATCTGTGACCTACACTGCAGCTCATGTAAATGCTGGATCCTTAACCCATTGAGTGAGGCCAGGAATGGAACCTACATTGTCATAGATATTAGTTGGGTTTGCTACCACTGAGCCAAAATGGGATAGTGGGAAAAGAACCAAGGAAAGTCTAAGAGACCTCTGGGATAACATTAAACGTATCAAGATTTGAATCATAGGAGTTCCAGAAGGAAAAGAGAGAGAGAAAGGGCCAGAAAAAATATCTGAAGTGATTATAGCCCAAAACTTCCCTAATATGGGAAAGGAAACTCTCAATCAAGTTGAGGAAGCACAGAGCATCCCATACAGGAAAATCGCAAGGAGAAACACAGCAAGACACATACTAATCAAACTGATATCAATAAATATAAAGAAAAAGCTTTAAAAGCCACAAGGGAAAAGCAACAAACAATATGCAAGCCACAAGGGAAAAGCAACAAACAATATGCAAGGGAACCCCCAGCTGATTTTTCAGCAGAAACACTACAAGCCAGAAAGGAGTGGTAAGATATATTTGAGGTGATGAAGAGGAGGAACCTAGAAGCAAGAATACTCTGCTCAGCAAGGCTCTCATTTAGATTTGAGGGAGAGTTCAAAAGCTTCACAGACAAGCAAAAGTTAAGAGAATTCAGCACCTCCAAACAAGCTCTCCAACAACTATTTCTTTTCTTTTCTTTTTTTTTTTTGTCTTGTGTCTTTTTGTTGTTGTTGTTGTTGCTATTTCTTGGGCCGCTCCCGAGGCATATGGAGGTTCCCAGGCTAGGGGTTGAATCGGAGCCATTGCCACCGGCCTACGCCAGAGCCACAGCAACGCGGGATCCGAGCCGCGTGTGCAACCTACACCACAGCTCACGGCAACGCCAGATCGTTAACCCATTGAGCAAGGGCAGGGACCGAACCCGCAACCTCATGGTTCCTAGTCGGATTCGTTAACCACTGCGCCACGACGGGAACTCCTCCAACAACTATTTCTTTAAGGAACTTCTCTAAGCAGAAAAGGAAAAGCTGCAATTAGAAATAATATTATGAATGAAAAAGCTCACTGGCAAAAATAATATACAAGTACAAAATCACCCATTGACAAATATGATATCAAAACTAGTAAGCACAAGAGGAGAGAACAAATGCAGAACATTGAAAATGCATTTGGAATTAAGAGACCAGCAGCCCAAAACAATTCTCTACACGTAATAGATGTTTATATAAAAAATATGGTGGGAACCAGAAACAACAAAACTTTAATGGACACAGACATAAAAAAGAAAAGGCAATCCAAATACAACACTAAATATAGTTAAAAAATCATAAAAGAGGACGGAAAGGAAATAGACCAAAAACAACCAGCTAAAACAATTAAGAAAATGCAATAAGTGGTTAACGCAGTGGTTAAGGAATCTGACTAGGAACAATGAGGTTGCAGGTTCGATCCCTGCCCTTGCTCAGTGGGTTAGCGATCCGGCGTTGCCATGAGCTGTGGTGTAGGTCGCAGAGGCGGCTCGGATCCTGCTTTGCTGTGGCTCTGGCATAGGCTGGCAGCTACAGCTCCGATTCAACTGGGAACCTCCATATGCCTCGGGAGCGGCCCAAGAAATGGCAAAAAGACGAAAAAAAAAAAAAGTCACAAGAGACAAAGAGGGACATTACATAATGACCAAAGGATCAATCCAAGAAGTAGATATAGTAATTGTATATATACACATAATGTTTGTGGATATTCAGACAGCGAAAAATATTCAAGAAACACTTGGAAAAGAATAAAGTAGTAGGACTTTATGTAGGTTACCAAGTCTCATGATAAAACTACAATAATCAAAATATTATGGTCTTTAAGCAACAATGAACCAATACACCCGTGGAACAAAATATAGTATGTAAATACAAGAATACTTTCTCTGTGAAGATGGTATTGCACAGACATGGAGGAATGGTGGTCTTTAATAAATAGTATTGGGACATCTGGGTTTGCGCAAAGGAAAAAAAATGGAGCTAATTCCCATCTCATACTATTGTCAAGAACTGAATTCCAATTGTATTTTGAAACTGTATTTGTATTCTGGAAAACAAATCAAAAAATTTTCTTAGGAGGTAATGTTTCCCCATCTGAGCTCATTGACACCTTCCACATTTACTTCTCCATTTCCCTCACCACCACCCCAAGCTTCTCTCTCCCATGCATTGACCAGCTGCTTAACTGCCAAATCAAAGATTCATTTCAGTCCTTTCCCTACTTAATCTCTCCCCTTCACTCTTTTTTGAGCTCCTTGGGGACAGAAACTGTGTCTTCATCATAGTCATGTTTTCCTTCTCTAGCAGAGAGCAGGCAAATAACAAGGTCTCAGTTCTGTCTTTTTACGAAGCTGGTCTGAAGCATTCAGCTTTCCATGATAGCATCCACTCTCCTCCTCAATCTTAGCACCTTATGATTTTCTTCATTACTTTACAATAATGTCTCCCTCCCTTAAAAGTCGTCATCTTTACATGACCTTTGCTTCAGATTCTTATTCTCCACTCACTGTCGACTATTTCAATTGAAGCCATAGATCTATATCACTACCTATACTGTTGATAACGCCACAAATTCTTTTCTCTTTTAAAGACATGCATGGATTTCTAATCATTTCCGAACTTGATCTATATATATATACAGGTACCATGACACCTAAAATTCACCGTATTTTAAAAAATACTAAACGTACCCATAAGCACACCACTTCTAAAACTTCTTCTATTTGCAGTGTTCAGATGCAATGCTATCACTTGGTTACTCTACTTGGTTACTCAAGCCAGAACCATGGGACATATATTTTCAATAGGTCTCTTGATTTCATATACATCATTTCCTTCTTGGAATATTGCAGCTGGTTTCCCTGTTTCTGGTCATGCTCTGTTCTTACCCATTGCCCTCACCCCTTCTAGAGTGCTCATTTCTCAGTGCGTGCTTAATTGGTTCAGTACCCTCTGTCAGTTTCTCCCCATTGCTTACAGAATCAGTTGTGAGCTTTTCGGCAAGGCATACCTGATCTTCCTTATGATCTCAACCTGCTTGGTCCTCTAGCATAATTCCTTGTCTGTTCTACAAATTCACACTGTGAAACAGCCTCACTAAACTATATACACTTCTCTCTTGCAATGTTACTTTATTTTCCCTTTTCTCTTGACCCATATGCCTCCTCACTTCAATTCATCCTCCAACCCACGATGACTATCATCACGTCCTCCATGAATGGATCCCGTAAGGCTGCACATTGTGTTACATATATCCCTGCATCATAGCAATTACTGCATTGATTTATAACTATTTATATATCAACATCAGCGTTATGGCCTGTGGTCTCTCAAGGAAATTATGTTTACATTCTACATGTGTATGAGAACTAGTATGATGTAGTTTGAGCATCTTTTGAGGGAAACAGATGATAATTTAGTTACTTGTTCTGTAAGCAGAGATAAACACTTGTATCAGATATTTAATTTATCTAATTCTTCTGTAAAGTTTTAAGTAAAAATGGGATAAAGCAAGATGGAAAATATTTATGCAGTGTCTGGCACAGATAAGGCTTTTAATAAGTGATAGCTGTACCATTACTGGTATCATTACTATTGTTATTGTTTAATTCCCCAGCCAATCTCAATATTGTCTGGTTCCTATTAGATATTAAGTGTGTTTGATTATATATATATATATCTATCTATCTATCTAGAGACTGGTGTTGATATTGGTTCTACTTAATAAATACTGGACTCCAAATAACTTTATTTATTTATTTATTTTTTGGTCTTCTGTCTTTTTAGGGCTGCACCTGCAGCATATGGAGGTTCCCAGGCTAGAGGTCCAATCAGAGCTGGACTTACACCACAGCCACAGCAAGGTGGGATCCAAGCCACATCTGTGACCTACACCACAGCTCAGGGCAACACCGGATCCTTAACTCACTGAGCGAGGCTGGGGATCAAACCCGCAACTTCATGGTTACTAGTCGGGTTCATTAACCACTGAGTCACTATGGGAACTCCCCAAATAACTTTTAAAATAAGTCTTTTCAAACGGTAGGCATTTACTAAATCTTGGGTTTTTCTGTGATCTTTTGCTTCTTTGGAAAAGATGCAAATTTGATTTCCTCACTTATTTCCATTCACACTTTTATAGACAGTAATAAATGTATAGAGTCTATATTTGGATTAGATTAAAGATTTTATTTAACAGAGTTTCAAGAAGTTAAAGGTGAAAATAAGCCCAGTATGATATACTCAATTCTTCTGAGCAGAAATAACGTTAAAATATTATGTACTGTGCAAAAACTAAGATTACAGCTCTCCTGTTTAATATTTGATTGTGTCTGATTATAAAACATTCAGGATCTATTAATAAAATATGTGATATATTTGTAGATTTAGTTTTTTAATTATTTAAAAGGAACTCTGGTGTGGCAGCACCATTATGTAAATATAATAAAGTAACTATAATGATGCCTGAGCTACTGAAGATAAAGACTTAGCATTATCTTTTTGGTATTTATGGCATTTATCATTAAGCTTGGTGGCCAATATGACAGTGGCCATACTTACTATGGCTGCTTTGGGTTCTAATGATGACCTCATTATGAATGTCAGTGAATGCATAGTCCAAATTATTAGATATTCTATAAAACGCACTTTCCTAAGCACATTAGAAATATCTTACTTCTGCACCATGAAGTTTCCAAGTAAAACCAGCAAAACAATGCCAAAAGACCTTTGTTTACTAAAAAATGAAACAGAATTTCAAATAAATCAATAAATGACACCAAGTGTTTCAACCTCCACAATTTAAAAAATTGATATCCTGTGGTTTTAGATAAGTTTTAAGTTTACAGTTTTAAGTTTAAATTGAGCAGATTGTTCAGAGAATTCCCATATACCTCCTTTCTCCCATGCTCAGTTTTTGCTGTTACTAATATCTTGCATTACCGTGTGGCAATTGTCTCCATAGATGAACCAATATTAATCCATTGCCACTAACTAAACTGCATACTTTACATTAGGATTCATGCTGCAGAAAATCCTACAGTTTTGACAGACATATAATGGTACATATCTACCATCACATCATCACCAGCATCACATCAACATTCACTTGCCCTGAGGATGGGCTGTCCCTGGTTGAATCGTTAGGCTGGTATTTCCCTATTTGGGATGTTTCATTTTCAGCCCATCTCCGTATTTCTACTACGGAATCATGAACACATGGAAAGGCAGGGCAAACTCTGTTATTTCTGAGATTGCATTCAGGCTTAGGTCAGTTGTATTTTTGGAGGCATCTCCACTGATCTAAGGTGATTTGTAGGATTTCTCTTTCCAACGGCTGTTCCTCCTAACCAGGGATTCTGAGACTGGAGCCTCTTTCAGGACCCCCTTTTGGCTGCCATGATTCCTGTATAGTCAGCCCTTGGGGATTTTGGTTTCCACTTTTTGACATTCTTCCAGGGTCTCATTCTGAGTAATTATTGCGGATATAAAAAAGGACACAGGAACATTATCTCTGGGCAGAAGAAAAGTCACAGGTGGTTACCTTAGCATTGTCCATTTTATATCACTGGCCATTTCCAGGTTTAAAGAAAAAGAAGTAACATCCTCTGTGCATATCTACCATCTACTCCACTCTGCCTGCACCACTAAGGCATAAAGCACATAAGCAAGCAGTTTCGTCTTCTGCTCAAGATGTATGTTACCAAGCAAGGCAATCAGGACATCACCCTTTCTTAGTCTTTTTATCCCTGTGAAATCTGAGCAATTTTGCATTTCAAGGAGGATAAGGGGTTTGTAGGCTATGTGCAAAGCCAACTTCTTGGGACAAACACTTGTTATCATGCAGCTCTTCAGGCTTCACCAAATATCTAAAAACTTGGTTCACCCTCTGAGCTGTCTTGACATCCAGGATGAAGCCCAGATAATGGTCAAAAATGTCTGAAACACCAAGGCAGTGGAGACCAGATTTGAGATCTCCCGGACAACTCCAAATATTTGAGTGGTGTTCTCTGAGTAATGATCTAACAGCTAGAACCCTCCCAAACACACTTACTGCAAGGCATCCACAGTGATCATCAGAAACTCATGGGCAGGTTCTTCTCGTGTTCGTGGAATCCAGTAACCATTGTTTTGGGGTCTGAATAATGCTCCAACATAAAGGAGTGCCTGGGTAATGTAAGCTTGTATAGCACACAGCATGCATAATGTCTGATTCTGACAGTTTGTCCAGTGCTGCCGGGACAGCATAGAACTGGCCAGGAGTGGGGTGTGTGAAGGACTCTGTAGCACTGCATTCACATAGCAGTATTTCTCCATGATCTGAAGTCAGCCCTCGCCACATGAACTCTATTCCAAATCAGAAGTTTCATTGTGAAAAAACCTACTGAAACAGGAGCCAAATAGCATGCAGGCTGACATTGTCTGTAATGTCGGTGATAGTTTCTCATGTAGAAGGGGGTCCCCAATGGACAACAGTACTGTCTGCTTTTGACCAAGAAGATTTGTGGTTTACAACACTGCACTGTATACCATATACAAACTTACCACGAGGAACCTAGATATCCTCTGTTACCTTAGAATTGACCCACATGATCCGCTGCACCCTTTACACCTGATATCCCTGCCAGTATTCACAACTTAACTCCATTCTCTGTAAGTTTGTAATTATTTATGTGACCTTAAATATGTTTATTATTTTTTTGTTGGTTTGTTTTTTATATTCCACATATGTTTGAAGTCGCACATTATCTGTCTTCTCCATTTGATCATATAATTTTCATTGTTGGAGAAAATGGCAAGATTTTATCTTTTATTGCCTGAATTGTAGTCCATTGGATAAATACAAGTTTGTCTTTATCTATCTTCATCAAGGAGCATTCTGCTTTTTTTTTCTTCTGGGAGTTTTACACTACACTAGCAGAAGACTTCAAATACCTCAAAGGATAAGAAATATCTCCATGTAACCAGGTAGGATGGTAGGAAAAAAGAGAAAGAGCCCAGCGATGAGCACAGCCCACCCCCCTAAAATACCACTGCAGTAACACACTGCATTCACGACCAAAAGCTCCAGAAGCCAAACTCCCCACCACGCTGATTCTAGAAAATGGCACCTCCAAGATTCAAGCCAAGTGTCTGGGTCCAGAGTTTATATCCAAACAAGCAAAGGGCACTCTGACCCCAGATGGACTGTCAAACTCTCTAATCACTGGGCAATCAGACAGGAATTTTGTGATGGCAGAACTAATGTCTCCTCTCTGGTTGAGGCAAATAGTGCCAGAGTTGGAGGCACCACATACCTATATGCACATGTCTTGGAACTTCCTTGGGCTTCCACCAATCTATCTCCAACTATGTATCTGAGGCTGGAGATGTGGCCAGGGAGCTACAGAGTGGATCTGCTGGTGATCTGGCGCCATCTGGTGGACATATGCTCTAACAGTCATTCTCAGCCTGGCCTCTGCCTTTCACAGCAGAACCCTGGTCTGCCCTGGCCTGGGACAATTGCTAGCGTGATTTCTTTTCTTCTCTCTTTCTCGGCACACGGAAATACATGTCAGGTGGGGATATGACTATCTCAAAGTTAGCCAGGGCTCTCGCCCCACCTGAAAGCATTATACTCCCTGAAATCAGAGACCCCACTTGTTAAGTCCATTGAGTCAGCTTTTAATCAATCAGCACCCTTCAGCCCTGGCCTCAAGTCAAGGACCTCCCAGGCATTACTCACTTTACCTTGATTTAGGTGGGTTCCTTGACACAGGGGTCCTGCAGGTGAGGAAGAGGCTCAGGTGGAGAGAAGGAAGGAGGTTGTGTAGCTCTCTGGAGAGAAAGAGCCCAGGGATGAACACAACCAGCCCCCTAAAATACCAATACATGTCCACATTGCATTCATGACCAGAGGCCCAGCTTTCCAGGCACCAAACTCCCCACCAGGCTGATTCTAGAAAATTGCACCTCCAAGATTCGAGCCAGGTGTTTTTGGGTCCAGAGTTCTGCCTCCAAACAAGCAAAGGACACTGAGACCTAAGACAGCCTTTCAGGAGTTCCCATTATGGCTCAGTGGTTAACAAACCCAACTAGTATCCATGAAGACACAGGTTCAATCCCTGGCCTCGCTCAGTAGGTTAAGGATCTGGCATTGCCATGAGCTGTGGTGTAGATCAAAGATGTGGCTCAGATCCTGCATTGCAGTGGCTGTGGTGTAGGCCGGTGGCTACAGCTCCGATTCGACCCCTAGCCTAGGAACCTCCATATGGCAGGGGTGTGGCCCTAAAAAATAAAAAAATAAGAAAATTAAAAAAAAGACAGTCGGTCAAACTCTCCAATCATTGGAAGTCCTGGCCAGCCAGAACTAAATTTTGCATGTGATATCCCCTTTCCAAGTTGAGGCAAAATTAAGCCAAATGGTCAGAGGCACCATGGACCCCAACACAAGGCTCTGGGCACCTCTTTGTGGTTCCTCCATCTCATCTCCAACCACTTCTCCGAGCCTGGAGATACAGCCAGGAGCAGCAGAGTGGATCTGCTGGTTCTCTGGTGCCATCTAGCAACCATCTGTGCTAACAACTTTCAGACTCCCCAGCTGTTCTAGGGTCTGCACTGACCTGGAGCACTTCCCAGCATCATCTACTTCCTCCTCTCACTCTCAGTGCACTGAAATGCCCTACAGCCAGGGTATAACTTTCTCAAAGTCAGCCAGGGCACTTACCCGCCCTATACCACCCCACTCCCTGAAATCACTCAGTCACCCCACTTTTTAAGTCATATGAGCAGGCTAAATTTCAACCAGCATTCTTTAGCCCTGTGACCCAGCTTTAAATAAATAACCCCCTAACTTTATGCATGTGACCAGATTTTAGTAGGTTTCCCCCAAAAGGAGGTGGAGGAGAGGTGGAAGAGGCTTGATTTAAAGAGATGGAGGAAATTGGCAAGAACTCTCAGGAGAAAAGGAACAGGGATGTCCACAGGGACGCTTGAGCTGGCTGGAAGTCCCATCAGATGCTAAAAACAGAAATATGTCCCTACTGTGAGGTGAGGTGACTTGGGCCAGAGAGTCAGAGGTATTTTGCAAATAACCTCAACACTCTGGGCACCTCCTGGGGGTTCCATCAACCCATCTCCAACTGCATGGCTGAGCCTGGAGGTGTGGCCAGGGAGCTGCAGAGTGGCTCTGCTGGTGCTCTGGCTCCATCTGGTGGCCGTATGCTCTAACAGCAACTCCCGTTTCCCTCCGCAGTCCCTGGGGCTGCACTGGCCTTGGGCACCTGCCAGCACCTCCTCTCTTTTTAACCTATATGAAATAAACTACAGGTGGGGGTATGATTTTTCTCAAAGTCGGCCAGGGCATTCACCCCACCCAACACCACCCCAAGCCCTGAAATGAGTCAGCCAACCCACTTTTTAAGTCACGTGAGCAGGCTTAAACTCAATCAGCACCCTTCAGCCCTAGGACCCAGGTTTAAGTCAACAAACCCACAAAACTTTATACATGTTACTGGGTTTTAAGTAAGTTCCAAACAACAGGGGTTTTATAGAGGAGGAAGAGGCTCACATGGCAAGAGAAGCAGGAATTTGGGAAGAACTCCTGAGAAAAAAGGCACAAGGATGAGCAAAGCCTGCTCACTAAAATGCCACCACTTTTACAGTATTATGAGCACAAGTCCAGCTTTCCAACCGCCAAACCCCACACAAACCTGATTCTTGAAAACTGTAGGCCAAGATTCAACCAGGTATTTCTGGGTACAGAGTTCGGCTCCTGGAGAATCAAGAAACAGACCCCAGACAGCCTGTCAAACTCTCTGACTACTGGGCCTCCTGACCAGGCTCAAAATGACACACAGTTGTGAAGACAGAGCTATATACCCTCTGTGAGGTGACGCCGTTTATGTCAGAGGCGGCCAGTAATTAACCCCTGCTCTCTGGGCATGACTTTGGGGTTCTGCTTACCGCATCACGAACGGGCATCTCAGAGCCTGGAGGTGTGGCCAAGAAGCAGCATGTGGGCTCTGCTGGTGCTCTGGCGCCCTCTAGTGGCTGTTCCCTCTAACAACTCAGAGCCCTTCCTTTTGCCTCCCTGCTCAAAACCAGGGTCTGCACTGGCCTGGAGCATTTGGCAGCTTGATTTCCTTCCTCCTCTCTGAGTAAGAACAATCAGGTGCCCTACAGGGGGTGGGTGGTATTTCTCTGAGTCTCCCACTGGGCACTCAGACCTCCCTATTCAACAATACTAATTTTATTTTTTTAATTTTTAATTTTTAAAAAATTTTTTATTTGGGGAAAGCCAGCAATACTAATTTTAATCAATAATCCGAACCATCTTTTAGTCACCTGTCTTTAAATAAATCACATACACCCCTTAATTCTCGCGACCTGGTTTTAGGTCAGCATCTTCCCTCAGGGTCAATGCCAGGAGCAAGAGGCTCAGATAGAAAACAAAGAAGAAACCTTGGAAAGACTCCTGATAGTTCAGAGGGATGGGAACAGCCTGCCAACCAAAGTACCAGAGCAATTATACAATGCTCCCCACCAGCGGCCCAGCTTTCCAGATGCCAAATCCCAGGAAAGGCTGATTCTACAAAACTGCCAGTTCAAGATTCAAGGCAGGTATTTCTGGGTCCAGGGTCCTCACTCTAGAGAATCAAAGAGCAACCAGGTCCCAGAAAAAAAAAAAAATTGAAACTCTCTGGACACTGGGCTACCCACAAAGGCTGGATCTGTCCATCAGATGCTTAGGACAGAACTATGTCCCCTCTGTGAGGTGAGGCAATTTTTACAGGGTCGGGGCACCCTGTAATCAACCCCAACTCTCTGAGCACCTTCTTGGGGTTCCACCACCCCATCTTCAACCCCATCCCTGAGCCTGGAGGTGCAGCCAGGGAGCTGAAGAGGCTCTGCTGTGCTCTGGCGCCATCTTGTGGCCATTTGCTCTAACACCAACTCTCAGCCCTTCCTCTGCCTCCCACAGCAGGACCCAGCACTGCCCTGGTCTGGGGCACGTGCCAGCCCTCCTCTCCCTCTCAGTGCATTGAAATGCCCTACAGGCAGCTGTATGACTTTCTCAAATTCTGTCAGAACACTCACCCCACCCTACATTACCCCACACTCTGAAACCTGTCAACCAAACTGCTTTTAAGTCATGTGAGCAGGCTTAAAATCAATCAGCACCATTCAGCCCTATTATCCAGCTTTAAATAAGTAATACCCCAAACTTGATCCACATTACCAGATTTTAGGTAAATTCCCCCAAGTAGGGCTCGGGGGGAGGAGGAAGAAGCTCAGATGGAAAGGGAAGGGGGGGCGTTTGGGAGAGATCTTGAAAGAAAGGGCGCGGGAATGAGCATAGCCCCCCTCCAAACACCAAGTCCTTAGCTAGACTTCAGCTGCCCCCTAAATAAGGCCCTGGGCTGTCCCTGCCAGCTTGATGTCACTCCTCCTCTCTTTCTAACCTACATGAATAAACTACAGGTGGGGGTATGATTTTTCTCAAAGTCGGCCAGGGCATTCATCCCATCCTACACCAACCCCAAGCCCTGAACTGAGTCAGCCAACCCACTTTTAAGTAACATGAGTAGGCTTAAACTCAATCAGCACCCTTCAGCCCTAGGACCCAGCTTTAAATCAACAAACCCACAAAACTTTATACACGTTACTGGGTTTTAAGTAAGTTCCAAACGACAGGGGTTTGATAGAGGAGGAAGAGGCTCACATGGCAAGAGAAGCAGGAATTTGGGAAGAACTCCTGAGAAAAAGGGCACAGGGATGAGCAAAGCTCACCCACCAGAATGCCACCACTTGCCTCTAAACTGAAGGCCTGCATGTCCTTAGCTAGACTTAACTTTCCCCTAAATAAGGCCCTGGGCTGTCCCTAACTATGGGCCTGAGATGTCCCTAACTAGACTTAAGTTGTCCCTAACGAAGGCCCTACACTCTCCCTAACTGAGGCCATGAGCTGTGCCTAACTAGACCTATGCTATCCCTATTTAAGGGCCTGCTCTGTTCCTAACTATGGCCCCGACCTCTCTCTGAGACCTTACACTGTTCCTAACTAGACTTAAATACAATAGGACTGAGGTCCTACAAGAAGAGACTAGGACACAGGCACAGGGGAGACCACATGAAGACATGGCTGCATGCCAAGGAGAGAAGCCTCAGTCTGCAGACACCTTGATGGCCGATAGCATCCAGGACTAGGAGACAGGTCTGTTGTTCCAGTGCCTGGTCTGCGGTGCTTGTTGTGGCAACACTGAGCAGACTCAGACGCAGGGTAAATCAGGTCTCAGACTGGATAGGGCCCACGCGCCATTCCCCTGTAGGTGAGTTACAGGAGCCTCAGGAGCTGAGGAGGGGGCCCCCCGAGGAGAGCACAAGAGAGAAGAGGTCAGGCACTAATGCGACTGCACTCATGTTACACGGGCCTGATCCACATGCGCACGGGATGGTTTTGTCCTGTATGTGCACCCACGTCAGTCTGCACTGCGCATCTTTGGCTTCACCACCTTCTCTGAGAACATTAGCTTAACCTGCTGTGGGACACCTCCTACGGGACTTGCAGAACCAGAAAGCATTCCAGAGCTCCTGCCCATGTGTAGTCACATTGCACAGGACCCAGAGACTGTGCGCTAGCATCCTGGCGACCCTGCTGCAGCAGAGCCGCACAGCTCCCACCACAACCCAGTGATCCCTTTACCTGCTCAGGGCTGCCCTGCACCTCCCAGCCTTCCTGTCCCCTGCAGCTGGGGCACAGCATCTCCTGTTACCAAGGGGAAGAGGCGGAGGTGGTGAGGGCCTTGGCCAACCTGTGTCACTGCTCCCCATTCTAGAAGGCGAAGGTCTGTCTTCTGAGGCTGCTTCTGACTGAACATGGGCATAGGTTTTCCCTGGATTGGAGGAACAGAACTGGTCCTGCCCAGCCTAAAAATAAGTCTAATTGTCACCAGGCTTCAGCCCCAGTGCTTGTATCCTTGTGTTAGTATCATCTAAAGCTGGGGGGCCTCGAGTCCTTTACTAATGAAGTTGACAAGGCAGTTAAGGAGGCAAGGCCTGAAGATGAGCAGGAGGTTAACAGTGGGCCAAGAAATGGATGAAACCAAGTTAAACTAGAAAGGCTCTGTTTGACCATTTTCCAGATTGAGCTTGGATCAGGATGTTTTGTGGTATGTCTTTGTAAACTTTGAGCTTACTCATATATCTATTTTTATGTTTACCTCAATCTGACCAGAGTTTTTGACATGCATGTGGTGGGTTTTATTAATAACCATGCAGAATTTCCCTTGCTCGGCCAGGAGATAGTCAAGAGCTAGCCTGTTGTCAAGCACAATATTTTCTACTGAGTCCAGAGATATATGGGGTCCTCATGTTTTTAGGAAAGTCTTCAAGGGCCCATGTGAGATTTCATACAGCGATTTCATGGGTTGCAGGACCCCCCGGTGGCCGCCCGTCTAAAAGCATTCCCTCCTCCTGCCAGAATGAGTCTTATTGCCCTTTTATCTTGGGCTGGGTGATATTATGAATGATTATACCTATATTCCTAGAACTTAGCCAGCCTAGCATGCATTGTGCACAAACTGGGCATCATCTAAGCAAGGGTTAGCTAGACCCCATCCCAGAGGAGTTAGGGCTGTTCTGATGGGGCAATTGATTTATTCCTGGGCTCCAAAGGAACAGGTACCCAGAGGGAAGTGTTGCCTGTTGCACTTCTAAGGAGTTGAACCATATTCATAAGAGGCTAGCCCAAGAAGGGGGGCCCTTTCAGTGTGGGAAGAGAAGCCCATCTGCATAGTGGGGGTCACTGGGGGATTGTTGACTGGTGGCTTTTTCCACCAGTCAAGTATATGTTAAGTATATGGAGGGCCATATACTAAACACCAGACAGGCTACATCTTCCCTTTCCAATAAATACATTCCCTGTCTGGTCCCTGTGTGAATTCATGGAGTCAGTGCAGAGGGCACCAATGGGAAGATTTCCATAGAAGTCAATCCTTGGACATATAAATTGTGAGGTAATGGAAGAAGCATTGATCAGAGTCCAGAGCAGCTGCAGGGTGTTATTACAAGATTCTCACTTTGGTAGGGGCTTTAGATGGGGCAGTGGCAGTGAGATCGGTTAGAGAGATGGCACTTTAGAGCGAGTGCTTTGTATTTATTAGAGATAGTAATGCAGGGTGAGGTCCAAGCAGGTAAGCTACATTAGGGATGGGACATGAACTTCAAGAGGGGTAAGTTCAGCAGACTTGGGAGCCAGGGTGAGAGTGAGGTTGTCATTCTTAGGGGTAAATTGTAATAGCTTTAATCCATAGAAATCACTGTGTGGGTGGGGGTGATGGACCAGCCCTGGGATAACTTTTGTCCATGGGCTACAATCCTGGAGAAATTTGCAATTGTGTTAACTTCCCATTCTGCATGAACAATTGTAAAAGATAGAGCAGAGAATATAAGAAAGAATAGTCAATAATGGCTACTCATCCTGCTTTCTGTATTAATATCCAGCAGGGGCAGATGAGATGTTTGCCAGAAGATGGAATCTGGCAGAACAGTAGAAGCCAAATAAAGCGATAGCAATGGTAAGGCTGAATACTAAGCCTGTCCACCACATTACTTATCTGTTGACACTTTCGTCATTTTTTTTGGGAGGGGGGCTTTTTGCCTTTTCTAGGGCCACTCCTGTAGCACATGGAGGTTCCCAGGCTAGGAGTCTAATCGGAGCTGTAGCCGCTGGCCTACGCCACAGCCACAGCAACGCGGGATCCGAGCTGCATCTGCAACCTACACCACAGCTTACAGCAGTGCCAGATCCTTAACCCACTGAGCAAGGCCAGGGATTAAACCTGCAACCTCATGGTTCCTAGTCGGATTCATTAACCACTGAGCCAAGATGGGAACTCCCAGATACTTACGTCCTTTTGAAAAGTAACTTCAGGCCTGGGACAGGTTCACAAGTGGGTGGCTCAGTAACTTCTTTTTCAAGCATAGGTTCTATCTTCACTCTGGTGTGATGGGGTCATGGGGTTATTCCCTGTAATTTTAGGGCAGAATGAGTGGTCAAGATGGCTAGATAAGGTCCTATCCATGTGGAGGTTAACTGGTCATGTAGATTTCCAGCCTTCCAGGTTTTCAAATAAACCCAGTTCCCAGGGGAGAAAGGATGTACAACCATGTCAGAAGGGGAAGGTGGTTCTGGATTGCTGTATGGTGCAAAGCTGTGAGTATTTTCCCCTCTCTAGTCAGAATCATTACCACTGAGTCACAACAGGAACTCCTTGTCTTATTTACTTTTATTCTCCTACAAAGACAGCAACTCCCAGGCAAGTCTTTTAAACCTAAATATTTGCTTACTTTCCTCATCCAAGGGAAGCCATGGAACTATCGTGTTTATTTTTGGCTGAGGACAATCTGTATCACTGCTTCCCACCTGGAATGAAACACAGAGGTGATGCTGAGAAAGTGAGGTATCCTTACTCAGTAAGTTGACTTTACAGGGGCGGAATTGAGGTGGTTTCTATGTTGCACTACAAGCTGGAATAATCTTCCTAATGAAAAACTTGAATGCTGAGAAGAAATCTCTGGCTGCTGTGTTGATAGGGGGTTGATGGCAGGCAGCAGATGGAAGCAGGTGGACACTTTGGGGTTGCTGAGCTAACCAGGAGCAGTAAGAGGGTGGCTTGGACTTAGAGCCATGGCTGTGGCACTTGGGAGGGAACTGAGCCCAGGAATGTGTAGGAGGGTGACTGTCCAGGAGTGAGGGAGCAGAAGGAGGGAGGGATACACCTTGGGCCTCCCTGAGCATCCTCCTCTCTTCCCTGCCCAGGGCCTCTGGACCAGGCTGGTGATGCTGGGTTCCTGAATGGCCTGGCCTTCTGTTGTCACTTCAGATCCAGCAGGTGGGGAGCCTGGATGAGGTGGTATCTGGGACTCACCTCTACATCCATCCAGTCTTGCTTGTACAGTTCTTCGGCTTCCTGAATATCTATGAGCCTGAGAGCTGTGTACAGCTGAGGAGGTAAGGGCTTCCAGGGGAGGATGGGCTTCCTGAGAGCAAAGGGGCCAAGGGTCCAGGGCCTGCATCCTAGTCTGGGCAGTTGAGGTCCCCACCCTATTTATTACCAAGACTCCTTTGGGAATCCTTCAGTCCTCCTTGATTCAATCTTCTCTTTCTTGTGTGATGCTAAGGTCCAAGATGTGTATAAATTCCTCCTCCAGTGGATTGGTGAATGGACACCTGCCTTCCATGCCCTTCCCACTCCCCCTCGGTGCTGGGGGACCAGGACCTTTTCCTGACCTGTCTCTCTCTGCTCTATTCCCACTCAATCCCATCTACCAGACCACCTGTCCCCACGTTCCCCTTTAACATCAGCTGCTGGGTAAATAGGCCTTCTCCAGCTGGTCTGCCTTTTCCTGGCACAGACATCTATTTTTTTTTTTTAATTTGCTTTTTAGGGCTGCAGGTACGGCATATGGAAGTTCCCAGGCTAGGGGTCAAATTGGAACTGTAGCTGCCAGCCTACACCACAGCCAAAGCAACACAGAATCTGAGCCATGTTTGTTACCTATACCACAGCTCATGGCAACTCCGGATCCTTAACCCACTGAGCGAGGCCAGGGATTGAACCTGTGTCCCCATGGATACTAGTCAGGTCCGTTACTCTGACCCACAGCAGGAACTCCCCAGACATCTATTCCACTAGTTCTGTTTCTCTTTTAGAACCTTAACTAATACAGATTTTGATGCCCACGATGGTTCTAGAGGAACAGAATCTTAAAGATGAGTTTTCTGTATAGGTTCTGGGTTTTCTGGAATTGCCCATCTGGTAGAATTAGTTGGAAAGGCATTAATGACTCTGTGGCCAATGGTAAAGAGGATACAGGTAGAGATACACAAATCATCCTCATTAGATATTGCCATCCAAATTTTTATAAAAAGCAAGTTTCTGCTGACCATATAGTTGATACCTTGTAACTTTTTAGTTAAACTAAAGAGTATGGTAAGATTGGGTGGTTGCTCCTAGCTACACTGGAGAAAATGGGCAAAGGAATAGATTCCTAACCAAAACTACACATAACATACCAGAAAGCTTCTCTCTCTAACCTGAAAGATCTTTGTTTTCTGTAGTCACAGCCTTCAGGAAGGGCTGAAGTTTTTGAAAACTAAACCTGGGGTTTTACCCTGTCAGTGTCTGAATTATGGTGAAAATTGAATTCCCAATCTTCTGTAGAAGTGTGAGCATTGATTGGGAAGTTGATAGGAGCCTGAAAATTGGAATGGGGACATGTGGGAAGATGCCAGTAAACCTGGAGACATCAAATCCCTACATTCATCTGAGTTTTCTTTGCCAATAGCTGAATATATTTGTTCCAATTATGCATTCCAGAACAAGAAAAATAACCTTAGGATATGTTTGGGTTTATAGCACCAGCTAGATGGCAATAACAACAGGTCTGTGGTAAGGTTCTCCAGGAGACTGTATATGCTATGAATCAATGCCCAATATATGTTGCTGTTTCTTTTATAGCAAAAGGGCACATTCCAGGAATCGAGGGAGGGAAACAGGTGTGGCACCACTCATGATTATTATGCCCACTGATCCTATCAACAAAATGTTTGCTTCCTGTCCCTGCAATCTTATGAGCTGTTAGCCTAGAGAACTTAGTTCCAGAGGGAGAAATACTTTCGCCAGGAGACAGAATAATGAAAACATTGACCTAGAAGTTAAGATAAGACTGCAATCTGGCCACTTTAGGCTCCGCATGCCTCTGCATCAAAGCAGTTACTGTACTGTATTGATCCGGGATACCAAAGTAAAATTGGTGGGTTCCTCACCACTGAAGGTGACGAGGAGAATGTTCAATATGGAGTAGATACCTCAGGCAACTCTTAGAACTACCATGCCTTGTCATTAAAGTAAATGGGAAAATGCCACAATGCAATTCAGGCAGGCTAGTGATTGCTCAGATCCTTCAAAAGTGAAGGTTTGGGTTATGCCACCAGGCAGAGAACCATGACTAGTTGAGGTGCTGTCTGAGGGCAAAGAGACAATGGAATGAGTGGTGGAAGAGGGTAGTTATAATCGCTTTTTATGGCCTGGTGACCAGTTGCAGAAACAAAGACTGTTTAATAATTATGAGTATTTTTCATTATTTTATTATGAATATGACTGTGTGTGAATGTTTGTGTGTTTCAGGTACTTTTCTTCCTATTCTTTTTCCATTTACATATAACATAAAATGTACCAATAGTGGTTAACTTTACATCACAGCATTATAGCTCCAGGATATCAGGGAGAAGAGTGAACACCATCTGATGGCTTTGCAATGTCTTGAAGGTACACTTTTCAATTATACTCAGGATAGTGGGCAGAAGTATGATTTAACACAGTTTTTATTTGCAGATTAAGTATGGTTCCAGGGATGCATATGGATGCCAAGTGGAAGGGGTAGACGGTGATGCCTAGTTTGTTGTGTCAAATTGGATAGTTAACTTGTAGCAGCCAGTTACTCAATTAAACCAAAGTCCAGGGTTTGCTGTGAAGATCTTGTATATATGATTAACATCCACAATCCACTGAATTTAAGAAAAGCATATTTCCTCAGTAATCTGGGAAGGCCTAATGCACTCACTGAAAAGGCCTTAAGAGCCAAGTTCTAGAAGCTGGGAAATGCAAGAAAAGACAGTCTCCGTTAGAGCTTCTGCAACACCTTGGTTGTGGCTCTGTTAAATCCATTTCAGATTTCTGATCTCCTAAATTGTAAGATTATAAATTTGTGTCATTGCATGTCAGTAGGTTTCTGGTGAACTATTATAACAGAAAGAAGAGATTCCGAGAAGGCAGACAAGCAGGCAGAAGGGAAACAAGGCAGGGAGAGGGCAGACTGGCTGGAACAGGCAGGTGATGAGGAGTTAGCAGGACAGTCAGAGACACAGGTGTGTAGGAGAAAGGCAACAGAAAACCAAGCAGGAAGCCTCGGAAAGGGTTAGGGAGTCTGAGAGGAAGGAAGTAGATGAAGTAGGCTGGCAGCTGGGCAGAAAGAAAGCAGAAAGTGGGCAGAGAGGCAGGCAGGGAGAGTGATAGGAAGAAAGGATGGCAGGGAGGAGGCCCCCAATGTTTGTCCTTGTCCCCTCAAAGGTTAGGGGAGCTTCCTGAGATACAGGTGGATACCATTCTTGGACTTCAACACAACTCTTCTTAGTGGGATAGGGACCCTGGAGGCATCCAGTGCCAGCTCAAAACGGAGTAGGGTCAGGGCCACAGCCACCTTCATCTCATTCATGGCAAACTGCTTCCCGATGCAATTCCTGGGCCAGGGAGGGAAAATGAGAGGGCAAGTGATATTTAAGCCTGTTCTGAGCTGGGCAGGCTTTGGCCACTGAGCCCTGGCCAGAAACATGTGCCCCAGCCCTGACACCTTTTCCTAACAGGTCACACTTGCCTTGCTGTGAAGCCTTGGTCCACTCTCCCCCTGACCTTTGACAAAGCCCAGCTCTCTCCAGGACCAGCTCCTCACTCCTACTTCTGCTCATAGCCCCAGGAAATCCTTTGGGGAGGGTCAGCGCTCTAAGCCACAGAGTCAAGGGGATCACTAAACATGAATTAGTACTTTGTTCACTGGTCTACAGGCAGTTTCTGGTTTCAGGCCAGGCCCTTTTGGGGGTAGGGTGGGCCACATTCTCAGTCCCTCATCATCTACAAGGACATACAGGGACTCTGATCCCAAGATAGGACTAGATAGAGTTGTGTAAGGAAGTCAGAATGGCAACTTACTAGAGGGGCCAGGCAGATAGCCCGGAGGCTTCCTGGAGGGGCTAAGGGTTAGCAACCCTCAACCTGTTGGACCATTTGTCTCCCAGTCCCAGAATTATGGATTCAGCCTCCTGCCTCCTCTTAGCTCCTCAGTCAATGCACTTCTAAAGCCTTCCCATTCTTCTGCAGAAATGTCCCTCTTCTAGAGCCTTCCCATTCTTCTGCAGAAATGTCCCTCCTGGCCAACCCTGGGTCTCCTCACCCAGCTGCTTCTGTGTCCTTGCTTCCCATCCATCTCCTGAAGGCATCACAGCTCCAGCCCTGCCATCACAGGGACGACACATCCGAATGCTCAGCTGGCATCAAAGCCCTCTCTGGGTTGTTCCTTACTAGCCTCTTACCTTCCAGCTCCTCTTTCTCATTAAGTTTCTGTTGAGGTCATTGAGAATGTCCTTCCTCTACCTCTTCTGGACACATACTCAAGTTTAAGTCCAGTGACAGCCCACCCTTACCCTCTCTGTGGGCTGCACTTCTTCCTCCCTGGACCCCCAAGGTACCATCACTATTCTACTCAAGGACACCTCCCAGGACAGTATCTGGAACACGGAATTGTCAATAATCTTCTCAGGGAATGAATGAGTGAGTGAGTGAAAGAATGGATGAATGAATGATGTCTGGCTGGAGTAGGCATTTGTTTCTTGACTGTGAACTCTTGGAGGCAGGGACAGTATTTCTTGTCTCTCCATTCCCGTGTTCCCATCTACAAGCACAGGAACTGGCGCACAGAGAAAGCCTTAATAAACAGTTTTATACTGGAATCAACTTAACTATATTGAAAAAAACCCCTTAATGGAATAAAAGTCAATAATGACTCTGATGTTAGAACTGAGCTGCCTAATATGTCCTGTCTTCTAGTTGTATACATAGGACATGCAGCCAGTGTTTACTAGGAAGGACTGGACCATGGCAGAAACCAAATCCTAGAGCCAATTCTGGAAGGATGTTTTCTTCTGATCTGTTCTATGAAGGTTGATTCACCAGTTGAAAATTATATAGAATTATGGATTCAGGAAAAACTTATTTCTACTAATTACAAAGCTATGAAAGTTTTTGCCTCACAGGATGATTTCAGCAGCCTGGAAGGATTTTCCCAATAACCATTATGGAGTGTTCTTTTCCAGCTCAAAGCCTATTTCAAATATGCTTTATATTTCACACATCAGGAACTTTTCCATTGCATGTGTCACATACAAAAAATGGATTTTCTCTCTCCCTCTCTCTCTCTCTCTCTCTCACACACACACACATAAAGCTTAGGAATAAACCTGATCAAGACCAAGAAGGTGAAAGACTTAAATGCTAAGAACTATAAAACATTAATTAAGTAAATTAAAGAGGGTTCAAAGAAATGGGAAGTTATCCCACACTCCTGAATTGGAAGAATTAATGTGTGGTTAAAATGGTCACACTACCCAAAGCAATCTACAGATTTAATGTGATCCTTATCAAAATACCCATAACACTTCTCACAGAACTAGAACAAATAATCCAAAAACTTAAATGGAACCATAAAAGACTCAGAATTGCTAAAACAGTCTTGAGGGGAAAAAAACAAAGCAGCAGGCATAACTCTCTCAGACTTAAGACAATATTACAAAAACAGTAAAACAGTGTGGTATTGTACAAAAACAGACATATGGATCAGTGGAACAGAATAGAGAACCCGGAAATAAACCCAGACATCCACAGTCAGTTAATCTTCAACAAAGGAGGCAAGAATATATAATGGAAAAAAGTCCATGATTTTCTTTTCTAAGGAGACAGTCTCTTCAGCAAGTGGTGCTGGGAAAACTGGACAGTTTCATGAATATCAATGAAATTAGAATACCCTATACACCATGCACAAAAGTAAGTGAAAAATGGCTTAAAGACTTAACATAAGACATGACACCATAAAACTCCTAGAACAGAACACAGGCAAAACCTATGGTTTATGTACATTATACCATGCAATGTTTTCCTAGGTCAGTCTCCCAAGACAATAGAAATAAAAACAGAAATAAGCAAATGGGACCTAATCAAACATACAGGATTTGCACAGAAAAGGAAACCATAAAAAATATGAAAAGGCAACCTACAGAATGGGAGAAAATATTTACAAATGATGGAACTGACCAGGGCTTAATTTCCAAAATATACAAACAAGACATACAACTCAACAACAAAAATACAAAAAACCCAAATGAAAAATGAGAACAAGACCTAAGTAGACATTTCTCCAAAGAAGACGGATGGCCAATAGCCACATGAAAAGATGTTCAACATCGCTAAGTATTAGAGAAATGCAAATCAAAACTACAATTAGGCCCCACCTCACACTGGTCAGAAAGGCCATCATTAATAAGTCTAACAAATGCTAGAGAGGGTGTGGAGAAAAGGGTACCCTCCTACACTGTTGGTGGGAATGTAAATTGTTTCATTCATTATGGAAAACAGTATGGTTGTACCTCAGAAAACTAAAAATGAAACTACCATATACTACTCTTGGGCATATATCCAGAGAAAACTGTAAGTCAAAAAGATGCATGTATCCCGGAGTTCCCATTGTGGCACAGCGGAAAAGAATCTGACTAGGAACCAAGAGGTTGCAGATTCGATCCCTGGCCTCGCTCAGTGTGTTAGGATCTGGCAATGCTGTGAACTATGGTGTAGGTCACTGACGAGGCTCGGATCCTGCATTGCTGTGGCTGTGGCATAGGCCAGCAGCTGTAGCTCTGATTTGACCCCTAGCCTGGGAACCTCCATATGCCATGAGTGCAGCCTTAAAAAGCAAAACAAAAACAAAAACAAAAAAATCAAAAAAAGGTACATGCATCCCTATGTTTATAGTGGCCACTATTCACAATAGACAAGACATGAAAGCAACCTAAATGTCCACCAATAGATGAATAGATAATGAAGATTTGGTACATATATACAATGGAATACTACTCAGCCATAAAAAGGATGAAATAATGCCATTCTCAGCAACATGAATGCAGTTAGAGATTATCATACTACGTGAGGTGAGTCAGAAAGAGAGAAATAAAAACAATATGATATCACTTATATGTGGAATCTAAAATATGGCAAAAAGGAACCTATCTATAGAACAAACATACTCACAGAGAACAGACATTGCCAAAAGGAAGGGGGAAGGGAGTGGGGAGGACTGGGAGTTTGAGGGTAGTAGATGCAAATTATTACATTTAGAATGGATAAGCTCTGAGGTCCAACTGGATGGCACAGGGAACTATATCCAGTCTCCTGGGATAGACCATGATGGAAAAGAATATTAAAAAAAAGAATGTACACAAATGTATAACTGAATCACTTTGTTCTAAAGCACAAATTGTACCACATTGTGAACCAATGATACTTTAATAAAAATATTAGAGGATTTTTCCCTCAAAAAGCACTTGATCGTTTCATTTCTATACCTTTTGCTGTTTGGACAATTGAACTCAATGTAAGCTATCATGGTATATAGATTCTGGATTACAGGAAATGTTTTGAAAACTGGGGAAACTGTCATGTGAAAAAGACATTAATATGCCATCAAAACTTCTTGTGGAAAGACTACAAGTGCAGAGGTGACAAAAATTGGTATCAAACTTTCTTGAAAGGCTGCCATCACTTTTCTAGCATGTGGCCTCAACAACTGAGACATACAAGGCATATAAAAATGAACACAAAGTCACAATATTCATGATGAAGCAGGATGGAATGGTGAACTAAGTAGAAAAGGTGGGACTGAGAAGATATAAAATAAAAATCCTTTTTTTTTTGATAGCTGTACCTGTGGCATATGGAAGATCCAGGACTAGGGATCAAATCAGAGCTGCAGCTGCAGGCCTATACCTCAGTCAAGGCAACCCCAGATCTGAGCCTCATCTGTGACCTATGCTGTAGCATGCAGACAACACTGGATCCTTACCCCACTGAGCAAGACCAGGGATTGAACCTGCACACTCATGGACACTATGTCAGGTACTTAAGCCCCTGAGCCACATAAGAAACTCCAAAAATCCACCCTTTAAAATTATGACAATGAAAACAGATGACACTTGGACTTTAACTAAGGTAAGTAATTCTAACTCTGTAGTCATCATTTTATGGTAAGGAAAACACTACAATACCCTATACACTGGAACAATCACCACTACAGGAATGTGGCCAGCCATTGAGTGAGAGCCATGGTTCAGTCTGGGGTGGGAGATTAAGGCCACCTTTCTTTTGGACAGACAGATAAAACACTCCCTCCCCACACCAACATAAAGGGCATATCTGCATATATCGCATGTAAATATTCAAGGTCACAGACCTAGGGTAGTATCCAGTGACACTTGGCTGACCCAAGTCCAAAAGGCCTCACCTGGATCCCCCTGAGAAGGGCAGGAAAGCGTGGCTGTGTTGAGCAGAACCGGGGGCAAAGCGGGATGGGTCAAACACCTGCAAAGAGAGCGTGGGGGCCAGGACGGTGGATGTGTGTCACACTCCTCCTCTCATCCACAAGGGGACAAAAATCCCAGAGAAGGAGTGGAAGGAGGTGTTGATCTGAAGACAGCATCCCATCCCTCCTCCTGGGGCCATCATCATACCTCTGGGTTCGGCCACACCTTTGGGTTGTGGTGAAGGGCGTAAATGGAGAGTGAGATTATGATTCCTGTGGGGAGATGGAGAGAGAAGACTGATGGTTTGCATGGCAGCAGGGGCGTGTGCCTGCACAGAAGGCTTGGGAGCCACCATGAGAGCCACTCCCCATTACTCTGAATGAATGATGCTGATGCAGGAGAGGTGGGCTGGACATGAGAAAACAAGGAACACAGACTAGGAGAAGGTAACCATGACCCATCACTGAGCGGCCAAAGAATTGAAGGCTTACTTTTAGGACTGACTTAGGTGACAACACATATTTGTCAAGTGCTACCAAGGAGCCCCTGGGGAATATGCAGTAACTCATCAAATCCTCACAGAAGCCCTCAAGGTAGGCACTCATATATATCCCTGTGTTCAAATGAGGACCTGAGCCTCAGGCTACACAGCTGGTCTCGGACCCTACAGCCAGGATGTGGCAGGGCTGGGCGTCAGACCCAATGGGAGGTGAGCCAGGGGGTGGCCTCCAACCATGACAGGGCTCTCAGATCTGGTCATCAGCTGCTCTCTGCATCCACCTGAGGGCTCCTCAGAGACTGACCATCTGACCCATGACAGGGGGTTCCCTGAGCTCTGTCATTACTTGGACCCCAGATGGAAAGAACCACATCTGCTCTGCTTTTCTGTGTCTCTCAAGACTTCACCTCCAAGAGAATCATAATTTGAGGGCTCCATGACAAGACTACATTCAGGGGCTAGCCTTTGTTTCTTGAGCTTTCGCTGGGTTCCAGTTCTGCATTAGGCATTTCACAACCTCACCCTATTACGTATAAGTATGGCTCTTTATAGGGAGCAATAAGACTCAGAGCATGCTGGAACTGGGCTGGACATGTGGATGTCTGAGCTTCCATGTGTTCTTGTAGATGCTGAGGTTAGTATGTGTGGTGAAGTTCATACCTGCAGGTAAGGAACGTCCATCAGGGAAGGTGATGGGCTTGCCGAGCTCTCTGATAATGGCTGGTACTGGAGGATAGAGTCTCATTGCTTCCTTGATGCACATGGTGGTGTAGGGCATCTGCCCCAGGTGGTCCCTGAAACAAAGCCCATTCTGAAGCTGTGCAGGGTTGGGCAACCAGGGATTCTCCACTAGCTGGGGGCAGGGGCAGGGCAGGGCTCTCATTTCAGGGGCACTCACCAGGTGATGGAGGTACCATCCCCCAGGAGGCTCTGGATCTCCTCCCGGCACCTCTGCTGATGTTCAGGGTGGGAGGCCAGAGCATAGAAGATCCAGGAGATGCCACTGGCTGTGGTGTCGTGGCCTTCAAACATGAACGTGTCTACTTCAGCACGGAGGTCGGTGTCAGACAAGCTGCTCCCATTCTCCATCTGCAGAGGCAGGGTGAGAATGCAGGCCCCTTCCTCTGTGCTTCTGGTCAAAACCTCAGGGCTCCCCCCACACACATACACATACTCACTCTGGCAAAGAGGAGGATGTCCAGGAAATCCAAGTGCCTCTTCTTCCTCAAGTTCTCCATCTCTCCTTCCTTCTGCAGGTGAGCCTTCCTCAGCCGGATCACTTGGTCTGTTTCAAAACAGTGGTTCCCAGGCTGAGCTGAGAGCTCTGGGGGTCCGAGACAGCACACGGAGTAGCCCCACCCTGATTCATGGCCCAGTTTTGGTGGCAGGTGGAGCAGGATGAGGGTGGGTATAGGTGTGTATGTCAAGACTGAGAGCGCCAGCATCGTGTGACACAGGTTAAGAATCCCCTTGATAGCACATCCCCAGGAGGCAGCAGGAGGGAGTCACAATCAGCCATCACTAATGTGGTGACACATGTAAATCCCTGTATAGCACCTGCCACCCTGACAGCTCAGTTCCCAGTCCCTGTCCCGGGGAGGTACCTAGTGTGGGGATGTTCCAGCTTCTGAAAGGGAAGCAGGAGGCTCACTCTGCCTGGGGGTCAAAGGGTAGTCCCTTTCAGATGTGCCTGATGAAGGAAGAGAGCAGCCCAGGAGCAGAAACAGAACCTGTGTGTTGATGGGCCAGCTGGCAGGCCTGGCGGCTCAGGCGGCCTTCAGGGCTCAGCCTATAGATGATGTCGTTCTGGTAGAGGGCACTTCTCAAACGAGCAACAAACAGACTGTTGAGGTTCCCAACGGCCTGAATGTAGGAATGGGAGTTCCTGAAGGGAAAGGATGCAGAAGAGAGAGTGGAGGGAGATGCTGACGTGGATAAGGAGCGGGGCTCTAGGGGGAGGCGTCCTCAGTCAGTGGGGAAAGGTAGCACTGAGGCATTTGTCCTTCTGTCCCACAGTCCCCTGGACCCTCTGTCCTTCATAAGTGGCCTGAGCAGCCAGGTGTCTCCCTGTGTTGGAGATCAGGATCCTCTGTGACTGAGTCAAGGTTTCGTCTGGGCTGGAATCTGTCCATGATCCCGGACTCCCAGCAGAATGTTGCTTTTGGGGCTGGGAAGCACCTGTGCTGCCCTAAGTAGCTTCCAGGGAGGTCCTCCCCATCTGGTGAGAACAAGCACCTGCCACTGAAAGGTTGTCACTGACCTATCTGTCTGGACGCTGCCCTGGTAGCTGAAGGCACACTTCATGACGGTGTCTAGGGTCATCAAGGAGACGTGTCCAAAGATCTCCAGATGTGAGTCCTGGGTGACAAGCTGCTCCCATTTGTCCTGTAGTGGGAGGAGGACAGGAGATCTGTTCTGGCAGGGCCGGGGTCTCTCTCTGTCTCTCCACATCTTCTGATGAGATGCCCTAGCTTTCTAAGTGCATGTGTTTAGCAATTTAAGACTGTAAAGCACATGAGTAATGCAATGGCTATTTTCTCAGAACCATTTATTATATAAATAAACAGGTTTTATCCAAATATTCTGAATTTGTGTTCAAAGTGGGAACAATTTATAATGATAACCACCTTCTAACAGGCCAGAAAGCATCATTTCTCAGAGGACAAAGGGGAAATCTTTGTGACCTGAGAACTGAGCTAGACAATTGATGTCCAACATGACAAGCAAGTTTGTCAGGCAAGAGAAAGTGGAAGAGTCTAATACTGGGGTCTCTAAAAGAGAATCATACACTTTTTTTTTTCATCCATAAAACGTTAGCTGAGACCAGGTGGTGATAAATTAGAATCCTAATGGGGGGTGTCATGTCATGGCAGGACCCAGGTCTGAGAGGGTAGACCTGGTCTCATTTCTTCTCATGAGTGGCCCAATTCCATGCAGAAGCCCCGGGCTCCAGGCCAGAGCCCATCTGAGTGACATCCTGGGATGTCCACCCTGCCCCTGAAGCTGTCTTTGGCCAGGCCAGCCATGGACAGCTTTCCTGGTGCCTAGGGGAATGACCCTTGCTCTAGTCTACTGTTTTAAAGACACAGAGGTGGGAAGAGAATGGACCCTGAAAACACCAAGGCCCACATTTCCCTTATTAATGACTAGAGTGTAGATCCAAGGTGGTGCCCAGATCTCATTCGCTTTGGGAGAGCAGTGTCCACACTAAGGTTAGGTGAATTATTCTGGGCCACTGTGTTTGATGGGTTTCTGGGGGCATGAGTGTCTGAGTGGATTTGTGAGTTGTGCTGGGGGTGAGCGTGTGCAGGTAAGAGAGGGGTGTACTCACCAGCATCACCTTGACAGAGTCGGCCATGAGATTCACATAGGGCTTCAGGATGTCATAGTGGAAGGCTGGGGTCAGCATCCGCCGGTGCTGGAACCACGTCTGCCCATCCGATAGGAGCAAACCATAGCCTGGGCCACAATTGGGTATGTTGTGAGGGTGGAAAAGGGATCAGAATGATGGCTGGGGACAACACGGGAGCAACTAAGGGTGGCAGGAGAAGGCACATCATTTCAAAGGCAGGAGGAGTCAGTACATTTCAGGAATATAAAGTTCCAAAATGGCTTGTCATATCATGTGGGTACAAAATGTGATCCCAGCTGGAGCATTTTTTCAGTTGGAGATAAAAGTTGAAAAAGAGTAGGGGGAAGGTGATGGAAGAACTTAAATAAAAGCCAGACTGAGAACATTGTAGAGACCCAAGAAGAAATGTGGAAGAGGTTGAGCTTCAAGAGGGTTCTCAGAACCATTATGAAGGGTAAGGGTTTCATCAGAAGAGAAATGAGGTTTGATTCAGAGAAGAGGATGGTGACACGGTGCCAGGCACCTGTTGCTCTCTGTGAGCCAAAGAGGCAGCTCTTGGAAAACCCATCTTGGGAGGGGCCACAGTTATATTTAGATGTACTCACCAATCCAGGGAGACAAGAATTTGTGGATATCTGTCAACTTTGGATCTGAAAGGTAAGGAACAGCATTACAGGAAAGAGGGGAGACCAAATGAGGCAGGCAGCCCCCAGACTGTGGGCTGCCTGCCCTTCCTGATGATTTGCAGCTGGCGGTCTGTCTTAAGCCACCTCCAACTGCCTCCCACCCGTGACTTTCTCTGTCCTGACAGTCACTATGGGCTCAGGAAGGCACACTCCCACATAGGACTAAGATGCTGAATTGGCAGGAAACCCAGGCTCCGTTCTCAGTGCAAAAGATAAGACAGAAACCTGTGGTTTTCCTATAGTATGTGCCAGTTTAGCCATCCCATGACCCAGGACATGGAAATACAAGTCAGCATGCATAAGAATTTGTCTTTCAGATCTGGAGAAATTTACATAAGAATCATCTCAATTGGGTTAAAAAATAAGAAGAAAAAATAGAGCCCCACAGAGTTGTTTAAGCTTGTGGTTTAAGTGAAGAATGTTGGTCTTGGACTGGCCTGTGTGCTGGGTGTTGGGATGGTAGGGAGCTCAGGTATTGAGGACTGAACTGCTAGTCTCTTCTGGAATTTCCCAGACCCAGGTGGGTCAGCCAAGAAGGAAAAGATGTTCCAGATGGCATCATCTTTTGCACTCACCAGATCTCCCCAGGACTACCTTCATGTAGTCAGGGTCATAGATCACCAAGTGAGCCTTGTTCCCCCACAGCCAGTATGGACAGGCACGTGGGAAGTTCTTCACCCTCCTCAGTGCCTCTTGCAGGTCGTTGTCCTTCAGGTGCTGTAACAGAGGGAAAGACAAATTGGTAAACTTTCTCTTTAGGACCAGTGTTTGGTGTGCTGGCAGAGCTTAGGACAGCAAGCGGGAGAGGGTTCTGGATTGATCAGCAGCAGTTAAGAGTTTGGAACTGTTTCTGGAAAGCTGGGTGCTGATCTGGATCTTGCCCTTCTACAGAGGCTGGCCTAGTTCCCTCCCCAAAGCTGCCTTCAGAATCTTATGCATAGTAAGCCCTTTAGAGGTTTAATAATGGGCTCTATGGTGTACGAATGTTTTTCAGAGACTTATGTTAGAGTAATTGGTTACATTGTGCCCCCTCAATCCTAATCCCAGTCCCTAAGAATGTGACTTTATTTGGAGATAAAGTCTTCATGGGGTTATCAAGTTTGAGGTCATGAGGGTGGGCCCTAATCCAGTGTGACTAGCATCTTTATTACAAAGGGGAGAAGTGTTGACACAGAGTCAGATACTCAGAGAGAGAAGATGATATGAAGAGACATACGGAAAATTAGTGATTTACCAGTCAAGGAGCAAGGCCTGGAATAGATGCTTCCTGCCCAGCCTGCAGAAGGCACCAACCCTGCCAACACCTTGATTTTGGGTTATTTTCTCCAGAACATGAGATGACAAATTCTGTTATTTCAGCCACCCAGTTTGTGTACTTTGTGGCAGGCTTCTGCACTAGTACAACTCTGTAATGATCTAGGCAAACCTGTATGAGGGAGGGATGATTATATGATCCTGTATCACTGCAGAGTGAGAAAACATGTTAAGGATACACCAGGTGAGCTACACTTAAACCCAAGCCTGCTGATCCCAAGGTGTCCCTCCCTAGGGTTCCCAAGTCTCCCTGAAAATTTCTATTATCATGTTTCAACTCAGTGTTCCAACTGTGGGACAACTGACATTTTATAGCTATTATCCTGCTGTTTATAGAGCATTGTTCGTAGGTATTACACTTCATTTTTAAGAGAATCAGTAAGTGCATGAAAAAAGAATAACATTAAAAAATAACTCAATTAAAAAATGGGCAGGAGACAGTATAGACATTTTTCCAAAGAGGAAATGTAGACGGCCAACAGGCACATGAAAAATGCTCAACATTGCTCATCAATAGGGAATTGCAAATCAAAGCTGTAATGAGTTATCACCTCACACCTATCAGTATGGCTGTCATCTACACTTTACAAATAACAAATGTTGGCCAGGATGTGAAGAAAAGGGAAACCTTGTACACTGTTGGTGGGAATGTAAATTGGTGTAGCCACTGTGGAAAACATAATGGAGATTTCTCAAAAAAAAAAAAAAAAACAGAACAAGCTTATGATCCTGCAATTCCACTCCTGGGTATGTATCCAAAGAAATAAAAATAAAAACATTCATACAAAAATATACATGCATTCCAATGCTCATAGCGGCATTATTTACAATTGCCAAGGTATGGAAACAACCCAAATGTCCATCATCGAATGAATGGATAAAGAAGCTGTATAGTGTAGTATAGTAGAGATAGACAGGGAGATAGATAGGTAGAATATTGTATATATATTTATAGGTAATAGTACATAGTATATCTATCTATAGATGGATAGTGTATAGTCTCTCTATCTATCTCTCTGTCTGTCTATCTATCCACCTATCTAATGGAATACTACCCAGTCACAAAAAAGAAAGTAATGTTACCATTCGAAGTCACATGGATGGACTTGGAGTGCATGGTGCTAAGTAAATAAGTCAGACAGAGAAGGATAAACATGTATGGTATCTCTTTATGTGTGGAATCTAAAAAATACAACAAACTAGCAATAAAACATAAAAGAAATAATAATTAAAAATAAAAATTAAATAATTTAAATAAAATTAAAAAAAAGAAACATACTCACATATATAGAGAATGATCTAGTGGTTACCAGTGGGACAAGGTGGGGAAGGGCAATATAGGGGTTGGGGAGTGGGAGGCACAAACTCTTGGGTGTAGACAGGCTCAAGGATGTATTGTACAACATGGGGAATACAGTTAATATTTTGTAATAACTGTAAATGGAAAGTAACCTTTAAAAATGAATAAAAAATTAAAAATTATTTTAAAATGGAAGGAATGAGTACATTTGGGAGTGTGAATGAATGGGTCTTGAATAAAATTCTTGTTGCAAGTGACAGCATATTGAGCTAACATATGAAAAAGAAAAAGGACCGAAGAAGGGCTGGGGGCCCAGGGTATCTTAGGGAGTCCAGGGGCAGGGGGCATTCAGGGTGGGGAAGGGGTAGAATGAGGATCTGTGGGGCTGTTGGGATGAGTCTCCCTTTTTTCCTCCCTCTAAACCCTTGTGTTCATTCTCCACAAATGTTTATCAAGGCTCTACCTTGTACTGGACACTTTTCTAGAAGTTGTTGATATGGTCACAAATAGACAACAGCCCCTGTCCTTGTACAGTTGGGTCTTGGCCATGGAGGAGGGCACGTCACACTTCTGGGGTGTGCACGGGACCATTCTGCCACGTACCATGTCTGGGTGGCACTGCTGAATCCTGTCCTGAGAACTGGAGTCTAATATTGTGGCCACAGCGTGGCTGTGATCACCTGTGGCTAGGGATGAATAGGGCCCACCTTTTGTGTGGGAAGAGATCTCAGGGCAGGTGAGCTGGGCAGACATCCCCAAAAGTTTCCACTCCAGTGAATGTCAATGACATGAATGAGTAGATGGGTTATGGGTGCATTTACTTGATTATTTGGTGAGTATCTACTGAATGTTTACTCTGGATCAGTTGCTGTACAGGGAGCCAAGGACTCAGCAGTGAACAACAGAAGTCCCTGCTCTCATGAAGCTCATGTTCTAGTGGGGGTGTGGGTGGGACTGACAAGCCTGCCCTGAACTGAGAAGCATCCTGCCTGAACTACTTATGGGGCTGCTCTGTGTCCTCACCATGTCTGCCCTTCTACATGGATCCAGTGCAGGGACTGACTAGGGGGAGCCTCTTTCCACCCCAGCTCTGTTACCTGGCTTTTTTGGATCTCCTCTTGTCTGCCCAGCAGGGGATTAGGGGTCCCAGTTTCTGCACAGGAGCATGCCTCCTTTCACATTGCCACTCAGCTCCCACCAGTCCTGCTCCTGGGGACTGTAATTAGTTCCCTTTGGGGACCCCAAGAAGCTGAACTGTCTGTCCATTCCCCTCTCTGGATCATCCTGGTGCCCACTGCTCAGTGAGCCCACCAGGCTTCTGGTGGAGGCTGGCATGTGTCTTGAGCATGTCAGGCTAGACCCACTTGAGACTCTTCTAGAAGCCATGGTGCCCACAGTGGTGGTGGCGTTGACACTGTAGGCAAAAGCCCAGCCCTCTGGCTCCCAGGCTGCAGCCACTCAATGCAGGCAGGGCTCCAGTGGGGTGTCCTTACCTGGTTGCTTCTGCGACTGTAGCCATAAAGGAAGTTCCCCAAAGGGAGACACAAGGAGAGTGAGGATACAGGTAATAAGGGGGCTGCACAGGCAATTGTCAGATGTGTTGGCTCTGCTGGCAAGGCAGCCACACCTGAGGTAGGAGGAAGGACACGGGGAAAGACAGGGCAGTTTGGGCTTATCTGAATTCTAACATTTGAAGTTCCCCTTTAAATAGTCCTTGTTGGATTTCACCTTTAATGAAGCAAGTTTGTTAAACCTATAAATTGTTTGTCTTTTACAGGCATTAATACATTTTTCTTCTTTTTTTTAAATTTAATTTTATTTGGAGTTCCCATCATTGCTCAGTGGTTAACAAATCTGACTAGCATCCTTGAGGACGCAGGTACAATCCCTGGCCTTGCTCAGTGGGTTAAGGATCCACCACCTACAGTGGTGTAGGTCGCAGATGTGGCTTAGATCCTGTGTTGCTGTGGCTGTGGCTGTGGTGTAGGCCAGCAGCTTACAGCTCTGATTTGACCATTAGCCTGGGAACCTCCATATGCAGTGGTGCGGCCCTAAAAAGCAATAAATAAATAAATAAATAAATAAATAATTTTATTGGAGTATAGTTGATTTACAATATTGTATTAGTATTAGGTGTACAGCAAAGTGAATCATTCATACCTATAAGTATATTCATTCTTTTTTCCCATAGAGGTTATTGCAATATTGAGTGGATTTTCCTGTGCTATACGGGAGGTTCTCATTAATCATATATTTTATACAGTAGTGTGTATGTCATTTCCACCCTCCTAATTCTTCCCTCTTCCCAATAGTTTTGCCATATTTTAAATTCATACAAATTAGAGTGATTATAACTGTGGCCATAGCTCTGTGCCAGGCACCAGTCTAAGACAATAATACCTCACTGAATATTATAATTATCATCGTCATCCAGTACTAAGAATGAGGAAACTGAACTATAAACCAGGTATTTAAAATATGTGGCAGACAGGACATGGGGACAACCCAAATGTCCATCAACAGATGATTGGATTCGGAAGATGTGGTATATATACACAATGGAATACTACTCAGCCATAAAAAAGAATGATATAATGCCATTTTCAGCAACATGGATAGAACTAGAGAATCTCATACTGAGTGAAATGAGCCAGAAAGACAAAGACAAATACCATATGATATCACTTATAACTGAAATCTAATATCCAGCGCAAATGAACATCTCCTCAGAAAAGAAAATCATGGACTTGGAAAATAGACTTGTGGCTGCCTGATGGGAGAGGGAGGGAGTGGGAGGGATCGGGAGCTTGGGGTTATCAGACACAACTTAGAATAGATTTACAAGGAGATCCTGCTGAGTAGCATTGAGAACTATGTCTAGATACTCATGTTGCAACAGAAGAAAGGGTGGGGAAAAAATGTAATGTATATAAATTGATCCCCTTGCTGTACAGTGGGAAAATAAAATAAAAAATAAATAAAATATGTGGCAGAGCTCAGATGTGAATCTAGGTATTTTGGCAACAGAACCAAATACTTCACTGCCCACCTCGTCACTTCTAATCTGGCCTAAAATTTTAATTTGATCTAATTACATGTGGCATTCTAATTCCTGACTTAGCCAATAACAGAGAATAAATGAAAATCTCAGACAGTGTTATGAATGTAAGAAAAATATGGCTGCAGTATCTGTTAGGCCAGCAGCAGTTGGGTGGTGATTCAGCACTTGAGTAATATGAAGAATATGAGTTATGAAAATAGACATCATCTATTTACTGGATCTATGTATTATCTAATGGCCATCAATCAGGGTAATGAGAAAGTCACCAGAGGAATTTCCAGTTGTTCCTTATGTCAGATCCTAGCTCAGAAATGTTATGACTAGTCAAACAAAAGGTCACAATTTCTCTAAATCAACAAACTATCAGGAAGTCATGGGGAAACAGTTTGCATGAACAAACTGGGCTTTGGCTGTCTCTCTGTGGCTAGTGCTAAGTTGCCTCCCTCTTTGGCTTTATTTTGCTGATAAGCACTTGGCCTCCTCTCTGAGTCCAAAGCCTCAGGTCTCTGCAACCCCCCACCTCCCAAGACCTGTTGAATCCACATGCCCTTAATGAGCCCTTCTCCTGGTAGCCCTCACCTTGCTCTCCTCCCTCCCCTCTGGGATCAGAGATAGCAGACTGATGGGTGGGCACTGCCCCTCACCAACATGCAGGCTGCTCCTTCTCTGTCACTCTGCACACCTGGGTCCAACCTCCCTTTGTGCTGGGCTCTGGGTTGGGTCCTGGGGAACAGGAAAATGAGGGTGTCTGCAGCCCAGCGGCTTCGGGGTTGGGAGCTAGAAGTAAACAGATTCTGCTTAATGCTACAGCTCAATCATCAGCTCTCCTTACCTGGCTCCTGCTGGAAGACTTCTCACTCATGTGTGTCTGGGTTCACCCCCCATCCAGGAGCTGAGCTTCCTTTCCTGTGACCTGACACCATCTTTGACTCCTGTGTGTCGTCTCCACAGACAGTGAAGCCACAGGGCAAGGACGCATCAGATGGATGTCTGCTCTCAGGAAAGCTCAGGGCTGGGCAGAGAGGATGGGATGGAGTGGCTGGGGCAGGGAAGCCTCTAGAAGCTTGTAATGTAAGCTGCTCAGCCTGGAGCTGGGGAGACTCAGGAAGAAACAGCCACTGTCCTCAAAGTATAGGGCTGCAAGTACAGCCTGCAGATCCACCTAAGGAAGGAGTGCCCCACAGACCCGAGGACACCAGCACAGGTTCCTGTAAGGAAGTGAGCTGCCCAGAGAGGGATGAGGAGCCAAGGCCTGAGAGGTGAGCTGGGTTCTTACATGGAGCCATGTGCTCTCATACAACAAGGCTCTGTCCCAAGAACTTGCTTCCCATGACCATGACCTGAGATCAAGGCCCTCCCTGCCCTCCCACTCCCCTCTCCTGCTCCTACCTACCTCCCGGCTGTGTCCATAGAGCCAGTGGGAAGGAGGGGATGGGAACTGCTGAAGGGCTTTGAGCAGCCACTGTCTGTGCAGGTAGAGCTGTGTTGCCTTGAGCAGAAGCAGGAGCAGCCCAAACACCAAGGCCACCTGCAGGAGCCCAGAGACACTGCCCAGGGCTCCTATGGGACTCAGTGCAGAAACACTCATGGTGCAGGCACTTCTGGATGGCTGACTGTCCTGACTGTCACTGACATCCCCTAAGCACCCTACCTAGTCAGGGAGGGTGGCCCCGCCCATCTGGGGGAGGGTGATGGTGAGGGCAGATCTCACACCTGGGCCTCCAAAGCTGATGAACTGTGGAGGATACCCTTGGAGTGGGCACCAAATGAGTTATGGAGATCAGATATAACTGATTTGATCAGGGATGGGAACAAAGTTATCTCTAAGTCTCCTACCCTCACCTTTTTCATGTTTCTCTCCATCCAGGAAGTCTGACTCCAGAAACTCTGCTATTAACCATGAACTTGAAGAGATGATTACTGGGTTGGGACTCTGGTGCATACATGGCAGCCCCCAAACTTCCAGGGGTGTTTCATGTTTGATCTGCTTTACCCATTGTTTCCAAGTAGGTGGAATTCCACATACTGGCATCAATGCACGACTCACTATCAAGGGCAGCATTTGTGAGAAATGGTTAAGCAAACCATGTGGTTAGATGTAGCAGTCAGGGAAATGACACTTATGGAGAATTTTCAATGATCTGAGAAAGCTTATTACAATGTGTGGAAAGGAGAATGTACAACAGTCTGGGGAGTATGAGCTTAACTCAGAAAACTGTCTTAGTAATGGTCAACCTTTTTAACCAATAAATCTCTCTCCCATTCATTTGGTACCCAGACACCCAACAAAGAACTCCTTAAAGGTTGTCAATGGATGTTCTACGTCTTTATAGTTTCCATAGCCTGGAACAGAGGACTGTGCCTGCTGATGCTGCCCAATAAATACTTACTGATGTGATGAATGAATGAAGGAGGGAATGAAGATAACTTTGATTGGTTAGATCACCATCTTAGGCAGACTGGGTTCATATTTCTTTGTCATATTTTAAAAAGGAAATTAATACATTTATTCCTGGATATTTTCTGGTTCAGCTTACAGGCAACAGAAAACAGAGGAGATGGCGGTCTATCCCTAAGGCAGGAGCTTGAAGCGATTATTTCTTGGGTAAGTCACTCCAGGCATTTCTTTCTCCTAGGTTTGATAAATTTGGGTTTGACACTGCAGCAATGTATTGTGTTTACTTTAACTCTGCCACAAATATGAATCTTTCAGAGTTCCCCTCATGGCTCGGTGGTTAACAAACATGACTAGCATCCATGAGGATGCAGGTTTGATTCCTGGCCTTGCTAAGTGGGTTAAGGATCCCATGTTGCTGTGAGCTGTGGTGTAGGTCACAGACATGGCTCAGACCCCACGTTGCTGTGGCTGTGATGTAGGCTGGTGGCTTCAGCTCCGATTGGACTCCTAACCTGGGAACCTCCATATGCCTCCATGTTTGCCTAAAAAGACAAAAATATGAATCTTCCAGGTAGAAGCTTTTTATTTTTTTAAAAAACAGCCTAATTTATATGTATTTATATATGATGCAATTCATCCATTTATCATCAATGGTTTTTCATATATTACATTATTATTTTTTAATTAATAAAATATATATAATACAAAGTTTGCCACCCTAACCATTTTAAAGTATATGATTCAGTGGCATTTTTTTACATTCACTTATTTTTTCCTTTTTCAGCCACACTCGTGGCATATAGAAGTTCCTGGACCAGGGACTGAATCCTAGCTGCATCTGCAGCCTATGTCACAGCTGGAGCAATGCTGGATACTTAACCCACTGTGCCAGAGTGGGAACTCATTCACTTTTGTGCAGTCATCACAACTACATATTTCCAGAATTTCTGCGTCACTCTAAACAAACTCTATATCCCTTAAGCATTGACTTCCCATTTTGCCTTCCAACAACCCCTGGTAATGTCAATCTACTTTCAGTCTCTATGAATTTACCTATTCTAAATTCCACATATAAATGGAATCATGTGATATTTTTCCTTTTGTGTCCAGCTTCTTTTACTTAGCATAATGGTGTCAGGGTTCACCCATGTGGTAGCATGTATCGGAACACCATTCTTTTATGACTGAATAATATTTCATTTTGTGTATGTGCCACATTTTTGTGTATCCATTCATTTATTGGTCAACACATATTCTTTCTACATTTTTTCTATTGTAAATATGTTGCAATGAACATTGCCTTACCAGTATGTGTTTTGAGTCCTTGCTCAATCCCTTTTGTATATACTTAGGAATAGAATTACTGGATCCTATGCTAATTCATTGTTTAGCTTTTGGAGAAATTTCCAAATTGTTTTTGATGGTGACTGTGCCCTTTTTTTATTTAGTTTTGACTATTCAGAGTCCCTTGAGATTCTACATAAATTTTAGGATGAGTTTTTCTAGCTCTGTAAAAAAAAATCATTGGAGTTTTGGTAGAGATTGTATTGAATCTATTGATTGCTTTTGGTTGTATTTTCACCTTAACAATATTAAGTGTTTCAATCCAACATAGGATGTTCAATGCAACACATGATGTCTTTCCATTTATTTACATATTATTTAATTTCTTTCAGTAACGTATTATTGTTTTCAGTATACAAATCTTTTACTTTTTTACTTAAACTTACTCCTAAGAATTTTATTCTTTACAAGGCTATTGTAAATGAATTTTTAAGTTTTTTCTCAGACTGTTTATTGCAAGTATATAGAACTACAACTGATATTGTGTGTTTATTTTATATCCTGCAACTTTGATGAATTAGTTTATCAACTCTAAACATTTTTTTGTTGATTCTTCAGGGTTTTCTACAAATAATATCATGTCGTCTGCAAAGAGATAATTTTACTACTTTCTTTCCAACTTGAATGCCTTTTATTTGTTTTTCTTGCCTAATTGCTCTGGCTAAAACTTCCAGTACTCTGTTAAGTAGAAGTGCTGAAAGCAAGCATTCTTGTTTTTCCTGATATCACCAGAAAATCTTTCAGTCTTTCATCATTGAGTATGTGGGCTCTTTCATACAAGGCCTTTATTATTTTGAGGAAGTTTCCTTCTGCTTCTAATTTATTGAATTTTATTATAATTTTATTATTATAAAAGGGTGTTGAATTTGTCAATTTTCTGCGTCAATTAAGATACTTATGTGTTTTTTCCCCTTTGTTCTATTAATGTCATGTATTACATTTATTGATTTTTCTATCTTGAACCACCCTTACATTCATGGAGTATATTCCATTTGGTGAAGATGTATAATTCTTTTAAAATACTGTTGGATTTGGTTTCCTAGTATTCTGTTAAGGATTTTTGCATATATATTCACAAGAAATGTTGACCTGCAGCTTTCTTTTGTTGTGGTGTCTTTGTCTGGTTTTGGAATCAAGATAATTTTGGCTCTATAGGAAAAGAAAGGAAATGTTCCCTTCTCTTCAACTTTTTGGAGGAGTTTGAAAAGAATCAGTGTTATTTCTTCTTTACACATTTGATACAATTCACCAGTAGACCCGTCTGATCTGGGTTTTTCTTATTTGAGAGGTTTTTGATTACTGATTAACTCTCCTTTCTAGTTTCAGTTCTATTCATATTTTCTATTTTTTTCTTAAGTCAAGTTTGGTAGATTATGTGTTCCTAGAAACTTGTCAATTTCTTCCAGGTTATCTAATTTGTTAGTATACAACTGTTCATTGTATTCTTGTATAATCCTTTTTATTTCTGTAAAATAAGTAGTAATATCCCCACTTTCATTTCTGATTTTTTAACTTGAGCCATCTCTTCCTCTTAGTCTAGCTAAAGGTTTGTCATCTTGTTGATTTTTTTTGAAAGAGATAGCTTTTTTTGTTGATTTTCTCTATTGCTTTTTTATTCTCTAATTTATTTCTCTCCATTCTAATCTTTATTTTCTCTTTTTTTTTTCTGTTAGTGTTGGAATTAATTTGCTCTTCTTTTTCTTTCTTAGTCCTTAAGGTATACAGTTAAATTATCATTTGAGATCTTTCTTCTTTTTCAATGTATGTTATTACAGTTATAAATTTCCTTCCTAACATTGCTTTTACTGTGTTTCATAAGTTTTGACATACTGTATTTTTCTTTTCACTTTTCTCATGGTATTTTCTAATTCTCTTATGGTTTTGACCCATTGGTTGTTTCAGAGTGTACTATTTAATTGTATGTTTTTCTTTGCTTTTCTTTTCTTTCTTTTCTTTTCTTTCTTTCTTTCTTTTTCTTTTTATTTTTTTCCTTTTTTTTTCTTTTTAGGGCTGTACCCAGGGTAGCAGTCAAATTGGAGCTGCAGCCACTGGCCTACACACAGCCACAACAATACAGGATCTGAGCCCTCTCTTTGATTCACACCACAGCTGACAGAAACACTGAATCCCTAACCAACTAAGCAAGGCCAGGGATCAAACCTGCATCTTCATGGATACTTGTTTTCATTACCACTGAGCCATGATGGGAACTCCACATTTGTTATTTTTCAGTATTCTTTTGCTGTTGATTTCCATGTAATCAGAAAATCAGTATTCTTTTGCTGTTGATTTCCATGTAATCAGAAAATATACTTTGTATTATCTCAATCTTATAAAATTATTTAGACTTGCTCTGTGGTCTAGCGTATCGTCTATCCTGAAGAATGTTCCATGTGCACTTGAAAAGAATGTGTTATTTAGTGGAGTACTCTGTATATGTCTGTTAAGTCCAGTCGATTTATAGTGTTGTTCAAGTCTTCTGTTTCCTTATTAATCTTCTCTGGTTGTTGTATTTATTATCAAAAGTGGAGTATTGAAGTTGCCAACTATTATTGTAGAATTATCTATTTCTGCCTTCAATTCTGTCAACTTTTGATTCATCTATTCTGGGGCTCCTTTTTTAGGTATGTATGTGTTTAAAATTGTTATATTTTTTTGCTGTTTTGAGCCTTTTATCAATAGATAATGTCCTTTATTGTCTTTTATAAACTTTCTGTGTTCAAAATCCATTTTTTTTTTCTGATAAGAATATAGTTATCCAAGCTCTCTCATGGGTACTATTTTCATGCAATATTGTTTTTATTCTTTTACTCTCAACAGTTTTGTGTCCTTATGTATAAAGTTTGTCTCTTCTAGACATCATATAGATGGATCCTGTCTTCTTAATCTAATTTTCCAACTCCTGCCTTTTAATAGAAACATCTAATCCATTTATATTTAATGGGTTTATGTTTATAAAAAAGCTTCTTGTTTTCTGTGTTTCCTATATGTTTCGTGTTCTTTATTTCCTCCACTAAGGCCTTCTTTTTTGTATCTAATTGATTTTTTTTAACAGTATATCTTTTTTATTCCCTTTACCTTGCCTATATGTGTATTTTAAATTTATTTTCTTTCTTTCTTTTTTTTTTGTCTTTTTGCTACTTCTTTGGGCCGCTCCCATGGCATATGGAGGTTCCTAGGCTAGGGGTCGAATGGGAGCTGTAGCCACCAGTCTACGTCAGAGCCACAGCAACACGAGATCTGAGCCGCGTCTGCAACCTACACCACAGCTCACGGCAACTCGGGATTGTTAACCCACTGAGCAAGGGCAGGGACCGAACCCGCAACCTCATGGTTCCTAGTCGGATTCGTTAACCACTGCGCCACAACGGGAACTCCTAAATTTATTTTCTTAATGGTCATCTTAGAATTAACTTACAATTAACATCTTAAATTTATACCAATCTTATTGAATAATACTTAGTTTCAATAGTATATAAACATTGTGCTTCTATACATCTCTGTCCCATCCCCTTATATTATTATTGTCACAGATTATATCTTTATATGTTGTATACCCACTGACACAGATATATAATTTTAATGAACTTTGCATTTAAATTATGTGGCAAAAAGAAATTACAACCTGAAAGAAAAGTACAATAATATTCAGATTTATATTTACCTTGAAATTGCTTTTACTCGTGTTCTTTAACATATGCTTTAGTTTTCAAGTTACTGTTTAGTGTCTTTTCATTCAAGGCTGAAGAACCTTATTTAACATTTTTTTTGTAGGGCAGGTAATAAATTTCCCCAGCTTTTGTGTATCATGGAACGTCTTTATTTCTCCTTCATTCTTGAAGGATAATTTTGTCATATATATAATTCCTGGCTGACATTTTATTTCAGGACTTTATATATAACATCCCATTGCCTTCTGGCCCTCTTGATCTATGGTGAGAAATCAGCTCTTAATCTCATCCAGGATTCTTTGTATGTAATGAGTTACTTCTCTCCTGCTACCTTCACAATTCTCTTTCTCTAGGTTTTTATAATTTGACTATAATATGTTTCAGTGTGGATCTCTTTAAGTTTATCCTGATTGGAGTTCATTGAAATTCTTGGATGTGTATACTCATATCTTTCATTGGGTTTGAGAAGTTTTTGACCATTATTTCTTCAAATATTTTTTTTCATCCCCTTTCTCTGTTTTCTGAGTTTCCTATAATGTACATATTGGTATGATTGGTGGGTCCCACAGGTCTCAGACTCTGTTTATTTTCCTCTGTTTATTTTCACCTTCTTTCCTTTTTCTCTCTGTTCCTCTGACTGGCCAATTTCAAATGTCTTTTCTTCAAGTTCACTGATCATTTCTTCTACTGCTTAAATTTGTTGTTGAATTTCTTTAGTGAGTTTTCTTTTTGTCTTTTTAGGGCCACATCCCTGGCATATGGAAGTTTCCAGGCCAGGGGTCAAATTAGAGCTGCAGCTGCTGGCTTATGCCACAGCCACAGCAATGCAGGACTGGAGCTGCATCTGTGACCTACATAGCAATGACATCTGTGATATCTGTGGCACAGCTCACAGCAATGCCAGATCCTTAACCCACTGAGCAAGGCCAGGAATTGAACCTGTGTCCTCATGGATACTAGTAAGGTTCATTACTGTTAAGCCATGATGGGAACTCTGAGTTTAACTTTTTCATGATTGTGCTTTTCACATTCAGAATTTCTGTTTGGTTTATTTTTATAATTTAAAGGTTTTTATTGATAATCTCATTTTGTTCAAACACAATTTTCCTAATTTCCTTTAGTTCATTGCCCATGATTTCTTTTAACTCATTGAACACATTGATTGACATCTTTGACCAAAAATTCCAATGTCTGAGCTCCCTCAGGAATGGTTTATGTTATATTGTTTATTTCCTTTGAGTGGGCCACATTTCTCTGTTTCTTTGTATGTTTTGTAATTTTTGTTGATAACTGGGCATTCTGGCTATTATGTTCTAGTAACTTGGAAATCTAATTCTTTCACTCCTCAGTCATTATTTGTATTTTACTTGTTGTGGGCTGGAGCCATACTTTTGAAACACTTCCAAACTATTTTTGCAAAATGTGTATTCCTTGTTGTGTGTAACCCAGTTATTTTCCATTGTCTCTGTGGTCAGCCAGTGACCTGACAAATATTTCCTTAAATATCTAGCTCACAAGATGAGGGGAAATGCATCCTGTCACTTTAAATTCTCTCTTAGCTGGGAAGATATTTCAGCCTGTAGGAGCCAAAGCAATTTGTGATGAAAAGCAGCAATCAGCAACTGAAATACTCAACTTGAGTCTTGGGAGGACAAGGCCTATTGCCCATCCTGGCTCCAGCATGTTTCACTGGGAACACACACCACTGTTCCTATAGCTGCCTGCCTGGAAATAGTATCCACTAGTGCAAGAAAGCTGAAATTGACTGAAATTTATCAGTCCCATCATCAAACTCTCTTCTGGATGCTGCAAGTATTCTACTAGACTCAGAGTTCCAAAGTAGTTGCTTCAGGACTTCCCATTGTGTCTCAGTGGGATAAAGACCCAACATAGTGTCTGTGAGGATGTAGATTCCATTCTTGGCCTTGCCCAGTTGGTTAAGGATCTGGCATTGCCGCGAGTTGCAGTGCAGGTTGCAGATGCAGCTCTGATCCGGTGTTGCCTTGGCTATGGTATAGGCCAGCAGCTGAGGCTCTGGTTTGACCCCTAGCCCAGGCTTCCACATGCTACAGGTACAGCCTTAGGAAAGAAAGAGGTGTTCCCATTGTGGCATAGCAGAAATTAATCTGACTAGTATCCATAAGGGTGTGGGTTCAATCCCTGGCCTCACTTAGTGGGTTGGTATCTGGCATTGCTGTGAACTCTGGTGTAGCTCACAGATGTGGCTTGGATCCTGCATTGCTATGGCTGTGACATAGGTTTTCAGCTGTAGCTCCAATATGGCTCCTAGCCTGGGAATGTCCATATGCCATGGTGTGGCCCTAAAAGGCAAACAAACAAACAACCCCAAAAAACAAAAAAGAAGAAGAAAGAAAGAAAGAGAACAAAACAGTTGCTTCAGAGTGTTCCTACTACTGTTTCAGTGGAGAATTGGATTCCTGGGACTTCATCTTCCCTAATGTCACTCTGGCAGAGAGCCTTCTAATATTCAAATATCTAAATACTTGCCTGCTTTTCCCATACAAGTCAAAGCACTTTGTCAAGTTTCTCTTCAGCTGGGAACATTGTGTATTACCACTTCCTGTTTGGAATGAGTCAGAGTCAAATTCTAGGAAAGTGAGATTTTCCTTCCTCAGTACCTGACACAGTGCTGGCACATAGTAGAGGAACAACAGCAACACAATGTGTACTCTACCTTTGCCTAGTGCTTAACCTTTCCAAAGCACAATCATATCTACTCCTCAGCTTATCAAGTCTTATTAACCTTATTTTCCAGACAATAAAACTAAGGCCCAGAGATAGTAATTGCCTTTCTCAAAGTTACAAAGCAAATATATGTAGAAGTTAGGACCCATACCTCAGATTTCTAACTCCAGTTTTGCTGCTACTACCTGCCTATCATTTATTTAGTGCAATACTATGTTTTCAGTATTGTACTAAATTAGTACTTACATTACTTTAATACTTATACTATCCTGTAAGGTGGTTTTTAGGAAATGTTCTCTCTGTAATTACACCTGTAAGGAAGCAAGGGCACCGGAGATTGGGCAGGGGGAGAATATGAACTGTGAGGCAATTGAAATAGTTGTCTCATGCAATCTCATGGTAAGCACTGAATCTGGGGTGTCCTTCAGAGTTGTTATGAAAGGAGGTGAGGGGAATACACCATTTTATCTCCACACTGACCCATCATTGGTTGCAGGCTGCCCCTAAGTGAGAAATGTAACCTTGCAAGGTAGGTTTGTATGGCCTAAGGACTCTCCTAGAGAGGAACACAAATGTGAGCCATAAACAGCTAATACTCCTGGTAGTTGGGGGAATATGTACCTCATTCCTAAAGGGGGAATTCAATAGTATGCCATAATCTTCTTTATAATCTGCACTGTACATTGCTTGGATCCACTGGATTTATGTGGTAAATTCATTGGGAAAATTAAACCGCTAATGAGATGACAATTTGTGGTCTTAAGGTCACAAATGATACTAATTATCTCTCTCTTCTACTACTTCTTATACATTTTCCTCATCTTCAGCTAGCATCTCTGCTGGTCCTGATAAGGTAACCTAGCTCCTTATCCCTGAGGGATCAAACCTTTTATCACCATAATCATCTCAGGATGCAGCTGTCCTTCTACTGTCATAATTGGGCAGGGAAATACCAAAAGATTTCTTTTTTTTTTTCAAAAGATTTCTTAATGGATCATTTGGGTACCTGAGTAATTTACCCTGCTCCCATCAAGAATAGCAGCCATACCTCTTCCTAATGATAAGGGTCATCATTAACTTTTACAGGATGGGACTCCTTTCCTTTTCTGCTTGTCTCTTGGTACAAGAAACCTGAGGTAACTGAGTAGAAGCCATAGTTTAATGTATAGTAGGACTTTTGCTGTGTCCCTGGTAGAAATATCTCCCCCTTGGGAAGCAAGTCTTTAGATCCACAGAGACTAGTGTTGTGCCTAAAGGAAGCACTGATTCCCTAAAGTGAATCACTGAGACAGATGATGAACAGAGTCAAGTTTTCTTCCACTCTTTGGTTTCTAGACCCATGAAGACTATCCACTGAAAACACAGAACCATTAGGTCAATAAGTGGGTTGTGTATTACATGCTGCAGGATGGGGCTCCATCTTCACAAGGTATCATCTCCAAGTTAGAGCCTCAGCTATGCCTTCAAAAGGCAATTTCATCATTTCTTCAGGACAGAAACTTTTTGGTGGGCAGTATGTGATGGGCCCATGGATCCCATGGTTATGTATTCACTACCATGCATCTTTTCCTTTAAAGTAGGTCTTATGGTCCAAGGTGATGTTGTGTGAGATCTTGTGTTAGTGAGTCAAACTCTGTGTAATCCCTTGGACAGTGGAGTTAGCTGAAGACCTGCGGAAAAGAATGGCAACCCTCCTTACAAGTGGAACTTGGCTAAATCCAGTTAAGATTAATTCTGTTTGTTTCAGGGTGTAAGATGTCCAATGCGCTTTTCTTCTCAGGGGATGGTGCTGTTTCAAGGGCTTAGCATTGATTTATTTTGTTGGAAGATTGGATGTTTCACAGTGGCAGTAGATAGGTCAAACCTCATAAGAAGGAAAGAGTCCATGTAATTGGGCACATTCATTATAGCCTCTTTCCCTGCCACCGTGATGACCCTTTGTTCCTCTACTGGAACGTATGATGACAAAGGCTGACTGATGTTAACGGATTGAGTCCCTTTGTCTACCAAGTTTTTCATGCCTCTTTTGTGATAGAAACTCTTGGCTGGGTATGAGGGTGCAATCCAAAAATCTTCAGACTTCATGCCCATTGCCACTTTTCCATCCACATGTCTGTTTCCCAAATCTCCTTGTCCTCTATTTTCTAATCTTTCTCCCTCTAGATCCCAGTCAAGCTAGCCAAGCCACTTGCCACTGCTAATAATTCTGTATATATTATTTTTCTAGTTTTCATTAAATGGATGATCAGATTCACTTCACAAAGCTCTGTCCATTGGGAAGATTTCCTCTCATTGCTCCCCTTCAGAACCACCACTGAATGGAGCTGTAGAGGAACAGCAGTCCATTATCAACTTGCCCCCATACCCTGAACCAACCCACATGTGCACCACACTTAACATTTTTTCTCTTTCGTCAGCAAGTTATAAAGGACTGCACATGCAGTTATGGATATGAACTGAAGGTTCAGTTATTGGTATGAATCAGTACTGAAAATGCCCATTTTACAATAGAGAAAACTCAGTATCCAAAGAGGTAAAATAGCTTGCTCAAGGTTACACAGAAAGTAAATAGCACCCCATTATTAACAATTTGTTTGTTATGAATACTGAACTAAGAATTTTAACAAGTATATTATATATCATGAGTGTGTTTGCCAAATACCTCAGCTTCAAAAACCTACTTAGTTACTTGGATAAAGCCTTCAGTTAACTTTGGGATTACTTTCTGCGGTATGCAGAAAAATAACCTATCAAATATGTCCATGGTTCTTATCCTCAGAACCTGTGAATATGTCACCCTACATTACAAAAGGAACTTTGTTTATGTGATTAAGTTTAAGACTTTGAGATAGGGAAACTAGCCTGTATTATTTGGGTGGGTCCAAATTTAATCTATGGGTTCTTAAAGCAGAGAACTTCTCCAGGCTGTGGTCAGAGGGACACAAGACTACAGAAGGGTTAGAAAGATCCAATGTCCCTTTTTAAATTTATTTCATCTTGTTTGATTTACAGTGTTCTATTTCTACTGTACAGCAAAGTGACCCAGTCATACACACACACACACACACACACACACACACAAACACACACATATATATTCTTTTGCTTACATTATCCTCCATCATGTTCCATCACAAGTGACTAGACATATTTCTCAGTGCTATACAGCAGGATCTCATTGCTTATCCATTCCAAATGCAATAGTTTGCATTTATTAACCCCAGACTCCCAGTCCAGCCCACTCTATCCCCCTCCACCTTGGCAACCACAAGTCTATTCTCCAAGTCCATGGGTTTCTTTTCTGTGGAAAGGTTCATTTGTGCCACATGTTAGATTCTAGATATAAGTGATATCCTATGGTATTTGTCTTTTTCTGATTTACTTCACTTAGTATGAGAGTCTCTAGTTCCATCCATGTTGCTGAGAATGGCATTATTTTGTTCTTTTTATGCCTGAGTAGTATTCCATTGTATATATATATAACAACTCTTCTTAATCCATTCATCTGTCAATAACATTTAGGTTATTTCCATGATGTGGCTATTTTGAATAGTGTTGCAATGAATATACGGGTGTCATGTATACTTTTCAAGGAAAGTTTTGTCTGAATCTATGCCCCGGAGTGGAATTTCTGGGCCATAGAAATGGTAGTTCTATATTTAGTTTTCCGAGGTACCTCCATACTGTTTTCCATAGTGATTGTACCAATTTACATTCCCACCAACAGTGTAGGAGGGTACCATTTTCTCCACACCCTCTCTAGCATTTGTTATTTGTTGACTTGTTAATTATGGCCACTCTGACAGGCACGAGGCACACCTCATAGTAGTTTTGATTTGCATTTCTCTAATAATTAGTGGTGTTGAGCGTTTTTTCATGTGCTTGTTGACCATCTGTATATATTCTTTGGAGAAATATCTATTCAGGCCTTTGGCCCATTTTTCAATTGGGTTGTTGGTTTTTTGGCTCTTGAGTTGTATAGTTTGTTTGTATATTCTAGAAATTAAGCCCTTGGCAGTTGTATCATTTGAAACTATTTTCTCTCATTCTGTAAGTTGCCTTTCTTTTTTTTTTTGGTTTCCTTTGCTGTGCAAAAGCTTGTCAGTTTGATTTGGTCCCACTGGCTATTTTTGCTTTTATTTCTGTTGCCTTAGGAGACTGACATAAGAAAACATTTCTATGGTTGATGTCAGATAATGTTTTTCCTATGTTCTCTTCCAGGAGTTTGATTGGTGTCTTGTCTTATATTTAAGTCTTTAAGCCATTTTGAGTTTATTTTTTGTGCATAGTGTGAGGGTGTGTTCTGGTTTCATTGCAGCTGTCCAGTTTTCCCAGCATCATTTGCTGAAGAGACTTTTTCCCATTTTATATTCTTGTCTCCTTTATCGAAGATTAATTCGCCATAGGTATCTGAGTTTATTTCTGTTTTCTCTATTTTGTTCCGTTGGTTTGTATGTCTTTTTAGCACCAGTACCACACTGCCTTGATTACTGTAGCTTTGTAATATTGCCTGAAGTCTGGGAGAGTTATGCCTCCTGCTTGGTTTTTGTTCCTTTGCCAATTCTGAGTCTTTTATGGTTCCATATAAATTTTTGGATTGTTTGTTCTAGTTCTGTGGAAAATGTCATGGGTAATTTGATAGGGATTGCATTGAATCTGTAGAGTGCTTTGGGTAGTATGGCCATTTTTAAGATATTAATTCTTCCAACCCAGGAGCATGGCATATCTTTCCATTTCTTTGAATCCTCTTTAATTTCCTTGATTAATGTTTTATAGTTCCCAGCATATTTGTCTTTCACCTCCTTGGTTAGGTTTATTCCTAAGTCTTTAATTTTTGTGGGTGCAATTTAAAAAGTTAATGTATTTTTATATTCCTTTCCTAATATTTCATTGTTAGTATATGGAAATGCAACCTATTGCTGAAGGTTAATCTTTTTTTTTTTTGTCTTTTGTTGTTGTTGTTATTGTTGTTGTTGTTGCTATTTCTTGGGCCGCTCCCGCAGCATATGGAGGTGTCCAGGCTAGGGGTTGAATCAGAGCTGTAGCCACCGGCCTACACCAGAGCCACAGCAACGCGGGATCCGAGCCGCGTCTGCAACCTACACCACAGCTCACAGCAACGCCAGATCCTTAACCCACTGAGCAAGGGCAGGGACCGAACCCGCAACCTCATGGTTCCTAGTCGGATTCGTTAACCACTGCGCCACGACGGGAACTCCAGAAGGTTAATCTTGTATCCTGTATTTTGCTGAATTTGTTGATCAGTTCGAGTAGCTTTTTTGTGGAGTCCTTAGAGTTTTCTATATGTAGTATCATGTCATCTGCATACAGTGACAATTTTACCTCTTCTCTTCCAATTTGGATACCTTTTATTTCTTCTGCTTTTCTGATTGCTGTGACTCAGACTTCCAATACTATGTTGAATAGCAATGGTGAGAGTGGGCGTTCTTCTCTTGTTCCAGATTTTAGTACAAAGGCTTTCAGTTTTTCTCCATTGAGTTTGCTGTGACTTTATCATAAATGGCTTCTATTCTATTAAGGTTTGTTCCTTTTATACCCACTTGGGCAAGAGTTTTTATCATGAATGGATGTTGGACTTTGTCAAATGCTTTTTCTGCATCTATTGAGTGTTTCATGTGGTTTTTTACTTTCTTAGTTAATGTGGTGTATAACATTGATTGATTTGCTTATGTTGAACCATCCTTGTGAACCTGGGATGAATCTCACTTGGTCATGGTTTATGATTTTTTTATATGTTATTGGATTCAGTTGGCTAAAATTTTGTTGAGAATTTTTGCGTCTATATTCATCAAAGATATTGGCCTATATTTTTCTTTTTTGGGAGTATCTTTGTCTTGTTTTGGTATTAGGATGATGGTGGCTTCATAGAGTGTCTTCAGGTGTGTTCCTTCTTCAATCTTTTGGAAAACTGGGGAATGGTATAAGTTCTTCTTTGTATGTTTGGTAGCATTTGCTTGTGAAGCCATCTGGTCCTGGAGTGTTTTGTAGGGAGTTTTTTTGTTTGTTTGTTTGTTTGTTTTTACATATTCAATTTCATTTCTAGTGATCAGTCTGTTCAATTGATCTATTTCTTCCTAATTCAGTTTTGGTGGGCTGTATGTCTCTAGAAAGTTGTCCATGTCTTCTAGGTTGTCAAATTTGTTGGCATATAATTATTCACAGTATTATCTTGTGGGTTTTTTTTTTTTGTATTCCTGCAGTATCTGTTGAGATTTCTTTTTTCATTTCTTATCTTGTTTATTAGGGTTCTTTCTCTCTTCTTGGTGAATCTGGGCCGAGGTTTGTTAATTTTATTTACCCTTTCAAAGAGCCAGCTCTTGGTTTTATTGATTTTTTTCTACTGTTTCTTGAATCTCTATTTTATTGATTTTTTTCTCTGATTTATGATTTCCTTCCTTCTGCTGACTTTCAGTTTTGTTTTATCTTCTTTTTCTAATTTGCTGTCTCTTTCTTCAGCTGTCATCCCCTTGATAGGGTGCTGAGTGAGAAGGAAGCAGTGGGCAAGGCTAGTAGTCAGTGCCCTGTTGCTGGACTCTTGACAGTAGCAAGGGTCTGCAGGAAGGTGGCATGGACTACTCCTGGTTGCAAGGCCCTGGGAAGTGGTAATGAGCCTCAGACAGATTTAAGTGGTGCCTGGAGCATTTGGCAGTGGCAGAGGCAGGGTGTGTGAGTTCCTAGGGGAGTGAGAGCAACAATGGGTAGTGTTCATTCACAATGCCCTTCTCTGTGGTGAACCTCTGAGGTGACTAGGGCCACAAGTGGTGCCTGTTCATGGTCCTCTAGTGGTAGCAGGCCACCCATACCTCTGGAATCGGAGATAACAGTGCTGCTTTGCCCCTACAACCTGTAGACCACTTAAGAAGCACCCCATCCCACTTAGCCCACACAGGAGGTGATGTACAGGCTGCTCTTAGTTGCAGGGTCCTGGGAAGTGATAGTGATCAGGCATGTGTGGGTGTTGCCTGGAGTGTTTGGCAGTGGCAGCAACAGGGCAGGTGTGTTCCCAGGAGAGTGAGAGCAACCACAGGTGGTTGTCAGTTGCAGTGCCCTCTTTTTTGCCAACCTCTGAGGTGACTGGGGCTGCAGGTGGAGACTGTTCACAGACCCCTTGTGTTGGCAGACCATGCCCCCATTTGGTTCCTAAGATGATTGCTGTGGTTTGTCCTGCTACCTGCAGATCAAACAAGAGGCTTAGCCACCCTCCCCCAACTCCCCGCTAAGCACATCATGGTTTGCCTCTGGCTCCCCCACCCTGCTGCCCTTAGCCCACACAAGAGGCACCTGGGTTCCCATAGCCTGAGCAAGTGGCCTCTTGCCACCTGTAGCCTGCACCAGAGGTACCTCACCCTTTCAGAGCTCACCTGCACACACACAGGTGTGCAGGTGAAGAGATTTCTCTGGTGGTCTGCCCCTCCTCCTCTCACCCTCCCCAACAATGGCCTTGTTTCTCTTGCAGGCCCAGGCCTCCTCCCAGGTTTCTTCTGCTGTGGCATTTCCTCTCCCCAACCCATGTCTCACCGCACCCTAGCCCTTCAGGCTGTCTCCACACAGCCAACTCCAGTCCTCTCCCTGGAACTGACTGAGGACTGGAGCCTAAGTCTCAGTGTTCAGCTCCGCCCAAGTGTCTCAGGCTGTAGTGTCTGGGGCAGTGGTGCAGATAATCTGTGTGGCTCTCACTTTGCTTTGCCCTCCTAGTCCAGCTGCTTCACTTTTCTTGGTGACTTTCAGGTCCCTCAGTCTCAGCTGTTCTTCCTGTAGATAAGGTGGCTTCCCAGGATATGGGTTCCTTTTTTATTTAACAGCTCCCTCTCAGGAGCGCTAGTCTCATCCTGATTCCTTTTCGCTCTCTCTATAATTTTTCTTTTGTTCTACCCAGTTATGTAGAGGGTTTCTTGTCCTTTTTGGAAGTTTAAGTTCTTTTGCTATTGTTCAGTAGATGTTCTGTGCACATCTTTTTCTGTGCACATCTTTCTACATATAGATGTGTTTTTTCTTTTATCTGTTTGTGGCAGAAGGTGAGTGCAACATCTTACTCCTCCACCATCTTGATCGCTAGTTCCAACATTTCTGACTTTGCACATGCAGGAAGAAATCTATGAACCAAGGAATGGGGTTGGTCTCTAGAAACTGGAAAAAGCAAGGAAACAGATTTCCCCCAAGCCTTCAGAACAAAATGAAGCCCTATGGACACATTGATTTTAGCCCAGTGAGACGCATGTCAGACTTCTCATTACAGAACCATAAGATAATAAATCAGTATGATTTTAAGCCACTAAGTTTTTGGTAATTTGTTACAACAGCAATAGAAAATGAATATACCAATAGAAAAATGTATATTCTTCCTTTGAGATTATTCCTGCTTCCCTCCACTTGTGTAGCAATAAGAGGTGCACAGGCTTAGCTGCAAAAAAAATTGTTTATGATGAGGATGGTTGTACACCTTGGAATATATTAAAAAAAAGCCACTAAATTGTGCACCTTAAATTCACCTTAAATGGTGAATTTTGTGGTATGTGAATTATGGCTCGGTTTTGAAAGGAAATACATGCACTTCTTAACAGGGTTATTATTAGGAGATGGAGAAAAAATACACAAAAATTTTGTAAAATTATAAAGTGCCGTTTTTTAGTGAGGATCAGTAGCATTAGTTGGGAGTTGTTGTTGTTGCTGCTGCTTATGTTTTCATTGAAAGTAATAGAAACCTAACTTGAGACTTTACCAATTTGTGTAGATAAACCATAGGCCCTGGAATTAGAGACTCCAAGTTGGCCACATTATCTCCACCTCTCATCTTGGCTTTTCTTTTTTAAAAGTTTTATTTATTTATTTATTTATTTATTTATTTTTGGATATAATTGATTTACAGTATTAAATACATTTCATGTATACAATGTAGTGATTCAAAATTTTTAAAGATTATACTCTGTTTATAGTTATTTTAAAATATTGGCTATATTCTCTGTGCTATACAATATATCCTCGTAGCTTATTTATTGTACAATAGTAACTAAAACCTCTTAATCCCCCTACCCAAACTTAACTTGCCCTCTCCCTTCTTCTCTTATCCCATGGGTAACCACTAGTTTGTTCTCTATATCTGTGAGTCTTTTTTTTTGTTGTTATATTTACTGTTACGACATACTGTTACGACATACTGTTTTTCAGATTCCATGAATGTGATGACATCAGTATTTGTCATTCACTATTTGATTTATTTCACTAAACATAATACCCTCCAATTCCATCTACATTGCTACAAATGGAAAATTTTCATTCATTTTTATGACTGAATAGTGTCCTATTGTGTGTGTGTGTGTGTGTGTGTGTGTATCTCCACATCTTCTTTATCCACTCTTCTGCTCATCTGTTGATAATGGGCACTTAGGTTGCTTCCACATCTTGGTTATTGTAAATAATGTTGGTATGAACATTGGGGTACATGTATCTTGTCAAATTATTGTTTTCATTTTCTTCAGATGAATACCCAAGAGTGGAATTGATGGATCATATGGAGTTATATTTTTAGTTTTTGAGAATCTTCCATACACTTTTCCACAGTTGCTGCACCAATATAAAATTCCCACCAACCATGCACTGGGTTCCCTTTTCTTCGCATTTTGGCCAATATTTGTTACTTGTTATAGTTTTGATGACAGCCATTCTGACAGATGTGAAGTGATAGCTTATTGTAGTTTTTGATTTGCATTTCCCTGATACTTAGTGATATTGAATATTTTTTTCCCTGTGTCTGCTGGTCATCTGTATGTCTTCTTTGGAAAAATGTCTTCTCAGGTCTTCAGCCCATCTTTGAATCAGAGTTTTTTTAAATATTGAGTTGTATGAGCAGTTTATGCTTTTAGATATACCTAGGAGCAAAATCAGATGTACACTTTGAAGCTGACTCTCTTTGTCATATGTGAGTCCCTTGATTTGTAGGAATACTAGATATCCATTTTTCTGGAACACTCAGGGTGTAATAGGACCTTTTGTTAGTAGGATTCAGCAAAAACTGTGTCTCTGAGTCAAAGGTCTTTACACAGACAGTGAGGATGGGATGAAGGCTCCATCCTCAGCTGCATAATTGGAAGTGAGAGATACTTTGGGAGATCAACAATGTGGTCCTGACAATCTCAATGGCAGGGAATGGCAGTGATTCCATTGAAAGAAAATTGGCTTATGAAAAGAGACCTTCTAAATTGGACATCATACTCAACGAAAGACCCTGGGAGTTTTTAGGGAAAGGAATGATTTTTGCAGTGGTTTGTGCCTGGTTCAGGTAGTTTTTTCTGGTGCAGTGCTTTGAGATACAGTGGCTGAAATGGGAGAGAGTGCCAGCTAAAAAGAACTGTGACCTTGGCAATTGCCTCAGTGGGTGTCCCTGACTGAAGCTTGAACAAGATTAGTGATGCCTTAGCATCACTCCCAAGTGGCTTCATACAGAGCAAAACCAGTTTCCAATAGTGCCACCTCATGGCAGTGAAAGCAATGACAGTAGCCAGGCTAGTAGAATCCACTCTGGACTTGACCACCTCCTTCCAGACATGGACAGAGGACCCAGGGGTGGGGATGTGTGGGAAGAAAGACCTCGAGAGGGACCTGGCTGTGCCCATTGGCATTCCTGGTATGAAATGAATCCCTTGCTTTATCCCCCATGATCTTCTCCTAGCTGTGAATTCTCTGCTGGGATCCTGAGAGCCTGTCCAGCTGGGAAGGAGAAGAATTAGGAAGTAATCAGAAGGGAGGAACAGTGAAGGCAAAGGCTTGGAAAATGGTGCTTCTAGGGAATGATGAGGTGAGTGTGGCTAAGGGCTAAAAATGACAATGGAAGATGGAAATGGAAGTTAAGAGTAGAGTTTAATTTGTGATGTCTTGCATATCAAGAAATAGGACTTTTCCCAAAACCTATGATGGTTTTGAGGCAAGGCATTGACTTGATCTAGGTCTGACCTACAACCATGGCAGCCCATGACTTAATAGGATGGGGTGGGGAATGAGGGGTGGGGTGGAAAAAACTTCCTGAGCTCCCCAGAATAAAGAGAAATGACTTAGGAGCTTCTACCCTGACTCTCAAAATACAGGCTAAAGAAGGGTTTTTGGAACATGGGTAGGGTGTTTTTCCTACCCCAGAATCTGGGGATCTGGATCTAGCTTTATTACTACACCCTAACTTTTTGTATTGGCTCTTGATCTACGCCCTGACATGACTTCCTCATCTGGGGCCAGACATTAGAATCCCTTGTAGAGGGTCATTTTAGTCTCTCTGACTTATACAATATTCCCTACCCCAGGAATCCCACTTTTTTCCTGACTTCTCAGCTCAGCCTCATCAATACTGGCTGGTTGTCTGACCTCCACTCTCTCCTTTCCTACATCCTCCTTCCTTCACACCTCATGGATGCCCTCCAGCCAGTTCTGGAAAATCCTGGCCGGAGAGGGCTGAAAGACACACATGCCAGTGTCTTTGCAACAGGTGCTGAGAGCCAAAGCTGCAAACAGTGACATGGATTGAGTCTCACTTTTGCATACGGCTCACCCTGGCTGCTCTCTGTGTTTCTGTGACCCTATCTGTGAAATGAACCTTGTGTTGCCCTTTCACAGAGCTGTTGGGAGGATTAGCAAGAGAATACTTCTGAAAGTGACGTATTTCTGGAAGCTCTTATTATTTCCACTTTCTTGTATTCCAGGTATGGAATTTATTTTTTTAAAATACAGGAGTACAAAAGTTCATTTTTCTCTAAAGTTCCTTTGTATCAAAACTAAAGTCCTTTACTAATCGTGCTACTTACCTCATTTCTTCATATTTGATCATCTTTGTTAAAAAGGTTTTGGCTGTGCTTTTCAGTTCTTTAGTAGCACATAAGGTAAGGTCTAACTTTTAGCTTCATTCATCCCACCATTTCCTCAATAGTGGTAGCTGCTCTAGCTGGTTCATTCAGAATTTTTGAAAAGGTAGGGATGAAAGCATTGAAAAAGAAGTTTGAATTGTGGCTCATTCATTCACTTAATAAACATTCACTCAGTGGGAAGTATGTAGGAGATGGTAAACTGCATGACAGCGTCCCTAGATCTTTGCGTCTTTGCTTATTGAAGGTATATGTTTAATACACACATCATTTGTTTAAGGTATGTTTGTTTAATGACTCAGTGGTTGAATGACACATCCCTTACTTCACTCCCTGGGTCTCCCTGGTTGGACCTTGGTTTTTCTGATAATTACAATGTTTAAAAATGCCTGTGCTCTTACTGTTCCAGCACAGGGCCCAGCACTATGCATTTAATTCTCACAGCAACTGACAGTGATAGGTGCTATGGCCATTGCCATGCTTTATGGTTGGGAAAACTGAGGCTTAGAGAGGTGCCACTTGCTTAAGTATCACATGAGCCCAAGGGTTATGTTCCAGCCACAGAACAGCACATTGCAGGAAGCTGGTCAGCGGTTTGAACTATAAGTAGACTTGACACAGGATAATTTTGGAGATGTTGATTCACATTTCCCTCTTTTCTGCTCCCATTTACTGGCTTGTGGATTTTTTGTCCTGGGGAAGGTTTAATACAGGGCAGGCAGGGCAGAAAGTTTGCTTTCTTCTCTGGCTTTGTTTTCCACGGCTGCCACCTAAATGCTATGCTCCCAACTCTGAGCAGAGTTTCAGGTACAAGGATTATCAAGTATCATTTTTGTTATTCAATGATAGAGTGATTATTTAGCAATTTTATCTTTTTAGGAACTAACATGCTGATGTCAACATACTTTCATTTCTTCCTCCAACCCAATTATTTTGAGTGAAGGAAAATCTATTATAAAAAATATAAAGGCTGCAAAAAAAAAATCGAGTGACCCATCAGAACTATTACCAATACAATCAAGCTTTGAATCAAATCATTAAAAATGAAATTGAGGAGTTCCCGTCATGGCGCAGTGGTTGACGAATCCGACTAGGAACCGTGAGGTTGCGGGTTCGATCCCTGGCCTTGCTCAGTGGGTTAAGGATCCGGTGTTGCTGTGAGCTGTGGTGTAGGTTGCAGACACGGCTCGGATCCCGCGTTGCTGTGGCTCTGGCGTAGGCTGGCAACTACAGCTCTGATTAGACCCCTCGCCTGGGAACCTCCATGTGCTGTGGGAGCGGCCCAAGAAATGGCAAAAAGACCAAAAAAAAAAAAAGAAATTGAAAAAAATAACACTTTTTCAGAGTTGCTGAGATCATTATTATAAATACAATATATATGCAAGTTTTGCAAAATAGGTTCTTCAGTCATTTTATTTTGAAATTCCCATCTTTGTCTCTATAGTAGAATGTCTTTCTCCATATTAAAAATTAAAAGCCATTTAAGTAACACAGTGGAATAACTATGATTAATAGAGCTAGTGTTATTAACCATAGAAGCTAAAACAACTGGGAAAAAAGGAAGTAGTAACACATTTATAATTTTGCTAATGTAAAATTACAAAAAGAATATTTCAGTAAGTAAATTTACTTGCCTTCTTTAGTCTTCATCGAGTTTCTCGTTAAAGTTTTAAGATTCCATATTCGTTTATGTTGCTTTTGTTTATCAAAATAGGTACCATTTTGTGAATAAAGTTATGTGGTATTTACTTACATAAAATTAGCTCTTTTTGTTGTCCAGGGAAAATTTGGGTCCTGTTTTACAATAATATAGGGACTTGGATATATTTTTCTAATTTTGAGTAAGGTCCAGAGTTCACTGTATTTGGAGTAGGTAACTCTGCTCTAAGCTTCAGGAATTTAAGTAATTTAAGGAAGTATACAGAGCTGTCATTTGGGAGAACTTAGAAATAAGTGAGCTGAATTTGATAATATCAAACACTTCAAAATGTATAGATCAAGCTGACTTTCCTTTTTTTGTTTCTTACCAGGTTAAAATATTAATATTTAGCCAACAATGAATGTGGGTTGATGTTAGAAAATTTTGGTCAACTTTTGGCTTACTATATGTGTCTGTTTAATGTGAAGAACTAGCAGGGGAGAGGTTTTATGATACCTTGGAGACACCATGTGATACAGAGATTATGGTCAAGTGACTTAGCTTCCCTAGACTTCAATTTTCTCTTCTGTAAAGTGAGAATGGTAAGGCCTACTTAGGAGAATGGAGACAGTACATGTAAAGTGGCTGACATGTGGTGTGGGTTCAATGTTATTTTGATACTATTATTATTTCAGATGAGAGTCTATCTTGGCATAGGCTATCTTGGCATAGGCTATCTTGGCATATACTTTATAGTTAAGTTACTTGTGTGATTGCTCAAATACATTTTTTTGAATTGCACCCAACTCAAACAAATGTGAGAGGTTGCTAAAGGCATCTGTTTAACTTACTGTTAAGAATAGCAATTTCTTTAACTCGTTGTGCAATATACTCAATCAGATAACTTCAATGTGCTTTTTAAGTATTTTGAATTCAAAATAGGTTTGAAGCTATTTTTTAAATGATTTTTATTTTTTCCATTATAGTTGGTTTACAGTGTTCTGAAGCTATTTTAACATTTATATTTTTTTAAAAAAGAAGCTAGAGACTGGATCTTGACATTGTCAAATTGAGTGCTGTGAATATAATGTAAAACAATCCATCATCTGGAGACTTTTTGTGTGGGATCTTTTTGGGGTTTACATTTTGTGCTAATCTCTGTCATAGTTGGAAATACCACAAAGTGTGAAATTCTGAATCTGCCCCAATATTTCCTTCTTCCTTCTAGTTCAAGGCTAGAGACTGCATTAAGGATCCCAACCTCTCTCTCTTCTAGGAAATGGGGTGGAGAGGAGGCCTTAACTTCCCCACCGGGTGACATCCTTATTCTTTCTTTCTCAGAGCCAAACAGTGTGAGAGTTAGTACTTTCTCCACAGTCTCAATTAATTGCCATCATATTCACTTCTCAACCCACTTTATTAGCTTATATAGCTATCAGTTCAACAACTCTTCCTACAGTTACAATTGACTTCCGTGACTCTAATTCCAATAAACACATTTTACCTTGGTCCTTATTGTCTCAGGAGTGCTCGACATACCTTTTCATTTCAAGAGTTTTAACTCTCTCTCTTGTACGCCACCACCCTTTGTCCTCCTGGTCTCCCCCACACATCTCTGCTTCCTCCTTTTCCTCTTCTGGAGCCTCACATTACTTGACCCAGCTTTTAAGTATTGGAATTACTGAAGGCCCCAGAGCAACAGGATCAGACACCTTCAAAGATTTCCCTGATTCATTGGCATGTCATCCCAAGGAACTGGGGAAATCAGTGCCACTGCTGTGTCACACGGGTGTTAAGGAGGAAAGGGAAAGGTCCTCAAAATCCTCAGTCTGGAGAGAATGGGCTTAGCGTGAACCCCTTTCCTTCTTTCATGTTTAATTTCCTTATTTGGAAGACAGGACAAGGTCTAGCTAATCCACATAGGTCCTTCCAGTTGCAGCATTTACCCATTGTACTGTATCTCTTTGCTTACCCATCTGTCCCTTCCACCAGATTGTGAGCTGCCCCAGGGAAAGACCTACTCTTGATCCACATTTGTATCCTGGCGTTGCCTAGCACTGACTGGTATACAGGAGGCAGCAATGCATATGGGGACTGGATCTAGACCTCCTTCATGAACATTTCCATTCTCTTTTCTCCAGGCTGTTGCAGGAGAAAAGGATGGAGCTATCCTTGGCCCTCTACATGAAACCTGCTATGTTAAATTCTACTGGTTCCCGTCTTTTAACAACTTGCTGGCTTAACGACAACCATAGCAGCACTCCAAATCTCCACTCTACTCAGGCATTCAATTTTCCCTGCCTCTGCCAGGGCAGACGAGACCTCAGAATCCTCAAAGAAAATTGAGGGTATTTAGAGTCAGCGATCTAGTCATTCCTCTACCCTTCCTCATTCGCCATTCCTTCCCCCATTTCTTCCTCATACATTTTTTTTTTTTGGTCTTTCATCCTTTTGGGGCCATAGCTGCAGCATATGGAGTTCCTCACACTTCTAATGTGCTGGTCTTCCCAGTTGAACCCCTTCAAAAACTACAAGCACTGTGTTAAAGTAAGGGCAGAAAAAAGTGATTTCTCCCTAGCCTGGACACTTTAAAAATGTCCATCTATGAAGTTTCTGATCCCCATCCTATCCAGCTCATTCATTCTTGTCAATGCCCTTGGCCCTATTTTTTCACCTCTTATTGGCCCTCTTTCAGAACGTTTCAGCACCATTTCCCTTATAAACAAGCAGCAGGCTCCCTGTCATGAAAACAGCTATCATTTAAATTTATTTTTCTAACCTCCCTCCCCGACTCCCTGCCTCATGTTTATTCTCTTAGTAGACAACCTCCTTGAACTGGGACACCTCCATTTCTTTGTTGCCCAATTGCTTTGGAGATCTTTACTCTATACTCCTCATTTCTGCTCTTTCCTAAGTCTCCCCTCCCCCATATGTTGCCCTAATTCAAGTGAATTAAGTAACTATTTATAAAACATCTACTGTGTGACTAGCTCCAAGCTGGGCTCTAATGGAATCCAAGAGATGAAAAGAAAGTGTTTAAACCACCATAGTTTTAGAACCCAACTAGGAAGACAAGTTGTATATACAAAGAGGAACATAATGAGGCTGTATAGGATTGCTGATGGTAGAATGAATAATAAATGAAAATCTGAACAAAGTATCAAATGAGAGCTATAAAAATGAATACTTTGATTGTCCACAGCGCAGACTCCCATGGACTGGAGGTGATTAGAGAAGTGTTTATAGAGGATGTGAACCTTGAAAATGGGTTTGAGAAAACCATGACACACAGGATAAGGGTTGGGGAAGTGCCAAGGGAGTGGTTATGGAATATTGATTCTTCTTGCTTTTCCAGTCTCAATGAGTAGAAGCAAAGGTATTGTCCTGGATTTCTTCCCTACTGTGCCCACAACTGGTCAGTTACCAATTTTCATAAAAAATATACCCTGATATTTATCTCATTCCTCCTGCTTCCCTGCTCCCTGGTACTCCCCAGCCCAGGCCACCATCACAGCTTATCTGAATCCTGCAGTAGTGTTTGAATTGGGCTTCTAGCTCCAGCCTTACACCCCCTATATACACACAAAATTTGCCTGCATAAATGTTAAGATCCTGGGACCTGGATTCCTGAGACTGCCTGGGTTCAAATCCTGATCTCACTTCTTACACTCTGATGCGCTTGGGCAAATTGTATAGTCTCTCACTGCCCCAATTTCCATATCTGTGATTGTGGGGATAATACCAACCTCAAATATTTAATATGAGAATTATAGGACCTGCTACATATGAATCACTTCAGAATAATACTTGGCACTTAGTAAGCACACAATAAATATTTACCTGCTATCATTATCCAAGTAGTCATCAGAATTCTCCACTGTTTTACATGTAACTTTCTATCTTAAATCCCTTCAGTGGATTCTCATGGCCTAGGTAAAGTCTGAAATCCTACCTGGGCCTGCCAAGTATCATTATCCATGTTGCTGGGTCTTTTTCTATGTCCTCTATCCCTTTTACTGCAGCCAAGGAAATTCAATTCAGTGGAAATTTGCATATAAATCCCATGAGAAATAAGGGATTGCTTCCCAAGATGGATTTTTGAGTCCTAATAACTATTGAAAGCCAGTCTTTGGCTAGAATAAATAATTTTCTAAATTCCTTTGTCTCCCATTATCATATCCTCTTGGAGTGGGTTGCAGATCTTCGCTCTCAGTTGGGGGTAGAAAGAACAGAGACAATATCATGAAGAAAAGTTCTACTACATGAAATGCAGGTTGTAGAAAAGCCACCTCTTCCAGCCTGTGTTTTGGAGTGGGAATGGGCAGAGGTCAGGAAACCAGGAGTCAGGAGAGTAACTGATTTCTCCCATCTAGGCTAAAATCCTCTAAGGAGGGTGGTTGGATAGATTGAAAGAAAACTTGAGAGCAAAGAGCTTCTTTTTGGGAGGAACCAGAGTGAAAATGGAAGTGAAGCAAAGATAAGGCCTGAGATAGCACCTTCAAGCCTGTCTTAGGCTCCTTGGCACCTTGCAAAAAGCCCCAAATTTCCTTTGTTTTCGAAGGAAGGAAATGGAATGCAGGTGAAGATCTGGCATGGTCTCAGAGGGATTAACACCTCTAGCAAGACCCTGGGTGGGACGGGGTCAGCTAACGTGTCTCTAGACCCTCACCCTGCCAAGAGAACTTAACTAGAAGTTCACCAACTACAGATAGCACAGAGGACCCAGGGACCAGACTAGACTGGGTCTCACAAGCTGAGACTAGGAAGGGCCCTCAGGCGTAGGTCTTAGGTCTTCAGCCCAACTACCCTGATGTAGACATATGAGGGCCACCATACACGTATCACAGTTTGGGGAAGAAGCAGGGCACGGAGGAAGAATATGAAAAACTAAAATGCCATGAGTCCCCCAGAAGAGACTTATGAACCAGAAGATTCTGAGACCCTATCCAACAGCAACTTCGAGTTGATGGATAGAGGTAGGTGGGAGGTGGGAAGGTCTGGGGAGGAGGGAGCTGAAACCCTTCAGTGTGGTGCCTGATGGAACATTTGAGGGGCTGCTCCTCAGTCCAGATGAAGTAATCCTCCCTGGAGTCTTTCTTTACCATTAACCTGCCAAGTAATATCTGGATCCAGAGACTAGGGTGGGGGCCTGAGGAGTGGGAGGCAGTAAAGGAGAGGAGAGCAGGGATCTGTAGCAGAGGTTGGGTTTACTGTTCTGGGCTGCAAATCCAACACCTAATATGTGCTTGTTTTAGCTTAAACAAATTAATGAATCAAAGAATTATGTGCAATGTGCAAGAAGCAGCCTGGGTGTTGGGGCAGTGTAGGAAGTTGGGTCTGTTAGGTTCTAGTTCACCACCTGCAAGGCAATAAATACTAAAAACTCATCCCTTTCTCATTACTTTACTACATTTATGCTTATCTATGCTCTTGAGATTAATTATGTCTTTTATATACAGGCCTGGCATCATGGGCCTGCGACCTGGGCAGTCACACTGGGTCCTGCACTCAAAAGGGTGCATGCTTGGTTTAATGCTCTGCTGTAATCACCTTGAAATTGTTAACAAAATTTTAACAAGAGGCTCCACATTTTCATTTTGCACTGAGATCCACAAATCATGCAGCAGGCCTTGTTTGTGTCTATGTGGTGGAAATACTGTATGAGTCTCTTACAACTCAGTGTTCAAGGTCTTCTGGCAGCTGGAAATAGGACCTGGTGGACATTGGCAAGCACCAGAAATCAGAGAGAGAACCAGTTGTAAAGTATTTACCAGCACATCACTGGACAGGCCACACTATAGAAATCTAATGATCATGCACATCCACTACCAGCCCCCAGACCCTTAGGGGAAAGAAGTTTTTTTTTTGCAGAGCAGTTTACTGTTTATTTGTGGCAAGGAAGAACAATGACCTCAGCTTTGGCATTATTTCAAAACCTAAATTCAGACTTTCCATGATTGAAAACTATCACACTTGAATTATGACACTTTTCCATAGTGGCTATAGTCTTTTACATTTCCACCGGAAGTATACAGGGGTTCCAGCCTCTTTACATCCTTGCTATAACTAGTTTTTTTTGTGTTTTTTTTTTAAATAGTAACCATCCTAATGGGTGTGAGGTAGTATCTCATACTTTTGATTTGCATTTCCCTAATAATCGATGATGTGTAGCTTCTTTTCACTTGTATATCTTACTTGGAGAAATGTCTATTTATTTTTAATTAATTTTTTATTAAAAAATTTATCAAGGATTTCCCATTGTAACTCAGTGGGTTAAGAGCCTGACATAGTATCTGTGAGGCTACAGGTTCAATCCCCAGCCTCGCTCAGTGGGTTAAGGATCTGGTGTTGCTGCAAGCTGTGGCGTAGGTCTCAGACTTGGCTTGGATCCTGAGTTGCTGTGGCTGTATAGGCTGGCAGCTGCAACCCCTAACCTGGCAACTTCCATATGCTGCAGGTGTGCCCCTAAAAAAAAAAAAGAAAGATAGAAAATTATTTAATGAAAGATTCTTTAAATTCTATAGTGCTTTACAATTTCAAATTTTCATGCACATGATTTCATATAATCCTAGAATAACCCTTTTTCCCCTCCTCCTGTATTTCCCTTCCCCCCTTCCATCCCCACTAGTAAGCACTAGTTCTTTCTCTATCTGTGAGTCTGTTTCTTTTTTTTTTTTATTATATTCACTAGTTTGTTTTTTAGGTCCCACATATAAGTGATATCATACAGTATTTGTCATTCTCTGTCTGATTTATTTCACTTAGCCCAATGCCTTCCAAATCTATCCATGTTACTGCAAATGACAAAATTTCATTCTTTTTTATTGCTGAGTAACATCACATTATATATATGCTCCTTTGGGTGCTAAGGGAGTAAAAGCCTTTGTAACTTTGTTTCTTGAAATCACCTGTTGATAGGTTGCTTTCATACCTTGACAATTTTAACTGATGCTGTTATGAATATTGGGGTTCATATATCTTTTCAAATTAGTGTTTTTGTTTTTTTTCAGATATATACCCAGGAGTAGAATTCTCAGATCATATAGTTGTTCTATTTTTAGGTTTTCTGAGAAAAACTCCATGTTATTTTCTACAGTGTTTGCACCAATTTACATTCCCAACAATAAGGTATGAGGAGGGTTCTTTTTTCTCCACATCCTTACCAACATTTGCTATTTGTAGACTTTTTTGATGATTGCCTTTATGACAGGTGTGAGGCGATAATATCTTATTGTGGTTTTGATTTGCATTTCCCTGATTAGCAATGTTGAGCATCTTTTCACGTGGCTGTTGGTCATCTGCATTTCCTCTTTGGAAAAATGTCTATTCAGTCCTTTGTTCATTTTGAATCAGGTTGTTTTTTATTGATGAGTTTTAGGAATTCTATATATATTTGGGATATTAGTCCCAGATGTATGTTCTGCTAATATTTCCTGCTCCCAATTTGTGGGTTGTCTCTTTACTTTGCTGATACTGTCTTTTCATGTACAATTTTTAAAAAATTATATGAAGTCCAGTTTATCTATTTTTTCTTTTGTTGCCTGTGCCTTTGGTGTCATATCCAAGAAATACTGCCAGATCCAACGTCATGAAATTTTTGTCCTATGTTTTCTTTGAGGAGTTTTATACTTTTAGATCATTGATCTATTTGGGGTTAATTTTTATATTTTAAGTGAGGGTACAACTTCATTCTGTTGCAAGGGGATATCTAATTTTCCCAGCACAATTTATTGAAAGTCTGCCCTTTCCCAGTTTAGTGGTCCTAGCAACATTGTCATAAATCATTTAACTATATAGTGAAGGATTTATTTATGGGCTTTCTATCCTATTCCATTTGTCTATATGTCTGTTTTTAAGCCAAAACCATACTGTTTTGATTACTATAGTTTTGTAATACTTTTTGTCTTTTTAGGGCCACACTTGAAGCATATGGAGGTCCCCAGGCTAAGGGATGAATCAGAGCTGTAGCTGTTGGCCTACGCCACAGCCACAGCAAAGTGGGATCTGAGCCGAGTCTGCGACATACACCACAGCTCATGACAATGGTGAGTGCTTAACCCACTGAGCAAGGCCAGGGATCAAACATGCATCTTCATGGATACTAGTCATATTTGTTTCCTCTAAGCTGTAATGAGTTTTGAAATCAGGAAATGTGGATCAATCAGCTTTGCTCTTACTGAAGATTGGGCTATTCAAGGTCCTTTGCTAGTATACATGAATTTTAGAATGGATTTTTCTATTTCCGTAAAAGCATCTTTGGGATTTTGATAGGGTTTGAATTGAATCTGAGATTTCTTTGGGTAGCATTCACATCTTAACAATATTAAGTCTCTAGTACATGAACATAGGATGTGTTTCCACCTATTTCTATTTTTTATTTTTTTTTAATTTTTAAAAATTTTTTGTCTTTTGTCTTTTTAGGGCCGCACCCATGGCATATGGAAGTTCCCAGGCTAGGGGTCTAATCAGAGCTGTAGCCACAGCCTACACCAGACCAACAGCAATGCCAGATCCGAACCATGTCTGCAACCTACACCACACCCCAAGGCAATGCCAGATCCTCAACCCACTGAGCGAGGCCAGGGATCATACCTGAAACCTCATGGTTCCTAGTCAGAACTGTTTCTGCTGCGCCAAGATGGGAACTCTCTATTTCCATCTTTTTAAATTTCTTTCAGTAGTGTTATATAATTTTCACTGGATAAGTCTTTCACTTTGTTGTTTGGAAATACATAGTTTTCCAATACTTTCCTAAGTATTTTATTCTTTTTGACATGCAGGCAGGAAAGCATGCTCCAGTGGCCAGGAAAAACCCCTAGTTTAATAAATGCAGATGCTTATTATGTTATAATTAAGGTGGTAAAGATGAAGAGTTAGGGACAGGACACCAAATGTGAATAATACAATTTCTTTGATACTTCCCCTACCTCTCTCAATTTCTCTTTTCTCTCTTTCCGGAACTCCTATTGGTTGGATTTGGACCTTCTGGGGTGTTTTTTGTTTTTTGGTTTTTTTTTTTTTTACATCTTTTCTTCTTGATTTTATCTTTCTAGAATTTCTAACATTTAAAAATTCTGGCTCTCATAATTTTGATTTCCTAGAGCTCTGTCTTATTCTTCACTTATTCTTGCATCAATTACCTTATGAGGCATTTCAGAAAAAAAAAAAAAAACTAAAACTTAGTGGCTTAAGGAAATAGCCACCTATTTAGCTCATGATTCTGTGGGTTAGTAATTGGACTGGGCTAGGCCATGAGGTTCTGCACTTATGAACCAGGCTCAACTGACTTTAGTTTGGCTCACTGATGCATCTGTAGGGAGCTACTGGGGAAGGTAAAGGTGGGCTTGTCATCTTGGGTGCCTTGGTCTTCCTCCATCTGGTTTATTATCCTTCAGCTGGTTAACCTGGCCTTGCTTGCATGGTATCAGGGTCTCAAGAATCTCAAGAGAACAAGCCTCAACGTGTAAGTGCTATAAAGTCTGAGTCATGTTTGCTACTCTCCCAAAGCAAAACACATGGCCAAGTCCAAGTCATTGTGGGTACATACTACCAAAGTATATAAATACAGGGAGTCATTAACAAGTTGAAGCCATTACTACAGTCAATTTAACACATTCCTCTTTGTTATAGAATCCTGATCTTGTTTCATGAAATGCTATGTCATATCTTTTCTGAAGTATTAATTGTTTTAGTTTAATTTTTTGTATGTTTATTAGTTATCTATTGCAGCCTAGCAAATTATCCTCAAACTTAGCAACCAAAAACAACACACAGTTATTATCTCACACAATTTGTGAAGGTCAAGAATTTTGGAAGGGCACTGATTGCCTGAGTGAGTCTCTGTGAGGGACTCAGGGCCTCTCACAAGGTTGTGTGGTATTGGCTGATCCTGCAGTCATCTTAAGGCTCCACTGGGGCCAGGAATCCACTTTCAAGCTCACTTACATTGTTGTTGACAGGCCTCAGTTTCTCACTGGCTTTTGGCCAGAGGTTTCAGTTTTTATCCACATGGACTGCTCACAAATAAGGTGAACCAGGTTGACTGATTGTCTCCTGCTTTTAGTTCTGAGGGTTTTGTATGCTGGGAACACCTTCAGTCAGGCAAGCTAGGAGGTTAGTCACCCTACTCTCAACATGGCAGCTTGTTTCCCCAGAGTAAGATATGAGAGAGCAAGAGTGAGAGTGAGAGATAATCTAAGACGGAAGCTGCAGTCCTAACCTTGGAATTTTTTTTTTTTTTTTTTTTTTTTTTGCGCTTTTTAGGGCTGCATCCGCAGCATATGGAGGTTCCCAGGCTAGGGATCGAATCGGAGCTGCACCGGTGAATTACACCACAGCTCAGGGCAATGCTGGATCCATAACCCACTGAGTAATGCCAGGGATCGAACCTGCATCCTCATGAATGCTAGTCAGATTCGTTTTAACTGCTGAACCACAATGGGAACTCCCTAATCTTGGAACTTTTACTGTATGCAGTCAGTCACACTGACAAATCCTTGTGCAGTGTGTCAGGGGATAATATAAAAAGGTGGGGAACAATTGGAGGTCATTTTGGAGATTGGCTGCCAAAGTCTGTTTTGCGTTGTGTTTTTCATGTCCTCAAACATCAGATGGTCTTTGGCTGTCATTTTCATTTTCTAGAATGATGCACCAAACATGTTTAGAAATCTTACTTTCCCTGAGAGTAAACCCAATCTGTCATAATGTGTTTTTTTGTTTTGTTTTTTTTTTCCAGTTTCTTAGAGGTGAATCTGCCTTTCTTTTACTTAGGAGATTGTCAGATGCCTTCTGGTATTCTGGAAGCAGAAAAAGGAGAGGAATTAGGGATTGAATCATTTGTTACACAATCTTTCACTTAACCCCTCTCTTTTCAGTCCAGTGATTCACCCCTGCCCTCCACAATGCCTGATTTTTTCAAGTCTTAGAGGCTCTCTGCTTTATTTTTTCTAGAAAATAAAATCTTTGATCTGTTATGGGATTTAAGTGGGTATTGCATGAGGATAGGGCTGAGACCTAGGATTGAACCAGCCCTTCCTTTAATCTACTTCTCCTTTAAGTTACTACTCTATAGCTAACGTTTAAAAAAAACTAACCTGATTAACTTCTTAAAAACTTCTCGTTCCTCAACTTCCATTTACTCTGTTTCTCATTAGAATTTGATTTTTACCCCCACACCTTCCAGAAACTGAAATTGAGAAGGAGCCATCAATCAGAAGTTGGAAAAATTGAAAACGGTCCAGGAGAGCTGTTCTACCAACTGCTAAGAATGATGTATTAACATAGCGCTTCTCTATGCATTAACTGTCTGTGGTGAGGAACCAGGTTTTTTTTTTTTCTTTTTTCTTTTTTTTCCAATCTGTGGTAGACATTTACTTTCATTAAAAAACAAAAACAAACAAACAAAAAAACAGTAACAAAAATTGAAGCAATGTCAAATTACTATAAACATTTCTAAATGCTATGCTCAGTTTCTATAATAACCTCATCATGGACTGGTCTACCATGCTTTGAATAACATTGTGTTAAAGTCTTCTACTCTTTTTTTTTTTTCCTCACTTTCTTTTTTTTCCTTTCTTTCTTTCTCTCTCTTTTTTTTTTTTTTTTGGTCTTTTTAGAGCCACACCCATGAGGTTTCCAGGCTAGGGGTCGAATTGGATCTGTAGCCACTGCCCTATGCCAGAGCCACAGCAATGCCAGATCTAAGATGCATCTTCGACCTACACCAAAGCTTACCGCAATGCCAGATCCTTTAAGCCATTGAGCGAGGCCAGGGATTGAACCTGCATCCTCAGGAATGCTAGTCAGATTCATTTCTGCTGAGCCACAATGGGAACTCCTCTTTCCTTTTTTTTTTTTAAAGGCCGCTCCTGCAGCATATGGAAACTCTGAAGTCTATGCCACAGCTACGGCAACACCAGATCCAAGCCATTCTGTGAACCACTTTGCAGCCTGCAGCAATGCTGAATCCTCAGCCCACTGAGTGAGGCCAGGGATTGAACCTGCATCTTCACGGAGACCACATCAGGTCCTCAATCCTCTGAACCATGACGGGAACACCTAAAGTCTTCCACTCTTCTTGTGGATTTCTTTATTTCTTTTTTTAGTTCTAATGTCCATTTTTGTTTTATCAATTTTCAAACTGTAGTAGAGTGTGCATACAGATCTTGAATTACTGTATCTTCTCCATAGACTAATCCTTTTTATATATCAAACATTCCTTTTTATATCTAGTAAGACTTCTTGCCTTAAATTCTACTTTATCTGCTACTAGTATAACTACACAAACCTTTTTGTCAGTATTTAGATGGTATTTTTTAATCCTTTATTTTTAACCTTTTGGACATTTTATCTTGTGTCAGTAGTATATAGTTAGGCTTTTTAAAAACACACTCTGACACCTTTTGTCTTTTACTTGAAATTATTAGCCTGTGTATATGTAAAATAATTACTGATTTATTACTGAATTTTTCAGAGAATAAACTTATTTGATATTTGAAAAGAACTAAGACCATGTCTGGCATGTAAAAATGTTATGTAAGTGTTTGCTAAATGAAACATAAGTTCCACTATCAGACTGTGACCTCTTTACCCTCAGGCAGGAACTTGTCTAACTCCATGTGTTTTGTACCTGATACTTTACTTTGTATCTTCATTGTTCTTGTTCTTTCTGTGCTATTTTGTTTGACTTGTCCATTACTTACCAGTCCATTTGTTAAAGCAAATCCCATTCTGCACTAACACCATTACTATATTCTATTACCTGGTAGATAATTGCTTTGTTGTAGTTTTTTTAAGCTTTATTGAGATATAAGTCACATACCACAAATTCACCCACTTAAAGTGTATAATTAATTTTTAGAATATTCACAAAGTTGTGCAGCCATAGTTACAATCAATTTTAGAATATGTTTATCATCTCAAAAAAAAAAAAAAGAGTACTGTAGTGGCTCATCAGGTTAAGGATCTGTGGCTTGGCTTGCTGCTATGGCTCTGGTTCAATTTCTGGCCCAGGAACTTCTGCATGCCCTGGAGCAGCCAAACAAACAAACAAACAAACAAAAAACAAACAAAAAAACCCCTCAAAACCTATGCTCTTTAATTGTCACTCCCAAAGTACCCCATTCCCCATTCCTGAGGAATCATTAATTGACTTTCTATCTCTGTATATTGACCTTTTCTAGATACATCATATGAATATAATTAAATAACCTGTCTTTTGTGACTTGCTTCTTTCATTTAGTATATTTTTAAGGTTCTTCCATATTGTAACATGTACCTGTGCGTCATTCCTTTTTGTGGCTGAAGAATAATATTCCATTGTGTATATATACCACATTTTATTTATCCATTTGTCAATTGATGGGTGTTTGGATTGTTTCCAATTTAGGGCAATTATTTGAGCATTTTTTAAAACATACTTTGTATGGGTATATGTTTAATTTCCCTTAAGTTTATGTACCTATGATTGGAAATGCTGTGTTAAATGAAAAATCAATGTTAAAATTTTTAAGGAGCTACCAGACTCTTTCCCAAAGTGACTACACCATTTTTCATTCCCACTAGCAGTGTATGAAGGTTCCAATTTTTCCACATCCTCAACAACACGTTATTTATCTGTCTTTTTTATTATAACCATTCTAGTAGGTATGAAGTGGTGTCTCATTGTGGTTTTGTTTTGCATTTCCCTGATAACTAGTGATATTGGACATGTTATTCATTACTCATTTGCATATCTTCTTTGGATAAATGTCTACTCGGATCATTTGCCAATTTTTAATTGGGTTAAATATTTTTTTATTATTGATTTATATGAGTTTTTGAAGATATATCTTAGATACAAGTCTTACTAGATATATAATTTGAAAATATTTTCTCTCATTCTGTAGTGTCTTTTAAACACAAAAGTTCAAAAGATACAAAATAACCCAGCCATATATATATCTTCTCTTTCTTATATTATCTTTCATCATGGTCTATCCCAAGAGACTGGATGTAGTTCCCTGTAAAACAAAAAGTTTAAATTTTAAAGAAATCCCATTCATCTACCTTTTCTTTTATTGTTTGTGCTTTTGTTGTCATAGCTAACAAACCACTACCAAATCAGAGGTTAAGTACTGATATTTTCTTCTAAGAGTTTTATATTTTAGCTCTTTTATTTAGAACTTTGACCCATTTTGAGCTAATTTTTGTGTATCATGTGAGGTAGGGATCCAACTTCATTCTTTTGCATGTGGATGTCCAGTTATCCCAGCACTATTCATTGAAAAGACTATTGTTTCCCCAAGTTGAATTGCTTTGGCACCTGAGTAGGAAAATTCCAATCCACACTCTAGTGTTTCTCCTTTACTCTCACATAGCTACCGAATTCACAACACTTCTGACACCAAATGTGTGGGAGTTTTCCCCTACACCAATTCTGTGACACTAGCTGAGTGTCCTACAATTTTGAGTTATTTATATAACTACATACAAAATTGAGTTATTCTGACATTACCTACCTGGAGATAGCATTGGATTCCACAGATTCAGGGTTCAGTACCATAAGACTACCTCCATCCCACTTCAGATGCCAATCACAAGTCCATGTTGTTATCTGTGCTTTTGACCAGTTGCCTACAAACCCAAGGTTCCTGGGACCATCTCCTCAGGTTCTTATCACTTAAGAAATTACAAGGATCCCTGTGCCAGAAACCAGGGGCAGACATATCTATATCTATATCTCTCTAAATCTATCTATAATTATTTTTCTGTTACCTCACAACAACTTTGTCAAAAATCAATTGCCCGTAAATGTGAAGTTTTATTTCTGGATTCTCAATTCTATTCCATTGATCTGTATGTCTATCTTATGGCAATATTGCTGTCTTAATTACTGTTGCTTTGTAGTAAGTTTTGAAATCAGGAAGTGTGAGTCCTCCTACATTGTTCTTTTTCAAGATTACTCAGGCTGTTCTGGATGTTTATGGTTTCCAAATAGATTTTAAGATCAGCTTGTCAATTTCTACAAAAAATCCAGCTGTGATTCTGATAGGAATTGCATTGAATCTGTAGATTAATTTGGGAAGTGTCACCATCTTAACAATATTGAGTCTTCTGATCCATGAATATGAGTATCTTTCCATTTATTTAACCCTTTTAAAATATTTTTAAGCAAATGTTTTGTAGCTTTTGCTGTATAAGTTTTACATTTCTTTTGTTAAATTTATTTCTGAATGTTTTATTCTTTTTGATACTGTTGTAAATGGAATGGTATTTTTCATTGTATTCATAATGTTTTGAAAACCATATCCCCACCTTGACTCTAGATTATTTTTTATGTGTTTTAAAGAGGTCTCTATCCTAGTTTGGCAGATAGATCATGCTGGCTAATATTCCCAACCCTGACTATTTGCCTTTTTTACCTTTTATGATTGTTCCTTTTGATGATTCACCACTTAGTCACAAGGAAAGAATGAAACTATTTTACATAGAAATAACATTTAGGTATAGTAATAATGTTCTAGAAGGACAAAGTGTGTGTAGGGAAAATTTCCCGTAAGACCAGAAATTTCACTCCTTGCTGTAATCCAGTCATGCTGGCCTTCTCTCTGACCATGGCAAGGAAACTTGTCCCTCGGGGCTTTGGAAATGTTCTCCCTGCACTTTTTCTAGGACTTTGAACAAATGTCACTGGAACTAAAATAGGGCCTCCAGTACTCTTTATCCCTAACTTTCTTTTTATTATCTTAGTACTTACCACTCTCTGACATCATATTATATACTCTGTTACTGTACACTTCCACCTATTGAAAAAAAAAAAAAGCACAACCTAAAAGTTGAGAATTGGGAGTTCCCATCGTGGCGCAGTGGTTAATGAATCTGACTAGGAACCATGAGGTTGCGGGTTCGATCCCTGCCCTTGCTCAGTGGGTTAATGACCTGGTGTTGCCGTGAGCTGTGGTGTAGGTTGCAGACGCGGCTCGGATCCCATGTTGCTGTGGCTCTGGCATAGGCAAGCCGCTACAGCTCCGATTGGACCCCTAGCCTGGGAACCTGCACAAGCTGCAGGAGAAGCCCAAAAAATGGCAAAAAGACAAAAAAATAAAATAAAATAAAATAAAAAATAAAAATAAAAGTTGAGAATTATGTTTTATTTGGCAAACATTCTGAGGATGTCAAGCCTGGGACACAATTTCTCAGAGGGCCCTGAGGGACTGCTCTGAATAAGTTAGGGAGGAGCCAGGATGCAGGACAGTTTTGCCACAAAGACCAGGTAGTCAGAACATTACCATTAATTGGAGAAAATCAAATATCTCAAGTTAATGAGTTTAGCACTTTTCTGTGTATGGGAAGATGCAAGAGTTTCTAGGCTCATTGAAATCATTCCTTTGATAAGTACCTTAGCTATCTAGGGCCTATATCCTGTTCTTTCCCATCCTGCATCCCCTCAGGGTACATCTCTGGGGGTGGCCTCAGGGCTTGAGGGACTGGCAGTGGGCATCCTTTGGTTTCCATTCTAAATTCCTTCAAGCTCACAAACAAAGATGGTGGTAATGGCTGATGACTTGATGGCCGGAATATCCTTTGTTGATATGGCAGGCAACATTTTTCATCTATACTCACTTCCTTGCCTCCTCTGCACTAGAATATACACTCTGTGAGGAAAGTCTTTTTTCACCAGTGCTTAGCTCATCCTAGGTGCTCAATAACTACATTGCTGAGTACACACATATACCAGATGCTAAAGAATTCAGTCCTTCAAAGATCTATTGACTACATAACCAGGTTGACTGACATTTATGCAGAAGGCCAATGTATCCTAGGTAGTGTGAGAGACCTAGCATGTGTTTATGTAGGTTTTTGTGTGTGTGTGTGTATACTTGTGTGTAATTCAGGGAAAGCCTTTGTAACAAAGTAGTAGAACACCACTTAGGCTCCTTAGTTCGATCTAGTTTTGAATCCTTACTGTTACCAAATTGGCTGCTCACCACTCGAAAATCAATACACCGGAGAGAGAAATGTTAATAGAAAGGGAATTTGCTTTTAATCAGAATGCCAGCAATCTAGAGAAAGGGTGGACTCACTGTCCCCCCAAAACCATCTCCAAAGATTCTGCTCAGTCATGGAAATTTTTAAAGGGAAAAAGGGAATGAATCTCAGTTAATTAATGGGATAAGAGGTAAGAGTCATCATCATCCTCCATGTGCAGGCTTGTGTGCAGGCTTGTCAACTTATGATTTTTCATTAGATATTATCTTGTACACAGTTTGTTCACAAGATTACTGAAGGGTAAGCTGGGGAAGAGATCTGGTCATCTCTGAATTACTTATTCTTCATTTCTACTTCTTTGACCTAAAGAACCAAAAAGTTAGGCAAAGTATTGTACAATCAAAAGATTTGAAAGGTGTGGTAGGGCCAGAAATGAGTAGAGCAGGGGGGTAGTCAGTTTCAGTTTAGTGACAAGACAAAGGGGTGTCTTGGCAGAGAGCTGTTTCCTGCAAAGGAGTCCTTTCCTGCCAAAAGCTGTTTACAAATCCTCACTTGTCAGAACACCATTCCATTGCTATAGGATCAAGGGCCAAGGTCTGTCTTCCATAACTTCATGCTGACATAGAGCACCATCTCAGATTGGGAGATGTCAACATGGGACTGTAGCATCTCTTTGCTGGCAGTCGTAGATGCCTGTTTACATATACGGGCAGAAGAAGCTACAATTATTTTGATGCCCTAAAAATATAGGTTATTATGAATAGTAATGTTCATCCCATTCTCTTAAGGCCAGTTCTTGGAACTGTGTTGGCCATTCATTCAGCCCTGTTCAGGATAGAGCTGATTTTGTTGTGGATGCAGTCTGGGCATCACACAGTTAGTATTTTCCTTCTGGTGGCAGTTACAGTGTCTGTAAAACAGTTCAGGAATACGCATCAGACACTGATTCTGTAACTCTATTTTCCTAATCATTAGTTGTCTGAGCCTGCTTTTTTGTGATTCAGGGAGGCCTGGGAGACTTCAACTTTTCTATAAACAAGAGGCAAGAGACATGGAGGGGCCTTTGTGCTTGAGGGTGGTGGTGGGGTGGCTGTAGGGTTCTACTCGGTTCCATTACTACTGGTTGCTAGTTATGCGATCTTGGAGAGATTTCTTAACCTTTCTAAAGCTCCATTTCCTCATCTGTAAAATGGAGATTACAATTGCATCTGCTTCATAGGGTTCTTGGTGTAAATATTAAAGAATATAAAGTCTAGAAAGCACTTAGCTGTGCCTAATTTGGTAAATATCCAATATTACTATTTCTCAGAAGACTAAGCATTTTCTGAATGTTTCTGAACAATGTTTTCTAAATATGTGAGATACATATTTTCAAATGTGTTTAGATAGGTAGGTGAAGAAACACAAATTCAAGTATTATAGGATTCACAATAGCTTTCTATCCTTTTCATCCAGACAGGAGTTACTAAAATTATAACCAAATGCTTGTGGCTGAGAGTATCCATGCCAATTTCTAACTTGAGGCAATAATCCTCAGATTAACATATAACTGCAATGAGGGCAAAGACTTGCCTGATTTATATTTCTCTGCATTGCTATTTCCTAGTATGTATAATAGGCACTTAAAAAATACTCATCTGTTTATTGCTTGCAAGTAAATAAATGAATACATATTTGCATTGTTGGGAAACGACATTTGTGCTGTCAGCAGGTCCTTATCTTTGGCTTGCTTGTGGGAATGTTAGCCATACAGAGTCTGCAGCATTTCAGGAATTAATTTCAAGAGTTTCAATGTTTTAGGGGCCCTAAACTATCTGGACAACACTTCATGGGTTAGAGCTGCTTAGCTGGTAACAGAGGAAATTAGGAACTGAAGTTTTCCACCTCTTCCGAGGATAAGAACAAGCAATCATCAACCTTACAAATGTTTTCTCAGGTCAGTCTCTCAAAGCAACAGAAATCAAAGCAAAAATAAACCAATGGGACCTAAGCAAAACTGACAAGCTTTTGCACAGCAAAGGAAACCCAAAAGAAAACAAAAAGACAATTTATAGAATGGGAGAAAATAGTTTCAAATGACACAACTGACAAGGGCTTAATCTCTAAAATATACAAGCAACTTATACAACTCAACAGCAAAAAACCCATCAACCCAATTGAAAAATGGGCAAAAGACCTGAAGAGACATTTCTCCAAGGAAGATATACAGATGGCCAACAAGCACACGAAAAAATGCTCAATATCCCTGATTATTAGAGAAATGCAATCAAAACTACCGTGAGATACCACCTGACACCAGTCAGAATGGCCATCATTAATAGGTCCATAAATAGCAAATCCTGGAGGGGGTGTGGAGAAAAGGGAACCCTCCTGCACTGTTGGTGGGAATGGAAGCTGGTATAACCACTATGGAGAACAGTATGGAAGTACCTTAGAAATCTATACATAGAACTACCATATGACCCAGGAATCCCACTCTTGGGCATATATCCGGATAAAACTATCCTTAAAAACACACATACACTCACATGTTCATTGCAGCTCTATTCACAATAGCCAAGACATGGAAACAACCCAAATGTCCATCGACAGATGATTGGATTAGGAAGATGTGGTATATATACACAATGGAATACTACTCAGTCATAAAAAAGAATGAAATAATTTGCAGCAACATGGATGGAACTCTCATACTGAATGAAGTAAGTCAGAAAGAGAAAGACAAATACCATATGCTATCACTCATAACTGGAATCGAATATCCAGCACAAATGAACCTTTCCACAGAAAAGAAAATCATAGACTTGGAGAATAGACTTGTGGTTGCCTGGTGAGAGTGGGGTGGGGGGAGTGGGATGGATTGGGAGCCTGGGGTTAATAGATGCAAACTATTACTTTTGGAATGTATTAACAATGAGATCCTGCTGTGTAGCACTGAGAAATATGTCTAGATACTTACAACTGAGCATGACAATGGGAGAAAAAAATTATATATACATGTATGTGTAACTGGGTTCCCATGCTGTACGGTGGAAAAAAATTGTGTTGGAGGAAGTAACAGTAAAAAAAAATTAAAAAAAAAAAGAACAAGCATCACACAGCACGTTCTGTGATTGGTCACACAAGGAAGAATGTGGCAGACTTAAGGTCTCCTTGCAGATCAGGACCCCTTGGTTGTGCTCAAATGGGTAGCTAGACACATCCAGACACACACACACACACACACACACACACACACACCTCCACCCTCCCCCTTTACACAAGAATCAGATGTAAATGGATCTTATTGTCAGTGATTTAGAAGAACAAATTATATAAGCCACGTAGTCTGCTTATCAAGGCAAAAAGTTTGCCCCTGAATGCAGTATTTGTACTCTAATTTCTAAACGTTGAAAGCCTAGAGTTTTGTTTTTGAGTTTGCTTCAAGCCTCACATACCTGTAAAAATGAGCCTTCTACCATTGCAAGGGAAGAGAATTAGGCTTTCTGTGTAAATGGAGTTGGCCAGTTTTTAGAGAAGTGTTTACTATTAAGTCATGAGACAGAATCACTCATCAGTAATTAGGCAGAAAGAATGGTGAGCTGGATGAGGGGTCATGCATGTCCCATTCTACTAATATTTTTTCCTTCTGGAATTTCCTGTTGTGGCTTGGCGGTAATGAGCCTGACTAGTATCCATAAGGATATGGGTTTGATCCCTGGCCTGGCTCAGTGGGTTAAGGATCTGGTGTTGCTGTGAGCTGTGGTGTAGGTCGCAGATGAGGCTCAGATCCTGTGTTGCTGTGGCTGGCAGTTGTAGCTCTGATTCCACCCTTAGCCTGGGAACCTCCATATACCACAGGTGTGGTCTTAAAAAAAAAAAATCCAAAAAAACAAAAAACATTTTTTTTCAGCTTCCAGACTCCACTCCTAATCTACCTGTGAGATGTCGGCAGGTGAGACAGCGTGAGTGACTCCACTCACTTCACCTTAGTTGAGAAAACAGCTCACAGTGTATGTCATTCAACAGTGACTTGGTGTGGATATACAGCATGTGTTTGTATTGAAGAAGATTAATACACTAATTTTGCTTAGGAAATTATACCCTAAGCTTAGAATACCCCGGGAAAGAGTGTTCACATAATTCCATAAATAGGGTCAAGCCTCTACCTGTGGGACCTTATCCAGGCCTTGAGTTCAACTTGAGCTGTAGAGGGCATGAGTCCAAATGGGCTGGCTCCCTTAGTTTCCCTCATTTTTTTCTACTGCCGATAATTCAGAATGTTGGAAAGGAGAAGCTCGGGGAGATTTTAGACAAATACCCTTGTGCCTTTCTTTTCTGGCTTGGGACCTTTCAGGCATTTTTCTATATCCATTACCCAGACTATGAGAAGACATTTCTGAGCAGAACAGGTAAGAAAAGGGATGAATTTTGGGATCCTAATCCTCATAGGAGTGATAGACACAGACCAGGGGCAGGATTATAAAGGGATTTTGAAGCAAAGATTGGTGCTGGCCCTTTCAAAGACACTGGGGAATGTGCAGCGAAGTTTCCCATCAATCCTGAAGGGGGTTCCCACGCCCTCAGTCCCTGCTCTTGTTCAGACTGCTGTGGGCCTTTTTAGGTCTGTGGGTCTTAAAGCCCAGACAACAACACCGGCTCTCCAGGGTCTTCTTTGCCCCTCTTGGTTTTGTGAGTTCAGCCTCAGCCATACTCCCCACAATCAGTGCCTTTCTTCTCTTTTTTTTAAAAAAAATTTTTTTATTGTAGTTGATTTACAATGCTCTGTCAATCTCTGCTATACAGCAAAGTGATCCATTCATACACACACACACACACACACACACACACACATACACACACTTTCTTCTTTTCTTCTTTTAAATTTTTTTTTAGGGCTGCACCTGTGCCATATGGAAGTTCCTAGACTAGGGATTGAATTGGAGCTTCAGCTACCTGCACAGACAGAGCAACGCCAGATCTGAGCCACATCTGTGACCTACACCAAAGATCATGGCAACACTGGATCCTTAACCAAAAATGAGTGAGACCAGAGATCAAACCTGCATCCTCATGGATAATAGTCAGGTTCTTAACCTGCTGAAGCACAATGGGAACTCCTATATACACATTCTTTTTCTTATATTATCCTCCATCATGTTCTATCACATGTGATTGGATATATAGTTCCCTGTGATATACAGCAGGACCTCATTGCTCAACCATTCTAAATGAAATAGTTTGCATCTGCTAACCCCAAACTCCCAGGCCACCCCAGTGCCTTTCATGGATGTAAAGTCTTTAGGGGAATTCCGAAGTGGTGCTGCCTCTGCTGGTTCAGTAGGTAAACCTGAATGTAACTGATCCATTTACCAGTCTAACCCCTTGATTGTAGACTACATTGTCTTTGTTCTCTGCATATTTCTCAGCTGTGTTCCTTTTGGGGCATGAGGCATCGAACTCCCTCAAAGCTTTCTCAAAGCTTTCAGGGTAGATTGTCTCCTAGCCCAAAATGGAAATGTCCTGTTTTTACTCCCTCAACTTTGTAATACTCAGATCTGATATGCTCATCTTTCTCTTAGTAAAACCTGATAAAAGAAAGCATTTTCCTGAAAGTCTCCGTGTCTCCCAGTCCCCCTGATTTGCCTCATGTTCACCTTGTAAAGGACAGGCACTGTAAAACACCCTCCTACTAGAGCCCACCAGAACCCCCAGAAGCTCCTCGCTCTCTGGGCTCTGCCAGTCCCTGCTCTAATAGCTAATTTGCTTTCCCAAAAAGATGTGATATGTTGTCCCGACTTCTATTCTGGATGCTCTGTAACCCTTGGGCTGCCTCTGAATCTGTTGAAAGTAGAAACAAGAAAAGAATCTGGGTCACTGTACCTGCCTGCCTCTTGGGGCTACAGTTGTTGGCTTCCTGAACCAAGATGTGTGGTTTCCCCAGGTTGGCCAGGGCTATAGGGGAGGATCCCTGGGCTCCCTCCTGCTCACTATTTGTGGTTAGTACAGGCAAAGGAAGAGAACATCTACCAACTCTGGGAATTGTTTCTCTAATGCTGTCTTTTGTTTCCTCCACTTGACTCTGCAGATCCCAAGTCCAAGTTCCTGTGCAAGTTCCTGGATCTGTTCATTGGTATGTATGTGCAAATGAAAGGGGTGACCTACTGTCTCTTGAAGTCCACTTCCTACATAGAACATGCCAAGGAAACTCAAATCAGGATTCAAAAGCACTGAGAGTATGGTAGATCTATGTTGCAAGTTTTCTAGGGGGGAAGGTCAAGAGGGAGCCCTAAGGTCAATGTGGTGCAACTTCCTAGGAACATTCCTCATCCATTTCTCTCCCCAAAGTCTCATTTGCAAGGCAGTAAATGTGTGAATCTGTCCCATCTGTCTTTAAAACTGAAGCCTTAACATCCATATTCTTTATTTTATTCTTTCTTTCTTGTTTTCTTGGCTCTTTCCCTTTCTTTTTGGAGTTCCTCTATTTCCATATGCACATCAGTAAAGTTTTGCTTCTAAATACAGTTTAGAAGTATTCCATGAGCAGATAAATTAAGCTTTTTAGTCATATTGAAGCAGGAAATAGATGGGTCCCAGGCTGGGCAATAGTAATCTATTCCCGTGGACAGATAATTTCCAAGATGAAAGCTGCATCTTCCTTTGATAAAATATAGAGATCATCTGTTTCTCTTTCTGGAGGTCAAGAGACCTTCGGAACTACACACTTGCAGAAAGGTTCCGGGGATCAGAGGAAAGAGGGGCACCAGAACATAGTAGATCCTGTCAACTTCCCAGAGACCCCTGTGCTAGAATCCATCCTGAGGGCAGGGTCCTGGGTCAGGTCAGAGCCAGACAAGCAAGACGCTTGGCCAGAGGAAGCCCAGAAGGACTACCCCCATAGGAGTGATTTAAAGACCTCCAAAGCACAGGTTGCTCTCTCCATCTCCTTTTCTCTCTGTCTCTGTCTTTCTCTCTCCCTTTCTACCCTCCCCCTGACCCAGCCTGTATTTTCTTCTCACCTATCTTCTCTCTCTTCTCTCTTTAAATAAACCCTTAATTGCCTCACTACCCTCAGTCTCTTTTCTGAATTCTTTCTCCAAAGGGACAAAGTTCTGGGGATCTACATTAAGTGCTTAGAGTTCAGCATTCTCACCTGAAAGGTACCTGAGAACAATATAATTGGGATTTATGTGAGGCAAGGAAGAAATTAAAGAATATGGGTTTTGGATTCAGAGCTTCTTGAATTTGAATACTGCCTTCCCCCAAGCCTTATTGACTCTTTGAGTCATCTTGGAGGAGTTATCTAATTCCTCTAAGCCTCTGTTTCCTCATCTTTGAAAATAAGGATGAGGCTGTTGTGAGGATTAAATGTAACATATTTTCAGCATTTAGTATAATGGCTGGTATTATACCAGTGCTAGACTATGCATCACAGGTCTGGCAAGTTTTAAGCACTCAATGAATGATGGCAATTACACATGAATAAACTTTAAGGTCACTTTAAAGCCAAATCTTTAATGACCTCCCTGGTAACAGAAGATTGTGAGGTGTTAGGTTTGATGAGTGTTTTCACTTTGTATCACTTACAGGTGTGGAGCACAGACCAGCATTCAAGGAGAGAGTAGTTGAGTGGACAGTCTTATCTAGTTCCTTGTGAATTTTGTGTTCACAGTATTGTTTATGGATTAGTCTGGAGGGGAGAGGAGGTGAACATTTGTGTGTCTGTACTGTGTTCTAGAGACCAGGCTGAGCACCTTATGTATACACTTTCATTCAATCTGCACAGGGACACGGTGAAGTAGATATTTACTATCACACTTTATCCTTGAGAAAACCAAGCCTCAGGAAGATTACGTGACGTAGTTACTACACAGGTAGTAAGTAATTGGTGATTTCAGGACTAGAACACTCATTGAACTTTAAAACTAGGGGTCTTTCTCACAATGCTGAATACATCCATCCCAGGTGGAAGCATCGAAACTCACGCCAATCTTTATATATGAGAATTACTTTGATACTCCACTATGCCATGGCTTACCGTGTGTCACGGTCACTCCACATGTGTGTTCCTCACCTCTTCTTCCTCATCTTATCTAATAAAATGCATGAGGTTTTGTGCCTTTTATTTCTCAAGAAAAAAGACTAGTGAAACTGAATGGACCTAAGTGCTTCCAGCACCTTTGCCTACTAACTCCTGGATTCCATTCTAATACCTTGAAATCATATGTTGAGATAATGGCCCATTCTATGAACACAATGCTGGTAGGTGAAGGGACAAAAGTGCTCTGGCATGTTTCCAAAGGCTTCCAACAGGGAATATATTAGACATCTGCTTAGTGGGTTGTAAGAATCAAAAGGGGATGTTTCTAGAAATTAACCAATGTATAATGGGTGTCCAAGTAAGTCTTTGCTATGGTTCTTTGGGTAAAGAAAGAAGATAAAGATCTGATCATCCGTCTTAGATGTATTTTGAGATTCTTCAGCAGTAAACCAAGTACCAGGTAGTAAGATTCAGATGACAAGTGCTTTGTTGACAGGCAAGGAAACCAGGACCAGCTGTAATAGTTTCAGAGTTAGAGGAGACTCAGATTTACCATGGAATATTAGCTGGACTTGAATGTGTATCGAATGTGGATGAGGGCATTTTAGGCAGAGTGAGTTATCATAAGCAAAAGCTTAGAAATTGAAATGGACTTGCCTAAAGGACATAAGGTGCCTAGAAAGAGTGTCTCTACACTGAAAGAATTTATCTATACACCTACAGATGTGAATTTCCTCTTGCAGGTTGAGAGGATCATTTGGAGCCAACCTTTACCCTTCCCGAAGGGCAGAGGATGTCACAGAGGAGGAATATTCTTACAGGTGGTCCCTGATTTATAAATGAGTTCTCTTCCAAAATTCTACTTGTAAATAGTATATTTTTCATTTTAAACTGTATTTATTTTAAAAGTCAGGCAAGTAATTCATTAATACATTTTTATCATAATGCTTTAAACACCACAGAGCCAAAGTTTCCCCTCTACCTTGGTCTGCAAACCCATCCCTTTTCCCAAGAGAGAACCACTGTTACCAACTGATTGGCTAGGTCCTCAGCCAAGCTCATAGAAGCAGATGTAACCTGAAGTCAGCCTGGATTATGATGAAAATACCCATGTGAGTTCTTCAGGCAGAGAGCTAGAGGTACAGGCTAGGGCGGGAAGGGGGCATGCTCTTCCAAGACTGGTGCTGTGCAGTTTTATGCACAATTATGCAAATCAGCCAGTGGTGGTATTTGAGTGTATCTCCATTTTTTCAATTAATTTTATTTTTATTAAAGTATAGTTGATATACAGTGTTGTTTCAATTTCTGCTATACTGCATAGTGACCCAGGCAAATATTTATATACATTTTTTTTTCTCATACTGTTGTCCATCATAGTCTATCCCAAGAGATTGGATGTAGTTCCCTGTGCTACACAGTAGAACCTCATTGCTTATCCATTCTAAATGTAATAGTTTACATCTACCAACCCCAAACTCCCCGTCCATCATCATTCCCCCCCGCCCTTGGCAAACATGAGTCTGTATCTCCATTTTGATGAACCATTTCTACCTTTTCTTGCCTCTCAGCTGTACATTTCCCTGAGATTCCTCTCACAGCTCCTCCTCTGTTGAATTGTTCCAAAATACCTCCAGCTTTGAGGCTCCTCTTTGTTTTCATTTCTTCTAAGCTCACTTTTTGTACTTGGTAGAACTTATGCAATTAAAGATAAAAGCAATTGACACTGGATAAAAGCTTTTAAACTTTTTACTTTTTCCCATGGACTCCAAATCCATAGCACCTAGTTATAGGTGTAGGGACTCAACAAATGTAGGTTGATCTAAACTTAAACATTTAGATTTATTTGTATTTTTACACAAAGAATGCTTACTGTGAATACATTTCCAACTGGGAACTTTGTGGCAGTTTAAGGCACAAAACTTTTTGGGTAGCTTAAGTCATTTTGGAGAGAAAGTAAAACAGACACAGACAGTGCTTGGCTGAGAGAAGCAGGTGCTCCTATTCATGGCTTCTCTCTGTCCCCCATTTCTGAATCAAAAACAATTTTTTTAATATTTCAGGTTTATTTTTAAGTGTGTTTTTGGTTCTCTCTTTCTTTCTTTTTTTTTTTTTTTGTCTTTCTGCCATTTCTTGGGCTGCTCCCCCGGCACATGGCAGTTCCTAGGCTAGGGGTCGAATCGGAGCTGTAGCCGCCAGCCTACGCCAGAGCCACAGCAATGAGGGATCCGAGCTGCGTCTGTGACCTACACCACAGCTCACGACAATGCCGGATCCTTAACCCACTGAGCAAGGCCAGGGATCGAACCCGCAAACTCTTGGTTCCTAGTCGGATTTGTTAACCACTGAGCCATGACGGGAGCTCCCTAAAACAGCTCTCCTCTGTAAAAGAACTGTCCCTCGTCTTTGTTCTCTGACTTGCCTATGGTTCACCATAGATCACATGTCCTAAATTTCAGTTCTTTGCTGTGCCTAAATGAACCCTTTTATTGGTGAAATAATTGGTGACTGTTTTGGGTCAACATCTAGTTATATGATCTTTGGCTCCTGCTAGGTCCAAATTGTCTCTGTTACATGGTGTGGGCAGTAGAAGGGAGGAGCCTTCAGATGAAGGCAGTTTGATGGTGATGATGGTGTTGATCTTGACTTCGTGTGCTAGGGTAAATGGGAAAGGATTTGTGACACCTGGGACAGACTTCTGCTGATCTCTAAGCACATCACCTTGATGACCTTGAACATACTCATGAAATGAGTTTTCAGCTGGGAAACCAAGTGCCCTGCCAGATAAACAGGTCAGTTATAGGAGAGAGAAAAAAAGATACTTGTTTGCCATTATCTAAGCCATTTATTGACTTGTTATCCTCACTTTCTCTTCTAGTACCAGTGATCATTACATAAAAGCAACAAATGAAAGCACTGATATAATTTTTTACCATGTGTACAATTTCTTGTATCACCAGGACATATTTTCAAATTCAACCTTATGGGAGATAACCAAGACACTGCAGCAGTACACAGGTATTTCTTGAGTTTGGGTTGTCCAAGTCCATACACTGCTGTAATTGCATTGTGTCTCTCTAGAGCAATAGGCTTCAATGTGAAAAGAGAAGGAATTCTTGTTCTTGATGAATCTTTTCTCTGAACATTGCTCAAATTAAATATAAGTCCTTTAGAAGAGTTTGCTACATCTGTAGTAGTAGTCTTGTTAGTTTTCTATATACTCCATCATTTTATTGCATACATTTTTTATTAACACAAATATAACATAAAATGTGGGCATCCACTATTTCAAAGCATACATGACATATGACTTCCTGCATGGTGATTGCAATAATAATTGCAAGCTAAAAACATTCATGAAGCATAGGAATGAACAGAGGAACAGAGTAAACATGGAGATACATTCAAAGGAAAGAGGAAATGGGGGCTGTTCAATGGGTGTAAAGTTTCAGTTATGCAAGATGAATAAGTTCTAGAGATCTGTTGTACAACATACTGCCTATAGTTAGCAATCCTGTATTGTGCACTTAAAATTTTGTTAAGTGAGCAGATCTCAAGTTATATAGTAAAGGAGTTCCCAACGTGGCTCAGCGGAAATGAATCTGACTAGCATCCATGAGGATGCAGGTTTGATCCCTGGCCTCATTCAGTAGGTTAAGGATCTGGCATTGCAGTGAGCTGCGGTGTAGGTCGCAGATATGCTTGGATCCTGCATTGCTGTGGCTGTGGCGTAGGCCAGCAGCTGCAGCTCTGATTCAGCCTGGGAACCTCCATATGCTGTGTGTGAGGCCCTAAAAAGACAAAAGACAAAAAAAAATGTTATACAGTGAGAAAAAAAATAAAAGAAAATAAAAGAAGCTTGATTCAAAGATAAATGTTTTAGTGAAACATAAAAGTTGAAATCGATTAAGTTTTTAAGCAATTCAACCTTACTTTCCATGAACACCATAATAGAGAATATTTATCAGGTAGTTAACTCAGCCTCACCACTAAGTAGGAAGATGACGTTGGGCAAGTAGCTGCTTTGTTTCAGTGTCATCTATAAAATAGAGATAAAAAGATCTTATCTCATAGGTTTGTAGTGATGATTAAATATGTTAATATATGTAAAGCACCGTTCCACAGTGCCTGGAACTGAATCAATGTTAAATATAAAATATGTTTGCCCCCAGGAAACTTGCACGACACACCTACATATGATACTTGCACCAATACACAGACACACAAATGTAGATATTAGCTCAGATAAGCAGGCCAGAAGCAACTCAAGACATGAATGGGCAATATACATGACAGTAGTTCTCAAACCTGTTTGCATCATGGCCCACACAGAAAATATGAATATTTGTATGGCTCATTGGAATAAACAGAAGTGGATTTGGGGGCATCCACATATGACTTAGGGAAAAAAAAATCTTCACATTTTATTTTACTACATAATTGTGACAAAAACAAAAGGCAGAATGTTAGGGGGAAATTAAATGTTAGATTTGTTCAAAATAAAATTTTTCCATATTTAAAAATTTTTATCTCGTCAAGTTTATAAGTATTTGCTTTTGTTGCACCTGGATTTTGAATAAGAGTCAAAAGCCTTCCCTAATTGCAGGGTATCTCAACTGTAGCACAAATGACATTTGGGGCTGGAGAGGTCTTTGTTGTGAGGGTCTGTCCTGTGCATTGTAAGATGTTTAGCTGCATCCCTGACATTCATCCACTGGCTAATAGTAGGACTCTGACAGTTGTGGAAACTAAAATATTTCCAGATTTTACTAAATGTACCCTGGGGTCAAAATTGTCTCTAGTTAAGGACCTGTGCCTCCTAACCAGATTGTAAAGAAATTCATCCATGTTTTCTTCTTGTGCCTGTGTTGTTTTGTTCTTTTTGCATTTAGATCTTTGAACCATTTAAAGTTATTTATTTATTTACTTATTTTTAGGGCCACACCTGTGGCTTATGGAAATTCCTGGGTTCTTTGAACCACTTAAAGTTATTTATTTATTTATTTATTTTTAGGGCCACACCTGTGGCCTATGGAAATTCCTGGGCCTGTGGAAATTCCTCCACCTGGCTGGTGGAGATGCCGGCCTACATGACAGCCACAGCAACAGCAGATCCAAGCCGCATCTGTGACCTCCACCACAACTTGTGGCAACACTGGAGCAATCCAAATCCACATTCTCATGGATACTAGTCAAGTTCTTAACCTGCCGAGCCACAACAGAAACTCCCTGAAGTCTATTCTTATATATGATACGAAGAGTCAATCTAATTTTTCCAAATGGTCATCCAGTCGTCCCATCACCATTTATTTAAAAAATTCCATCTTTTCCAGTGATTTGAGATAACCATGTTTTTCATACTCTAAACTGATATATGTACTTGGACTTATTTTTCAAGTTTCTTTTCTATTTCATTGGTCTGTCTGTTTACATGTTAGAATCACACTGACTTATATGTCTGTTATTGACTTCTCTTCCAGTGTAGTCTGAGAGCATACAGTGTATGATTTCTGTCCTTTTAAAATTTATGAGTGTGGGAATTCCTATTGTGGCTCAGCAATTAAGAATCCAACTTAGTGCCCATGAGGATGTGGGTTCAACCCCTGGCCTTGCTCAGTGGGTTAAGAATCCAGCGTTGCTGCAGCTGCAGTGTAGGTTACAGATGCAGCTCAGATCCTTTGTTACCATGTCTGTGGCATAGGCCTCAGCTGCAGCTCTGATTCATCCCCTAGCCTGGAAGATTCCATATGCCACAGATGCAGCAATAAAAATAAAAGAAAATAAGAAAATAAATAAAATTTATGGATGTGGTTATGGTTTATGATGTTTAAAGTGATTGTTGATATAGTTGGATTAATAGCTACTATATTTGCTACTGCTTGCTATTCACTGCTTTTTTTCTATATGTTGAGTTAACATTGGTTTGTGAGTTTCATGTAAACATTATACTTCAGCTACTGTATACACTATAGTGTGACTCTCCACCTAAAGTTTACATTTGTCACCATACAGTTGATTCCCTTTACCTGTTTCTCCTTCCCTGCCACCCCACCCTTCCCTGCTGATAACCACTACTCTATTCTCTATATGGTTTTCTGTGGGGTTTCTTAGGGGGGTTGTTTGTTTACTATTATTTTTATAATCCACATATGAGTAAAATCATTCAGTACTTGTCTTTCTCCATCTGGCTTATTTCACTTAGTGTAATACCTTCAAGTTTATCCATGTTGTTGCAAATGGCAAGATTGCATCTTTCTTATGGCTGAGGAGTATTCCATTGTATATATGTACCACATTTTTTATTCATTCATCCATTGATGGGTACTTGGGTTGTTTCCATATCTTGGCTATTTAAATAATGCTGCAAAGAACATAGGGCTACAGATAATATTCTGCATGCTATATGGCCAAAAACAACAAGGAGATTTAAAACAAAACAAAACAAAAAAACCTGGAGAAATAAAGTGATTTGCCCAAGATCATGCAAATTATTTAAGTGGCTGAGCTAGGATTGGCTGGCACATAACAAATACTGAGCACTTGCTCTATGCAGGGACTCTGCCAGGTGTCCTGGAGATGCTCACAGACCTAGAGCATAACCCACTTGGTGAGCTTTGGGTGGGAAAGATGTGTCAAAAAGCTGTCTTTTAGGAGGTGAGGCTGGCAGAAGGGAAAATAGGAGCCCTGAACATGAACAACTAAGTACTGAGATGTGAAACAATGTGAGAGGAGGCGAGGTTGGTGCGCGAAGTCATAGAGAGGGCAGTGTGGCCATCCAGTGGCTATTCAAGATATTGCAGGCAAAGCAGAAAGGAAAACATGACTGCTGCTAACACTCACTACTGAGTATTTATTTATTCTATGCTTCTTGTACACACATTAACTCATTTACTCTCCGCTTCAGCCTAATAGGATGGGCATCATTTTACCCCTAATTTTCAGATTCAGGCACTGAGGCACCTTTGTTATTAACCTGCCCAACATCACACTGATATAAAATTGGCTGGGTGGGATTTGCCCAGGGACATCTGGCTACAAGCCCAGGCTCACAGACACTAAGCTACACCTGCCTGGAGGAGGAAGGCTACGTCCCAGGTGTGAAGGGCTGGTTGACTCTGTGATTGGGAAAGTTCTTTCTAGTGGCTGGGTTTTTCCGTGAGAGTAGAAAGGAGATGAGCAGAGGGTTGTGGCCCAAATCAGGCAAAGCTACAGACCCAAAGAAGGGGAAAGGAGGGTGGGTTGAGGGAGGGTGATTCAAGGTTAATCCCCTCACTGGCATGGGTGGATGAGTGGGTGGTACCACAAACAGCACAGGGGACTCACTAAATGATCAGGAATCCCATCTTGGACCAGAGATGCCTGCAAAATTGTGCAGGAGGCAACTGGGTCCTGGAGGGCATGGGGCTGAAGGTGCCGATTTGAAAGCTGATACTTCATGGGAAGTGATGTAAATGAACGGAATGGATGAGGTCCCTATGTCAGTCATTCAGCCACTATTAACCGGGGACCTCCTGTATTCTGGATCTGTGTTGGACACTTGGACGCTATGATAAACAAGACAGTTGTGGTCTCTGCCTCATGGAGATTAGAGTTCACGGTCTTGTTCAGAGAGCATCACCACGACCATCGCCACAACGGGCCCACTGGCCAGTTCCCACCGGAGCCTGGACAGCTGGCGGGGGGGTGTGTGTGGTAAAGACCAGCTCCCCAGAGAAAATGGCCACCAGCCTGTTATGATGAGAGCAGAAGTATCAGATTGGCCATCCTATCTTGCAACAAGGAGAGGGGAGTGTGGTGCTCCTGGTGAGAACAGTGTGAGCAGGGTGTTGGATGTGGAACCAGGGGAGGAATGAGTGGAAGGATGGGGCAGAAGCAGCAAATGTCAACCACTCCCCAAGGATACTTGATGGGCCTGCTCTTCACTTTCCCAGAAGCTTTTTTCCAAGTGGACTGTGAGCACTGCAGTGGCAAACACTTGATTTTCCTCTTACACACACCCACAGAAAGAACCCTATGCAGGGGGGAGAATTAGCAATGGCTTTAAAGTCAAAAGACCAGAGTTCAATGCCACCACCTGGTGGTGTGACCATGAGCAGGTTGCCTCCCTCTCTGAGTCTGCAGTTTTTCCTTAAGAAAATAAGATCAGAATGAGTCCCCAGTCAGAAAGCATCCCACACACTGTATGTACAGCAGCCCTCAGCTTCAACACGAAAACCACCATTACCACCGTCACCACCGCTGCTATCACTGTGTTTGGGTTTGTGGGAAGGCCCTTCTTGTTCCAGCTTGTTAGCTCTTGGCACCTGGAAGCTTCTTCCATCAGCTTCTTTCCATCCCCCCTTTCCCCTCTGCTGGCTTCCCCTCTCCCCTTGACCTTCTCCCCACTTTGCCAGCACCCATCCTTACCACCACCCCATCCCACACCCCAGGCTCACAGAACCGGTCAAGAGCCCAGTTATTCATTTGAAAAGTCCATATACAGAACTGTACCAGCCTCAGCAATGTAGAATGAACCAGCCGCATTATGTTGGTGCCTCCAGAGTTCCAGGGGAGCAGCAGGTCCTGGCATGTCCTATACCCACCAACCATCCCAACTGACATGAGACAACCTAGCCTGTCTTTCATCCCAACTTGTCACATGACCTTGGGCAAGAGCCACCTTTCCTTGGGCTTCAGCTTTCACAATGCACTATTAGGAAACTAGGCTATATTATTACCAAAATGGGTGTCTGGCCGACTGCCTCTCAGAAGCCAATGAAGAAAGGCATACTGGGTGGAAAAGAAAATTTACTTTAATCCTGAGGCTAGTGACTGAAGGAGAGTGGACTTGTGTCCAAAGGCCAACTCTCCCCTCCCATCCAACGATCCGTAGGGAAGAGCTTTTAACAGGGAGATTCAGGGGCATATAGATGGAAGGAGGGGGCTACATGCAGTCAGCTCTGACAGTCATCTTGAATTGGTCATGCAGCGGTCTGATCAGTGTCACCTTGATTGTTTTGAGTACAGTCAATCTTCAGTTCCAGGATCAGTTTTTCCCATTTTTTTGAGGCCAGCTCTTGGAATTGTGGCAGCTTGTGTCATGGCCACAGTCTGGTCATCATGTAGTTAACTTCTTCCACCTGGTGGTTTCCATATCTGCAAACAGCTCACAGGATGTACTTCAGAATGTTATCTGTAGACCTTGAGGAGGAACTAAAGGCCCTTGACTTTGGTTAATGACTATACTAGTATTATTTGGTTTTGTTTGACTGTTTTCCTTAGTTTCTGCATTTTTTTCACTTCTCTGATTAAACTTATTCTTTAAAGTTTTTCTATAGACAAAAGTCTGGCTGATGAGTTCCCGTCGTGGCACAGTGGTTAACAAATCCAACTAGGAACCATGAGGTTGCAGGTTCGACCCCTGCCCTTGCTCAGTGGGTTAATGATCTGGCATTGCCGTGAGCTATGGTGTAGTTTGCAGACTCGGCTCGGATCCCACGTTGCTGTGGCTCTGGCGTAGGCTGGCGGCTACAGCTCCGATTTGACCCCTAGCCTGGGAACCTCCGTATGCGGTGGGAGCGGCCCAAGAAATGGCAAAAAGACAAAAAAAAAAAAGTCTGGCTGAGGACATGGGGTAGGGGTGGGGGTTGGGGGAAAGACCATAGAGCCTTATTCCAATCATCAAAATGATTCTAAGGATTTTGCTAGCTCTAACACTGTGTGGTCCCATATTCAACTGAGTTCATCCTGTCATGATAATAATAGAAATAAAAAACAGAAGCAAGGAGTTCCCATCGTGACTCAGCAGAAAAGAATCTGTCTAATAACCATGAGGACACAGGTTCAATCCCTGGCCTCGCTCAGTGGGTTAAAGGTCTGGCATTGCTGAGCTGTGGTTAGGCTGCATATGGGGCTAAGATCTGGCATTGCTGTGGCTGTGGTGTAGGCCAGTGGCTATAGCTTTGATTCAACCCCTAGCCTGGGACCCTTCTAGCCATGGGTGCCCTAAAAAGACCAAAAAAAAAAAAAAAAAGCAGCAGCTAACATTTATTGTGCACTAACTGTATACTTGGCACTATTCTATGTGTTTTGTGTACACTGTTTCTTTTAATTTTCACAACACGTCTTATTAGATAGACATCATATACCACCCCCAAATTACAGATGAGTAAACTGGAGCTCAGTTGAGCTGACTGATCCAAAGTCACATGGTATTAATGTCAGAGTAGTGCTGTGTCCAGGCTTCCTGTGACCATCCAACTAGAAGGCACAGATTCTAACTCAATTACTAACTGCTCAACTGAGCTTCAGATCTTTCTTGTGCAGCCACCCGCCCTCAGTCTGCTCCCTGTAGACATCCCACAAGCTCCTAAACTCCACATGTCCAGATACATCCTCACCCCACACACTCCTGTTCATCCTCTGGCACCTGCCATTCCCCATGCCACGCACAAGCCAGTACGGTGCCTGCATGAGAATCAGAAAAAAGGCGCCCCTCCCTGCAGGCAGATGCAGACCCACCAGGTTACAGGTAGAGGCATGGTCTGCACAACCCAGTGCGGTGTTCCGCATAGCTCCACCATCTCCCAGCCTGCTCAGGCCAATAGTACAACTCGTCCTTGACCTCCCCCCACCTCTCTCATCAAACTCTCTCTGCTCTGCTTTTCCAGAGGGCCAGGCTCTCTAGGGAGCAGGATGTCACAAAAGTTGTCATTCCTTCTCTCTAGTTTTTTTGTTTTTTTTCAGCCACACCCACAACTTAAGGAAGTTGCCAGGCCAGGGACAGAATCTGAGCTGGAGCTGCGACCTATCCACAGCTGCAGCAACAATGGATACTTAAGCCACTGCACCATGGAGCAAACTGGCACGTCCATAGAGACAAGCCGGATCATTGACCCACTGTGCCACAGCAGGAACTCCTGGAATAGAGACACAGGGCAGAGCTTCTGGGCTCTCACACCATTTCTGAGAGAAGGGGAGGTGTGGCATCAGGATTGGGATGCTAAGCTCCTCAGAGCCTGGCTCCACCAGTAACACATAGAACCTGAAGTTTTCACAGAGTTGGCCTCTGGTGACACAAGGAGGGGCCACTGGAGGCCTTGCTACCCTTGAAGCCTGAGCTTAAAGGTGCTGACACAACCTATGGCGTCCCTGGGGCCAGGCCCTGGGAAGGCCTCTGGTCCCAGTGTTTAAGGGGGAAGAGCCTCCTAAAGGTCAAGTTCAAAGGCTCTGTTGAATCTGCCCTTCTAATTGCAGCCAGCAGGTGGCAGCCAAGGATATGGGCCAAAGGGGGCGAGCAGCCCCTCCCCAACAAACTGAAGACCAGATGGAGCATTAATATTCCCTGACCCCAGGACCTTCAGCCAGAGACTATGTGGGGTTGAGGGGTATGGACAGACATAGAGCTGGACAGACAACTGGGGTTTAGTCCCTTCCTCTGGGTCTCTTCACCACCCCTTGGGTTTCCCCTTCTCTGGGCACAGCCCTGACCTAGGTGCTGGTGACTCAGAGAGGAAAGTCACCCCGCACCTGCCCTTGAGGCGCTCCCAGACTAGTAAACAGACAACACAGCATGGTGAGTGCAGAGATGGCTGGGGTAGCTCAGAGGAAGTTCCCAACCCTTGGGGCTTGCTTCCCAGAAATGGCTTCAAAGCCAAGCCTGGAGAAACTTCTGATGAGTCTCAGACACATAAATGACCTCTGTGTCTTCCCAGCAGCATTGCAGAGAAGACATGATGGGACTAATTTTACTGGCAAGTGAATGGAGCATCTGAAAGGCCAAGTGGTGCCACAAACATTGGGAAGAAGAGCTGACATTTGAACCACAGTCTGCCTAGTTCTTAAGTCCAAGCTCTTGGCCACTGTATGTACTGCTGGGAACTTAAAACTGGGAGAAGAGCCAAGCTGGGGGAGGGGGGTGGGGTCCAGGCCCTGGGCCAGATCTAGAGGTGGGGAGCAGATGCCTCCCACCTGCATCCCAGTGAAAGGTGCGAATTCCACCCACTGTAGCCATCTGACTCACCTGTGGGCTTGGTCCAAGGGGATAGAGTAGGAGGACAGAGGGTCCACACTTGCTGCACCTCCCCCCACCCTCGATCCTTTACCCCAGGCCAGGGGAGGAGACTCTGCCAGCAGTAGTCCCATTTGATGGCTCCCAGGCACAATAAGCAAGCAGTATTTCTGCTCATGTCTCTCTAAGAATGAGGGAAGTCATCTTGAAAATCATCTCAACGCCCTGCTACTCTGTCTTAATAACAGGTGACACTCAAGCTAGAACTCTGAAGCCTGTTTTCAAAACCAACTCCAGGCTGGAAGTTCCCCTTCAAGTCTAACTGAAGTGAGCTGTGCTACTATCCACGTCCAACTCTGCAGTTTCTGGGTGCAGCTTTTAGTGCGTGTGTTTGGGTGTAACCTATAATGGAAACCTGTGAAGTCCAGATGTTTTGTAGGAGAAGAACAAGAAAGGTGTGAGCCATGTTCCAGGAAGCAGGAGGAGCAAGAATGTCCTACAGCAGTAAGAGACCTTTGGTCCTCGAGCAGGGCCTGGACAGCCTGCACTTTCTGTCCAGAGAGCAAGTGGAGGTATCCCCAGGAGGGGAAGCCACACAAATATGTGAGACTCAAGTGCTGCCACGGAACTTCCGGAACTTCCGCTGCCAAGAGTGGCCTCAGGGCAGTGTGGGCAGGTGGGGAGCTGGGGAGGGGGCAACAGGGAGAGCCACCTGGAAAGAGGGGACAGATGAAAGGTGACAGAGAGACTGGTGAGCCCCAAGTTCAGGTCAAGGAAGCAGAGGAGAGAGATGCAACAGACAGAGATACAAACAGGCAGAGAGACACACTCCCAGACAGAAGCTAGAGGCAGAGATGGGTAAAGGCTGGGAGAGCCAAAGAGGAGGCAGGGTGTGGGGGTGCAGGGAGTCCTGCCTGGGGAGAAAAGGAAGGGGAGGGAGCAGGAACCTAAGGAACACTCTTCCCCTGGCCTGTCAATCAAGGAGCTCAGATTGACAAGGCAGGGGTGGAGAGCATCCCCCACCCACCCCTGCCACCCTGCCCCCAGCCCAGAGCACCATCCCCCAGCCCATCCCCCCTGAGCACCACCTCCTCAGATTGGCCTCTTAGCCCAAGTAGATGGTGGGGGGTGGGGAGACCAGATGGTGCATCATCGGCCTCCTTCAGGAGCCAGCCTGAGCCACCCAGCAGCCAGCAGTCAGCGATTAGGCCCCTGAGAGTCCTTAAGCACCACCTGGCCCTGGCCCAGCCTCCTTCCCCTCCCTCCTTGGCCAGGCTGGCAGGTGGGAGCCAGCCATCAGGACTGAGGGCTGGGGTAGTTCTAGAGCTTGCAGCTCCATGCCCCCTGTCCCCTCTCAGGGCAGGAACATGGGGGAGGGGGTTAGGATAGTGTCAGACCTCCATGGCCCCCTGGAGTTTCCACCATCCTGGTCCTTCCCTTGGGGAGGGGGCTGAGGCTGTGCCTGGAGAGGCCCAGGCAGGGTGCCGGGGACTCTGCCCAGCACCCTAGGGCAGGACAGCAGCTCCCATAGGCCACTTCTGGTAAAACCTCACAAGTGTGATGGGCTGGAGGGAGACAGAGGAGGCCAATGAGGGTCAGAATAGAACTCCCTAGGTACAACTGGGGGCAGAGATGTAAGGGAATGCAGCTTCATGCAAGGGAGGTCAGATCCAGGCAGGCAAAGGTCCAGACCAGGAAGCTAGAAAGGAAGAAAAGGGTGCTTGTGCCTTAGCAGAGGCCCACTAAGTACCTCCAGCTCTTCTTCAGTAGGTGAGAGGCCAGGCTGACTGGTCACCAGACTCTGGCCCCAGGTCTAATCCTAGGGGAAGACTTCCTAGAGGAAGAGGAACATAGGCAGGGCCAAGAAAAAGGAATATGCAGAGTTTAAACTGGCAGAGGTGCGTGAAAAGGCATCCACCCACAGGTGCAAAAGCCTTGTGTGGGAATCACAAGAGCTATAGCCACAATTCAGTAAGCTGAAGCCCAGAGAGGGGAGGCAACCTTGCCCGAATCACACAGCAGTGCAAAGACCCAGCCAGCCCTCGGCTCAGGGATCTTCCCCTGCTGCAGGCTGCAAACTAGACCCCAGTGAGGTGAGAGGAATAGTCTGGGTTTCAGATGGGTCTCCCCAGGGGTATTTGGGTGAAGGCCTGCAACAAAAAAGGAGTGGCTGTAATGGAGAAACAGGAGCTGTGACAGGTTGGAACAGGTGGCAGAGGGGGGTCTTTGGGACAAGATGGGCTACCTCCTACCTTCCAGTCCCTCTCTTCTGGATCTGGGGGTGCTCCTGGGTGATCCCACCTCAGGCTGTCACCCCAGACAGAGGTAGAGGCTGTTGCCATAGGAATGACAGACATAGAAGTGAGGGCCCTCCAGGGTCAGCCAGGCTGGCTAAGTCATGCCTCCTCTGTCCTCTCCCTCCTGCTTCATTCCCTCTGGGACCCGGGTCCCTGGCTCCATCCCCACCCAGGACGGGACTTCAGTGGCTTTGGTGCAGACGATTCTGCTCAAGCTTTGTGGTGAGGCAGGCCAAGTCCTTCACAGAGGGGACAGTGACTCTCCAAAGTCACACATCTAATTGACCAGGGACCCCAGACTCAAATATGGGCTTCCTGAGTCCTAGCTCCAGACTCTCTCCTAGTGCCTCCTCTGCCCAAAGCCCAGCCCAGAGGGGTTCCAGGAGGAAGACAGAGCTGAGTGAACCCATCAACCACAGAGGCAGGGGCTGGGGGTGTTGGAACTGAGGGAAGAGGAGCCCAGAACGGCCGTTGTGAAGGGCAGGTCAATGGACGGGCTTGCAGGAGGGTCTCCACTGGAACAGGGGACAGAGGGTGCCTTCCGGGAATTCCTCCACAATCACCCCAACTGTGGCTTGTCTTTATTTCACAGAAATAGGGGCTGTTGCCAGGGTCAGGGAGCAGGAGATGTGAGTCAGGATGGAGGGTCTTCTGAGTTGAATTGGGTAGGAGACCAACCCCCAGGACCCCAGGGCCACAGCTGAGCCCCAGCCTGGTCACAGTCTGAGCTCCGACCTTGGCTAGGACAAGGCAGATGTGGGGGTTGGAGGATTTGGCTCCTTACTGCAATTCTGGTATAGAGAAGGAGGGGGCTGGGTGGCGCAGGCCATCCATCACAGGCAAGCAGGGGTCACATCGGGGTGCTGTGAACCCTGCCCTCCTCCTCCGAGGTGTTCTCATAGGCATTCTCATGCTCATTGGACCTGAAAGAGGATGACATGGGTCATCACACCTTCTGTCCCATCCCACCTCCCTGCCTCATCTTGCACTTGTGAGGGCAGCATCCAGAATAAAAGTTTGTGCCCCAGAAGGGGGTTCCCCTGACCACAGCCAGAGACCCAAGGCCTCTCAGCGCCACCTCCTTGAACCCCATCTCCCTCCTCCACCAATCCCCGCCCCCATCGGGCTCCCACTGAGCAGTCCACCCACTGAGCCTACCTCTCCACTGAGTTCCCCCTAGAGATCATCCTCCCACACTGAGTCCCCCCACTTATCCTTTCAGAATCACCTTCCCTGGTCACTCACCATCCCCATCATACCAAGCCCCTCCTCTTCACCGAGTCCTGCTCCACATGAGTCCCCATCCTTCCCACCCCCTCCCCCTCAAAAGCTCCTGGTCCTGAGGTCCCTAGGGGCCCCTGGAGCACAGGTGGTCAGCTCTATGCCAGTACCTCACCTGAAGCTGGCGGCCATCGAGGAGTACTTGCCCTCAGTTCCAATCAGGATCCCATCTGCTTTGTTTCCAGTGGTCATGACCATGTTCATGGGCTCCCTGGGGACAGAGATCATCAGTAGGGCTCTCTGGGTCCCCTCCCCCTTCTGTGCCCCCTCCTGCCTCTCGTCCAGTTGGGCCCTGTTCTATGGGCTCTAGGGCAGAAGCCTCCTCTCCAGCACAGTCTTTCAGCAGCCTTTTCTGGCTCCCCACGCTTCCCCTTGCTCCACAATGGGACAAGATTTATTAAAGATGTACCCCAGGCCTTGTATCCGCTGCCTCCCAGACTCCCTGTGCTATTTCCCTCTGACCTCAGCTCAGCCCCAGAACAAGACTCAATGCCTGCCCAGGAGTTCCACAGGGTTTTCCTCAGGTGGTAAGTATCGCCACTGAAGGCAGAACAGGGACCAGTAGAGAAAAGAAAATATTCCTGACAAAAATCTCCTCACCTCTTACTCAAGTTTAAACCCACTGCAGTGTGGCCTCTGCCCCGACCTCCCCAGGCACAGCTCTCATGAGGGTCACAGGGACCCTAACCAATGCTCGTCTTTCTTTACATCCAACAGGCACCTCAGACTTTTGTTCCCAGTTGGCCCAGTTCTGCCTCTTGGGTTCTGTGTCTCAGTGGGAGGGTCCCATCAGAAGCCTTGACACTCTCCCTGCTCCCTGTCCTTCCTCCCTCCTGTCCTCTGTGGCCCCACCCCCTCTTAGACAGCTCTTAGCCCTGGCCCCGCTCGCCATCCTCTCTGCTGTCTTCACAGTCCAGCCTCCTCATCCCTCTCCTGGCCTGCAGTGTGGCCCAGCCCAAAGCATCTGCCATGGGGCAGCCAGCAATTCTGCTCAGGCTGCCTCTCAACCCGAGACTGGCTTAGGAACCTGCCCTGACTCCTGTGGCCCTAAGGATAAAGCCCAGGGTTTGGGACTCTGGTGCACCAGGGTCTGCTTGGCCTGAGCCCTGCTGACCTCCACAGCTCTCTTGGGCCTCCTTCACCCCTCTTTGCACCTGTGAGCTGTTGTGTTCCCTCAGTGGGTCGGGCAGGGCTGCTGCTGGCACGCAGGCACCAGGCCACCTGAATGGGAGCTGGAGGTAGATGGAGCCTTGCCCCAGGTTCGGCAAGGGCAGAGTGAGCTGGATTTCAGCTCATCCCCCTCTAATCTGTGCCCTGCCCAGAACTCAGGAACCTGCTGACTTTCCTCAGCAGCAGTGTCTGAGAGCCTGTCAGCACAAGAGTTGTGTGTGTCTCATTGCCCTTCTGTACACCCCTGCCATGTGTGACACAGCAGCTAACTCCAAAGAAGGGCAAAACCTTCCTGTCAAGGGATTTTCACAGCCTCCATCACAGATGGGCTGCTGTGCCAACTATGCAGATAGGGTCACTGAGACTCTAAGAAGGGGTGATGTCTCCCCAAAGCTCCCAGGGCATGTGCTCACAGGCCTGGGTAGCAGCGAGCCTCAGCTCTGGTCTGGGTCTCAGTGTCCCTTCCACACAGCGAGCAGTCTGGGCTTTCCTTCTCGATGGTCCAAGTGTAGTGGCCATGGTCCCGGGCCCAGCCTGCCTGCGCTGGCCCAGCCCCCCAGGGTCCCAGGCAGGACTCACCGCTCTTCCTGGCACCAGAAGTGGTTGATAGCAAAAGCAATTGCGACGAGGACCAGGAACACAGCCACGGCAATAAGGCCCTGCATCCAGGGCTGCAGGTTCCCCAGGCCTAGAAAGAGGGTGCTAGGGGTGTGTGTGCTGCAGCAGGCTGGGCACAGTGGAGACTGGCCGCCAGTGCAGAACAGGGCAGGGGTTCTCACATTCCCACTCGTGTGGGGCTGGGGCCTGTGTAAGAGGCCACCAGCCTGCTGCCTGGACCAGAGGGGGCATACTGGGGAACAAGGACCCATCTGAAACCCACCACCACCCCCTCGGCTTAAGAAAGGGATGGTGGAGGAAACGAGATTTGAAGAAGGATGGAGTTCCTGTCGTTATTTAAGGGGTAACAAACCCAACTAGTATCCATGAGGCTTCGGGTTTGATCCCTGGCCTCGCTCAGTGGGTTAAGGATCTGAAAGGAGTCAAGGTGGGAACAAGGTCAGAGAGCCAAGTCTGAGGTCCAGGCAGAGTGCCCCCTCCCACACCTACCCCACCTCCTCCACTGTGGGTCACATGCAGGGCCCCCCATGGAATGCCTAGGCCCCACGGACCAAAGGGCAGCCCCCAGACAGCTGGCCTAGGCCCTGACTCTGAGGGTGACTGCCTTCCTCCCCAGCTACTGGAATGAATAGGACTGGCCTGGCACATAGAAGATCCTGTTGTGTAGCTGAGGTTTCTCCCAGGTTGGGTAGGCAGGGCTGCTCAGCCTGGGGTGCCAGGTGTACTCAGAGAGAGGGGTGGGACAGAGCATCTGTGCAAAGGCAAGACAGACACCAGGTCTGGAAGATCAGGGAGGGAGCTTCAAAACCTGAGCCTCTTTGGGCTGGGGGCCCGAGGGACTAGGCCATAGACCAAGTCAAGGCCCCATCCACGCACACGCTCCACCTTTTGCCCCTTGATCCCTGACACCACTTCTAACCCTCAAGCTTTCCTAGACGCCTCTGCCCTTCGCCACTGGCATCTCCAAAGGGCTTTGCTCTCCCTGGACATCACTGTGCTTGTAGGAGCCCGGGGGAGCTGGGCCCTTCGAGGAGAAACACACAGTAGCAGGTAGATGTCCCAGGAGGGGACAGAGGCCAACGGGAGACTTCTGAAAGGCCCTGCCTCCAGGCCCAAACCCCTGCATCCCTAGTGCCTCCCTGTAGCTCGAGGGGCCCATGCCGGGCATCAGAAATCTCATTATGCCTCAGTCCCCCTCAAAAGACCTTCCTCAAGTCTACCTGAAGGCTCTGCTGCTGCAGCAAGGCACTGTCTCTTTTCTGAGCTCTCTCTCTGAACCTGACAGGTTTAGGGAAGGAGGGGGCTCTGGGAACTCTGTCCCGTGGCTTATCTCTTTGAGTGACAGCAGATACACAGTGTGGTTATTGTACATCCCATACTTTCTGAAAAGCTGTATTTTGGACGCATTGTTTCTCCATAAAACAGTGGTTCAGACCCATTGCTTCCTCAGGTCAGTGGTTACTCAAGGATTGAGGGTCAGGGCTCAAGCCTGGGAGACCCCCTCTCTGCTTCTTCCAGACCGTGCAGCCAATTCCTTCCAGATACACCAAGCACCACAGTGCCCTGCTCCTCCTTCTGGGTGGCTTTTGGGGGGAACATATGTACACAAGCTTTGCTGTGTGACCCACACTAGTTCCTCAACCCCTCTGATTTCCGGTTCCCAAAAGGCCTTCCAAGACCTGAGAGACAAAGTAAGCAGACACACATGAGAGCTCAGGGCATCTGCAAAGGAGAGGTGTTCTGGAAACACCTCTGCCAAGCCCTGCTGGACCCAAATCCCACTTGCCAGGTCCCCAGACTCTGGCTGCAAATGCAGCCTCACAGTGCACGTCAGACACCAGATAGAGGTTGTGGTGCTTCACTGATGCAAAGTCTCTTCCCACCCCTGCTTAGCAGCTACCTGGAGGTACATGGGACAGGTTTATTGTCCTCATTTTATGGATGAGCAAACTGAGTCTCAGAGAGGGGCAGTGAATTGCTCAAGGCTACACAGCAGGACAGAGGCAGACCTGGACAGAGAGCTCACACCCATGGAGAGGGCTCCACTGTCTTCTAGGGAGGAAGCTGAAATGAGGAGGGGTTAGGTTGAAGCCATGAGCCCTGACAGCACCGCTGACCCCTGAAACAAGCCTGTGGTTGAGGGACAGCTCAGGCCCAACCTCCTCTCCTTATAGCCCCCCACCCTCTGTCCTCAGGACCCAGCCATCTGCAGGGCAATTCCTGCTCCTGAAGCTTGGGTCTCAACTCCCCTCCTCAACCCTAGCCCAGCATTTCCTCTGTGGCCCCCATTTCTCTCTTTCTCTCTCTCTCTCTTTTTTTAAGGGCCACAGGTGTGGCATATGGAGGTTCCCAGGCTAGGGGCTGAATCGGAGCTATAGCTGCTGTATGCAGCCACGGCAGTGCCAGATCCGAGCCACGTCTGCAGCCTACATCAAAGCTCACAGCAATGCTGGATCCTTAATCCACTAAGCGAGGTCAGGAATCTAATCCATGTCCTCATGGATACTAGTTGGGTTTGTTACCACTGAGCCACAATAGGAACTCTTGCTCCCATTTCTCACTAGTGGGAAACAAGCCACACACAGAAGCCTGGCTAAGAGGTGTCCACTTTTGGAGATTCCCCTGGCTGGCCCAGTCCCTGCTCCCCTCCAAACATAGGTGTCAAGGTGATAAGAAGGGCTGGAAGACATCCCGTCTACCCCCAGGGGTTCCCAGCACCCAGCCCAGCCCTCTCCTCACGGCACCACCCAGGCTGGCCCCGTCCTGTGCTACCTTGCTGACAGCTGGCAGGTGGCACTGCCATAAGCAGGCCCAGAATGACCAGGCTGAGAGCTGACATGGCTGCAGGCAGCTCCTGGGTCTTCTCTCTGGCCACTGGAACCTGGGCTCCTGGAGCTGCTGTGGGGTCTGTTGGTGTCTGCTGAAAGTAGCCTGGGCTCAGTGTGACCCTGGAGGAGAGGAGCTGGTAAGGAAGAGGCGAGGGAGGAAGGAGGGGGGAGTGGAGGAGCCTCCCCTCCCTCCCATGGTAATGAGCTGCCAGTCCTGGCCTCCTGATTGGTCCACTGGTCCACCAGGGGCACCCAGTCCCCCCAGGGGGCTGGTTTGAAGTCATCTTCCAGAGACTGTGGGTCTGAGAAGCGGGGAACTGAAGGGAGAGTCCGGCCTTACCTCCAAGCCCCAAGCCTCCAGGAGTCGTGGGGCAGCTCCCCTTTCCTGGCAGGAGGGATGGGCCCTGGGAAAGAATTCTTGCTCCTGCCTTGAAAGAGCCAAGTGGGCGGGGCCACTGGAAGGCTGACAGAGGGATTAAGAAACTTGCTGGCTGACTCAGGAAGCATGGGGAAAACCGCAGAGGCTAGGGAAAGGTCAAGGCTGTCCCCTCCCCCAGAGCCTGTCCTCTTTCCTCTTCTCCCACACTGTTTGCCCTGGGCCAAGCCAGACCCCAGGGCCCCATCCCAGGACACAGCCCTGGCTCTGTCCCTGCATGCTGGGCCCAGTTCAGTAGCTCTCTAAATCCACGCTCTCCCATGGGGCTCATGACAGAGGGCCTGGGGGTTGGGGACGGGGGTTACTAGTTCCCAGCCTTTCCCACTGGCCCAGCTGACCTGGCCCAGTCAGCTCCTCCTCTTGGCCACAGACCTGCTCCCTGGAAGTGGGGACAGGATCCAGGCTTGGCCAGAGGCCTCTGCACACACCTTCTGATCCCTCTGCACTATCAGAGGGAGAGAAGTGGGTGGACACAGCCCTATTCTGGAGGACAAAGGGAGGACACTGCTGGGTAGAAGGTCTAGTCTGGGGCCCTCAACCCCTGAGATCCCAGGGAGCCCATCAGGCTCTCTGGCCTAGGAACTGAGAATGACTCAAGTACCTGCTGAGGCCCTGGGGCCAAGGGTCATGCTGGGTCTCCCCACTCCCCTCCCATCCCTGCCCCCCAGGAATACTGGAAACCAGGGATGCTAAGAATCTGGCTCCAAGAAGGAAGAAGCCAGCAGACCGGGGCAAGGTCTCAGAGATGGAAGATCCCCAGAAGCCAGTACATGAGCTGAAGCCCATCCACAGCCTCTCTGCCCAAGAAGCCACCAGACTGCTGCTCACAGGACCCTTGGGAAGCCCTTTCTATTGCCAGTGGCAGCACCTAGGCATCATGCCTCATATCTCTGCTTCCTGTGTGTGTGTGTGTGTGTATGTATGCCCTCTGCCATGGACACACACATCCAAGCAAAAAAGGGGTCTCAGGGTCCAGGGGGCTTCAGATTGGAGGTGAGTGGTGGCTGCAGGATGTTTCTGTCCTGCTCTCCCTCCCCACCCCTACTCGGTGTCTTCAGAGTGTTCTGAGACAAGGTTTGGCTGGAGTAGGTACCATGTGGGTTAATGAACAGCCAGGGAATCACTGATTAGAATGCAAGGAATGGGGTTGAATTTAACAACTAGTGATGTCTTCTTTTAAACGGGGAGTCACAGGGTCAGATTTACATTTGAGAAAACACCTCTCTGGACTCAGAGTGAAAAACGAAAGGGGTTGGCAAAGATCAGAGGAAGGGAGGTCATGGGAGGCAGCCCCACGGCCAGGGATGTGGGTTGCAGCAGGGTAGGGCAGAGGGAATAGATATGAGAGCACTTTAGGAGGAGCCCGTGGACATGATTACTAGAATATTAGCTAGTGGGGAGTGAGGGACAGGGAGGCGCTGAGGGTCACTCCCAGGTTTCTGGCTTGGACAACTGGTGGATGGTGGCACCTCGGAAGGGGATGGAGCAAGTTTCAGGAGCTAGGGAGGTTACAATGAGCTGTGGGCTCAGATGTATTGTGCTGTGGACTCTCCAGGGGGGAAATATCCAGAAGGCAGTGGGATCTCTGGGTCTGGAGCAGTGAGGTGGGATCTGGGAGCTGCCTGTGGCATGGTGTTGGTAGCTGAGGCATGAGAGCACCTGGTCTCCCCAGGGTTGGGTAGGAGGGGAGCTGAGGAAAGGAGGGAAGCAGTGAGGGACCAGGACACAGACCCCGTACATAGCATCTTTCCAAAAGGAGTCAGGATGACGTAGGAGATAGAAACCCCAGGAATGGGAGTTCCGGAAACTGAGGAAGGCGAGATTCAAGAAGAGATGGTCAGGGAAATCACTCTGAACACCCCCCTCCCCGGCCAGTCCCCCCCAAGAGCAGGCCAGCCTCTCCCAGCAGTCCCAAATCCCAGTTCCTGTCTCTCTCATCCAGGCATCCCCACTCCTTCCCTACAGAAGCCTGGGGACGGACAAGGACTCCCTGGACAATGCTCTGGGGGCTGTGGGGGAGGGGGATAAGCAGGAAGGACACGAGGTGACCAACAGGAGGAAAACACCCCTCCCCAGGTCAAAGTCCCAAGCTTTATAGCAAAACAGGTTGTTCTGGAAGAGGGGGTTGTGGGTGTACACTTGGCTTTGAGGCTGATCCCTGCTCTCCAGGGGTCCTCATCCAGATGAGGGGAGTCTTCTCCCCAGCTGAATGGACACAATCATGGTAACAAGTTGGTCCTACTGCTGGTCTGGCTTGGGCCCAGGATATAGACTCAGGTCTCTGCAGGCCCTCAGGGCTGGATCCCATGTCCTCATCTCTGAGCCACTGTTCCATCAACGCTCAGTTCCTCCTTCCTGTTCCCAGCCCAGCTCTGCCACACTGTGTCATCAGGCCCCCCTTAGGTGCTCCATCCAGCTAGATTTTGTGGGATTACCCTTCAGAAAAGCCAAAGTGGGCCCCACTGCTCCTGGGGAATCCCTTTTTCCCCCAACCCCCATCCAGCCTGCCATTCCAGTTGCTGCCAGCAGGGGGTGGCGTTCTGCTCCGATTCCAGACTAGAGAAGGGGCCAGTTTGCAGCTGAAGGATCTTCAACTTCCTCTCTGTCCGGCCCCCAACTTCTGGCCCCTTCCTGGGGTGGTTTGGAGGAAGGGAGGGTGGACACTGACAAGTAAACATCCAGTGATGCTGCAAACAGCAGAGCTGGGCTGTAGGGTAGCACTGTCAGCTCAATCGTTAAGGATGGCATCCTGGAGGAGATGATGCCAGGAAAAGGTTAGCTGAATTGTTGGACCCAGCAGAGAGACAGCTTGGGGAAGGCAGCGGGTGGAGAGCTCAGCCTGGGTAAAGGCAGGGAGACACATTCAAGAAGAGTGCTTAGAGCACAGAAGCAAAAGCTCTCTTTAACCCATTCTCATACTTCATCTCGCTAATGTCTTTGCTGCAAGCCTGAGAGCTCCTAGACACTTGGTTTACTTCATCCAAACGGATCCTGCTTAAACTTCTTTAGGGCTTCTAGTGACTCGTCAGATACGATACCAACTTCTTAGCATGGGATTAAAAACCTCACCACCCACTCTCACCCTCCTCTCTAGGTTCCTCCTGCCCCAGTGCCTTTGTCACTTCCTAATAGCCATGCTTTCTCCACACTTGCTTTTCCTTCTGTCTCCCTCTGTTTGCCTGGCACACTAACCAGCCATCCAAGTCTTGTCTTATATGTCACTTTCTCCAAAGGGCTTCCTTTGCTCTCAAACCCCATCTAAAGTCACTCTTTCTGTGAGTACCCCCTTCCCACCCCAGCTCCTCTCTTCACAGCCATTATCACAAATTGCAATGACATGCTGATGTGTGTCTTTACTCACTTGGTGTCTGTCTTCTCCCTGGAGAGAGGGCTTTGTGTCCATTCACTCCCCCCCCAAACGCCAATATCAAGCACACACCCAGCAAAAGCTTTATGCAGGTGAGTCACAGCATATCCAGTGCCTACCCCTGGCATGGCAGGGAGTGGAAGCTCAGAGAAAGATTGCTGGATGAGTAAAGTCTTTTAGCTCTAGTTGAGGCTTTCTCTTTTTCTGTCCTCTAGCTGTGGGCGCAGAGTGTGGACCTGTTTGTCTCTGTGTGAGAGGGGACATGGTCACAGCAGTTCAGAGAAGGTAGAGCTGCCAGCCCAGGGATGAGTGTGAGTTCCCATCCATAGGACTGCACAAGCAGAGGCCGTGAACCACATTACCCAGCAGGGGCATCTGCAGAAGGGCTTCTGGCTCTTCCAATGCTGGAAGCCTGTGATTCTGTGACTCTATTAACAGACTAGGGTAGATTTGATGTGATTTTTAAAAATTTTATTCATTTATTTATTTTGGCCATGCTCATGGCATTCAGAAGTCCCCAGGCCGGTGATCAAACCTGTGCCACAGCAGTGACAATGCCAGATGCTTAACCCACTGAGCCACCATGGAGGTCCTAGATTTTCGTGTTTTAATCAGGTTCTGAGGAAGTGGGCTGTTAGGACTGTGGCGAGTCTCCATCCTCTTTGACTCTGCCCTTGATTCCCAGGGTCCCCCTCACTTAGTTCTCCCTTCACGAGGGCCTGTGGGCAGAACCTGGGTTCCTGAACTTGCATGGGGAAAACATTATGTCTGTGTTTCAATAACTGCTAACAGAAATTCACCATTTCCTTCTATCAGGAGTGAAGGCCACAAACCATAGTCCCCCTGTGACATTTTCCTGTCATCAGATGACTGCTGCAGATGCAACCATTCAGGATGCACATTTCTGCTTATCACTATGGAGGCAGATGGTCATGGGGACTAAATTGATCTTGTCATAAAGTCCAATAGTCTGTATATTGTAAACTTGTATTTTTAATACTTTCACAAATGTGTTTCAAGGTAGTTGGTCTCCTTTACAATGCCACCCATTTTATATGCATTTAAAAACATTACTCTGAGGACTTCCCATTGTGGTGCAACAGAAACGAATCCGACTAGTGACCATGAGGTTGAAGGTTTGATCTCTGGCTTTGCTCAGTGGGTTGAGGATCCGGCATTGCCAAGAGCTGTGGTGTAGGTTGCAGACACGGCCAAGATCTGGCATTGCTGTGGCTCTGGTATAGGCAGGTGGCTACAGCTCTGATTCGAGCCCTAGCCTGGGTACCTCTATATGCCACCCTAAAAAGAAAATAAATAAACAAAAATATTACTCTGAGAAGCGGTCCACAGACTGCCCGAGGTTTCCATGGTACAAAGAGTTAAGAGAAAGACAAATGCCATATGATATCACTTATATATTAAATATAATATACAGCACAAATAAACCTTTTCACAGAATAGAAGTTCATGGACTTGGAGAACAGACTTGTGATTGCCAAGGGGGAGGGAGAGGGAGTGGGATGAACAGGGGATCTGGGGTTAATAGATGCAAACAATTGACTTTGGAATGGATAAGCAATGAAATCCACTGGGAACCATATCTAGTCACTTTATGATGGAGCATGATGGAGGATAATGTGAGAAAAAAGAATGTATATATAGTTGTGTGATTGGGTCACTTTGTTGTATAGTAGAAAATTGATGGAACACTGTAAACTAACTATAATGGAAAAAATAAAAATATTAAAAAAACAGTATGTTTAAGTCATATTTTAAGAATACTGATGGGGATGTTGACATGTGCTATAACATGGATGAAGCTTGAAGACACTGTGCTAACTGAAATAAGCTGATCACAAAAGGACAAATATTGTATGATTCCTCTTGTATCAGGAGGTCCCTAGAGTAGTTCAATTCATAGAGATAGGAAGTACAGTAGTGGTTGTCAGGGCATAGGGGGAAATGGGGAGTTAGTGCTTAATTGGTTTCAGTGGGGAAGACAAAAACATTCTGGAGATGGATGGTGGTGATGGTTGCAAAACAATGTAAATGTTCTTAGTACCACAAAACTGTACACTTAAAATGGTTAAAATGATAAATTTTATATGTTTTTTACCACACAAATAATACTGAGAAGTACTTGTTATTTAAAAGAACCTTATAATAAATTTTTTTTTCCTTGTCTTTTTAGGGCTGCACCTGCGGCATATGGAGGTTCCCAGGCTAGGAGTTGAATGGGAGCTGTAGCCACTGGCCTACACCACAGCCACATTAACGTGGGATCTGAGCTCTGTCTTCAACCTACATCACAGCTCATGGCAACGCCAGAGCCTTAACCCACTGAGCAAGGCCAGGGATTGAACCTGAGTACTTGTGGATACTAGTGGGATTCATTTCTGTTGAGCCATGATGGGAACTCCAATAATAAATTCTTTAGAAAAAAGAATTATTTAGTTAAATAATCATGTTGCAGGGAGTTCCCACTGTGGCTGAGTGGGTTAAGAACCTGACATTGTCGCTGTGAGTATATGGATTTGATCCCTGGCCTTGCTCAGTGGGTTAAGGATCTGGCATTGCCATAAGCTATGGCATGGGCTGATGCTGCAGCCCCAATTCAACCCCTGGCCTGAGAACTTCCATATGTCACAGGTGTGACTGTATAAAGGAAAAAAAAGTCCTATTGTAGTTGACTTGTTCCAGCTCTCAGGCTAGGAGAGCACTACGGGAGAAAATTCAGGCACCTCTCCCATTTGGTAGAAGAATTTCCTCTTCACTTCAGCCAGGCCCCTAGGGCTGGGCAATACTCTGCAAATTTGTCCCTAGTCAGCTCTCTCCTACAATGGCAGTTCCAAGCATATGTAGACATTCAGACCATTGAAGTACTTACGCCACCTTACACCAAAATAAAGACCTTTCCCCTACACTTTATCTGTAACTTAATCTCCTTTTTGAAATTTTTTTTAAAGATAGTCTATACACACTCATTAATGCTCACTGCACTTAGCCATTCAAATGAAGTTTCTAATGCCAGTACAAAGTTTTTTACAAATGCCAGTACAAAGTTAATGCCAAATAAAGTTTTTCTGAGAGCCTCTGACTTGATCAATTCCAATGGCCTCATTTTATTTCTCAGCCCAACCTGATCTCTTGGTGGCATCTGATATTGACTACTTCTCTCTTTGAGTCTGGTCTTAGATGGGCTTTCCCTGAGGATATCCTTTAAATGTTGGCATGTCCTGCAGTCTTCTGCTTGGCCCACCCTTGTTCTGCTCAGCTAGCTTCCCTTTTGTGATCTCACCTTTTCATACACATGGATTCCACACTCCAAGATCTTTCTCTCCTAAATTTCAGAGCCACATTTCCAGTGGTCTGCTGGTTGCTGCCCTGGGGATGTCCTCTTCTCAGATGTCCAGAACCAAACCCAAGCTTCCTTTCTACTTTCTCATCCACTGGCTAGAGGATTAAAAACTTTACAACCATCTGTTATTCTTCCATCTCTCTCACAACTGCTCTATGGAGCCACAGTCAGTAAGTCTCACAAATTCTCCCTCCCACAGAATATCCCATACTGTCTTCCCCTTATGTCCACTGTCACTGCCTTAATCTAGGCCTTTCATCTCGCTCATCGGGACAGCTGCACTAGTCTCCTAACTAGCCTATTCTCTTTAGATTTTCCCCTTCTGGTTCAATTGCCACACTACTGCCAGGGCAATATCCTAAAATGTGAATCTGTGCCATTCCTCTGATTTTAAAATATCCAATGGTTCCCCACAGGCAACAGGGCAAAGACCAGCTACGAGTATCACACACAACTTGTTCTAATCTCATTTCCCACCCCTGCCAACTCCCCAACTCCTATGAACCTTAAGCTCCTTCTCAACTCCTCAAAAAAACAATCCTTAGATCTCTAAGGCTGGTACATGCTCCTCCCTCTGGGGAACAACTACATGTTGAACTTCCCAACCTCCCCAGGCCCAAGTAATCACATGCTTCTAGAGCAGTCTGTGCATGGGGCCTGTGCTGCAACACTCAGCATACAGCATGGCACTTTCCTGACTCCTGCTCCCAAGCCATGGCTGAAACCCACTCGGTGGAGCACCTCAAGGTCAGGAACTCCACCCTCTTCACTTTTCAATCCACCCTGGATCCTCTAAGTCTCATGTGGTCTACCGGTCTCTCCAGTCACTGGATCTCCTGACCATCAGAGCCTGGTGACACAGATGCCACACTGAGAGACCATGGTGAGGTGTGTGTCTACTACAAGGCATGGGAAATCATTTGTTCATTCCACTAACATATATTAGATGTGGGGATACACAGATGAGTAAGACTCAACCCCTCCCACTAAGGAGATCACAGGCCAGCAGGGACAACAAATACCTAAACAGACATTGATGTAATGTGAGGAGGAGCCAAGGGATAGAATGATTCCCAGGACATGCTGCAGTAGATGAGCGTGGAGGAGGGCAAATATCCCACAGGTGTGGGCATGGAAGACGCCATTGGAGGAAGCTTCTGGGACTGATGGTACCCAAAGTGAGTCTCAGAGAACACAAGGGAAAGAGGAGGGGATAGGACAGATGGGAGACAGGAAAAGGAAAATACTCAACTAATTACACTACCTTTTTGTTATCTGCCCAAGTATAAGTAGTAAAAGTCATGAGACAATCCTCACAAATATATCCAGACACTGAATTATGAAAACAACAAAATCTGCAATTTCTTAGGACACTTCTCACTCCCTTTTTGTCTGTCCCTCTCATACCCACTGACACAAGAAAAACTTAATACATGTAATGAAAAAATCTATGTAAGCTCTGTCATGGCAGTATTGACATGTTTAGAGTCCATGCTTCTCTCATCATGCCTCCTTCAACAGTCACTCCTTATCTCTGCTCTCCATGCCAAAGTCTCTCAGACTTTCCTCACCATTGCTGGCTTTCTTCCCCTCCCCTGACCCCTTTTGACTCTTCCTGAGCCCACCTTCCATGCACAATGCAGAACCAGTCTACATCATTTAATGCTGCTCTGTTTATTCAAACATAATATTACTAAGAGCCATCATATCTTTTTGTGCTAAAAAGAATTTATCAGCAATAATTCTTATTTTCACAGCAGAAAGTATACCCTATAATTTGGAACCATATTGACTATTGATATACTTATTGATTTCATTTCTTTAAGTCCTTAGAAGACCCAAAGTTTAAAGGAAAAGAAAAAAAAATGATATAATAATCATCACACTATATAGTGGAGAAAACTCAAATTTAATTTCTGGCTTTGTCAATGTTTTACTACACAATCCCTTTGTCAATCTAATTTCAAATCTTTATGGAAATCTTGGAATATACTGAAACTGACAGCACTAATGGCTGAACCTAGCCAGAACACAGATTGGGACTGGAACCCACGTGCCAGAACTTGAACCCAGCCAAAACCCAGACTGGGATTTGAACCCACATGCCAGGACTCAAACCCAGCCTAAAGCCAGATTGGGACTTAAACCCATGGTTTTAAATTAGAATTACTCACCCGGTGGTCTGGACTCACTGAGGTTCAGGTTCTTTATGACTCTGTGCAGAAGGAATTCAGTGAGAGACAAAGTGACAGGCAAGAAACAGATTTATTAGGATAGGATGCTGGTGAGGGATGCAAGCGGGCAGCAGGGAAACTCTGCCCAAGGATCTGGTGGGCCACAGTTTTATCATCCAAGGGGAGTGGGGGTTGGAAAGGCCCGCCTCTTCCTTTCCAGGAGTAGTAGCTCCTCCTTAGTATCTGGTAAGGTGTGTATTCAAATCAGCAGTAGGGCAGTCTTCAAACTCGTGCCCTTAGTCTGAATCTAAATGCAGGCCTCATCCCATCCCCCACCCAATGACCTGAGGCAATTCCTGCACCTCCACTAGTTAAGCAAGCCTGCCTCGTTCTGATGGTTTTCTTGAACTTACAGTGGTCTCCCAACATCCCCCAGGTTTCCCTCTTTATCTATGATCACCTATTGGGACTTCTACAACCACCTGTGCCTACTCTATCCCTAATACTATTTCACAAAAAAAGTAATTTCTAAAATATTTTCATGTTTTTGCTTCATCTTATTGACAGTTGTTTTACTAACTTGAAAACTGGTTAAATATATGTCTAGATACATAACATAAAATAATACAAAACCATCTTTTGGAGTTCCCGTTGTGCCACAGCAGGCTAAGAACTCAACTTAGGGAGCTTCCATTGTGGCTCAGCGGTAATGAACCTGACCAGTATCCATGAGGATTTGGGTTCAATCCTTGGCCTCACTCAGTGAGTTAAGGATCTGGTGTTGCGACAAGCTGCAGTATAGATCGTAGCTGCTGCTCGGATCCTGTGTTGCTGTGGTTGTGGCATAGGCCAGCAGCTGCAGCTCTGATTTGACCCCTAGCCTGGGAATTTCCACATGCCACAGGTGTGGCAGTAAAAAGGAAAAAAAAAAAGGTCATCTTCCAATTTAGCATTTACATATGTCAGTTAACTACGTTAATCATATTTACTAATTATCCTTACAAATGCAATTAGCAAAAACCAATAAATGATAGAATCGTGCTTGAAGATGGGAGGTAAGGAAGAGGGAAAACAGGTGATGACTCATCTCAGATCTGATTTCGAAGTCATACTAACCAGGGAGAAGGGAAAGCGGGGAGGAAGGGGAAGAGCACAGATAAAAATAGGTAAAAACAGTAAAAAAAAAAGATAAAATTGATTTCACTCACAGTTAAGAGTCCCTGAAAACAAGTAAGGTAAAATCCTCCTCCATCCCCTCAATCCAAAAACTGGGCAGGAGTTCTATTCCAGGGCAGCTTGGTGATGCTGAAAGGAGGCAAGAAGGATGTAAGATCTCAAAGTGACCAAAGGCACGCCAGCCACTCATCCTCCCACTTCAGGCACTTTTCTTTAAAAAAAAAAAAAAAGTTAGGAGTTCCCGTCGTGGCGCAGTGGTTAACGAATCCGACTAGGAACCATGAGGTTGCGGGTTCGGTCCCTGACCTTCCTCAGTGGGTTAACGATCCGGCGTTGCCGTGAGCTGTGGTGTAGGTTGCACACGCGGCTCAGATCCTGCGTTGCTGTGGCTCTGGCGTAGGCCGGTGGCTACAGCTCCGATTGGACCCCTAGCCTTGGAACCTCCATATGCCGCGGGAGCGGCCCAAGAAATAGCAAAAAAAAAAAGGTCTACAAACAATAAAGGCTGGAGAGGGTGTGGAGAAAGGGAAAACTCTTAAAAAAAAAAGTTAAATATTGAATTAAATGTTATAATCCAATTTCCAAAATTGCTCAATTCCTCTTAAACTGCCATCACCTCTAATACTCTCACAGGCAAATGCATTCATTTCAAACATCATTCTCTTTAGATTCTGCAATATCGGAAGGTCTTGATGACTCTACCTTTTCTACTCCTGCCAGGAGCATAGTTGGCACTTTCTTCAATACTACAGATCTGGCTCCTCTTCCTAATCTATTCCAACCATGGCTTCCCCAGAGGCTTGGTCATCAGCCCTCCAGCCTCTGCAAACTCATCCCTTGAAGAATTGAACCCTCACTTCCGAGATGACAAATTTGAAATTTCCCTCTTTGGCTACGCATTTCAACATGAGTCCTGGTTCATGTTTCGACTGCTTAGGAATTTTCTTCTGAATGTCTAAAACCAAATGAGTACCCATATCTCCTCTAAACTGGTTTTCTTTCTAGCTATTACATACCTGAACATTCTGCAGATCTGAAAAGACTTGAGACCATTGTTTTACTCCCATCTTCTCTCTCATCATTCTGCTGCATCCCTTGTATGCATCCTGCCTCTCCTCTCTCATCTCCCCTAACTTAACCCCACTACTACTCCACTACTGGATTATCTCCACTACCTCCTATCTCCCTTGCTCTAACTCATCTTTGACACTGCCACCATATTAACCTTCTGTTAGGTACCATGGTATTTTTTTCCTTTTCAAAATCATACCATTACCTCTCTTCTTCAGATTACAGATGGTGTGGTGATTTTTAAATGTTCCTAGAGGAGTTCCCTTCGTGGCTCAGTAGAAATGAATCCGACTATCATCCATGAATGCAGCCTCGATCTCTGGCTTCACACAGTCGGTTAAGGATCTGGCCTTGCTGTGAGTTGTGGTGTAGGTCACAGATGCGGCTCGGATCTGGCGTTGCTATGGCTGTGGTGTAGGCCAGAAGCGATAGCTCTGACTCATCCCCTAGCCTGGGAACCTCCACATGCCAGGGGTGCAACCCTAAGAAGCAGCCCTAAAAAACAAAAGTAAAAAATAAAAAAATAAAATAAAATAAAATATTCCCAGATTCTTTCTCTTAAAAGGTGGAATCTAAGGCCCCTCCCCTTGAATGTGTGCTTTACTTTCTGCATTGATTCTGAGGAAGAGAATGTCTCAAGAGAGGTCCCTGCCTCCAAATCCCTGTGAAGAGATTATTGGTGTTCTAAACCACTAAATTTGGGGCTAATATGTTGCATGGCAAGAGATTACTAATTCAGATGGCCTCTGTTGCCGAGTGGATCAAATTCAAACTCTTGGGCACTCAAGGTCTAACTAAGTTTCCTTAGTTATGTCTTTAAATACAAACACAACTGCTTCAGCCAGTTATTTTACTGACCTTACATGACATGGTAAAATTCTGCTTCTTTAGCCTATGCTATTCTTACATGAAATCTTCTTTGATTCTTTCTACTAATCTAAATTCAATACTTTTTTCTTAGGCTCAATTCAAAGTCTACCCACCAAAGAAACAGTTCTATTTTCTAATCCATATAAACATACATCTGATTTACAAAACTATATTTAAGTTACTTAAGGGAGAAATCATGACTTTGCTATCTTTATATTCCCCATATTAATGGATATATAGATATACTTTTTGTTTATAATTAACTTTATGACCCTTGCTTCAAAAATAAAAAGTTTTAGAGTTCCCATTGTGGTTCATCGGGTTAAGACCCCAACTAGTATCCATGAGGATGTGGGTTCAATCCCTAGCCTTGCTCAGTGGGTTAAGGATCTGGTGGTACCATAAGCTGTGGCATAGGTCGCACACAAATGCTGCTTGGATCTGGGATTGCTGTGGCCATGGCATAGGCTGGCAGCTGTAGCTATGATTTGCCCCTAGCCTGGGAATTTCCATATGCTGCAGGTGCAGCCATAAAAAGAAAAAAAATTTTTTGAATGTCTTTTAGCAGTGGACATACACAATAAAGTTTACTTCACTTTAAAAAATGTTAAATAGCTGGAGAGGATAATTTGGTAGATATCTACATGGCTTGTGAATGAGTAATTTTTATTTCCAGGGATCTATTTTACAAATATAATTACACAAGTGAGCAAAAATATAGGTACAAAGATATTCTCCACAGCATTGTTTATAGTAGGAGAAACTCAGAAGCCTCATGAAATACATCGATAGAGGAAAAATGAAGATAGGGTATAACAGACTACCAGACTTTTTGAATCTATATCAAAAAGTAAAACAATTCTACTTGTACTGACCTGTTCAGATCACCATGATATAATAAGTGAAGAAAAGCGAGTTTCACAAAGAAAACAAGAATAAATTTAACAACAAATGTGTATAACTTATCTGAGGAAAACCTGAAAACATTCCTAATAAGACACAAATGAAGGCTTTAACAAATAGAAAGACATTTCTTATTTCAGAGCAGAACAAGTCAACATCATAAAAATGACAGTTTGCTGCAAATTAACTTATCAATTTAATGAAGTACCCATAAATGTAGCAATAATTATTTTTAAATGAAGCTGGAAAATTGATACTGAATCTTTATTAAAAATACATGTGAGAACAGCCAGGAAAAATATCAAATGGTAGAGGGGAGGACTAGTCCTCCAAACATTAGATTTTACAATAAAGCCTCGTACTGAAAAGTGTGCTACTGGCCCATGAGTAGACAGACAAATCAGAGGCGTGGTACAGAAAGCTCAAAAACAGAGCTAAGTACAGATAGAATTTTAGTAAGCTATATGATAAAGAGGGTGTCTAAAAGTCACTGGGGCAAAAACTGACTTTTAAATAAACGGCTAAAAATTGATTAGCCATTTGGAGAAAGATAAAATTAGATCCATATTTCGTGCCATACATAAGAATAGACTCCAAATGAATTAGGGATCTAAATGGAAAACAAGGAAGCCATAAAAGTATTAGTGGGGGAAAAATGGTGAATTTTTCTCTAACCTTGATATAAGGAAGGGCATGCAAACTAGGACTAAAAATCAAGAAGAATAGCATAAAAGGCTGACAATATGATTGCATAAACATTTTTAACAAAATTTTTCTGCATGGCAAAAAACAAAACAAAACAAAAAACATTAACCAAAGACAATAGATTAAATGGCAAAAAATTTCTGCATCATGTCACAGTTAAAGGGCTGATATCAATAAAGAACACTTTAAGGAAATAAAGACTAGTAACTTTGATAGAAAAGTGGGCAAAGGACACAATATATATATATACACACAGATACATATACATATATACAACACATATATAGATACACACATGTATATCCATTAAATATATGAAAGACGTTTAATTTCACTTATAAAAGAAATACAAATTCACACTACACTGAGAAGCTATTTCTTACCTGTCAGATGGACAAAAATTAAACAGTATGAAAAATCACTCTTGGCCAGCATGTGGAGAATTAGGAACACTCATACAGAGCTTCTTGGAGAAATGACCACTTCCAGGGCTGAGGCAGAGAAAACACACAAGGAGGACCATGCTGTGCCAGAAAGTGAGGATGTGCTAAAGAATGAGGGAGAGAAAACACACAAGGAGGACCATGCTGTGCCAGAAAGTGAGGATGTGCTAAAGAATGAGGGGGATGTGCCAAAAGGACATAGGAGCCCGCTTGAAGAGGCTCCCACAGGGCAAATCTAGGAAAATTTGAGCTTCAGAATAAACAAGAATAATAAGATAAGAACAAAGTAAGTTTCTGTGAGTCTAAACTCATATTTAAAAAAATAAATAAATGAGAGATAAGGGAACACTCTTTGTGGAAGAAAGCCAATAAATAAATGAAGAGGAAATGATGAAATTTTAAATCACCATTGGACGACCATCATAAGACTAATTGATTTAGGTAAGAATCATCCACGGATTCTAAAGCGTATAAGTAAAAGTTTGCGAGTAATGGGATATAAACTAAACACATAGCTCCACAAGATAGTTATTGTCTGAAAAGGCGGAAAGAGTAACACTGGTCAAATCTGGAATACAGGGCCTTACTAAAGGATCAAAGCCATCACCCCCAGAAGTGGGACACAGACATGGTGTGCCTCTAAATATGATGCACTGGGAAGAACACAATGTCTCTGTACAGCATTTCAGCCAAAAAGGCTAAATCTGAATTTCAACATGAGGAAAATTCATGTTTAAACCAACCAAAATTGAAACACATGCTGATATTAATTGGACAATGCTCCTCAAAACTATTAATACCATAAAATACAAAGAAAGACTGAGAAACTGTTACAGACGAAAGGAAACCAGATGGGACTTGTGGTCCAGGATTTTCTTAATATAAAGACATCTGGGGAATAACTGATGGAATCTAACATTTGTACTTAGATAATATTATTGTATCAGTGGCAATTTTATGATTTTAAAAGAGAATAAACTTAATAAATAAGGAGGGGGAGAAGGAAGATCTGGCTGAGAATGCATAAGCTGCATCTAATGATAAGGAAACATCAGACAGACACAAAATGAGGATCTTTCCATTTTTTTTAAAGGCACTATATTCTTCAAAAAAAGTCAATCTGATAAAAGACAAACTGTAGAAATATTCTGGATGAAAGAATATTTAAACAGATATGACAAGTAAATGTGATGTATAACCCCAGAACGGACCTCATATGACAGAGGGGAAAATGTTACAAAGGATTTTATTAGGTCACCTGACAAAACTGTGATATGCATAGCAGATTAGATGAAAATAGTTTGAGTATAAATTTATGAAACAATAACTGTGGTGTAAGTAAAAACCTATGTTCTTACAAAATACACATTAAAATATTTAGGGGTAAAGGGCCATGATGTATTTGTCATCTCCAAATGAGTCAGAAAAAAATGTACAAACATAAATACATAGCAATAAAATATGCAAAATGATAAAGTAAGTGGGGGAGATGTTAACAGTAAGTGAACCCAAGTAAGAATAGTTTTTCTTTGCATTATCCATGTTTGTGTGTGTGTGTGTGTAAACTTCCTCATTTTTAACGGTCCTTCCTCTAAATCAAACTACTCAGAATTACCATAAAATAAACTAAGATCAGCAATCTTCAGAAAGAAACTATGCTAACAGTTAGTTCTGAACTATTTTAGTAATAACTGTATTTCCTAAGTGTTCATTTAAGGGATAAGGTGTCTCAAAATGGCCATGCTCTATCCTAAGGAAAACACAACTGGGAAGAAGCTGAAATGTGCAAAAGAAATTCTATCCTGGGTGGCTAAGATCATAAGCTTCTCTGGAGTCAGGCTCCCTGGCTCCGAACTTAGGCTCCAAGCCCTGAGCTTTCCTAAACTTTAATTTTTCTATAAAGTGGGAATGATAATAGTATCTACTGCCTAGGGCTGTTGTGGAATTAATGGTATAATAGGAAAAAAAAAAAAAAAACCAAAAAAACATTTAAACAAGGTGCCCAACACACCATAAGCACTCATTATGATTATTACTATAATTTCTCCTTTGCATTGCAACATGTCTGCCACAGGGTAATAGGGCTCTTGGTAGCCAATCATAAAGGACACCAGAGAAGAATTCTTCATATTTATGCAGAACCATGCTGTAAAGATGCTCTGATTTAAAGCCTTGGTTTTTAAGGGAGAGTAACTCCTGGAGTGAAAAAACATCCTCTATCAAATTCTCACAACTTGATGAAAATATCAGTTGAAAATATCTCATTCTTCCTGGTCTTATTTCTATGCTCACCAGGTAAAGTTATGATCTAAATTTCATTCCTTCTGATCAGTCTACCACTGAGCATGGTACACCTCCCAGTGCAAGTTACTTCACTGGGACATTCAACCTCATATAAGCTCACTTAGCTTGGTTTATCATCATTTAGTCTCACAGCCTCCACTGACTCTGAATGAATTGATAACATCACATTTCTTCACCTGCAAAGTCACACGCTGGATGCCAGTCAAATCACGAACTTTCCCTTCTCTTGAAAGCCTACCTGAGTAGTCAGCCCTTCCCTCCCTCTTAAAGGAACTGAACTACCACTGTTGAAAGGTTAACTTTCCAGAAGCATCCATCAAGGGTGGACCATCTGTCTCTATTAACCACAGGATGCCTAATGGACACTGGGAGCAATTCATCACTCATTGACTGATAAACATTGGCCTTCAAGAGAAACAGGGACTAAGTACCAATTAATAACTTTGTATTAATCACACAAAAACAGAAAAAAAAATAATGTGGCTGAGTTAACTCTGAATTTGATTTTAACACCTTTCATGCAACATATTTCAAAGCATTTCAAAAGAGTAATTTTTAAGCATAAATATCACACAAGATCATCATATAATTACATAAAAATGATCACATGAAAAAATCAAATTACTATCAAATAGAAATAATTTAATAACATCATTTCTAGTACTTACTCAAAAAGGTTTTCTTTTAACTTTCCTATAATCCTCAGCAAAACCCAAGAATCTCTTCTAAAAAGAAAGTATCAGCCATTATTCCCAAATGTTCATTTTCTCTTAGCAGCTTATTTTTATTTTTTTATTATATTTTTATTTTTATTTTTTTGTTTTTTGCCTTTTCGCCTTTTCTAGGGCTGCTTCCCGTGGCATATGGAGGTTCTCAGGCTAGGAGTCAAATCGAGGCTGTAGCCACCGGCCTATGCCAGAGCCACAGCAACGCGGGATCCAAGCCAGCGTGCAACCTAAACCACAGTTCACAGCAATGCCGGATCCTTAATCCACTGAGCAAGGCCAGGGATCGAACCCTCAACCTCATGGTTCCTAGTCGGATTCGTTAACCACTGAGCCATGACGGGAACTCCCTTAGCAGCTTATTAGCATATTTTTCTTTTACCATTAAAGGCGGTGTAAACATATCTGCAATTTAAACTCTGAGTCCCAGTTGCCATCTTCTGTACTTTTCTACTGAAACAAATTACAAAATTCTCTTGTTTCTCATTCTTAGAGGAGGTAAAAATTATCCAAGAGGAATAAACAAACTCCTACTAATGATGCAGGGAGATGTTATGAGAAGTGGAGGATTTCAGGCACTTCCCCATCTTCTGGGGTTGGAGTGTGTGATCCAGCGGAGGAAGAGCGCAGCGGCGGGGTTGTTCACAAGCTCCTCGGTCAGCGAGATGGAATCCAGCGGCAGGCCATGGCTCCTGCAACAGTGGTGGCAGGGTCTGCTGGAGTCCTGCAGGTTGTCTCCTACGAGGCGGGGTTGGGAGGGGTGGGAGGGGCGGGGGTGTATTTGGGGGAGACGATACACTTCCCCCAGCCCGCCACGGAGCTGCTGGGTCTAATCCAGGTAGGGTGCCTGCGCTGTTGGAGGGGAGGGGCGGCCATCCCGGCTTCCTCAGCTGCCGCTGCCCCCTCCAACGTAGAAGCCACAGCCCCGACCCTCCTCCTCCACCGCTTCAGAGCAGCGGGGACAGAAGGCCAGCTGCAGGCCTCCACACAGGCAATTCTTGGAAAAACAAACAAACAAACAAAAAACACCTTTGTACACAACCAACATCTTTTTCCATTAAGTGGCAAAAACAGCATATTTTACTTCAAATGTTGAAAGATTAAAAACTTTCCTCCAGTTTTGCTTCAGGTTTGATTCTCCAAATTTCTTTAGGATGTAAGAAGTACTGTCAAACCCATCCTCCAGCTACCTCCCTCCTTCTCTTAAAGGAATGACGTGCTACAGTTAGTTTTTTTTTTTTTTTTAATACTTCCAGAGATGTTCTATCTCTCCACCACTGTTTATAAATTCTTTTTTACACTCTTCTATGCCTTGTTCTTAAGATTGTATCTTTAAGACTATAACATATCAGGATATAATGAGCTTCCTCTTTCTATCTTTATGGTTCTATATATGACTTTTTAGCTATGTATAAACCAGTTTCTGTGGCCCTAGTGTCTTCTCCCACCAATTCATTAAACATAATTGTGATAAAGTGCACCTTATTTAAAAAAAAAATACATTCCACTCCCAAAAGTAAATATTTTCTATATACTAGACCATGTTATTGTATCAATGAAAAATTTATTATATAGAAGAAATATAATCCTAATTGTATTGGGATTATATAGAAGAAAGTCCTCTTCAGCAAGTATTTAGAGATAAAATGTCGTAGTATCTACAACTTATATTCAAGTGGTTAAGAAAAATAATACAAACACATACCACATTTGATCTGAAACATATACAGAGCATATACAGAGCATGGGGCAAGTGTGGCAAAATGTTAACAACTGATTCATCTAGAAGAAGGGTATATAGGTGTTCATAGTACTATTTTTCCAAAGGTTTGAAAATTTTGAAATAAAGAGATGGGGTAAAAAGGCGCTGGTACTTCTGCAGGCTTCCCTCATTTGCCATCTTAAAACATACAATCATCATTTCCCAAATCCCACATCTGTGTCTTAACCTAACCCAATCCCATCCCTCATTCTCTCCCAAAAGAAAATTAAAACTAGTTCTCTAGATATTTTTAACTATTGATCCTTCAACCTGCTGGAATGTCACGGCTCCAAGGGGTCTTCCCCTGCTCCTTGAGCCCTTTTCTCCCTTCTCTCTCCTTCTCTAGCCATTCTGTGGGCTTCTCAGACATTTACTGCATCTTTTCATGGCCCAAGCACTGAGAGCCCAGCTAGAGAGCAAACGCCTGGAGCAAGAGGCTCTGGATGAATTCTTCGTTTGTCATTCCCACACACCCAGTCCAAAAAGTTTTTGTTGAAAGAATGAGTTTCCTCAAAGAGGAGCATGGGAACCCTTGCTGTAAGCAAGGAGGGAAAACTAAGCAAGGAGGGAAAGGTCTCTAAGCTCAGTTTTCCTAGAAAAGCTTCTCTAGTCTCCTCAGCTTTCGCTCCAGTGTGTTAAACTCATCTTTCCTGTCCTTCCAGAATGCCACAACTGTCTACTTCCTGACACAATGACAGACTATCCTACTGAGAGTGGAAAAACCTGTTCCACAATTACAAATAAAGCAACTCTAGAAGTTAGAATAGCCAATTCTCTCACATTTTACTTATATGATATTACTCTCTAACACTATAATAGACTGTCAACAATTTGGGGGGGGGAAGCACTTCTCAGTCATCTGAGTGTGGAATATTCCTGCATGGAGCTCCTTCAACAGTTTGAACCTAGGGGAGACCGGCCTCTGAATGTGTGTTCACTTCAGCTAAGGTGATCCCATTGTGATGTAACTGGATTGGCAGCATCTTGGGAGCACTAGGATGCAGTTTCAATCCGAGGCCTGGCATAGAGAATTAAGGATAAGTATTTCCACAGCTGAGGCTTAGGCTGTAGAGCTCCATGTGTCCCAGGGCAGCAAAAAAAAAAAAAAAAAAAGTGATTCCAGAGGCATCTATCATGTCACCTAAGACAAAAAGTAGCTCTTACAACAATACACTTTGGAAAAGCTGATGCACTAACAGTAAAAAATACAAGTGATACCTACTTAAAGATACGAGCAATTCTTGAAATGACTCAAAGTGAATTTGCACAAATTGAAATTTTACAAATGTGAAATAGGAAGTCTAAATCTATTTCATCTTTCTCACCTGAGTACAAGTCATAGACCTGGACGAGATTTTAAAGTTCAACCCTCCAAAAAGTGAGATCCAGAGTGGCTAAACACCCAATCCAACATCCTATAACTAGCAAATGAAAGTCAAGCTAGGTTTAGAGCTCATGTACTTTTTCCAGACTTCTCTGCCCATTTTACCTCTAAATTTCATATATTTAACTCTCTGTCCAAAAAAAAGCAAGAGTGAATAGAGAAGTGAAAGACCTAATTGTGGTCAGCTATGCCACTAAAAAGGTGTGTAAAATTAAGTGAACTGTCTTATTTATAAAATAAGAAGACTGAATTAAATTAGCTCTAAATCCCCTTAGAGCTAAAATATATTCCGATCCTTGACAGTGGTGTAAGTAATAGTTGTGTATTTAACACAAATCTGACTCAGTCGCATTGTTTAATACCAAACTTTGTTACAGCTTAAGCAATTTAAAAAACACGTTTGTAACCCAAACCACATCTTTGTTTACCAAAAATTTCATAAATACAAAAAAATCCTGAAATTCATTATCTACATGATGACTATTACCTAAATTTCGGCAGGAAGTCTTTTAGCACAAAATTTTAAACTTCAATTGGAAAACTATTTGAATGCCTATTTAAATATCCCGAAGAGTTTGGGAAGTTATACATACCTTGGCATCCATGATATAAACATACTCAACTCTTTAGAAATAGTTTGCACTGGCATGGAATCTTGTCCGAGTAAAACCTGTCTTTGGCTCTGGGTTGCCATTTAGTCAGGCTAAAAAATGGCTGTGGGAAGTGTCATATGTTACCCAGGTGTCCGTACCAGGATTGGGAAAGGCAAAAGAGAAAGAAAGAAAAGCAGAAGAAACAGAAAAGAAACCAAGGGGGGGGGAGGAAATCAAGCACAGAACAAGGAAAGAAAATAAATATGAAGAGAAATGGCAGCAAATGTCTTGCCAGTATCCCAAGGCCAGGGGGTGCCAGCATCCACAAGCCTTCAGACAGACTGCAGACACTTTTAAGCACTCTTATTTGTTTGTTTCCTTTTGTTCAGTTCTGTGCAGAAAGTTGGCCTGGAGAGGACCTGTTTACTTATGCCTGCTCCTAGATTCCACGTCAAGGATGAGGAAGACATCAAGGCATGAACGGTAACACAGAAAGAGCCATAATGCAAAATACATTAGACTGTTTAAGTGGAATGTACGGGATCTGACATGTTCCTGACAAGTTTCCAGAGCTTGGATCTCATAACTCCAAAAGAGCACGATAATCCAAAAGGATGTTTTAGCAAACACAATGTCTATTTATTCACATGCAATTCAGTGCTTTCAAATAACTGGTACTGTCCAAAGACAGCAGCAAAATACAGTCTGAAAGAGGGCATTTCCACTCATACCCTCAGGATGCTGCTTGTGCTTCTCCCTCAACCTCTCAGGCCCCTTCCTCAGTCAGGGGGCTGGGATCTTAGGCAAAGAAGGAGCCCATGGTATCACATACCCATCATGTCCCCCCACACAAGCAAATGTTCTGCAGCTATCATAAGGTCTGATTTCATACACAGATAAGCACTTTAAAAGTCTCTTTACGAGTTCCTGCTGTGGCTCAGTCGTAATGAACATGACTAGTATACATGAGGACACAGGTCTGATTCCTGGCCTTGCTCGGTGGGTTAAGGATCCAGCATTGCCATGAGTTCTGGTGTAGGTTGCAGACACAGCTCAGATCTGTGTCTGCTGTGGCTGTGGCGTAGGCCGGCAGCTGTAGCTCGAATTAGATTCCTAGCCTGGGAACTTTGATATGCTGCAGGTGCAGCCCTAAAAAGACCAAAAAAAAAAAAAAAAAAAAGAAAGAAAAAGAAAAAAAAATATTTAAAGCAAATCTGTTGTTGAAATAATTCTGTTTTTTAAAATCGCAAATAACCTTCTATTATTGAAAAAATATTTATCTTGAAAATACTCTGCAGCTGATATGAAGTGATTAAATTGAGTATTGGTTCATTAAGCTTATGAAGTCCTTGTTTCAAACTGCTAGTTAGGTAGTAATAATATATATAGAGACAGCAAAGAGGAAACTCCTATGTTCCTTTACAGAAGAATTAAATTAACAGCAGAAGTAATATGAATTTTGAACCCTTAAAAAGTGGGAGCAAAGGAGGATTTTGGTATCTTTTCCCATCAAAATAAGGGAAGCCTACATGCACAGCAACTTTTTACCAATTAAGTAAAAGGCATAAAATAGATAACAGATTTCAAAGATAAAATCCAGGAGTTCCCACTGTGGCTCAACAGGTTAAGAGCCTGAGATAGTGTCCTGAGGATGCAGGTTTGATCCCTGGCTTTGCTCAGTGGGCTACACATCCTGTATTGCTGCAAGCTGTGGCACAGGCCAGGAGTGGCAACTTTGATTCAACCCCTAGCCTAGGAACTCCCATATGCTGCAAGGAAGGCCATAAAAAAAAAAGAGAGAAAAGATAAAATCCAAAGAAAGGATATGAATGGCATTTTACCTAAAAATACTTTTTCGGGAGTTCCCACTATGGCACACTGGGATCAGCAGTGTCTTTGGAGCACTGGGACTCAGGCTAGATTTCTAGCCTGGGAACTCCATATGCCATGGAGGGAGCCAAAAAGGGAAGGAAAAAAAAACACTTTTCACTTATTGTTATCAAGTACCTGGACTTTTTAAGAAATAATCACTGAAGTGTGAAGAATCATCACAAATTCTTTTGGAGCAGAGCCTATAAAAAGTAAGTATTACACAGTTTCGAAAAGCCAAAAAATAGAAAAAGCTGAAGGAATATTAGTGACACTAAGGACAAAGCTTACAAAGTAAGTGTTCCTAGCCTAGCAATGATTAACCCCTCTGGAAATATAAAGAAACTAAAAAAAGCATAGATTTTTAGAAAGTGGACAACATGTGCAATGAATGCATGACACAGCAATAAAAAGCAGAAAGCAAAACAGTTTCCAAAGGCCTTGATAATGAACTGATAAGTAGCTTGGTGTATTATGAACTGTTGCGAGACATGTTTTTATAATATTTTCTTAGGCTCTTTGCTGAAAACTCCATCTTGTCCTTCCTTACTTTGTCCCATCTTCCTGCTTGAGAAACAGTCACGGTGATGGTAAATGACTTAAGCTTAAGAACAAAGACCTAAAGGCATGGGTTATTTGCGGGGTCAGCTGATTGAGGACATAATACATTGGTCTAGGCATGCCAGACCTGTGCAGATTGGCACGCCATTTGCACAAGCATGATATGTCCTCTAAAGAATAAGAGAAAGAGGAACCTCATGGCCAAGTGGTTTATGAGTGGTCGCTAACAGAGTACGCATTAGAAAAGAGAACCAAAGTGCAAACCTAGGCACACAGGGTTGCCACAAATAGGCATGCCCTTTGCAGAAGAACAGTGAGGATTCTCTGAAATGCTATGCATAGATAGCTAACTCAAATGCTAATGATTCTTAAATGCCTAAAGTTTAGAGTAAAAGTTTAACCATCTACCAGCTAAGTGACTTTTAAAATAATAAAAGAACTTATAAAATAATATAAAAAACCCCCTATATCCTGCACCTACAACCCCCTTTTCACTTGACGTAATTCTCAAGGGCACAATAAAAGCAGTGTGGTTTCTTGAGGCAGGGCTCTTGGTCCCTGAGACCTTGAGTCCCCCGGTTCCCACCTTTACTTAAGGTAAATGTCTCTATGTCTTGTTTTATGTTAACTTTTTTTCCTTAAGTTCCACAGCACCCGTTCTTCAGCCCCATCCTGCTGAGCTGGTCTCAGCAATGAACATTGTGAAAAGATTCAGTATTAACAAAAATTCCCCTAGAAATAAGAAACAAGTATTCAGGGTCACAGACCACATACAATTTTGCAAGAGAAAGATCTGGGTAGCATTTTTTTTTTTTTATTGTACAAGAATTAATAGATGTATTAAGCTGGTTCCCAGAAACTCCCCTAGTGGTCTACATATCACCCAGTGCCTTTTTCATGGAGATGAAAGAAGCAGCAGAATCTTTCATTTCAGGGCCAGCACTTCTCCAAAGTGGAATGCTCAGGTTCGGGGATCTTCTGAGGTAGATAACTATGGAGAAGGGTGCTCTTGAGCCCCATCTCTAATCCTGAAGCTAAAAGAGGGCCAGATACTGCACACAGTCTAATTCAAGAAGTCCCAGTCTCCTGATCCTGGAACTCAGAAGCAACACCCCTACACTAAAACCAGTCTTGATTAACACATATCTTTCAAGAAGCTAAAGTACTCCTGGGAGTGTTTACAATCCTACCTCAAGGTGAATAAACTCAACCACAGCACTTAAAGCCCAAAACTCCTTACTCCACAAACTGTTCATTTTACAGATGAGTATCCTGTGGCACAGGCTTGGACTCTCTCCCAAGTTTTTTTGTGTTTTGTTTTGTTTTGTTTTGCCTTTTTGCCATTTCTTGGGCCGCTCCCATGGCAGATGGAGGTTCCCAGGCTAGGGGTCTAATTGGAGCTGTAGCTGCCAGCCTACACCAGAGCCACAGCAATGCGGGATCCTAGCTGCGTCTGCGACCTACACCACAGATCACGGCAATGTTGGATCCTTAATCCACTGACCAAGGCCAGGGATTGAACCCACAACCTCGTGGTTCCTAGTCGGATTTGTTAACCACTGCGCCACGACGGGAACTCCCCAAGCTGCTATAGCAAGTGGGAAGTAGAACCCAGTGGAAAGAAAGGGGAGCCCTTAGCACAGCATCCAAAGAGGTATACCCACAAGTCATTATTAGAGATTAACACTATTCTACCTCTATACTCTCTGCATCAAACTAAATCAGATCAGCCATAGATAGCACTGGAAGAGAACTAGAAAGAAAAGGAAGAAGGATGCGAAGGCAGGACCATAAAGGACATCCAGAGGGGGCTTTGGCCAACCAAGAGCCAGCTACCTGGCTGTCAGAGAAGCAGAAATGTCAGAAGTTGGGTGATAGGAACCTCAAGAGATGTGGGACCGCAAAGACAGATGCTGTCGGGTATTATAGGATGACTACATACAAGAGAAATATTAAATGTCTTACCTCTCTAAAGCAAAGGAAGCTTTTCGAAGGTACTGGGGGTAGTGGTCCAGTGGGGGGACAAACTCTAAGAAAGATGGGAGGAGGTGATCACACAGCAGCACCTCCCTCCCTCTGGCTGCTCAGTTAAAACCGGCTCCTGGGCTTCCCCAGCACTCTTGTCATATAGACTGCCAGCTCCAGCCTCATGCTGTCAAACTAAAGAAGTCAAAACAGTTTTATAGATTTTGTTAAGAAGATTAGGTACTTGAGTCAAGAAATAACTGTAGATCTGAGTAGCAAATCACATGGGTTCTTTTCAAAGAAATCAACAAAAGATCAAAACCAAGGCAGAATCCATGAAATACAGTCTAAAGTCAATATGGATGCTAAATCAATGCTTACATTTAAGGTTCAACCATTTAATAAAAGAAGCTGGAAAATAGAGATTTCAAAATAAAATTAAAACTGGTAGATGTGAAAAGCAGGAAGATTTTCTGGCCTCAGCCCAGCTTTGTTGCCTGTGTTACACAAATGATTTGTTTCCTAATCCATAAAACACACCCAGTAATAAGCACTGTGTGTGCCTTCCAGGAATTGGATTTAAATTAAAGATCACTCTTTTTCTTTCTCTCCCTTCTTGCCCCTTCCCCATCCCCCTCCCTGCCCCTCACCAGCTGGCCCTGTCTTTTCCTCTCTCCTCTCTGCCCATTCCCTCCTCTGGGGCCTCTCATTTATCAGCCTGTTCCACTCCCCACCCCAAGGGTGGCCCTCTCTTTCCTATTTTCCCTGCCCCTTCTGGCCCTCCTCTCTTCCTTCCTCCCTTCTGTATCCATCTCTCCTGTCCTCTTCATCCCTCTTCTTTACCACTCGCTCTTTTCTCTTTTCTAGCCCCTCCCACCTTCTTTCAACCTCTCTCCTCTCTCTGGATCTGTTTTCTCTCCCTCAGTCCCTGGAGGCCACTCTCTTCCCCTCCCCCCTCCCCTGCCCCGCCCCACCCCCACATCCTTCCTGAGGGTTCCATGTTCCTCTCTGGCTTTGCCTCCCCTTTGCTGCCCACCCTGAGTTTTCCAAGAGGTGGAGCCCACCTTGGGACAGAGCTGCCAAGCCAGAATCTCCGAGTTGGAAGGACTTTTTCTGACACCCATTTTTTCTCTCACTTCTGTGTGTCCTGGAGTCTGGACACCGCCTGGAGGGATCAGGCCTGCTTCAGGTGCAGGAAGGAGGAAACGAGGAGCAGGCTCAGAGGCAGGGTGCACGGTGAAGCAGAGCAGTGCTGGGAGGACCTCACCCAATTCCCACTTCTATGATAAGAAAAAGGTGCCACATGTTCCTGAAGACCAGCATCTACTAGGACAGAGGCTTCATGGGAATCCAAACCTTCCCAAAGGGAAGTGCCTGCAGGGCACTTCTCTCCACTGAGGGGAACGACATGGTCTTACTGAAGCCCTGACCTCCCCCAGGACTGCCAGTGAACCATTCTCAGACTGGGTGTGAGTGTCTGTCGCCACCTATTGGCAAAGGACAAAACTGCAACCCAGCTCCAGTAGACACTGGGAATGGTAACAATAGAAAAGGACGGGGCCTGGGGGTGGGGAGAGGTTGCTGGTGGAAGGAGGGAAGAGGGAGAATTTTTAAAATTGTGTAAAAGTTAAAAAAGTTACCCCTAACCAATATATAAACACGAAACTTGGCAAAAAATAAACAATCATAAAGCAATCTAAAAATGTAAGCACTGCATGAATTCTAGGAATAACTTTGGAAAGGCATTTGATATTAGTCAAGTAATAGCATCTGGCGATAGTCTGAAGGATTCACCTGAAATGAAAACTCCTTAATTTATTTCTAACAAAAGAAGCCTATCTAGTACCTAGTCTTGAAATACCCACAAAAAATTTCAGAACATTTAATACTTAAAACCTTTCATTTGTACCCTCCCATTCCTTACTTGTCCCCCATTTCATATTTCTTTGCTCTCATATAAGATTCTAATTCCCCCAAATCATACTATTCTTTCTTCTCCAATAAATTCACTCCTATCAAACCTCACCTCAACTCCCCTCAACCTTGAATCCATCGGACCCTTGGCACCCAGGAGTCTACTTTAATCTGGAATGCTTCCAGAGCACCACCTGTTAGAATGCCTTGGCATTTCCCATGACTCACCCCCCCACCTCCACCTAAATCCTCCCCCTACCCAAACCTGGAAAAATCATCATACATTCTGGGTAAGAACAGTGTGCTTGTTCTACAAAGGCTGCTCTAAGACATCTCCTGTTATCTCCACTGCCTTCCTACCATATTCCAGCCCCAGAACCCCTTGATTGAGAAACTGCAGAGTCCCCACTGTTCCCCCAAAGTCCTCAAAATAGGGAATGGCAGTGCCCTGGCTTACTCTTCATCTTCTGATGGCACCTCATTCCTGCAACTAGGAGTCTTCTATGAAACAGTCATCTTCAGAGGAAGACACCCAGGTTAATGCTATCAGAGCCCCCTATGGACCCAAAGACTAGTTTTAACTAGGAAAAGAACCATTTGTTTACTGAGCTCACAAACAAACTCATAAAAACCTGAGTTCTAGTCATGGCACAACAGAAATGAATCCAACTAGTATCCATGAGGATATGGGTTCGATCCCTGGCCTCACTCAGTGGGTCAGGGATCCAGCATTGCTGTGAGCTGTGGTGTAGGTCGAGGCCACAGCTGGGATCCCAAGTTGCTGTGGTTGTGGCATGGGCCAGCAGTTGTAGCTCTGATTCAGCCTCTAGCCTGGGAACCTCCATATGCCATGGGTGTGACCCTAAAAAGCAAAAAAATAAAAAGAAATAAATAAAATAAAAATATTTGTTTACTGAGCTCACAATTATTAATGTGCTGCACAAAATGGCCCTTGGTTAGATTTGATACACATTTAGGTTTAGGGAACAGAAACAGTTTTGTTATTTAATAGCATCAGAACCATTTCAATGTATTTTACCTGGAGGCTTCTACTACTGGGTAAGAATTCTAATCTGAATTTCAACAAAGTCTTTACAAAATGTATGGAATTCTGAAGAAAATCTCAGATAAAATTAATTTAATTCATTAAAAAAATTAACCATGTGATGTCACTTATATCTGGAATCTAATATATGACACAAGTGAACCTACCTACAGAAAAGAAACAAACTCATGGACATGGAGAACAGACATGTGGTTGCCAAAGAGGAGGGGAAGGGAGAGGGATGGACTGGGAGTTTGGGGTTGGTAGATGCAAACTATTGCATTTGGAGTGGATAAGCAATGAGATCCTTCTATATAGCACAGGGAACTACATGTAATCACTTGTGATGGAACATGATGGAGGATAAATGACAAAAAGAATGTATATGCATGACTGGGTCACTTTACTGTACAGCAGAAATTGACAGAACATTATAAATCAACTATAATAAAAAAGAAAAAAAAATTAAACCTCAATTTGCCCTACAGCCATTTTTAAATGAAATGATGTTGGAAAAGTCAAAGGACAGGTGTTACAACTTGAAAAGGAAGAGTAAACAGGCATAGAATCATACAGGTTATCAAATCCAACAGTTCTCAGAATTTAGTCCTCTGATCAGCAACATCGGCATCACCTGGAAACTTATAAGAAATGAAGATTATTAGGCCACTCAAGATCTGTTGGGTCAGAAACTCTGGGATGGGGTCCAGCAATCTGGGTTTTATCAATCCCCCAGTGCTTCTATATACACTAAAGTCCAAGATCCTCTGACCAATTCCACGGATGAAAAAGAAATGAAGCTGGCAAATTCCTTCAATTCTTATACCAAGTTAGTGACCAAGGTCACTGAAGACAGTCCTCAATAAAACTTCAAAATGATTCTGAAACTATACACTTGAATCCAAGCAGTCCCATAGGATCATCTAGGCTGATTACATCTTGATCTAGTGCAGTATGAATTCTGTATCACTGCTATACAGTTAGATAGGCAGATATAAATTTTTTCATCACATGTGATCCACATTTAACACCTATAAAAGACTTCATATTATAGACCTCCCCAAAAAAGCAACAATTCAAATCTCATAGGCTTTCTTATTTTGGTTGGTTGGTTGGGTGGGTTTTATCTTGTTATGGCTGTGTATTGGTTCAGTTTTGAGGGCAACAGCAAGAATTTATGGGACATATGGTTAATAGTTTGTTTTGGTTTGGGGGCATCCTACCACCACTAAAGAGGTCACACCAAAGGCATCCGAAGAGTAATCATAAAGGACTAAGAAGGCAGACATCACTAAAAGATAAAGTCACCCCCATCCCCACTAAAAAAACTTTCATAAGATTTTTCTAGACAACAGATTTTTATATTTTCAATTATGTTTTCCTTACCCTAGTTTAAAATTAGTTTTCATAAAGTGGAACACATAGTGGCAGAATGATAGGAAGCTCGCCTGTGTCCCAGGAATGAGGTCAAGCCTGTAATCCAGCCACACATGACCCTACAAGGTAGGTAAGTCTGATGCACAACACTGAGAGAAGAGTCTGCATACCAGACCACACGTGGGACTGCATCATCAAACCACCCATAGGGCATTTACCATGTAAAATGAACTCTACCATTTCGGCTTTAGGGCTCTCACTCTGAACGGATGCTTGATGTATCTCATACCTTCTTAGACAAATATTTCAAAGTCTTGTAGAGGTTACCTGCACAATTAAACATCTGTTTCTATTTATGTTTTAAAACTTCATCTTTGAGAATTTTATAACTAGGGTGTTAAGATTCACCACAGACTGAGATTTAGAGGTTTAAGAAATAAATGTTTCCATTCCTGTTTCTCATACAAAAGCTGTTTTCTCAATGTCCTGCCAGATGAAGAGATATTTTCACTTCTCTTTTCAGACTCTATTAACATGCAATTAATCACCTTTGATTTTACAAACGAAATTTTCTAACTAACATGGTTCAGTGCATGACTATTTCTTTGAGGAAGCATCACCGACAAGTGCACAAAGCAATAGAAACAACTACTTCAATCTGATTTACACTTCCAACTCCTTCCATGTGACCTGAGCACCAAATCTTGTGACTTTATTTTTCAATCCGTCATCAAATAGGGGTAACAACTCCTATTATGTATCTTAAAGGAAGAAATCCATTTGGGTCACTGAGTTAAGGATAGTGCCTGGAGAAGTTGCACTCATTCCTCTGAAGAACTGCAAATTACAGTATAGTTCCTGATACTCAGCCTCCTGTTCAGCTCCACAACATGCCCTGAGAGGCTAAATTAGAGGGGTTAAATTATTTGAATGCTCATTCATTCAACAAGTATTTCTGAACACTTGCTATGTGTCAGGTGTTGTATGCGGACACTTGGGGATACAATGGCCAGCAAGACAACACAGCACCTGTTCTTCATGCTATGTCTTAGAGAAGAACCAGTTCCAATTAGTTTATACACCAAGGCTCAAATCTATTTGATTTTTAAAATAATTACTCAAAATCATAATGACACAATCATTCCATTCTTTCCTAAAAATGGGAGACCCCATGAACTACAGGAAAAACAGAACACACAGACAGATGCTCTACAATATGAAAGCCTTGCATAGGTCAAAAACATCACCCTGTAAACACCCTGCAATCTTTGAACAGGAAATATAGTGTTAAGTCCTAGAAAATGAAAGAAGATTTTCCTTTGGGGGACTCACCTTTGCCCCGCGCCTCACGAGGCATCAGGGCCGCCGGCTGAGGGCGGAAGATGTGAGGCATGGACTGCGCCCTCCCTGGCCCGCGCGCGTCCTGCTGCTTCCCCGAGTGAGAGTCGTGCAGCTCCGGGGCAACGCACGGCGTGGGCCGCCGTGGAGGTGAGTGGCTTTCAGTCTCACCGGTTCGGTGCCCCGGGTGCGGTGCCCGCCCTGCACATCAACTCTTACGTGGACCGATGACTGCTGCTGCACGGGCCGGGCACGCGGAGCTGTCTGCCCTGCCGCCCCTCGCCCAGCGGCGCTGGCCGTCGGAGAGCTCGGCGCTCCAACAGCCGGCCACTATGACGGCTGCCGAGAGCAGCGAGGGAGAGGCTGAGGAGCCGGACTGTGGCAGCGTCAGCGAGACCGAGAGCCATGAGAGCTACGACACGCCTCCCACTCCCAGCGGCGTGCACCTCTCCCCGGTGGCGGGGCTCGGCAGCCTGGGCAGGAAGGGCGCGGGGCAGCAGGCGGCTGCGGGCAGCAAGTCCCCGCATAGCTGGGACGAGGCGGAGTCGCCCTAGGAAGAGGCGGCTGGTGACGGGGACGCGGACGGCGAGGAGGACGCGGAAGCCACCATCTTCGGCCTGGGGAATGCTCGCATACACGGGCATCCAAGGCAGAGGAGGTGTGGTAGATGCTGGAGGGCAGGCCGGTGGCAGTGCCAGCTGTAGCCCAACGCGCTGCAGGACTTCGTGGGGCAGGGCCGTTCCATAGGGCCTTAGATGCTGCACTGGCTGCTGGAAGCCAACAGGTGCCCTTGCTTATCCTGTGGGGGCCTCGGGCTGCTGCAAGACCCCTCTGGCCCACATCATCATCAACAGCAAGAAACAGAGGGTAAGATATGTGACCTTGTTGGAAACCAGTGCCAAGACAGCTGATATGCATGATATCATCAAACAAGCGCAGAATGAGAAGAGCTTTATCAAGAGGAACATCATCCTTTTTATCGACGAGATTCATCAATTTAATAAATCTCAGCAGGACACATTCCTTCCTCAGGTAGAGAGTGCAACCATCACCCTGATCTGGCCACCATGGAGAACCCCTCCTTCCAGATCAATGCTGTTCTGATGAGCTGTCAGTTGATCTCGAGAAGCTTCCAGTGGAGGCTGTGGTGACTATCCTCTTGCCTGTGATCCAACTTCCTTGGAGATTCACATCCTGGACTCCAGCCTCCCCTACGACCCTCCGGGCCACAGCAGCAACAGCAATTTGGAGCCCTCCATGTTCACAGAGAACAAAGCAGTGGACATGCTGGCCCACCTCAGACATGGAATGCCCAACCTGGACTCAATGGGTTGCAGCTGGCAGTGCTGGCCAGGCTCAGCGCCAGGAAAGTGGGAAGAAGAGCGGGCAGACCTACCCTCCCAGCTGAGTCCTGGTCACCAAGAGCGATGTGAAAGAAGGCCTCCAGCGCTCTCCCATCCAATATGACCCCACAGGAGAGGGCCTTACAGCTGCATCTGAGACCCTCACAGGGCCATGTGGGGTTCCGACCAGAGGTTGCTCCACTGGCTGGGCCACATGCTGGAGGGCAGTGAGGACCTGCTCTATGTGGCCAGGTGGCTTGTGAGGTTTGCCAGCGAGGACCTTGTACTGGCAGACCCATCCGCATTAACCCAAGCCATGGCTGCCTACCAGGGCTGTCACTTTATCGGTATACCTGAATGTGAGGTGCTCCTGGCCCAGCACGTGGTCTCCTTGTCCCCATCCCCCAAGTCTATTGAGGTGTACAGCACCTACAACAACATCAAAGCCTGCTTGCGGAGCCATCCGTCCACCTGTGCAACACATCCACCAGGCTCCTGAGGATCTGGCCTGTGGCCAGGGCTATAAGTACAACCTGCATACAGTGAGCTGGTAGACCAGGAGTACCTGCCTGAGGAATGGCGGGGAGTGGATTTCCTTAAGCAGCAGAAGTGCTGACTGGGCCTGAGGCAGAGAAGGATAGTTCTTTTCTTTAGGGGGCCAGACAGTCACTGGATTGCAAGGTGAGTGGCCTGGTGGAAGTGTAACCGAGCAACATTTGTGCCAGAAAGGTAAGAGGACTGGGTAGGGGCACAGCTACTTCAGCTAAATGTGTGGCATTGAAATTGTGTTCATTTGCACTCTGTGACGTTATGCTCATGAAATGATCTGGCAGTTTCATGCAGTAAATCAATGCTATAAGGAATTATATATTTCAAAATAGTATTTAAGTTATAATGTCATTTCAGAATCCAGTTCGATAGGTTCTCCTTTCCTCTAAAAAATTTATATTCTGGGTAGTTTTAGTTGGTAAAAATATCTAATTTTGAGTTAATATTACATAGTGTTTTGGGCATTTTTTTTATATGCAAGGGTCTTATGAGCCAATAAAACTATTTCAAAGCACTCTCCAAAAAAAAAAAAAAGATTTTTCTTTTAAAGGTACAATACCATAAGTTAATGTTTACTTATCAAATACTAGACTTAAACCTACACAAATCTTCTATAACTATACTGTCCAATGCAGTAGCCACCAGCCACTTGTGGATATTTACATTTTTTTTTCCCTCAGGGCTGCACCTGCAGTACATGGAAGTTCCCAGTCTAGGTGTCAAGTCAGAGCTGCAGCTGCCAACATGGCCTATACCACAAACTTGGCAACACAGGATCTGAGCCTCATCTGAGACCTACTCCCAGCATGAGGCAACACTGAATCCTTAACTCACTGAGCAAGGCCAGGGATCTCCAGTGATTGAACCTGCATCCTCATGGACACTAGTCGGGTTCTTAACCCACTGAGCCACAATGGGAATTCCCAGCTATTCACATTTAAATAAAGTTCAGTTAAATAAATTAAGTTCAGTTTCTCAATCACACCAGCCACATTGAAAGGGCTCACTAGCTTCAAGTGGCTAGTGGCTATTGCTTATAGGTTATTGTAAAAATATCATTATAAATCATTTCTACCATTCTGGAAAGCTCTTTGGGACAATGCTGCTCTACAGATACCTCTGTAAGACTAAATCCGAAAGTACGTTATAATGAAATGTGATGATGATGCATCTGTACTCTTCTCTGAGACATAAAAAGTATGTTATGGGTAATATAGTGCCATTTCTTCCTCTTAAACAAGTTGAAAAGTGATCTTGTTGAGCATCTCTCCCAGTGTAAGGAGTAACCAAGAACATTAACACTGTCAAACTGACCAGTTGCGAATGAAATTGGGAAAGAAGTGAAAAAACATTACATTTTGCCCCATACTTCCTATTCCTGTTGCTATGAGTGTTAGTAGTACTCTGCATTCTCTGTGCAAGGATGTGCACTTTTAGCCTAGTAGCTAGCAGCAGAGGTGAGGACAGTTCAAGGATAAAGATGAGAATCAACAAAAAAAATGCAACTCAAATTCACTTTAGACCCATGCAATAAACTTAAGTGCCTGCTGTGTGCCAGTGATACACAGATAAACAATCACTATTCCCACCTTTTATGAACTCAATTGTGTAGAGGTATCCAACATATAAGCAAAAACAATATATGTTGTGAAAAAATGCAGTGAGACAAGGTTGTACAAGGCAAAGAGGTGAAACAGGAGAATATTTTTAAATGTCTTCCAAGGAAAAATCAAGGGAAACTTCCTGAAAGAGGCATCCTGGGGCAGAAAGCAGAGCCATGTAAAAGAACCACAAGTGGTTTGGCGGTGCTGTGTTTAAGTATCTTCGGTGGTCAACATGGATGGGGATGGCAACGAGGGAAGGGGATGGGGCTAGAGAGCTATTTCCATGCCAGATCGTGACACTCACAGTTATGTCAGGCTTGTCCTCGTGGATCTATAAGCTTTCCTCACCAAAACCGAAAGCAATGTGAAAACCAATCTCGAAAACTGGATAAGTAATTTAACATTTGCCATATACCTAACAATATTAGATAGCAATCATTAGTAGGAATATGAAGATATTTCTTTGTGACACATTATCATTTAATAATATGTATTGGTCACAAAAACATGGTAATTGGAATCCTTTGTTTTGGGGGAAAAACTTCTGTTGCCTGTGAGTTGTTTGGAATACCCTTAGAGAATATATCAGTGAACACATTTTCAAAACAAATGGATTATCCCCACATCCAAATATCCCCACTAAGAATTTATCTGAGGGAGAGACAAATGAAATAAATTGCAGGAAGAAGGGGGATACAGAAACAATACTTCTGGGAGTTTCTGTCGTGGCGCAGTGGTTAACGAATCCGACTAAGAACCATGACGTTGTGGGTTTGATCCCTGACCTCGCTCAGTGGGTTAAGGATCTGGTGTTGCTGTGAGCTGTGGTGTAGGTCACAGACGCGGCTCGGATCCCATGTTGCTGTGGCTGTGGTGTAGGCTGGCGGCTACAGCTTTGATTAGACCCCTAGCCTGGGAACCTCCATATGTCGTGGGTATGGCCCCCCCCCCAAAAAAAAGTAAAATTAGTGATCATATTTTGACAACTCAGAAAAAAATAATAATGGTATTTCCCAGTGTCTCTGAAGCTTCCACATGGCTTCCTTTCTATTTGCTGAGTACAGTTCACCTTCAGCATCCCTGGATTCAACAAACCTAAGAAAAAAAACTCCAGAAAGTTCCAAAAATCAAAACTTGGGTTGACCTCAGGCAGGCAACTATTTACATAACATTTACATTGTACTTACAACTAATATTTGCATAGCATTTACATTGTATTTGGTATTAGAACTGATCTAGAGAAGATTTAATGTGTATATGAGAAGATGTGCAGGGTATATGATACCACAACATTATATCGAAAGGACTTGAGCATCTGTGGATTTTGGTATCCACAGTGTATGTGGGGATCTTGGAACCAAAACTGTGGATTCTGAGGGTTGATTCTACTTAGGTTTGTTGCCTACTTAGGGTTATTACCTGATTCTCATCAATATTATTTTCTCATTTAACTTTGTGTTGTTTTGCATTTTGTTAACATTGTACCAACAAACATTTTTAGATCTCTTAAAACAGTCTTGAGGAGACTGTTACACATTCTCTCTCTGCTGATTTACTTTTTACTAAAGCTCTGCCTATTTTTTGTCCCTCAATTCAGACTCCAAAGATTTTTCTCTCTTGTTTCTTTTTTTATCTGTTGAGTGAATGAATACCTTGATATTTTTCATGTGTACTTTATTTTCTTTTTATAGGCCGTGATCAGTGACCACAAAAATGTAATTTTGTATTTTTTCAAAACATTCATCTCTAAGTATGCTCTCCTTGGTCACCTTGGGTACTGATCTCTGGTTTATTGCCAACATTTAATAATAAGATAATATGTTAGTATTTCATATTAACATACTAAAAATAGACATTAAAAATAATGTATATATAAGAACTCTATAATGTAATATATATATACATGTACACTTTACCTACTGTGTATGTTTATAAAATTCTTCATATTTTTTATCAGAAATTATAACTTAGTTATTATTGTTTCAAAAAAAATAGATTAGAACAAATGAGAAAGGATCATAATTCATAGGTTTGTTTGTTACATGGTAGAACATATATCTGTTTAAGTAAAAGTAATTATTAAATATTTACTCTTAAAGAACTTAACTTATTCATTCTATATCTTTCTATAGTTTTAAGAAACTCTTAGAAATGACAAGAAGGGCAGTTCCCGTCGTGGCACAGTGGTTAACGAATCCAACTAGGAACCATGAGGTTGGGGGTTTGATCCCTGACCTCGCTCAGTGGGTTAAGGATCTGGCGTTGCTGTGAGCTGTGGTGTAGGTCGCAGACGTGGCTCGGATCCCACGTTGCTGTGGCTCTGGCGTAGGCCGGCAGCTACAGCTCTGATTAGACCCCTAGCCTGGGAACCTCCATATGCAGTGGGAGTGGCCCAAAAAATAGCAAAAAAAAAGACAAAAAAAAATGACAAGAAGGAATTTTAATTAATATGAAAATGGAGAGCTTAATTTCCATGGGGATTTAAAAACCAATCAAACTGAAATGTATATTCAGATAAATACACTGAAACATAAGGTAATTTTGAATCAGTTTTGGGACCCCAAAATCACTTAATTGGGAAAATATAAATCACCTAATGCTTTGAGCAGTGAAACAGAGCTTTTCCTATTAATTTTATAGACTTAATATGAGTAAAAAAAGACAGCTTTTTCCTATTCGAAAGGGCACTGTGTTGACTCTCTTATGTCTTGAACCTTAGCCAATGATCTGAAGGTGAACAGCATACCATTACTGACCGCAAAGCATCAGCTATTTTTTGGCGATGCCTTTACTGAAATATAAAACATCCATTTAACCTGTACAGTTCAGTGGCATTTAATATATTCCAAGAGTTATGCAGTTATCACGACAATCAATTTTAGAACATTTTCATCACCCTGAAAAGAAACCCTATACCTTTTAGCCAATGCCCTGTGCCAGTTTCCTCTTTCCCACTCTTCCTAGCCCTAGGGAACCACTATTCTCCTCCTTGTCTCTATAATGGGATTTGCCTGTTCTAGGCATTTCATATCAATAGAATCACACAATTGGGGGTCTTTTCTGACTGCCTACTCTCATTTACATTTTTTCAAGCTACATCTATTTTGTAACATGTATCAGTACTTCATTTTATTGCTGAATACTATTCCTTTTTATGGACATACCATATTTATTTATTCCATTCTTCAGTTGATGGACCTTTGGGTTCTTTCCACTTTTGTTTTCTTATTAATGCCACTGTGAACATTTATGTCCAACTTTTGTTGTGAAGCTATATTTCCGTTTCTTTTCTTTTGGGAGTGCACTCATAGCTATGAATTGCTGTAACATATGTTAATATTGTTTAGCCTTTTGAGGAACCACCATACTGTTTTCCAGAGTGGATGCACAATTTTACATTTTTATCCGAAGTGTGTCAGCATTTCAATTTCTTTACATGCATGTCAACACTTAGCATTACACCTGTTGTTTTGATTATAGCCACCCTAGTAGGTGTGAAGTGGGATTTCGTTGTGGTTTTGATTTGCATTTTTCTGATGACTAATAATGTTGAGGATCTTTTCATGTGGTTATTATCCATTTGTGTGTCTTTTTTAAAGAACTGTCTATTCAACTTTTTGCCAGTTTTTCAATTGGATTTTTTCTTTTTATTATTGAACTGTGAGAGTTTTTATTTTTTGTGTCTTAGGTACAAATCTTTTACCAGATACAGGATTTTCAAGTATTTTGTCCCATTCAGGAGCTTGCCTTTTCACCTGCTTAATAGTGTCTTTTGAAGCACAGAAGTTTCTAATATTGATGAATTTCAGTTAATCTATTTTTTGTCTTTGCCTATGATTTCTCAGAAACAATTTCTAAATCTTGTCATGAAGATAACACACCTATATTTTAAAGAATTTTGTAGTTTTAGTTCTTGATTTTGAGTAATGTTTACATACAGTATGATGCAGAGGTCTAATTTTATACTTTTGTGTGTGGATGTCCCAGCACCATCTGTTAAATTAGTTGTCACTTTTACTAACAGTAAATTGACTGTAGATGTGAACATTTCTGTTTAGAGACTCAATGGTAATGTATTGATCTGTATGTCTATCCTATGCTAGTACTAAGTCAGATTTTATGAGAACTCTTTCCCAGTCATCCTGCATGTTACCAGTTGTTTTATGTAATAAAAAGTGAATGTAGTGGAATATCTTTAACTACTGCTATGAAGATTTTCTGCTTCTGAAGGAACTTTGGCCAGCTTATGCCTTGCTGACTCCATTATATGATGGGAAGTAGGCTTACAAAGATAAAATCCACTTCTTTTTTCTCCTCTATTCAAACCTTTAGTCTCTCACCCAGTGCCTCGACTTGACTCCAATTTCCATCAAATCTTGGTCGCAGGATCTGCTACCTTGGCCTACTATGTAGTTCTTTATGTTTCACTCATTATAATTCATAGATTTACCCATAAATTTCACCATCCAGGAGGAGAGGATTAACTCTGGACTGTCAGCTTTCCTCTTTGGAAATCTCTCTAATCCATCACCTTGTAATTTACAAGTAAATCCTCATTTGATTTGGTGTTGTGTACAACACTGGTGCTGATCTTGGTTTTGGAATAGATCTTGTTCTCAGAAACTACAGTGTCTTGTAGCCACCTTCTTTTACTTAAGGAGAAAGATAAGAATATCTGTACTTTATAGCTTTCAACATAATTAATGGAATATATCTTTCATGCCATCCAAAGAAAAAATTTCCAAGGTTGCAGCTGTTAAAAATGAGATAATATTCAGAATTCACTTGTGGCACAGCAGGTTAAGTATTCTAGGTCACTGCTGTGGCACAAGTTCAATCCCTGGCTGAGGAACTTCCACATGTCACAAAAAAAAAAAGGTGTGCTCAAAGAAAAAAATCAGATAATATTCAATCAGTTATAACCTCTTGCCTCATGGAGTCAATTTCCAAGATACTCAAGACACTCAAGACACTCAAGAGAACAGAAGATGTTTTCCAGCTCTCTTCAGTAAATGAACCAATCCCAAGGATGGCAACTGGTGAACTTCTCCAGTGATTGAGAGATGCAAGAAGATAGTAGGTTAAGAATTGGCTGTGAGACGGGATTAAGATGGTGGAATAGAAGGACTGGAGCTCAACATCTCTCCTAAAAACAACAAAATTCACAACTAAAGACTGAGCACTCTTCACCCAAATGGACAGGGAACCTTAAAAAATATATCCTACTCCAGAAGAAAAAGAGGAGGACACATCAAGAGGTAGAGGGGCGATTTCATGATATAAACAACCCCATACCTCCTGGGTGGGAAGCTCCACAGATTGGAAGCTAACTGGTTCACAGAGACTGACCTACAGGAGTGAGAGTTCTGAGCCACACATCAAACTCTCATGTGTGGGGATCTGGCATGGGGAGAAAGAGCCCTGGAGCATCTGGCATTGAAGGCCAGTGGGGCTTGTGTGCAGGAACTCCACGGGACTGGGGGAAACGGAGACCCCATTCTTAAAAGGTACACACAGACTTTCACGTGCACTGGGTCCCAGGGCAAAGCAAAGTCTCCAAGGGAATCTGGGTCAACCCTGACTGCAGTTCTTGGAGGACATCCTGGGAAAACAGGGGTGAACATGGCTTGTTGTGAGGGAAGGACATTGAAAGCAAAGCTCTTAGGAATATTCAGTAGCCCTGCCTTTCTCTGGAGGTGGCCATTTTGGGAAAATCTGGCCACCCGTCAGTCAGCTCTGAGAAGCCCCAGGGCAAACAACAATCCAGTTGGGATCACAGCCCCACCCCTCAGTAAACAGGCTCCCTAAAGACCCCTCAGGCACACAGCTGCCTATAATCCCATCCAGAGACTAAGCCCCACCAACCAGAGCGATTAGAATCAGCTCCACCTACCAGGGGGCAGGCATCAGCCCCTCCCATCAGGAAGCCTACAGCAAGCTCCTCATACTGACTTCAGCCACAGGGGGGCAGACATCAGAAATAAGAGAGGCTACAACTCTATTATCTATAAAAAGGTCACCACACCAAAAACCTATAAAAATGAAAAGACAGAGAACTATAACTCAGATGGGGGATAAAGGAGAAACCCCAGAAAAACAGCTAAGCAAGGAGGAGATTCTTAGCCTCCAGGAAAAAGACTTTAGACTGTTGATGCTGAAGATAATGCAAGACATTGGAAATAAACTGGAGGCAAAAATGGATAACTTACAGGAAATACTGACCAAAGAGATACAAGATATAAAACTTAAACAAGAAGAGATGCAAAATACAATTACTGAAATAAAAAATGCACTAGAAGCAGCTAACAGCAGAATACAGGGGGCAGAAGAACAAATAAGCGAGGTGGAGGACAGATTAGTGGAAATTACAGATGCAGAACCGAAAAGAGAAAACAGATTTAAACGAAATGAAGAGAGTCTCAGAGAACTCTGGGACAACGTTAAATGCTCCAACATCCATATTATAGGGTGCCAGAAGAAGAAGAGAGAGAGAAGGAGACAGAAAAAATATTCCAAGAGATAATAGCTGAAAACTTCTCTAACATGGGGAAGGAATCACTCACTCAAATCCAGGAAGTACAACGAGTACCATTTAAAACAAACCCAAGGAGGAACACCCTGAGACACACACTAATCAAACTGACCAAAATTAAAGACAAAGAGAACATCTTGAAAGCAGCTAGGGAAAAGAAACAACTAACATACAAGGGAACCCCGATAAGGCTATCAGCAGATTTTTCAACAGAAACTCTGCAGGCCAGAAGGGAGTGGCATGATATACTTCACGTGATGAAAGGAAAAAACCTCCAACCAAGATTACTCTACCCAGCAAGGCTCTCGTTCAGATTTGAAAGAGAAATCAAAAGCTTCACGGATAAGCAAAAGCTGATAGAATTCAGCAACACTAAACCAGCCTTGCAACAAATATTAAAGGAACTTCTCTAGGCAGAAAAGAAAAACCTGATAGAATTCAGCAACACTAAACCAGCCTTGCAACAAATATTAAAGGAACTTCTCTAGGCAGAAAAGAACAAGAGAAGAAGGAAAGAAAAAAGAGCAGCAAAAACAAATCCAAAGTAATGAATAAAATGGCAAAAAGAACATACATATCAATAATTACGTTAAATGTGAATGGACTAAATGCCCCAACCAAAAGACATAGACTGGCTGAATGGATACAAAAACAAGACCCATATATATGCTGTCTTCAAGAGACCCACTTCACTTCTAGGGACACATACAAATTGAAAGTGAAAGGATGGAAGAAAATATTTCATGCAAACGGGGATCAAAAGAAAGAAAAGTAGCAATACTCATATCAGAAAAAAAGACCATAAAATGAAGAATATTTTAAGGGACAAAGAAGGACATTACATAATGATCAAAGGATCAGTCCAAGAAGAGGATATAACAATTTTAAATATCTATGCACCCAACACAGGTTCACCATAAAGCAACTGCTAACAACCTTAAAAGGAGAAATCTACAATAACACAATAATAGTGGGGGCCTTTAACACCCCACTTACAGCAATGGAAAGATAAATCAGACAGAAAATCAATAAGGAAACACAGGCCCCTGAATGATGCATTAAACCAGATGGACTTAATAGATATTTATAGGACATTCCATCCAAAAGCAACAGAATATACATTCTTCTCAAGTGCACATGGAACATTCTCTAAGATTGATCACATCCTAGGCTACAAATCCAACCTCGCTAACTAAGAAAATTGAAATCATATCAAGCATCTTTTCTGACCACAACGCTATACAACTGGACATCAACAACAAGAAAAAATCTGCAAAAAACACAAGCACATGGAGACTCGACAACATGCTTCTAAACAACCAATGGATCACTGAAGAAATCAAAGAGGAAATTAAAAAATCCTAGAAGCAAATGACAACAAAGATATGACACTCCAAAACCTATGGGATGCAGCAAAAGCTGTTCTAAGAGGATAGTTTATAGCAATACAAGCCCACCTCAGGAATCAAGAAAAAGCTCAAATAAACAAGGTAACTTAACATCTAAAGCAGCTCAAGAGAGAAGAACAGACAAGACCTAAAGTTAGTAGAAAGAAAGAAATCATAAAGATCAGAGGAGCAATCAATGAAATAGAAACAAAGAAAACATAGAAAAGATCTACAAAACGAAAAGCTGATTCTTTGAAAGGATCAACAAAATTGAGAAACCCTTAGCCAGACTTATCAAGAAAAAGAGAGAGAAGACTCAAATCAATAAAATAGAAATGAAAAAGGAGAAATAACAACAGACATCACAGAAATACAAAGGATCAAAAGACACTACTATATGAAACTATATGGCAATAATGGAAAACCTAGAAGAAATGGACAAATTCTTAGAAAAATACATTCCTAGAAAAATACAATCTTCCAAGACCAAACCAAGGTGAAATAGAAAAGATGAATGGAGAAATCACAAGAACTGAAATTGAAACTGTGATTAAAAAAACTTCCAACAAACAAAAGTCTAGGACCAGATGGCTTCACAGGTGAATTCTATCAAACATTTAGAGAAGAGATAACACATATCCTTCTGAAACTATTTCAAAAAATTGCAGAGGAAGGGATACTCCCAAACTCATTCTATGAGGCCACCATCACGCTGGTACCAAAACCAGACAAAGATACAACAAAAAAGAAAACTACAGGCCAATTTCACTGATGAACATCGATGCAAAAATCCTCAACAAAATACTAGCAAACCACATCCAACAATACATTAAAAGGATTATATATCGTGATCAAGTGGGATTTATCCCAGGGATGCAAGGGTTCTTCAATATCCACAAATCAATCAGTGTGATACACCACAGTAACAAACTGAAGAATAAAAACCATATGATCCTCTGAGTTCCCATCATGGTACAGTGGTTAACGAATCTGACTAGGAACCATGAGGTTGTGGGTTCGGTCCCTGACCTTGCTCGGTGAGTTAAGGATCCGGTGTTGCTGTGAGCTGTGGTGTAGGTTGCCGACGCAGCTCAGATCCCACGTTGCCGTGGCTCTGGCATAGGCCAGTGGCTACAGCTCCGATTCGACCCCTTGCCTGGGAAACTCCATATGCTGCAGGAGCAGCCAAGAAATGGCAAAAAGACAAACAAACAAACAAACGAAAAAACCATATGATCCTCTCAATAGACACGGAAAAAACCTTTGACAAAATCCAACACCCATTTCTGATAAAAACCCTTCAGAAAGTAGGCATAATGGGAACCTACCTCAACATGATAAAGGCCATATATGACAAACCCACAGTGAACATCATTCTCAATGGCAAAAAGCTGAAAGAATTCCCTCTGAGAACAGGAACAAAACAAGGATGTCTGCTCTCACCACTACTCTTTAACATAGTTCTGGAAGTCCTAGCCACAGCAATCAGAGAAGTAAAAGAAATAAAAGGAATCTAAATTGGAAAGGAAGAAGTAAAACTATCCCTTTTTGCAGATGACATGATACTATACCTAGAGAATCCTAAAGACTCTACCAGAAAACTGTTAGAGCTCATCCACAAATTTGGCAAAGTCGCAGGATACAAAATCAATACACAGAAATCAACGGCATTTCTATACAATAACAATGAAAGAGCAGAAAAAGAAATTAGGGAAGCAATCCCGTTTACCATTGCATCCAAAAGAATAAAATACCTAGGAGTAAACCTACCTAAAGAAACAAAAGACCTGTACTCTGAAAACTATAAGACACTGATGAAAGAAATCAAAGATGATGCAAACAGATGGAAAGACATACCATGCTCTTGGATTCGAAGAGTTAATATTATCAAAATGACTATACTACCTAAGGCAATCTACAGATTCAATGCAATCCCTACCAAACTACCAAGGACATTTTTCACAGAACTTGAACAAAATATTTTAAAGTTTCTTTGGAAGCATAAATGACCCAGAATAGCCAAAGACATCCTGAAAAAGAAAAAAGGAGCTGGAGGAATCAGGCTCCCTGACTTCAGACTATACTACAAAGCAACAATCATCAAAACTTCATGGTACTGGCACAAAGACAGACATATAGATCAGTGGAACAGGATAGAAAGCCCAGAATTACACCCACGCACCTACAGCCAACTCATCTATGACAAAGGAGGCAAGAATGCACAATGGAGAAAGGACAGCTTGTTCAATAAGTGGTGCTGGGAAAATTGGACAGCCACATGGAAAAGAATGAAATTAGAACACTTCCTAACACCATACACAATAATAAACTCCAAATGGATTAAAGACCTAGATATAAGACCAGACACTATAAAACTTTTAGAGGAAAACACACGTCAAACACTCTCTGACATAAACGACAGCAACATCATTTCAGATCCACCTCTCAGAGTATTGTCAACAAAAACAAAAATAAACAAATGGGACCTAATCAAACTTCAAAGTTTCTTCACAGCAACAAAAACCCTAAACAACACGAAAAGACAACCCACAGAATGGGAGAACATCTTTGCAAATGAATCAACTGACAAGGGATTGAACTCCAAAATTGATAAACACCTTCTGCAGCTCCATACCAAAAAAACAAACAAGCCTTACACCAGCCAGAATGGCCATCATCAAAATGTCTACAAACAATAAGTGCTGGAGAGGGTGTGGAGAAAAAGGAACCCCATAACACTGTTGGTGGGGTTGCAAATTGATGCAACCACCTTGGAAAGCAGTATGGAGATTCCTCAGAAAACTAAACATAGAACTACCATTTGATCCAGCAATCCCACTCCTGGGCATCTACCCAGAGAAAACCACTACTCACAAAGACACATGTACTCCAATGTTCATTGCAGCACTATTTACAATAGCCAAGGCATGGAAACCACCTAAATGTCCGTCGTCAGAGGAGTGGATCAAGAAGAAGTGGTACATATACACAATGGAATATTATTCAGCCATTAAAAAGAAAGAAATACCAGCATTTTTTTTGCAACATGGATGGACCTAGAAACTATCATGCTAAGTGAAGTCAGCCATACAATGAGACACCAACATCAAATGTTTTCACTGACATGTAGAATCTGAAAAAAGATTCTACAGCTGAGACTGAGCTTCTTTGCAGAACAGATGCTGACTCAGAGACATTGAAAAACTTATGGTCTCCAGAGGAGACAGTTTGGGGTGTGGGGGGATGTGCTTCGGCTGTGTGATGGAAATCCTGTGAAATCAGATTATGATCATTATACAACTACGGATGTGATAAATTCATTTGAGTAATTAAAAAAAAAAGAATTGGCTGTACCCTGTGCCATAGCAAAATAATAGATTTGGTACATTGTGTGTGAATTTTGTCACCAAGAAAGTCAAGTGTACTCTTCCAGGAGCCCAGATCAAAGAGTATTCCCTTCCTTCCTCCCCTTCCATCAGTTAACAAACACTGCTTATAAACTTGGGATTCCTGAGGCTTTACTGTTTGGCATGGGGCTCCACAAAGTGAGGGAAGAAGATGGGATGAAGGTTGGCATATTGTTCCTCAGTTTCCTCTTCTGTAAATTGGAAACAGTAGGACCATCTATGCCAGTAGGATTTAACTCTGTAGGAAATGTGAATAGGCACATTTATGTATGTACATACCAGCATAGAGCTTAACAGAACATACAGTCAGTACATGTGAGCTGTCATTACTACTACTGTTATAACATAGGGCTCTAAGGAACTTTTTAAGAGGAAGGAAAAAGTCCTCAAGAAATGAAATGAAAAAAAAAAGTGGTCGTAGCTAACACTTCCATGATTCTTATCTACAGTTATTAAGATGTAGTGGTACAGGGAAACCAAGTGGTAGAACATAGGGTTAAGATAATTTGGGGCATAAATATGTAAAAGGGATCTTCCAATCTGAGGCAGATGCCAGAGTTACAGGGACATTTTTAGGACTGTCAATTTTGCAAGGCAGTGGTATTACCAAGGTTGGGTTGGGATGATTGTGGGGCCAACTGAGATGTTTTCAGGGCCATGTGACATACAGCTCAAGAGAGTTTTGTTGTGGGGTTTTGGGTGTCCTCGGGGACAAGGCCTTTTTTTTCCCATAGGTTAATGAGTCATATTAGGAGGTCTCCTTTTTTCCACTTGGGGGAAATGTCTCTCCTGTCTGATAGGTTCATCTGAGGTTGTGACCTTGTTCTTTCAAGCCTCCTCATTCTCTACCTGGTACCTGGAAGCCATCTTCATGTTCTTCACACAGAACTGTTTCATGATGTGCAGGTAAAATCCTTGAGTCTCACTTCCTAGACATTATCACGGTTCCTTCCTTAGGCCTACCCCTCTGAGAGATCCAGTCTCCTCTCTCTGACTCCTTCTCCAAGATATACAGAATTTTCTGAGTGCTTGCCTTATGTTTTGCTCCCAACATGATTCTAAGCACCTGCTTTTTTTTCACTCTTAATCTTTACAGGCACCCAGTCCACAGTGTAAGCCTGGATATCCCTGGACTGGGTCATACTTTAGCTTGTTCCAAATTAAATCATTTTAGCTTTGGTCCTTTGGTTCTTCATTTTTTAGGAATTTGTATATATTACTGAATCCTTGGTAGTAATAGATTTATATCAAGAGATCAGATATTGTTCCTACCTGGGATAAATGCATAATGTATGGCAAAAGCAGTTGGTAATTTTTTTCTATGGAGGTGGGTGCACAGTCTTAGGAGGGAACAGAAGAGCTGTTCAAGTCACCTTAACTTTTTTTTATATGATGACTTTTATTTTTTCCATTATAGCTGGTTTACAGTGATGTGGTATATATACACAATGGAATACTAATCAGCCATAAAAAAGAACAAAATAATGTCATTTGCAGCAACATGGATGGAACTAGGGACCTTAACTTTTTTTTTATTGAAGTGTAGTTGATTTACAATGTTGCATTAATTACTACTGTACTGCAAAGTGATTCAGTTATACATACATATGCATTATTTTTCAGTCTTTTCTATTATCATTATCACAGGACATATAAATATAGTTCCTGTGCTATACCGTGGGACCTTGTTTATCTTATAGGATATACTAGTTTGCACGTGCTAATCCCAAAGTCCCACTCCATCCTCCCCCCCCCCCCCCCCCCCGCCCTTGGCAACCACACATCTGTTCTCTATATCTGTGAGTCTGTTTCATAGATAAGTTAATTTGTGTGATATTTAGATTCCACATATGATATCATATGGTATTTGTCTTTGTCTAGCTTATTTTACTTAGCATAATAATTTCTAGGTCCATCAATGTAGCTAGAAAGACGTCATTTCATTCTTCTTATGGCTGACTGATATCTATATATATCACATCCTCTTTATGTATTTATCTGTGGATGGACATTTAGTTTTTTTCCATGTCTTGGCTATTGTGAATCATACTGCTATGAACATATGGGTGCATGTACCTTTTTGAATTTGTCCAGCACGTGCCCAGAAGTGGGGTTGCTGTTATCATATGGCAACTCTTTTAGTTTGTTAAGGAACCTCCATACTGCTTTCCATAGTGGCTGCACCAATTTACATTTCCACCAACAGTGTAGAAGGATTCCCTTTTCTCCACACCCTCTCCAGAGTTTGTTAATTATAGATGGGGGGGCAATGCCCACTACATGCAAAAGTTTCCCAGACCAAGGATCAAATCAGGTCACCGCAGTAACCCGAGCCACAGCAGTGACAATGCTGAGTCCTTAAACTGCTAGCCCTACCAGGGAATTCATATTTACAGACTTTTTGATGATGGTCATTCTGACTAGAGTGAGGTGGTACCTCATTGTCATTTTGATTTGAATTTCTTTAATAATTAGGATCACTGAGCATGTTTTCATATGCCTGTTGGTCTATATTTCTTCTTTGGAGAAATGTCTATTTATGGGTCTTCTGCTCACTTTTTTCTTTTCTTTCTTTGTCCACCATATGGAATTTCCCTGGCCAGCGATCAGATCTGAGCCCCAGTTATGACCTACAGGGCAATTGTGGCAACACCAGATTCTTTAAACCATTGTGCTGGGCCAGGGATTGAACCTGCATCCTGGCCCTGCAGAGAGGTGACTGATCCCACAGCCCCAGAGCAGGGATTCCTGCCACTTTTTGGTTGGGTTGTTTGGTTTTTTTGTTACTGAGTTGTGTGAACTGTTTGTATATTTTGAAAAGTAATACCTTGTCGATCACACCGTTTGCAAATATTTTCTCGCAGTCCATAGATTGTCTTGTCATTTTCTTTATGGTTTCCTTTGCTGTACAAAAGTTTGTAAGTTTATTAGGTCCCATTTATTTATTTTTGCTTTTATTTCTATTGCCTTAGGAGACTGAACTAAGAAAACATTGGTACAATTTATGTCAGAGAATGTTTTACTTATATTTGTGGACTGCTTCTTAATTCAATTCACTTTTCATCTTTTCATTATGATAAGAAATTTCAGTGGCCAGACCAAACACAGAGACTTCCTTCTTCTTCTAGCTTTTCTCTTACTGTGTCCTACAGATCGACTTAACCCCTCCCACTTTGATTTCTTAGTTTGCTTTTACATAGATGTTTTATTTAACAAGACCTTCCATATACATATCCATGCATGATATGATCCTGAATTCTATCAGACTGGCATCAGGACTTTTCTTTTAAACATAATGAAGCAGCTTCAAGAGGTAAAGGCTGCTAGCTTAGGATCAAGTGGTGCTGGATTGTCTTAACAGGATCAGTCTTGAGCTGTGTTGGTACTTGGATCAGTGGAGAAGGGATGAACACCAGTCCTGGGGACCACAACAATCTCCTGTTGCTCTTCTGAGTCACCTTTCAGTCTGATGGGTGCACGTAGCCTGGATCTTTACTATATCAGCTGGAGAAACAGAACCAAGAGGATAAATCTTGAAAAGCAGAAAGAGGAGTTCCTGTCATGGCACAGCAGAAATGAGTCCGATTAGGAACCACGAGGTTGTGGGTTCGATCCCTGGCCTTGCTCAGTAGGTTAAGGATCTGGCGTTGCCCCTGACCTGTGGTATAGGTCACAGATGCGGCTCGGATCTGATGTTGCTGTGGCTCTGGTGTAGGCCGGCAGCTGTAGCTCTGGTTGGACCCCTAGCCTGGGAACCTCCGTATGCTGCGAGTGTGGCCCTCAAAAGACAAAAAAAATAAAAGCAGAAAGATTTCTCATGAGAAATTGGCTCACACAGTCTGCAAGTTGGAGGTCCAGGAAGGAGAGTAGTGTAGTTATAGTCCACGGCAAAAGGCCTAGAACCAGGGGGCTGGTGATATAATCCTGGTCTGAGTCTGAAGGCCCAAGAACCAGGAAGCTGCTATCTGAGGGCAGGGGAAGATGCTGTCCCAGTTCAAGCAGAGGGTGAGGATTCGTCTTTCCCCCACATTGTTGTTCTCAGGCTCTCAAGGGATGTTGGATGTTTCCCCACTGGGGAGGGGGATCTTCTTTACTCAGTATACCAACTGAATGCTCATCTATTCCAGAAACATCCTCAAAGTCACACCTGCAAATGCTATCTGTGCATCCCTCAGCCTGTTTCAAGTTAACACTTAAAATTAACCATCACACTCACCGGCAGGTTGAGGTCAACCAGGTGCCTGAAAAGCTGGTCTTGCTCCCTTTGGGGCATGTGTCACAGATGGGGCATGTCTTTACCAAAGGTCCTGAGATAGAGATCTGTCTGTTCCCCTGTGTCTAGGGTATGTCCCCAGCAATGCTGTTCTCCATTTCCTGTGTGGAGCCGGTCGCAGCTTAAAGAATGAGAGGAGACTTGGGTCCCATGGCAGGAAGCCCAAGTACTGAATAGGCCTTTAGGCTGTCCTTTTATTGATCATGAAACAGGTGCCCACAAACCTGTTCCCAGTTTAAGGTTAAACAGATACAATCAAGCAGGAAGATACAGGTTAAAGAGATTAAACAGATACAATTAAGCAGGTCATAAACCGCATAGCCAGAGACAATAGAAACAAGCAGGGCATTCTCTGCAAGAGGCTTGACAGCATTCCATCATGCCTCTTACTCTAAACTATAGGTGGCGTTCCACTGAGGCTTATGTAATTATAGGGAGTACTATGCTTAAACTGTTTTCTTATATCTTTCCCCACTCCCCTTCACTTTTTTTTTTCTTTTTAGGGCCACACCTGTGGCATATGGATTTTGCAGGCTAGGGGTCTAATCAGAGCTGCAGCCTAGGCCTAGGCCATAGCCAAAGCAGTACTGGATCTGAGCAACATCTGTGACTCAGGCTGCAGCTAGCAGCAGCTTGAGGTGAGAGAAAAATTAGAGGAGGTTCCTGTTGTGGTTCAGAGGTAACGAGCCTGACTAGTAACCATGAGGATGCAGGTTCGATCCCTGGCCTTGCTTAGTGGGGTTAAGGATCCAGCATTGCCCTGAGCTGTGGTGTAGGTGACAGATGTGGCTCCACTGTCATCTCCAGTGTGAGATCACATGGGTTGGTTGAGGAAGAAAGGATTATGCAAGTTTTTTGCATTTGTTAGTTGTGGTGTAGGCTTCCTCCCTGGTGACCATGGAGGTTTCTGCTCTCACAAGTCTTTTTCTTTTTTTGCCTTTTTTAAAGGGCTGCATCTGTATAGCATATGGAAGTTCCTGGGCTAGGGGTCAGACTGGAGCTGCTGGCCATAGCAATGAAGGATCCCCAAACTTGCATCCTCATAGACACTAGTGAGGTTTGGTAGTGATGAGCCACAATCAGAACCCCCCCCCCCATCTCATGCATTTCTTCTGTGGCAAAGGAGATTCTTTGTATCCACCTGTCTGACTGTCTAACCTGGGGGCTGGCAGTTGGCTCTGTGACCTCAAGTCTCTGAGGGATCTAGCAAGAGTTACTGATTTTCAGTTAATTCTTTTTTTTTTTTTTTACACTGAGGCACCACTGTTAGCACAAGCCTGCATGCCCTGTACACAGTGAGGCCAAACAAACCAAAATCTTAGAGTTTGAAAGTGTATTGAAGAGCCATGCAAGGAGAAAGGTGGCTCATGCCCCCCCCCCAAATACCCCAAACTCCTGAACAGAAATCATAAGCATTTTTAAAGGCAAAGTGAGGGAGGGCATGGTTGGGTGATACATTGTTCACTCCTTCATTCATCTTGTATTTGATTCCTGCTCAGTCCTAGTCCCCACTTGATGAGAACTCATAGAACTTCAACCTCATCTGATTTTTCTTTCACTTATTTCTCACACTTTGAAGATATCTCAAGGTTTAGAAAAGTATCACTTGAGGGGCAGACATCCTCCTGTGGCAAATGAACCAAGACAGGACAATATGGGGACACAGGATATTGAGGAGGAGATGGCTCAGTGGCATCTGGGCAGCAGCTGGAAGTGGGAAAACAGAAATATGGGAAAGTGTCCACCCCTTCCCCACCATGACACATTTCCTCCTCTTTATACCTAACCAATCCAGGTTGTAATTACCTAGGAATTAACACATCTCCTGTCAGATGACCTGACTTTAGGAGGCATCCTTGGAGGCCCCCACATCTAGCTTCTAAACCCACTGCATGACCTAAGACAAATCATTGGTGGTCTTGATTTCTATTGCTGAGGGTGCAGCCAAATCAATAAAATAACATAAAACACCTTATGCTCAGTGCTTTATTTCAGTTCCTCTTCTCCTAAGCTCTGCAGACACAAACAAAGACCTTCCAAATGAGAACAAGCACCTCTTACTCAGAATGGGTCTGTAGAGCATGGGAATCCATGTCACAACTTACATTAGGCTGATTGAGGGCACACATAGGAGTAGGGACACTTTCTGTTGGAAAAAGAAAAAAAAAAGCATGCCACACCCAGAACTGGAGTTGTGGGGAAGTTGGAGGTGGCCTGACATGAAAAAGCCCATCCCATATGACTGCTTAGGGGTACCCATCCATCTTCCCCCATTTGGCTGTAATTGAAAAAGCTGCCAGTCAAGACCAAGCAGTGACCCTTGGGGCCTATTGTACAGGTTGGAGGTCTGGTCTGGCTTTCCAGGTTGGTTGTTGCAAGGTAGAGAGCAGGGCCTTGTTGGAGGGAGAGGTAGCCAACTCTCAGGTGGATTTAGAGAATTCTGCAACCCCCCCTTTCATTATCTCCAATCAGTCAGCTACTTGTGGTTAGAGAAACAATTTTTTAACATAATGATTTTTATTTTTTTCCATTATACATAGCTGGCTTAAAGTGGTCTGTCAATTTTTTACTATACAGCATGGTGACCCAGTTACACATACATGTTGTACATACTTTTTTCTCACATTTTCATGCTCCATCATAAGTGACTAGACATAGCCCCAGTGCCACACAGTAGGATTTTATTGCTAATCCTATCTGAAAGGGAATAGTCCGCATCTATTAATCCCAAACTCCCAATCCATTCCACCCCCTCCCCAACCACAAGTCTATTCTCCAAGTCCACAATTTTCTTTTCTGTGGAAAGGTTCATTTGTGCCATATACTAGATTTCAGATATAAGTGAGATCATATGGTATTTGTCTTTCTTTTTCTGACTGACTTCACTCAGGATGAGAGTCTCTAGTTCCATCCATATTGTTTCAAATTGCATTATGTCATTCTTTTCTAGGGCATTGTGTATACCACATCTTCCTAATCCAATTATCTGTTAATGGACAATTTGTGTTGTTTTGCATGTCTTGGTTATTGTGAATAGTGCTGCAATGGAGAAGAGTATGGAGACACCTTAGAAAACTATACATAGAACTACCATATGACCCAGCAATCCCACTCTCAGACATATAGCCAGACAAAACTTTCCTTGAAAAAATGCATGGACCCAACATGTTCATTGCAGAGAAATGTAATATTTTTACAGTTAACCACAAATCACTGGTAATAATTACAGCAAAGGTAACAATTGTAATTTTCTTCACTCCAAATTTTAGGATTTCTTCAAAAATTTCACAGCAGAAAAAAAAGTTACCACAGGTATTTCTTCCCCCCTACAGCCATCTGGTCAAACTTGCCACAGCAGCCACCAGATGGGGTACAACGGGCACAAACCCAAAACAGAACCAAATCACACACCAGCAAAAGTGCACCACACCACCCTGACACCACCCATCGCATTTCTCTCCTGGGGCGTCCTCTTATCCACATCTGCTTTTGGAAGCAGTTCTCTCTCTGGTAGAGAAACAGATTTCCCAGGAGGAACCCCTCACAACCCCTCCAACCCAGGACCCTCACCAGGCTCCTGCCCACATCTCTCCACTATCACTGAGTGACCCCTCTCGTTCTGTTTTCCAGACATCTGTTAGGCTCTTAAGACCTCTAAAGCCCCAGCACGACCAGGGCAACCTGCCTGGGACAGCCTGTGTCTTACAGGTATATAGGGGACCTGCTACAAGAGCAGATGCAGGAAGACAGCAGAAGAGGGGGGGTGCCGGGTGCTCCCTGGATAAACTCCAGACTGTCCAGTGGTGTGGACTCCTGTCTGTGAAGTTCCTCCTGTGCCCTTGCCCTAGTCTCCCTCTGTGATATCTTCACCCCAAATCCAGAAAAAGTGACCATGCACAGGTGAGCAGCACCACCTCCACCATGGGTCCCTTGGATCTTGCCACCCCCTGCCCCGGCAGAGTGGATGCGCTGCCAGTTGGCCTGTGGGGCAGATCTTGTCGGCTCAGCACCAGGGAGGACAGGAGGCCCAAACCGTCCTCTATGTGCCTTAATTCTCTGAAAGGTGACTCAGGAGATCAGGCCACCAAGCCACAGGCAGCCCGTGGCACCAAACACGCTCTCCTTACGTCAGGTTGGTCCCTGGGATCCAAGGGGCAAGGTGGCACCCCAGTCTGGACAAGGAGCTTGATAACGGTGGCGCCACTGTAGATCTGCAAGCACAATATTCAGAGAGAGCAGAATGCTCCCACATCTCCGGACTACCGGGAAGATTGCCGCAGCTTCGCCGGCCTCCTGGAACTCTGCTTGGGGCACAGCGGCTGAATTACACCCCTGTAACTCTCGTCTAAGCTCCAGCGGGAAGGGACGATATGAAAGCGGCCGCTAGATGGCGCCCGACAACCGCCTCGAACGTCACCGGGATGGATCCGGATGGAAGGCCAGCGAGGACACAGTGCCGGCGGCCCAAACACCCAAGTTCATCTCCGGGCAAGGCGTTGGGCGTCCTCCTTGGAGCTAGTTCATGGCTTGGCTCCTCAAGGCGGGCGCGAGCAGACGCGGCTGGCAGGATTCGGGCAGGCGTCTGCTGGGAAGAGCACAACGTAAAAAATTGTGCAGGGGGTTGGACCCTGTGTACAGTAAACTGTCACAAAGGTAGTACCTTTAGAAAACAGGTATGAGTCATTTTATTCTATCATTTAAGAGTGAGATAATTTCTAAAGCATTAAAAAAGGGGGGGGGCAGACGACATAAAGGAGACAACTGATAAATTTGACTATGTAAGTAGATCTTTACATATTTCACAAGCAAAATCAAGTGACAATAAGTGGGTGTGTGGGGAACATTTACATCTGTAAATCCATGTTTAATAAGAATATTGGTATCAGCATCACTTAACAACAGAACATTTAGAAAACGTAGGGAGGGACCTACGTAAGAGGGACCAGGTAAGTACATTTCCACTGCTTTCATACCGCACAATCAATTTGTGTTTTGCTTCATTGCTATCTTTGTAAATGAGCTAGATCTATTGGTATTGACTTGGAAACATGTTGATCACAAACTATTAATTGAAAACCACAAGTTTTAGAACATATGCATTTTCCTTTTTACATATATGCATTTTCCAAGTTAAATGGGAAAGCAAAGGATTAGAATAGCTAAAGAAATTTTGAAAAACAAGAACAAAGTCTTCCCCATAGCCTAATGTCAGAAGCCAGAAAGGCAAGGGTCCTAAGAGACAAATATGGGTCCCATTTCCTGCTTTTCTGCCCCCTTCTATTACAGGCTCCAGGCAGGCAGATGGCATCCCAGCCCCTCCCCTTCTCTACACCACCCAGACATAGAGCCACTTTCAGGCAAAGAGAACCACAACTCCTCAGGCCTGAGCTCCAACACCCTCCATCTCTTCTCTCATATCAGGAGCTCTAGGAGTTCACTTGGTTTTCATAATTATTTATGCCCATGGCTTCTGGCCCCAACCTACCCCCATGCAGCCTTCTCTCCTTAAACCTGAGCTGCTTTCCCAAGGAGGCAACTGAGCTTGTGACAGATAATAAAACAATTGGAGTACTCAGTGTGGGTAATAATAGACAGACCTATGACAATGCTTTCCTAATTTTTCAGCTGCAAGAAGCAAGGAGAGGACTCCATTAGGTAACACCCTGTCAGGGCAGTTTCATGGAGGAGGAGGTGGGGAAGGGCAGGTGGGGTCCGCACAGCCAGGTGTGAGCCAGGAGAGGACCCCAGTGAACACAGGCTCAGAATCCAATGGACAGCTGTCCTGCCACACAATTTAGGCAGGAGGAGCCCCAGACATTAGGATGGATGAGCTGGGTGGGCAGGATGTGGCTGTGGGTGTGGGTTTTCCTAAGAGACTGAGGCTGCTCACTTCAGTTATTTGTGCAAGTACCCACCATCTTCCATCTTAAACCTCTAGTCTCCTCTAGTGAGGAGGCAAGAGGATAAGCAGAGGGGTGCCTTCCCACCCCCCCCCCAGGGGGAGGACTTGATCCCCCACAACTTGGTCAGCTTTTGGTGATTTGTTTTTTGTTATTTTGATTTTAGTTTTCATGTTTTCTGGCTCATGGCTAGTATGGTTAATTCATTTTGGAAAGCTATTGTCTAAGGAGGGGTGGTCCCAGGGTTACTCTCAGGACGGACCATGACTTTTTACACCCCTGGGGCCACATTCCACCCCCAAACTTGTGCTGGTAGGACCTGTGAGTTAAAAATGGTTTTTATATTTTTAAATGATTGAAAGTAATTCACAAAATATTATTTTACAACACATGAAAATTATGACATTGAAATGTTATTGTCTATAAATACTGCTTTATTGAAAAAGATATACTCCTGTATTTACCCTTCAGCTGTGTCTGCTTTGTGGCTGCAATGACTGAGATAAGTAGATACAGCAGAAGTCAAATTGCAAAGTCAAAAATATTGACTCTCTGACTCTTTTTGCCAACCCCTGCTCTAGAAAAGTAGTAGTTTTTGTTATTGTTTTTAAGGCATGCTGGGAGTTACCTTTTAAAAGGAGTTAAACTTTTAGTGACTCTTTCCCTTGGAAATAAGCTTCCTTTGTCTAGAGGTAAAACTGGTTGCATCACTGTCAGTAATCCCAGTTAGAATAAAGACTAAGCCACCGAGTGTGCAATTATTACTGCACAGAGAGGAAAATCCACCTACTGTCTTTGTCTCATCTCAGAAATAACCACAAGTCAGTGTAACTAAAATCTAGCACTTATCTGAATTAAGATCAACTACAAAACTGCTAGATATTTCCAAGTCTCAAAATAGGGCATCATGAAACATAAAAGTATTTACTTTCAACCTTGGAGGTATCTCTTGACTGTGGAAGTATGTGCAAAGTTAATTGATCAGGAAGAAGTGCATAGTCATTTTCCAATAGAAAACTCTCAGGAATTAATGCATTATGATTTACACTTGGAGTAAACCAAATGAGAAAAATGATCACACTGATGAAGGAATGAATATGTAATTTACATATATCCTTTACATATGATGGAATGACTATGTAATTAATTCATTCATTGAAAATAAAATGTAGAACAATAAAAGTACTTATTACTTCATTTTCTGTTATTAAATATGAAAGAATTTTATGCTACCTCCAGAATTTTATGCAACTGGTGTACATTTTTTAAGCGGCATTATTGCACAATAACAATACATAGATAGATGCATTTTTAATTGTTCTTTTATACTTATGAATACATTTAAGTTCAAATTTATCAATTTTGTATATAGCCTATAATGCATTCATAAATGCTGGTTTACATGATAATAATGTATTATTCTGGATTTTTTTGGATTATCAAAAAAAAGAGGGAAATGAGGAGTCCAATATAAAGAACAAAATGGGGATCCTTTAAAATGGTAACCCAAAGAAAATGGATGATGAAAGGAATCATAAGAAGCATGTACAGCAGATTTTCTATTCTGATAAAAATCATTATTGATTTTCAAGTGTCTAGATTTCAGAATGTAGTACTTGTCTTAAAAGTACTTATTTCAGAATAGCAAAACCCAGATCCTAAGAAAGGAAATCCAGCTTCGCATACCAGTTCAAGCAGAATAACTTTTCCAAGATTCAGAATTTTGTAAAATATTTTTAATAACCAGTCTTTCTAAAAATATATCTGAAGTTCCAGAATTGATAACGTTTCTTCTTTTTTCTTTTTATGGTCCTACCTGTGGCATATGGAAGTTCCTGGGCTAGGGGCAAATCAGAGCTGCAGCTGCCACAGCCACTGCAACCCCAGATATGAGCCACATCTGTGACTTACACTGCTGCAGCTTGCAATAATGCTAGATCCTTAACCCACTAAGTGAGACCATGGATTGAACCTGCATCCTCAGAAAGATAGCATTGGATCCTTAACCTACTGTGCCTCAAGGGGAACTCCAGAATTGAAAATATTTTAAATGTCACTTTTATCTTATGAGGTGCCAACATTTTCTTGAACAATGGTAATGATATTTTGTAATTATACAATGTATAATCATATGCTATTTTAATATCAGAAATTTTGTTTCTGCAGTTTATTTTTACTGCCTGCATTAGAATATAGAGCTCTATGAAGAGACATTGCATAATTTACAGTTTAATCCTCATAACATTCCAAGTTCTGAAATATTGGAAGTTCGCAGGAAATATTTCTTAATAATTGAAAAGTTGATAAATGGATGGATAAGGTGATTTAGATGATTTTTCTCCTGAATGAATCCTTTATGCCATTAATTCCTGGGTCACAGTTTCCCTTTAGGGTCAAATGGTGGTTATAGTGTCCATAACTTGCTTGTGTGTGTGTGTGTGTGTGTGTGTGCATGCTGTGTATGTGTGTGCATGCATGCATGTGCACACACACACACAACATATATACACACAGGAGCACATATACACAGTAATGTTCAGCCAACATCATGTGCTTTATGTTCACTTCTGTAAAAATAGAAACCCCCTTTCCTCGTCTTCCAATCCATAATGTCACATACAAAGATATTTTCTTTTGTTGGTGGCTGGGTCATGGGGTGGGCGCTGTGCACAGCACACACTAGAAGTGCATGGCAGCATGGCCCAGGGCTGCAGGCAGAACAAGGGCATCAGGGAGCCGGGAGTGCTAGGTCCATGGTAGCCCCTGGGGGCCCAGAATGTGCAGCCCTGGGCACTCAGCTCTGCCACCACTCTCTGTGCCACCAGGTTCACCCAACCAGCCAATCCCCTCCACTCTTCAAAAGTGGCAGGAGGAGAGCAGGTCACAGCATCCTCTGTCCCTGTAGCTGGGGCAGGGCATTGGAGAGAAACAGGATGAGACGTTTACAGAGAGAGGAGATTTTAATTCATCATCTGAAGAATGAAGATGCAAATAAAAGTAGTAGGCTCATTGGGCAGGTGCCTGATTTTCTTCAGCAGCACATAGATGCCTGGGTGAAGATAAGGGGCGAGGATATGATTATCAATCTCTTGTGTAGTGGGGGTTTTGCCAAGTACACTGAGAAGACAGAAAGAAAAGGGAATAGAGGATGTAAGAGTTATTAATATCTTAATTCTTGGATTTGTTGGGAAGCAAAATATTTTCTCTACCCTCTTAGGTTTCAGTGATTGGGAAACTGCAAATTAAATAGACAAAAGCAGATTACTCTGAGAAAAAAACATTTAATTACATATGTCTATATGCAGATGTTCACAAAGAAATATGATGTTAAAGCGTTAGAATTGGGGGTTTAAGTAGTATTTAGTAAGTGGCAAGGAGTAAGAGAAAGGCATTTTCTGAAAAACAAATGACTTGGTAATGGGGAGAGAAAGTCTTTATGGGAGAACAAAGGACACAGGAAATTTAAATGGTAACTTAGGCGAATATATGGGAGATATGGTAGTTTGGTGCTGATGTCTGTTTGAGTCAGGTGCTCAGAAAATTTCTCATTTTAAAACTGTTTCCAAAAAGTAAATTAAAAAATAAACAGAAAAGGAGAAAAGCTTTAAGTATATCTTATTGTTCCATGAAGAAATTTCTGTATAGGTGTTCTCATCATGGCTCAGTGGTTAACAAACCTGACTAGTATCCATGAGGATGTGGGTTCGATCCCTGGCCTTGCTCAGTAGGTTAAGGATCTGGTGTTGCCATGAGCTGTGGTGTAGGTCACAGACATGGCTCGGATCCCACGTTGCTGTGGCTGTGCCGTAAGCCAGCTGCTGTAGCTCTGGTTGGACCCCTAGCCTGAGAACCTCCATATGCTGTGGGTGTGGCCCTAAAAAGACAAAAGACAAAAAAAAATTATGTATCAGGGTTTAAAGTTATACAGAATGAGTTTTATGGTTCTCTAACAATTGTAATATATCAAAATATTGACAATATATCAAAACACAGCCACGGTGGCAGTACATTCAAATGATGTCCGTCTAAATTTTTAGGTTTATATATAGCAATAAACACCAGAAACTACAAGAAAGCCATCTAATCAATGCTGCTAAATATTAATGACAAGTTTGGTTGTTTGGGTGCTGATTAGACAGCTAGTATCTGGGCTCAGTTGGAGTATGTAAAACTCGACAGTGCTGGTTTTTATTCACAAAATCTGCTTAAAAGTAAGTTGGGTACAGAGAAACGGTTTAAAATACTACATAAATTCTCATCATACATGTGATACAAAGATATTTTCCTTTAATAAAGATTTTCACATCTTGTTTAAAGGGAAACAACTAGAATGTTATATAAACAGTGCAGTAGATAAATTTTTAATATTTATCTTTCAGATCATATAATTATATTTTTTCTTCAAAAATTTTACATATTCTTGGGATTGCTTTCACAAATGGATCATCAGTAGATCTTGGAGGAGAATCTCCATAGGAGCCAGATTCAAATTCACTTGGAGAAAAAAAGGAAGAATTCTTCATCTAAAATATATCCTAGTTAATGAAATAAGTTAGGTAAGAATAGCTGACATCTTTCCAAATGTTGAGAAGAATGAAAAATATCTATATTTGACTACAACACAAAATACACAATGATTATTTTATCATTTGCTCCCTGTGGTTGTTTGCTGAGCTAACTGCTTTTGAGGCTGAGTATCAGAGTTTATGGTTTTCTCATTCCTCATTCCTTTACTCAACAGCCATGTGCTAAGATACTGTGATATGTACTGGAATTACAAGTGGAAGGTGACACAAGCCACCCTGAAGAATTACGTGGTATAAACTGGAAAAATAAATGAACAGGTAATTTGCATACAGAGTCATAAGCCCTATGACAGGTACAAGATTGGAACACTCAGAAGGGACATCTGATATTGGTATCAATATTGTCAGTTTTTTGGTGTACATGAAGGACAAGGAAAAACTAAAAGGAAATGGAGGAAATAAGCAACCATAAAGAGCACAGGTGATGAAGAGCTGTTTGGAATTGTAAGCTATTTGGGTGCCAGACAGAGGAAAGGGGCAGAGGAGGGTAAAATGGAGATAAGACTGAATAATTCTGTAGAAACCAAACAGATTTGAGTGTTTTTATTCCATGGTATGGAATTTAGAATTTTTCCTGAGGGCAAAATTTAAACCACTGACAAAGTCAATGACAGGAAATTCAAACGTCACCCACCAAGTGACAGCTGCATGAACTGTGATTGCCTGAGTCTGGGTTTTTGGTCTTAGTCACTACCAGAACTTGAGAAGTTGGTGAACACCATGTTTTCTGAGAACAGTGTGAGTGTGCAGGTTGACAGTCCAAGAGGATGGCAGAATAGAGGAAGGATACAGCCAGAAAGAAAAAGAAATAATAGACTTTTTGAGATTTTTTTTTGAAAGCTATGGAACATGATGAATAAATGATGAATAAGTATATTTTTCATTATGCATGTTTATGCTTTCACATTTTAATGAGATATTATAAGGAAATATTTAATGTAATATATATTATGCAAAAAGTGGAAAGAGATGCCATTTACTATTCAGAGTTTATTTCAGAAATCCATGTCTCAATTTAATTCATAAATTTTTTTTTGTCTTTTTAGGGCTGTACCCATGGCATATGGAGGTTCCCAGGCTAGGGGTCTAATCGGAGCTGTAGCCGCTGGTCTATACCACAGCCACAGCAACACCAGATCTGAGCCTCGTCTGCGACCTACACCACAGCTCACGGAGATGCCGGATCCTTGACTCACTGAGCGAAGAGAGGGATCGAACCTGCAACCTCATAGTTCCTAGTCAGATTCATTTCCACTGCACCACGATGGGCTCCTAATTCATAAATTTTTGACAAAATACCTTTTGCTAGTTCTCTAGTTATATTTATTTTGCAACTCCTGGTGTATCCGAAATAAGTCAAATATTGTTTATAATGTTTAATTAAAGAGACATTATTGTACAAATGATATATAGCTGATGAAATGTGGCCTGTAAATAATACTTCTAGAGACTAGACCTAACTTGGGGATTGTTCAAATAGAAAAATCATCACATGAATAAAATAAAATAAATTCCTACTTATTTTGATTTTAGATAATAGAGAACATACATATGTAATGCTATTTAGATTAATCTGATAAAAAGTACAATAAATACTGGTCTATTGAATATACATAATTTTAGAGGGTGATGTCTTTCTGATACAAAGAAGTTTAAACAATTCAAGTCATATGTTACACTGAATGCATTACTTTGCAATTCTTAGGAAAATGGTCCTTTATTAAAGTTTAATCAATGAAATTTTCCTTAAAATGAGCTTTCCACTCTTGCGCTTTTATGAAACTAAAATTTTAAGGTATTTTTCTATGGTAATAATTTTTAAACACAGAACCTTAAATACATACAATGAAGAACATGGTTCTATTGTAATGTGTGAGAATTCTACTGGCAAAAATAATCTGCTTGAAGAAAGGAAAAAGAGCTAGAGTCAGTTTTCAAACTAGGTTTACGATTCATGAATTTGTAGAATTAGAAACAAGGAAAACAATATATAATACTTTAACGTTGTTTTCATTCTAAAAATTAGGGCCAGCTTTTGCCAACATCTAAATATAGTTATCTACTTAATTTTGAAATGTGTGGGAATATTTCAAACTATGCTACAAGTGTCTCCATAGAGAGTGTCTTTTTTAAGATTTTTCTTATAAAAGACACACTCTTAATAAACAGGGTCTAAAACAGTATACTGAACCTAACACTGTGTGTTAATGATAACATGATAGAAAACGCCCTTGTAAAGTATAAGTGCTAAGACAAATTTTTTGGCTAACATATTTTCCAATATTTTCAGACTGTTTTCCACAACATTTTTCTTACAACAGCATTATAGAGTGGCCTAATAAAATGAATAAAGTGACAACATTCCTAGATGGTCTTCTGAAAGCAATACCTCAGAAGAGGCAAAAATCATGTGATGATTTTTCTATTTGAACAATCCCCAAGTTAGGTCTAGTCTCTAGAAGTATTATTTACAGGCCACATTTCATGTTTATGTTGATTTCCTGGTGAGGACAGTGTTCAGATGAAGGAAGTAGTTTGAAGTCCAGTGTTAATAAAGAGAACACATCTGAACATTTTCTTTAAACTTTTGCATACAACAAAAACAAAGAAAGGTGAGAAAATTAGATAGGAAAGCAGTGTATCTGCAAGTGGTAATCAAAGATTTTTAACTAGAAGGATTACCTCCTAAGGAATCCAAACCATGTCACACAGAAAAGGAAAGTCCCCCTGGGGACACTGCAGGATAGAGGGAAAAAGAAGTCTCAGTTTCAGGGTCTCCTTCCCTCCTTTGGTTAAATAGCTCTATGTTTGTTTCTGTTTTACATAATACACTTTAATACAAATTTTAAAAAAAGGTTCTTTTCTTTGAAAAAAAATTTAAGGTAGGAAAGTCATTGATTTAATCAGTCCTTAAATTGACAAGAGGTAACAAAGTCTCAGAGAGAGTGCAACTTGCCCGGGGTCACAAAGCCAAAGGCCTTCTTGCTCAGTTTAGAGTTGTATGCCAGTTACTTCCTCAGATTAGGGAGAAACACACAGATTTTAAACTATAGCTTAGAGAAAATAAATATGTAAGAACGTCATGTAGCTCAATAATGTTTGAGGCATGCAACATGAAATAGTAGCTTTCTAACTAAATTATATGTTTTAAAGGCATGAACAAGAATAAGTTATTATTGTAAATCCTGTTGTATACAGTCAATATACTCAATTTATAAAGCACATTTTTTTTTTTTAACCACAGGACAGGGAACTTGAAAGAGAAAATCTTTAGTGGAATCAAGCCAACCAAAAGTGTGATTCTTCCTTAAAAGTAATTCATTTCCTCCAAATAAAATTTGTTTTACCAAAGTGACTCCACAAAGGAATTCCCCACCTTGGGGGTTATTTATGGCAAAATTTAGAACACAAAACATATTTCTCTTGACCACCTAGCATCCTTCTCTCCAATCTCTCATCATTACCTGGTATGTACAAAAGACAGGAGCTTAATCCCAATTGCAATTTAAATCCAGTCAGAAATTATAGGTGAACTTCATTTCCTTGGCCTCAAGTTTCCACATAAGGACATACACTGCCTCTACCCTCTCAGTGAGAGGAGAGATTTACCTAATGGGTAAATTTGGAAGAAGGAACTAAGGAGTGTTTGCTTAGTTCCAGATCTCTTCTTTGAAAAGATTTGTCTTCCCAGAGCGCCTTGAACTTGGGTCTCACATCAGCAGTAAGCAGCCTTCTCCTGGGACAGGTGTCAAGCCTTTGTTCCTCCCCTTAGGCTGTGAGGTAAAGGGCCCAATTGGGGAGGAAGTATTCAGAAGCCCGCTGTGGCTGCACATCTAAACTGTGTCCTCCAATTCGTCAGTACGTGCTAGCAATGAAGCTACATAGCTGATCTCCACTTGCCTGACCCCTTCCCACATTCTGTCCTCACAAGGAGAAGAGAAGCGTCATTTGCCACCTACTCCATCATATCTCCATCGAGGACTATGATCATACAATACTCAGAGAAGTGTTTTCTTTTCCCCTCACTTTGTGATTAATACATGTTTTTCAAAACACCCCCCCCCCTTTTTTCTTTTTACAGCTTCAACTCAGACATGTGGAAATTCCTGGGTGAGGGGTCAAATCAGAGCCACATCTGTGACCTATCCAAAAGCTCATGGGATCCATAGAATTCCCATCCCCTATTTTAAAGTAGTTGAAAGGAATATTTTAGAGAGAGAAATATTTTGGAGCCATTCACAATGCAAAGCACAACAAGTGCAAATATACGTTCATTCATTCAACCATAATGTATTACCAGTAAATGTATTTGAGATTACAGGTTGGAAAAATAAGTTTGCAATCTTTTTTTGAGACCAGTTTGATAAATATACACATGCCATAGACATAGACATATACACTCATTTTCAAAGTTCCAATACTTTCAGTAATTGTTGATACTTTTAAGTTAATCATTCTTATTTTGAATGTTATAAAAGTAAATGCAACTAGGAAAATGTAATAAAATCAAGCCATTTAAAACACTTTAATTCATTATCCAATTGTAAATAGGTTAATGTGAGAAGAAAATTACATTTGTCTGTAAGCATAAATACATGTGTTTTGCTGCAAAGTACTGAGGAAGACTTTGTTGATCAAGGCACTCAAAAATGAAGTACAGAGGGAAATAAAGATTGAAAAAAAGAAACTGGAAGAAGTTGAGTAATTACTCTTATCTTTCAAAAGATAAAATTCCTGCTCATTGGTCCAAGTGGACAAAATGAAGTGGTGACATGAGGGGTTATATGGAGCACAGAAGTGAAAAAATAAGCAAGTTTACTGAACTCTGCCTCTGCCTTCTGAGAAACTAGCTTAACTGTTGTGGTCGTTTGATCAGAGTTAAAATTCAACCTGGAATGCACTAACTGTGTGATGTAAACAGAATGCTTATTTCTTTAAAGGAAATTTGACTCAATATTCTGTTGAGACACAATGTTGAGTCATGTTAAAAGTTAGTCTTTAAGTCAGAAAGAGAAAGACAAATACCACAGGATATCACTTATATTTGGAGTCTAATAGATGGCAGAAATAAACCTATTTACAGAAAAGAAACAAACTCTTGGACATGGAGAACTGACTGGTGGTTCAGATACATGTTCTGAATTTTTGGATGACAACTAATGATAACATTTTAAGTTTGCATCATGCTTAACAACTGACAGAAATGTCTGGCATGCATTTTCTTTTTTTACCCTAGGGACCAGTTTCAAAACTCTGAATTGCTAAATACCCATTTTAGCTGCAGTGATAAGAAACCTTAGATTTGCTCTTCTATGATTTATTATGACATGAAGCCAAGGGAGAAAACAGGTTGAAACATCATTTTAAAAGGGCCCATGCTAATTTTCTGTGCATCAAGAAGATCATGAATATACCCTCAAAACCATAAACACATGTGCACTGATTAAAGTGGATATTTTAATAGCAATGACACACAATGAAAACTAGTTGCAATCTGATGACTCTCCATCATTGCTGTCTTAGTCTTCATTCATCCGAGTGATGGAAAGACAGACATAAGTGAACTTCATTTAAAAAGTTTAAATATTTGCTTTATTCAACTACATTTTTAGAAATGTTCTACAATTGCTCTGCAAGACATTTTATAAAAATTGAAATAAAAATGATGTAAGTAAAATAGAAATTAAGAAGTTACTCTAATGAGAAAATAACAAAAATTTGTAACTTAAACACAGAAATGAGAGAGTTCTTGCTTTGGTGCAATGGGATGGGCAGCATCTCTGCAATGCCAGGACAGAGGTTCAATCCCCAGACCCAAGAGTGGGTTAAAGAATCAGCATTGCCGGAGCTGTGGTGCAGGTCCCAACTGTGGCTCAGATCTGAACTCTGGCCCAGCAACTCCATATGCCATGCGGTGGCCAAAAAAGAAAAAAAAAAAAAGGAAAACAAAACAAAACAAAACAAAAAGCAGATATGCATTTAAATTTTATTTTATTTTTATGGATGCACCACTGTCATATGGAAATTTCCAGGCTAGGGGTCGAATCAGAGCTGATGCTGAGGCCTACACTGCAGCCAGGGTAACACCAAATTGTGTCACATCTGTGACCTACACTGCAGCTTGGGGAGGTACCTGATCCTGAACCCAGTGAGCAAGGGCAGGGATCATACATGCATCCTCATGGACACGGTGTAGTGTTCTTAACCCACTGAGCCACAATGGGAACTAAGTCTTTTTATTTAGGTGTTGCAAGTTTATTTGATTCATAAAAGGGCTTTATCTTAGCTTCCTTTAAGTAAAAAACGTCCATATGGGGATGCCAATCATTCACTTATGCTTAGGGATAGAAAAACTGGGGTGCAGCAAAACTTGAAAATTATTAAGAACTATGGCCAAACTGAAATCACTTAGAAAGTATGCCAAAATCTGAAAGTCTATCTTTGGTTATTAGGCAATAATATTTCATTTCTAAAATAGAATTTAAGACGTTCCTATTGTGGCTCAGGGGTAATGAACCCAATTAGTATCTATGAGGATGTGCGTTCAATCCCTGGCCTCCCTCAGTGGGTCAGGGATCTGTTGTTGCCTGTAGCTGTGATGTAGGTCACAGATACAGCTTGGATCCTGCACTGCTGTGGCTGTGGTGAAGACTGGCAGCTTGGACTCCTAGCCTGAGAATTGCAATTAAAAAAAGAATTTAGGGGAGCTCCCATCGTGGTTCAGTGGTTAACAAATCTGACTAGGAACCATGAGGTTGCAGGTTCGATCCCTGGCCTCACTCAGTGGGTTAAGGATCCGGTGTTGCCGTGAGCTGTGGTGTAGGTTGCAGACGCAGCTCAGATCCTGTGTGGCTGTGGCTGTGGCTGTGGCCAGCAGTTATAGCTCCGATTCTGCCTCTAGCCTGGGAATCTTCATATGTGCAGGTGCAGCCATAAAAAGCAAAAAAAAAAAAAAAGAGTTTAAATGCAGCTTTTCAAAAATTTAAGATTTGTCAGTTACATTTATTGAATAAAGTTAATGATAGGTATCTGTTAAAAATGAGAAACCCAGGGACTTAAAAAAATTATAAAACTTGTCTCTTTTTTTTATTAGCACAAATAATTATGGCTTTTACTTAGTGTGCATAAGTCAAATAAACAACTCAGAATTTCACAAATCAAAAACAAATTATATCAGAAATCCGAAGCCCAAGGAAGAAAGGATAATATAACCAACCTTGGTCAAGTAAGTTTCAATGCTGTTTTTGAAGGATATGAATGTGAGGTAGAAATCACTAAGTTTTCTCTTTGAGTAGGATTTCTATTGAACACTGAACTATTATGAAGATTTCCAGCACAGGGTGGCTCCAAGACTGGCCTTGTTTCTTCACCAGAAGTTTTGGTAGTGGTCTCAGACAGCCTCTCATTAGTCCTATGAAGCTTGCAAAATGTATATTTCACTCATTTCATTTTCCCTAAATGATTCCTAAATGATATGCACTGAACTGAGTTTTAGCACTGAAAATGTATCAGAGCAGAAGTACATATGTGTCTGAGATTCTCTTTTCTTTTTTTTTTTCTGCACCCATGGCATTTGGTAGTTCCCTGGCCGGGAATCGAATCAGCACCACATATGGGAACTAGACACTGCAGTGACAATGCAGGATCCTTAACATGCTGTGACACAAGAGAACTCCTGTGTGTAAGGGATTCTTAACAAGTAGTTCAAAGTTGGGAGAGGAGAGAAATGATGTCAGTGATGGAGGTGGCTTCATAGGTGACCATTGCTGCCTTGTGGAATGGCTGCCCTTAGACATACTTATCTTTAGTAAACCAATATAGGGATAAAAATAAACCATCCCTCAAAGACATATTCAAAAGAAGACTTTCATCACCCTTGTGTATATATTTCACTCATTACTTTGGAGAAATAAGCATGTGGCCCTCAGGAGTAATTTAGAGCAACAAACCTCAGAGGAGGATGAGATCAAAAAGAACTGAAACAGCTGCAGAGGCAGCTACAAGTACCCCCCCTTTCTTGAAAGTATATGTTACTTCACTTTTATGAAAGGCTTACATCATTATGTTTTGATAACTGAAGAAAAATATGAAAAGGATTTCTGCTTTTATGAAAAAAAAGGCAAAAGGCCAAAACAGTGGACAGTGTGCATTTTACAGAGTCATCTCAGAGGCACTGCACCCCAAGTAGGGAGAGCAGCCCCACCAAGCAACTCCCCCAGGAAGTACATTCAGCATCTCAGCATCAAGCCCTCAAAGCTTTGGACTGTCCCAGGGGAGAATCTGTGCTTTATTTGTGCTTATTTATTTTATGCACCCACTAGCAAGATATGTCCTCAAGTTACTGCTTCTTTGCTTTATGCCATTTAGTTTTTACAAAAGATTTCATAGGGGTAGTTTCCACTGTGGCTCAGTGGTAATGAACCTGACTAGTATCCATGAGGATGCCGGTTCCATCCCAGGTCTTGCTCAGTGGATTATGTATCTGGCATTGCCGTGGGCTGTGGTGTATATCTCAGATGTGGATTGGCTCCTGTTGATTTGGTTGTGGCAGAGGGTGGCAACTGCAGCTCTGATTCTACCCCAGGCCCCAGAACTTCCGTATGCCTTAAATGGAGTACTAAAAAGCAAAAAAAAAAAAAAAAAAAAATTCAGGGTAACCCCTCTATTTTTGGATAGTGGGGAAACCCGTAGCTTATATTATTTACCAAAGTACTGGATGTGGGATCTGCCCTTTCTGTCTTCCACATACCCGCTCAGGCAGGCCACTGAATTATTTTTAGCCTCTGTGTGAAGTATACTGCCCTTCATCCCTATGTAAAATTTCCCCTGTTTCACAAGCATATCTTTATGTAGATTAGAAAAATTTTAAAGGATATATCAGAGTTTGCCTCAGTGTACTATCTAGTGATGATGCTATATAGTGATGATACCAAACATCATAAGCAAGAAAGTAAATTTACCAAAACTAGAATGTGACCCTTTTAGTTTAAGGTGTCATTTTCCAAAAAATAGTTAAACTTGTTAATATTTCTATTTATAGTAATTCCAACAGGATTTTTTAAAAAATAATGTTGCTCTCTAAATTGCAAATCTTCAAAAACACTTAACTTCTGACTCTGTTTTAACTTACTTGCTTAGTTTATTTTCTGATGAATTTCTTTTAATTCTTCTAGGTAGAGTTGCTTATGTTTCCAATTCTCTTTTGTTACACTATTCTTGAAAAGTTTGCACTTTGGAAAGTCCAGATTCAAGATCTCTAATTCTGAGTACCATTTGACTTATTTAAACATAGTTATTCTCACATAACCCCACTAAGTTTCTTGAGATTCTGTTTTTGTCTAAAGAAAATTAAAATGATACATTTTTAAAGTAATTATAACCTGAGTAATTCTAATATATTTGTTCCCTTTAGTTTGTAGTCAGTGATTCAGAGTGCAACTCTAAATGTGAGGGGGAAAGAAGCTGAACTTTAAATATTTATCATCAATGCCACCTGAATTATATCTGAACTATAAAATTAAAGTTGAATCATTCTTATTTTAGTACTCATGTAATCTGATAATATGAAGAATCATAGGATCAATTTAAAGTTTAAAAAATTGAAAAATACAATTTAACATTATCCTTCCTCATGTTCCATCACAAGAGGCCAGATATAGTTCCCTGTGCTATATGTTAGGGATAATGTGAGAAAAAGATTATATATATAAATATATATATGTATGTATGACTGGCTCACTTTGCTCTATAGCAGAAATTGACAGAATATTATAAATCAACTGTAATTAAAAAAGAAAAATACAATTTAAGGATAAACTAGTAGTATGGTACAAGTTTTAAATCACAATATTTTCCTCCAAAGAATCTTATGGTATGCCAATTGGTGTGATTTTTTTATAGTTATTTCATGTTTTTCCTCCATAAAATGACTATAAGTCATTTCTTAGTAGAAAGTCTCTTAATACTTCCCCCTCATCTTAACACTCCATGATTTTTAAAGAAGTTTTAGGGGATATCATATTGAATTCTTTAGGGATGAGTTAATAAATGCCTCCCAAAATAACACTTTGAAAAGAAGATTCTAATTAATGAATCTTGTTAGTATGGATTCTAATGCCATAAGCCTTTCTCTAAACTACAAATATTTTATGCTAATTTGAATTGCATTCCAAGGAGAAATGATTCACAGGTTTAAGGAAAAATCACTTCTCCCTGTGTAAAAGTTTAGTGGGATGATCCACACCAGTTTCCTGAACCAAACAATGCCTCAATTTTTGTAATTCCTTATTACTTTCCCCCAAATAAGAGAACACACTAAACAAAAAAAACCCTGCAAAACTCACTGGAATTGCAGTGACACTGAGTTGGGAAGCAGTACTCTCCTTTAGATATAATGATAATTTGGTAAGACAAATGGATATGGTGGTTTTAAAACATGTCTACAAGTGCTTTGACACTTCTCCCATGAGACTCACTCTCCTTCATCATGTGCTGGCCTCTGTAACTGGTGTCTAGTGGGTAGAATACAGGGGAACTGCTATGTGATTTCTAAATGGCTAAATAGCTTCCAAATTTCACTCGGGAGGGAAGCTCACCCTTAGAATCAGTCACATTATTGTGAATAAGCCTCAGGCCACAGAAGGAGTCTTTGTACATGGCTATGTCCCAGCTGACCACCTCAGCCACTGTGCCAACCCAAAGCCAGCTCTAGCTGCCAGGCACATGCATGTACAAGCCTTTAGATGACTCTGGTACCCACCTTCAAGTGAAGAAGAAATGAGCTGGTTTTCCTGAACCTTGCCTAAATACAGATTTGTGAACAAGTAAATGCAATTTTTAACCTCTAAGTTTTTAGGTGGTTCATTTTAGAATTTATTAGCAATAAATAACTGGCACAGATATTGATATTAAAAATGGAGTGTTGCCATGATAAAAGTAACTAAAATATGTGGATATGCCTTTGAACATAAAGGTAGGTGGAACCTGAGTGGATGTAGAGAAGAGTGAGGATAAATAACCAAGGGCTTCACAAGACTGTTAAGGGAAGCCCAATGACCCTTGAAAAGGCTGATGATGACAGCTTATAGGCAAGGAAAGAAAATGACATGGAAAACTAGAGGACAGGGTACTCATGCTATTCAACAGCTGAAAGTAAAATCAATGAGAAGAATAATCCAACAAAGGATATTATTAAATATAAGAAACCAGGACTGACATTGTTCAAATATCTCTGTTCCATTTATAGAACCTCCACATGTCCACCTGTCAAATAACACTAAAGTAAAAAAAATGGCTTCTGGCTAAGATCACATCTAGGGTGCTGCCAGGAAAACATGGTCTAAAGATGAAGCCAAGCCTGTAAATACTTTGTTAAGAACTTGGAAAGATTTAAGGTCTGCATCCAATTGTTTAGAAATCTTAAAGCATTAGAATTTTATTTTAATTAAGTAATTTTTTAAATAATGAATTTATTTTTATCATTATAGCTGGTTTACAGTGTTCTGTCAATTTTCTACTGTAGAGTGTGTTGACCCAGCTACACATACAGGTAGAGATTTATCACAAGGGATTAGATGTAGTTTCTAGTGCTATACAGCAAGACCTCATTGCTTATCCATTACAAACACAGTAGTCTGATTCTATTAACACTAGACACTAAGGTCATCCCACTCCCTCCCTCTCACCCTTGGCAAAAACAAGCCTGTTCTCCAAGTCCATTCTCCAAGTCCATGAGTTTCTTTTCTGTGGAAAGTTTCATTTATGTTGTATATTCCAGATATAAGTGAGATCATATTTTATTTCTTTCTCTTTCTGACTTAATTCATTCAGTATGAGAGTCTATAGTTCCATCCATGTTGCTGCAAATGGCATTATTTTGTTTTCTTTTATGGCTGAGTAGTATTCCATTGTGTATATATACCACTTCCTCCCAATCCAATCATCTGTCGATGGACATTTGGGTTGTTTCCATGTCCTGGCTATTGTGAATAGTGCTGCAATGAACATGCAGGTGCATGTGTCTTAACGGGAAGTTTTGTCTGGATATATGCCCAAGAGTGGGATTGCTGGTCATATGGTAGTTCTATGTATAGTTTTCTAAGGTATCTCCGTACTGTTCTCCATAGTGGTTGTACCAGCTTACATTCTCACCAACAATGCAGGAGGTTCCTTTTTTCCCACACCCCCTCCAGCATTTGTTATTTGTGGACTTATTAATGATAGACATTCTGACTGGTGCGAGGTGGTGTCTCATAGTAGTTTTGACTTACATTTCCCTGATAATCATGGATGTTGAGCATTTTTTTCATGTGCTTGTTGGCCATCTGAATATCTTCTTTGTAGAAATGTCTATTCAGGTCTTTTGCCCATTTTTCAATTGGGTGGTTGGCTTATTTGCTATTGAGTTGTATAAGTTGTTTGTATATTCTGGAGATTAAGCCCTTGCCCATTGCATCATTTGAAACTATTTTCTCCCATTCTGTAAGTTGTTTTTTTGTTTTCTTTTTGGTTTCCTTTGCTGTGAAAAACTTGTTGGCTTGATTAGGTCCCATTAGTTTATTTTTGCTTTTATTTCTGTTGTTGTGTGAACTGACCTGAGAAAACATTTGTAAGGTTGATGTCAGAGAATGTTTTGCCTATGTTCTCTTCCAGGAGTTTGATGGTGTCTTGTTTTATATTTAGGTCTTTAAGCCATTTTGAGTTTATTTTTGTGCATGGTGTGAGGATGTGTTCTAGTTTCATTGATTTGCATGCAGCTGTCCAGGTTTCTCAGCAATACTTGCTGAAAAGACTATCTTTTTCCCATTTTATGTTCTTGCCTCCTTTGTCAAAGGTTAATTGCCCATAGGTGTCTGTGTTTATTTCTGGGTTTTCTATTATGTTCCATTGGTCTGTATGTCTGTTTTAGTACCAGTACCACACTGTCTTGATGACTGTGGCTTTGTAATATTGCCTGAAGTCTGGGAGAGAAATGCCTCCTGCTTGGTTTTTGTTCTTCAGAATTGCTTTGGCAATTCTGGATCTTTTGTGGTTCCATATAAATTTTTGGATTGTTTGTTCTAGTTCTGTGAAACATGTCATGGATAATTTGATAGAGATTGCATTGAATCTGTAGACTGCTTTGGGTAGTATGTCATTTTTACAATGTTAATTTTTCCAACCCAGGAGCATGGAATTTCTTTACATCTTCTTCAATTTCCTTGACTAATGTTTTATAGTTCTTAGCATATAAGTCTTTCACCTCCTTGGTCAGGTTTATTCCCAGGTATTTGATTTCTTGGGGTTCAATTTTAAAGTGTATTGTATTTCTGTATTCCTTTTCTAATATTTCATTGTCAGTATACAGAAATGCAACTGATTCCTGAATGTTAATTTTCTATCCTTCTACTATGCTGAATTTTTTGATCAGTTCAAGTAGTTTTTGGGTTTAGTCCTTGGGGTTTTCTATACATTGTATCATGTCATCTGCATATAGTGACAGTTTTATCTCTTCTCTTCCTATTTGGATGCCTTTTATTTCTTTTGTTTGTCTGATTGCTATGGCTAGGACTTCCAATACTATGTTGAATAACAGTGGTGAGAGTGAGCATCCTTGTCTTGTTCCAGATTTCATTGGGAAGCCTTTCAGCTTTTCTCCATTCAGTATTATATTTGCTGTGGGTTTGTCATAAATAGCTTTGATTATGTTAAAGAATGTTCCCTCTATACCCACTTTGGTAAGAATTTTGATTATGAATGGATGCTGGACTTTGTCAAATGCTTTTTCTGCATCTATTGAGATGAACATGTGGTTTTTGACTTTTCTCTTGTTAATACGGTGTATGATGTTGATTGATTTGCATATGTTGAACCATCCTTGTGCACCTGGGATGAGTCCCACGTGGTTGTGGTATAAGATCTTTTTGCTATGTTGTTGGATTTGGTTGGCTAAAATTTTGTTGAGAATTTTTGCGTCTATATTCAGCAATGATAATTGGCTGATGGTTTTCTTTTTTGGTGTTATCTTTGTCTGGTTTTGGTATTAGGGTGATGGTGGCATCCTAGAATGTCTTTGGGAGTATTCCTTCTTCTTCAACCTTTTGAAAAAGTTTAAGGAGGATAGGCATAAGTTCCTCTATGTACGTTTGGTAGAATTCACCTGTGAAGCCAACTGGTCCTGGACTTTTATTTGTAGGGAGTGTTATTATGACATATTCCATTTCATTTCTAATGATTGGTCTGTTTAGTTGATCTATTTCTTCTTGATTCAGTTTTTGCAGGTTGTAATTCTCTAGAAGTTGTCCATTTCTTCTATGTTGTCAAATTTGTTAGCATACAATTGTTAATAGTATTATTTCATGGTTGTTTTTTTTTGTATTTCTGTAATATCCATGTGACTTCTCCTTTTTCACTTCTTATTTTGTTTATTTGTGTTTTTTCTCTCCACTTCTTGGTGACTCTAGCCAGAGGTTTGTCAGTTTTGTTTACCTTTTCAAAGAACCAACTCTTGGTTTTATTGAGTTTTTCTATTGTTTTTTTACTCTATATTTTATTGACTTCCTCTCTGATCTTTATGATTTCCTTCCTACTGTTGACTTTATGTTTTGTTTGTTCTTCTTTTTCTAATTCAATTAGTTGGTGGGTTAAGTTGTCATTTTGAGATGTTTCTTTTTTGAAGAAGGCCTGTATTGCTATGAATTTCCCTATGAGCACTGCTTTTGCAGCATCTCATAGATTTTGAGTGATTGTGTCTTCATTATCATTTGTCTCAAGGTATTTTTAATTTCTTTTTGATTTCCTCATTACCCATTCATTTTTTGGTATCATGTTGTTTAGTCTCCATGTAGTGTGTTTTTTCTCATTTTACTCCTGTGGTTGATTTCTAGTTTCATGCCATTGTGGTCAGAGAAGATACTTGAAATACTTTCTATACTCTTAAATTTGTTGAGATTAGCTTTGTGCCCTGGAAGGTGGTCAGTTCTTGAGAATGTTCCATGAGCACTTGAGAAGAATGTGTCTTCTGATTTTTTTGGATGTAATGTCCTGAAAATGTCAATTAAGTCTAACTTTTCTATTGTTTCCTTTAGGATCTCTTTTGATTTATTGATTTTCTGTCTAGAGTATATGTCCACTGATTTGAGTGGAGTGTTAATGTCTCCTACTATTTTTGTATTCCCATCAATTTCTTCTTTTATGTCTGTTAGTATTTGTTGTAGGTATCTGGGTGCTCCTATATTAGGGGCATATATATTGATGATTGTAATATCCTCTTCTTGAATGTATCATTTAACCATTAAATAGTGTCCTTCTTTGTCTTTCTTTATGACCTTAATTTTAAAGTCTATTTTGTCTGATATGAGTATTGCAACTCCTGCTTTCCTGTCTAGTCCATTGGCATGAAATATCTTTACCTACCATCCTCTCAGTTTCAATCTATCTGTCCTTTCTCTATAATGAGTGTCTTATAGACAGCCTATTGTATCCAGTCTGCCACTCTGTATCTTTTGATTGGAGCATTCCGTCTATTGACATTTAAGGTTGTTATTGATGGATATATATTTATTTCCACTTTAAACCTTGTTTTCCAGTTGATTCTATGTTTCTCTTTCTTCCTTTCTTTTTTTGGTTGGAAGGTTTCCATTTATTTTTTGCTTGAGTACTTTTCTTTTCAGTTTTTGTGAAGTGATGTTCCATTTTGACTTGTGGTTGCCCTGTTTTTTAAGTATGATAACACCTTCTTATATCTGCTTGCTTTAGCCTTATAGCTAAATAGGCTCAAACACATCATTAAACATTTTTTTAAAAAAAAACTATATTTTCTTATTTTCCCTCCCCATAGTGTATGATTTTGTTGTCTTTAAATATATATATTTTAAACGTCTTCATGTTTAGATCTGTATGCTGGCTTATTTGAGTGATTGCTTTCCAATTGTGATTTACTCTATTCTATTTCTTCGTACTTTTTTTTATTTAGAGGAGCCCTTTCAGTATTTTAGAAAGGTTTTAGTATTGCTGTACTCTTTTAGCTTTTGTTTGTTGGAGAAATTCTTTATTTCTCCTTCTATTTTGAATGATATTCCTGCTGGGTAGAGTATTCTAGGTTGCGGATTTTTTTCCTTTCAGCACTCTAAATATATCTTGCCATTCCCTTATGGCCTGTAGTGTTTCTGTAGAGAAATCAGCTGATAGTCTTATGGGAGTTCCCTTATAATTAACGCTTTGCTTTTCACTTGCTGCTTTTAGAATCCTCTCTTTATCAACTTTTGACATTTTTATTATATGTATTGTTGTGGGTCTGTTTGGGTTCAACTTGTTTGGGGCCCTCTGTGCTCCCTGTATCTTGATATCAGTATCCTTTAAATTTGGAAAGTTTCCAGTGATAATTTCTTCAAATATATTTTCAACCCCCTTTTCTTTTTCTTCTCCTTCTGGAATTCCTATTATGTGTAGATTGGCCCACTTTATATTATCCCACAGATTTCCGATATTGCTTTCATGTTTTTTCATTTGTTTTTCTGTCTGCTGTCCTGATTGGGTGATTTGCATTATTCTCTTTTCCACGTCACTAATTCATTCCTCTGCATTATTCAATCTATTCTTTAGTGCCTTTAGCCCAGGTTGTATCTCAGCAAATGAGTTTGCTAACTTTTCTTGGCTCCTCCTTATATTTTCTAGTTCCTGCTAGGGGAATCTTCATTACTGTTCATGTCTTCTCTTAATTCCTTGATATTCAGCCTTAATTCTTTCACTATTTTGACTATTTCCCTTTTGAACTCAGTGCCTGTTGGACTGCAGATGTCTGTTTCATTACTGACTGCTTTAGGTGAATTCTCCTCTTCCTTTAACTGGGAATGGTTTCTGAGCTTCTTCATCTTGCTTATGTTTTTCTTTTTCTGTGAGTTTGGGGAAGCCCAACTGTAGTCTTATAAGGCTACTTCTAGGCAAGAGCACCCCTTTGTATTTTTTGGTGGGGAGTTTGAATATTTGGTGTGTCTTTCTTCAGTGTGAGCAGACCTTTATCTCCCAGGTGCTCAGTGTGTTTTCAGGGAGAAGGAGACAATGGGTAGTGTCACCAGTTGGTGTGTGGTCACTGGGCTCTCAACAGCAGCAAGGACCTGCAGGAAGGTGGCACTGGCTAGGCCTAGTTGCAGGGCCCTGGGAAGTGGTAATGAGCTCTAGGCAGATCTACAAGGTGTCCAGAGCATTTGGCAGTAGCAAAAGCAGGGTGTGTGAGTTCCCAGGGGAGGGAGAGCTCCAACAGCTAGTGTTTGACTGCAATGCCCTCCTCTGAGGTGATTGGAACTGCAGGTGGTGCCTGTTCAGGGACCCCTAGTGGTATTGGGCCATGACCATTTCTAGAGTCAGTGATAACTGCAGTGATTTGCCCCCACTACCTGTAGACCATGCATGAAGCAATCTGTCTCACTTAGCCCACATAGAAGGTGCTGCACAGGCTATTCATAGTTGCAGGATCCTGGGAAGTGACAGAGATCAGGCATAAGGGTACTCCCCTGAACATTCAGCAGTGGCAGGAGCAGGGCCAGTATGTTCCCAAGGGTGGGAGAGCACCAACAGGAGGTGTTCTATCACAATGCCCTCTTCTGTGGTGCCCTTGAGGTGAATGGGGCTGCAAGTGGTGCCTGTTCACAGATCCCTAGTGGTGGCAGGCCACTGCCACCTCTGGAGCCAGAGATAACTGCAGTGGTTTTCCCCCGCCACCTGTAGACCATGCAAGAAGCACCTTGTCCTGCTTAGCCCCTATAAGATGTGCTACACAAGGTGCTCTTAGTTTCAGATTCCTGGGAAAGGGCAGTGATCAAGCATCTGGGCACTGTCCAGAATGTTTGGTGGTGGCAGCTGCAGGGTAGGTATGCTCCCGGGGCAGCGAGAGCAACAATAGGTGTTCTGTTGTAATGTTCTTTTCTGTGGTGTCCTCTGAGATGTTTGGGGCTGCAAGTGATTTTTGTTCGGGTATCTCCAGCAGCGGTGGGCCACACTCACCTCTGGAGTCAGGGATAACTGTGGTGGTTTGCTCCTACCACCTGTAGGCCACACAAGAAGCACCCTGTCCCACTTAGACCATGCAGGGGGTGCTGAACCATCTGATCCTACTTGTAGGGTCTTGGGAAGGGACAGTGACCAAGTGTCTGCATGCCACCCAGAGCATTTGGCAGTGGCAGTTGCAGGGTAGGTGTGTTCCCAGGGGAGTGAGAGCAATAGTGTATGGTTTTTGGTAGGCACTGTGTCACTCTTAGTCCCCTGATGCCCTTAGCCCACACTAGAGGTGCCTGGCCACTGGTAGCCCGCAAAATAAGCACCCAATCTCCTCTTTACAAGCAAAAGTCTTTTCTCTGCTGGCAGCCTGTGCTGGAGACGCCCAGTCCACCACAGGCTAGCAAGTGGTTTCTGGCTGTGGGCAGCCCACGCTGAAAGCATTAGAATTTTAAAGGTATCATCCTACAACAGCTTTACAGGAGGCCCAAGGTGAAGCACTTATCTCAAAAAGATTATTGTGAAGGTAGCTTTTCCAATGGAATGAACTCCAATAATATTCACAGGAAACTCAGAGTTTTAAAGAGAACTGTGGAAGCAAAAATACTGCTACAACATATTGAAAGAAAGAAACCAAGACAGTGCAAAATTAGAAGAGGCCTAAAATGGAATTCCATAGAAGTTCTACAAGGAGAAAGCTGCCTGAGAAAACTGCTCAACTACAAACACAGGTCACTGCTTATGACTAGGACAGAACAAAAGAGCTCAGAGAGCAGAGCAAAGGAGAATCACTCCCAAGGTTAGCACTAAGTCCTAATCAAAAACAGGCATCAGTCTGTATTTCAGAAGTGCTATGGGCCACCATGCCTCTCATTTTCCATTTCCAAATGAGAGTCTTTAGCAGTTTACCAGAGTATTGTATGTGAGTGGTAGATAACGTGATCCTTTATTTCTCAAGTCTTAGTAGTGAGAGGACTATATTCAAGGGGCTAAACTCTAGAAATCACACCCAGGTACCTCATCCCTATCTGTATCTGATGGCAATGGTACAATCTGACACCCTAACAATTGAGACTTGTGGGAGAACTGGGTAGGGGTAATTGTATTTTTCATGTGGATGGAATATAAAACATTGTGGCTGTTGAGTAGATAATGCTGTTTTTTAAATGTTAAGTTTTTTTTAAAAAAATTCATCCCCTAAAAAAGGTGGGACATGGGGTAAACTTAAGTGACAGCACAGCAATGCATACAACATCCTTGACTTCTTGCTGATATCACTTTTTCCACTTTAATGTCTGAAAACTTTTTTTCTTTTTGGCTGTGCCCTCAATATGAGGAAGTTCCTGTTGCAGGGGTCAAACCCAAGCCATAGCAGTAACAATGCTGAATCCTTAACTTCTGTGGCACCAGGGAAGTCCAGTGCTGAAACTTTTGACTCAAAAATTTGCTCAGTTGTGAATTGATTCAAAGCTCCCACAGCTTGCTTTGCAGTGTAGGAATAGGTCTGTAACAGAGATGTTGGATTTTTTTGTTTAGTCTATTTGAGCAGTTGTGCTCCAGGAATAAAGAAAAGGAAGGTATATTAGCAAGAGATGTGTGTTTCTGAGTCTATCCCTTTTTATCAGGAAAGCAGTACTTTTCTGGAATTCTCTTTAGCCAGAGTTAGAACACATGGTCCCACTCCTAGATGCAGCAAAGTGTGGGGAGGCAAGACATTCTACTAGCATAGATAGATGCCTCAGACAAAATCGGGATCTTCTTAGGAAGAAGAGGGAGAGGGAACTGTAAAGGGAACTTGGAGGATTTGCTACATCTCCCGTCTTATTTTTTTCCTCTAGAATTTCCTTAGGTATTCTTAAGAGAGAAGGGGGGTGGGGTGGGAGAGAGAGCGTAATAATTTATACAGAATAAAAAAGTTAAGTTTGATGAGTGTTGATAGTTGTATATATTTGTGCACCACTACCCAAAACAAGATATCACATATTTCTAAGTCCAGAAAGTTTCCTTGTACCTCTAGTTAGCCTCATCTTTACCCTCACTTAGCAACATTTTTTGATTCTGGCTACCACAGATTAGATTTGCCTATTCTTCGCTTTTTTTTTTTTGGGTGGGGGGGCACACCTGTGACATACTGAAGTTCCAGGCTAGGGTGGTTGAATCAGAGTTCCAGCTCCCTGCCTAGACCACAGCCACAGCAACACAGGATCCAAGCCATATATGCAACCTACACTGTAGCTCATGGAAACGCTGGATCCTTAAACCACTGAGTGAGGTCAGGGATCAAACCCACATCCTTATGGATAACAACTGGGTTCTTAACCTGCTGAGCCATGGCAGGTTTGCCTATCTCAAATGTCATATAAATGTAATTATATAGTATTCATCATTTTTATGTCTTCTTTCACTCAACGTGTTGAGATACATCCATGTTTTACACATTGTCAAAATAAAAGATAAACAAAGCCGGAAACTGGTTCAAGTGGTAAGGTCAGATTTTAATCTGTAATAAGTATTGTTATAAGGAAAAGAAACTGGCTTGAACTAAATTCAACTCTGATTTGTAAAGGGAGAATGAGGGGGAAGGAGGGTGGTAAGCTGGGATTCAGTACAGTCCAAGAAAAATTACAGCCAGTGGGAAAGAGGGGATTGATCCATATGAAACCATCTGGATTTGCTAACAGGGAGAGAGGGAGGCTATATCTTTAGGTTGTGTGAAACAAACAGTAAATAATTTTGGCAGCCTGATGTTTTTTTCAAACAAGCACAATAAGGGAGGTTAGAGTCACTCTAGTGATGTGGTCTTGAGATGTTAGAAACTATGTTAATGTTTGCTCAGGTCTTTATATTATAAGCCAAAGTTAAAGTATAGTAGAGGAGTGAGCTAAGAAAAACCTGGCTAGAAGTTGGTCAAGAAGAGAATCTTGGTCAGTGTAAAATAATTTGCTGCTTTTTGTATTGTGTGAATATACCATGGTTTGTTTCTGTTCATCTGATGATGCACATTTGAATTGTATCCAGGTTTTGGCCACTGTGAATAGGCTGAAATGAGCATTCTTCTATCAATCTTAAATTTCTCTTAGATAAATATCTAGCAGTGGAATTTCTTAGTTATAGGGTGGGTATGTATTTAACTGCCAGACTAATTTCCAAAATGGTTTTTCAGTTTACACTTCCCACTAGCAATGTATCAAAATTCCACTTGCTCCATATCCTTGTTAAACGTTTGGTATTGTAAGTTGATGTGAAATAGCATCTCATTATGCTTTTAAATGGCATTTTCTGGGTGACAAATGTGTATTTCTCATGTGCTTATTGGCCATTTATATGTCTTCTTTTGTGAACTGCCTGTTGAAATTCTTTGTCCAGTTTTGCTGATGATAATAATGTCAGTTTCAATTTATTATCATTCATTATATATTCTGGATAGGAATTCTTTGTCAGATATGTGTATTGTAGATAGATGTACATGTATAAGAAAATGAAAATTTTAAATATTATTTACAATAGCATTAAAAAACCAGCTGTCTAAATTCAAGACAAAACCCTTGCCATTTTTTTTTGTAAGGAAATTAATCAGTTGATTCTAAAATGTGTATGGAAACACAAAGGACCTAGAATAGTAAAAAAAAAAATCTTCAAAAGAAGAGGGAAGTTGGGGAACTTACACTGCTTAAACTAACTGTAAAGCTACAGTGATCAAAACAATTTGGCCTTGGTAGAAAGGTAGAAATACAGAACAAAGAAAGAGAAATGAACCTACTCCAGCGCCATCAGTTGATTTCTGCCCAGAGGCCAAGTCAGTTCACTGGAGAAAAGGAAAGTCTCTTTAACCAACAGTTCTTGATCAACTAGATATTCAAGTGGAAACAGAATGAGCCTTGATATCATCCTATAAATGCATACTAGTTTGGGAAGGATTGTAAACCTAAATATAAAAGCTAGAACCATAAACCTTCTATACAAAAACAGTGGAATGTCTTGGAGGCTTGGGGTAGGTAAATGTTTCATACATACACGAAAAGCCCTAACTAGAAAGGAAAAAAATAGATAAACTAATAAAATGAACAGGCAAGCCATAGACTGGGAGAAAATATTCAGTGTTCTCAAATGTTATAATTTTTCCAAAGTACATAAGCAACATTCAGGTCCATGGAATTGTTACTATGTTTTATATTAATTTATTTAATACATTTGTGGAGGGTTTTTTTGTTATTAAAAAGTTAGATATAGGATATTATAGCAAGGAGATAATGCATTCTTATACTTATTGGGACTGGATTCTACTACTCATTTTAGTCTCTGTGAATGTTGGTTCCTTTTCTGCTTACACTTTGCAAACTGTTCAATGACTGTTTAAACGAGAGACAGTAGATTCCTTCTAAAGTAATAGTTGTTAGATGAAACATGTCCAAATTGGAACTCAGTACCTTCCCTTAGAACTTTCTTAGGAAAGTTTATTTGTCATCCCCTCACAGGCCACCCTCCGGCCACATGTGACTTCTTGAAAACTCGAACAGACTCTTACCCGAATAACTTTCAGTCTATGACTGTGGCAAGCTCATGCCTTCCAAAAAGTGCAGATCAGAAATGTTCAATTTGCCTTCTCTTCACCTGTTGTAGAGGGGTGGGATTTCCACCCTAAAGTTATGGGGAGGGCCAAACACTAAATGAATGAGCCCTGCAGCACTTTATTAGTCACATATATTCATAGCCCAGGGGAGGAGGAGACAGTGAATCCATGCAGGGGCACACAGAGGCTGCCCTTGGGCACAGTGTGAACAAGCAGGGCCTGGAGGGGGCAGACTATGCAGTAACAAGACAGTGGAGAAAAAAAAGGATGTAGATCAAATCAGTGTTGTGGTGTTGAAATTCATATCCAGTAAGATCATTTTTGTCTATGGCCTGGGTGGGGACCTTAAGCTCCTGATGACAAGATCAGTCCTTTGTCATGCTGGTAAGTAACAACAGGAAGCAAAGCCCACCTACACTGATTAGGGATTTTGCATTGAGAATGAAGTTGAATATCAATACCTATCCCCCCTCCTTAGGTTTCTCATCAGTTCTTGTGCCATGGACTGTCATGGATGTGCACATGGAAACACTTAGGGTCAGGAGAGCATAGGAAACAGGCAAGGTGGCTGACGTCTGCACTGTAGTGACTCAGGAGGCAACCAGGGGGCCATTCTTCAATCTTTCTGGGGTTGCAGCCTCCTGGCTTTGCAGGAACAACAAAAGGGGTCATCCTCAGGATGATGCTGGTGGGTATTTCCCAAAGAGAGTCTCTATGCCCCAAGCAGTCAGTGATGGAAATGATAGCCCTACACCATGAAGTGGAACTCAGTATCCACCAGTTAGGACATTGGGTTGTCACTGGTCTCATGTAGGAGCCTCTGAGACTACCTATTAGACACAGGCACGCTGATGGCCTCACTTTGGAGTATAGTGAATAGACAATAGTTTCTAGAGTTCCATGGTGCTGCAGTGGTTTAAGAATCAGTCATTGGCACTGCAGTGCCTTCGGTTGCTGCTGTGGCGGGTGTTCCATTCCTGGTCCAGGAATTTCCACATGCTGCAGGCACGGCCAATAAAACAAAACTAAACAAAACAAAAATGCAATAGTTTTAGCCTAGTTTACAAGAATGAGACATTAGTGTGGGAAGAAATAGCAACATCCATTTGCAATAACAGAACATGAGCAAAATCCCAAGCTGGCCAACAACTGGCACTTACATCCCAGGTAGTAATTGCTGCCTTACAAACCAGTTAACTAGCAAAGGAGCAGTGTTAAAGTTTACAGGCATCCCCAGTGGAGGTTAGGCCATCTTGTTTGTGATGCCAATTGTTTTACTCATCTCTCCTTCAGTCTATCAGAGAGAGATTCCAACCTAGACTTACGGGGTTGGTTGAACACAGGACACTCAACACCAAAAGATGGAAGAGATAGCAGTTTATAAGACACATTTACTTACAGTCCAGGGAAGGACACTACACAGCATGCAGGGCTATGCAGGGTGCAGGGTATACTGAGGAACAGAGTGAAAATGTGTGGGCTTGGGGTGCATACTTTGTAATAACAAGAGGGTTGAGGCGAGCCCTGGTTCCCTCAGGAGTGTGTGATGGTCTTGTTTGAATAATTCAATGGGCTGATAGGGAACTGGCTACTATGATAAGAAGAATCATATGGCAAGGCAGCCTTACCTGTGGGAGAAGAGGGAGTAGGGAATTGCAGGTAGTCCATTGGAGGCCCTAGATGTCAAGACAGCTCTCAGTATTGAATCTTAACTTGAGGCCTCATAATTTAGGAAGTTATTAAAAATAATTCTTCCTAGAGCTAATAATTGAGTTCAGTAACATCACAGGATACAAAATAAACCAAAAATCAATTGTATTTTAGGTGCTGGCGATGAGCATATGGACACCAAAATTTAAATTACATTTACAATCACTAATAAAAATGAAATACTTAAGGATAAATCTAACAAAACATGTCTAGGACTTGTATACTGAAAAGTTACCACACTGATAAAAGAAATCAAAGATCTCCATAAAGGAAGAGATGTTCCTGAATTGGGAGACTAAATATAGTAAAGATATCAATTCCTCCCAAATTGATAGATTTAATACAATCTCTGTTAAAATCCAGTAAGATTTTTTTTCTGTAGATATAGATAACATTATTCTAAAATTTATATAGAAAGGATTAGCAATGAGATCCTGCTGTGTAGCACTGGGAACTATGTCTAGTCACTTGTGATGGAGCATGATAATGTGAGAAAAAAGAATGTATACGTGTATGTGTAGCTGGATCACCATGCTGTACAGTAGAAAAAATGTATTGGGGAAATAACAATTGATTACAATTAAAAAAATGATTTAAAAATACAAAAAATTTTAAAAAGGGAGAGAAAATAAAATTTATATGGAAAGATAAAGGAACTAGGGTGGCTAAAACAATTTTGAAAATACTTTTTCAAATAAAGTGAGAGCAATCAGTCTATCTTGCTTCAAACCTTATTATATAGGTACGGTAACCAAGACTGTAGTATTTGCAGGGGACAGACACATACCTCAATGAACAAGGAACTCAGAAATAGTCCCACACAAATTTGCCTGACTTATTTTTGCCAAAGACGCAAAAGCAGTACAAAGGAGGAAAGATAGCCTTTTTGACAGGCTATTGCCATGGAAACTTTGTGAGGAAATTGCAGGCCAAAAACTTGGAAAACTGGACCAGCAAAGAAGGAAAATAATAGTGTGATTGACCAGGTGATGTTGGGAGGGGAGGGATAATGTGCACTCAGCTCAGGATGGAAGCTGCAAGTACTAGATAACAGGCTATTGCATCTTTCTGAATCCAGCTGCTTCTGATTGATCAGCATCCCAGGCTCTGGTGATTTTCCCATCAGCTCCCAGACTGCAAATTCAGGTCACCCCTAACTGAGAATTCAGTGCTCCAGACTTCACTGGTGTTGCCAATAGCATTGATCTCTGGCTGTATGAGCAAGGTGACACTAAGTAGCTGGAAGAGTACAGCTTCCTAGGTTCAATTCTGCCAGAGAAGAGAGCTCTTCTACACTTGGCAAATCCCATTGAAGTCCTGGAATTCATTCTTTTGTTTTTCTTTTTATGACTCCACCTGTGGCATATGGAAGTTCCCAGGCTAGGGGTCAAATTGGAGGTGCAAGTGCAGGCCTATGCCACAGCCATGGCAAAACTGGAGCTGAGCTGCATCTGAAACCTATGTGCAACTTGCAGCAATGCCAAATGCTTAACTCACTGAGTGTCAGGCATGGAGCCTTACCTCATCCAGGTGGACTAAAAGGATAATTTGATTCTTCATGATCAACTGTAGCTGTTGCTATAAAAGAAAGAAATATCAAATAGTCAAAGCGGAAAATGTCCACTCTAGCCTCTCAAGGGAGAAGTTTCATGGTTAAAGCCCAGTTATTTGCTCCCAATATTAATCAATGTTCAATGAGAATTTTAAGCTCTAGTTTCTCTTTTCTTGACTTTATCAGAGGATGCAGATTAGTTGTCAGTGACTTTTATATGGCTGGGACATCGTTCATGGCTACCCTAGGGTAGTCTCATATTTGGAGGCATTATGCAGCTTAAGATGGCTAAGGTTACCATTTCCAGACTCCATTCCTGTATCACAAAGTTCTAGCCCCTTGACTAGGAGCCTAAGTGGAATGAGCTGGCCCTGCCTGCAGGAAGCCTTTGAGGTGAAAAACTGACTAAAGATCTCTGAATCACCAGTTTTCATGAATCAAAGACTCAGCAAAAAACTTTGCTTGTCAAATACCAGATGTGTATCAATACATCTGCCTCCATCTTATAGACTCTCAGCCTCAGCATCTAGACCTTTGGGATTATACTACTTGCTGTTGACCCACTCTTTTGGCCCACTAACACTCATGGAATGTGTACACCGCCACATTGGAAGACCATACTTGTCAGTGGTTTGCATTACCCTCTTGGCAGAGGAACGCTCAAAGAAGTGGTATATTTCATAAGATCACCACTCTCCCTTGCAAAATTCCCTACCTCAGCCTTCTACACTGTTATTTTGATAGGGATAGAGTAGGCACAGGTGGTTGTAGAACTCCCAATAGGACATCATAGATAAAGAGGGAAACCTGGGAGACCACTGTAAGTTCAAGAAAGCCATCAGAACAAGGCAGCCTTGCTTAACCAATGGAGGCGTGAGAATTGCCCCAGGTCATTGGGTGGGGGATGGGATGAGGCCTGCATTTAGATTCAGACCAAGGGCAAGAGTTTGAAGCCCGCCCTACAGCTGATTTGAATACACACCTTACCGGATACTAAGGAGGAGCTACTACTCCTGGAAAGGAAAAGGCGGGCCTTTCCAACCCCCACTCCCCTTGGATGATAAAACTGTGGCCCACCAGATCCTTGGGCAGAGTTTTCTTGCCCGCCTGCTTGCATCTCTTACAAAACATAAATCTGTTAGTTGACTACCACTTTGTCTGTCACTGAATTCCTTATGTTCGGAGGCATAAAGAACCTGGGCCTTGGTGACTCCAGACGCAGGGTGAGTAACTCAAATTTAAAACTGGGTTTAAATCTCAGTCTGGCGTTAGGCTGGTTTCAAGTCCTGGCATGTGGGTTCAAGTCACAGTCCGGGTTTTGGCTGGGTTCAGGCTGTTAGTGCTGTCAGTTTCAATTTCACTTTGGGTATCAATGTGCTCTTGTTCCTCCATTGAATATTAAGCCAGCATTTGATACCCGGACTTGCCCCAAAATATGTGTACTGGGTTTTTGTTGTTATTTCTTTATTTTGCTTGTGTGTGTGTGTTCTAAGTGTCTTAGAGTTTGAGTACATCAGCTCTTCTCCTGAGAGATAATGAGAGGAGTATGCAAACATGTTTAAGAATTTTATTTAGAAAATGTCTTATAATAATTCTAGCATAAAGTCTGTGATGAACAACTTGAATATGCATAATAGTGAAATAAACACACATGATCCTACCTCAACTTGGGAAATTATTTGTGTCTATGTACTTCTTCCCCATTCTCTTTCCCTCCAATGTCCTACCCTCTCCCATCCCTAAAGGTCACAAATAAGGTAATTTTTGTTTTCCACCCTAATTTCTTTACTTCTCTGTTATTTTGCCATATATTTGTTTTTCTAAGTAACATTAATTTTGTTTGGATTGAATGCTATAAAAATATTATTTGTCTTCTTTCACTGAATATTACGTTTTTGAAATTTAGCCACTGATGGCTGGCTGTAAGTGGTACTCTAATTCACTCATCTTCACTGTTACATAGTTTTCTATCGTATCCCTTTTCCACACACTCCTTTCTTCACAACATTTCAAAGGCTATTTTTTGTGCAAAGCTCTTTGGCCAGTTCCTGCCACAGAGTCAGCCCTCAACAGATATATGATCAATTGCTGAATGAGACTGAGCCCCAATTGACTATAAAATAACACTGACACTTGTTTTCCAGCTGGATTCTCTGCCCTTTGCCCCAATGCCGAGGATCCTGCCAGCTCTTCTGCCCTGAGTTAATCACAGTCATACAATTTCATGACCTGCCATGAGAAATGTGGTGGCCTCCCAAAGCCCCTAGGAATCCATTATGCTCGGAAAACCTTGCGGTGATCTCGCCTCAATTTCGGTTTACTTCCCGCCCCCGCCTCAGAGAATTCCGGGTTTGTGGGCATGACCAAAGGAATTGCCCAATGGGCACCTCCTTGGGCTGAAGGGGCAGGGAAACTTTCCAAGGAGACCCTTCACCAAGGTTGCTGGGGCAGCCATCTTGGGCCTTGTTTCTGAGTAGGAGGAACTGGTGGAGCTCAAGCCCTCTCACCTGCCCTCTCCTCCCAGGTGCTCCTTCCCCAGAACACCGTCCATCCCCCCTCCTTGTCTCCTGTGGACCCAGAACCCTGAAACCTCCAGGCCCATGGCCACTAGCCAGGGGAGGCCCTTTTTCACCACCTGTTCCTCCCTCCCTGCGAACATGCACTACGAGGGTGTGCACCGCACTTGCGAAGATGCTTCTAGGTGCATGCAGTACCTGACCTGTGTGGGGTTAGGAGCCCACATGCAGGGGAGCCCTAGGTGGCAGGCGATCTTGTGTTTCAGGAGCAAGCTTTTATGCCAGCAGGTATGATAAACTCGTGGGACATCTGTGAATCCCTGCTCAGAGTAGGGTCTCATTTACTTAACTCTTAAATACTAATTTTTGCTGTGTGCCTGGCACAGTACAAGCCTGGAGATACTGTGACTGAGATATAGCACTGAAACAGGAAGATGTGGGCCTGGCCTTTTCAGAACCAAAGTCTTGCTGGACACACAGGTGAAGCAAGTAATAACTACAGTCTTGATGAGTTAGGAGAAGTGCAGTTTCTTCCTTTGTTATTCATTACATTGCACCCTGATGTGTTATGATCCCTGTTGTGCTCCTGAAAACCAGGCTAGTTAAGGGGGAAAGTGACTTGTCCACCAGGGCCACTTAATATTTTCATGAAGAGCCTGTATTTTCCAAAGCTACAGTATTTTGCCTGTGGTATATGAGTCTGCACTTTCAGGAGTGTAGTGGGGGCTGTGTGGGGGAGGGGGTTGTGAGTCAGGTGTGTGTCATGTATCTGAAAGCATGAAAAAGAAAGCATGAGGCTTGACTATACTTCACTCATTAAAGAACAATTTAAGGGGTTACTTTGTGCTAGGCCCTTTGTTTTTGCCAGTTGTGGTATTTGGTGATTGAGAACACATGATGAACAAGATTGAGGTGGTGTCTGAACTGGCCTCCAGTTGGAAAAGATAGGAGGCAAATAACTACTCAGGAAGTAACATAATCACAATTTTGTGTTGAGTACTGAGAATGTAGCATGCCATTAGAGGTTGTAGTTTAGTTGATGATGTTTGATCTGAGAATAGAAGATTCGAAGACTAGGAAGAAATAGGGATGTAGGAGGGTGTTCCAGCAGAACAAGGAAAGAGTATGGATTTTTAAAGGAACTGAATGAATGCCCTCAAAGCTGGAGCCATACAGGGACTTGGGGTGGGGGAGAAAACTTTTGAGTTCAGGCTTGCAATATTTGAAGATTCTTGGAGACTAAGCATAGTGATTCAGAACATTGACTCTGGAGCCAGACTGTCTCACGGGTCCTAGGTCTGCAGTTTGCTAGCTGTATAAACTTGGGCAAGTTACTAAACCACTCTGTGTCTCAGTTTCCTCATCTATAAAATGGAAATGATAATAATTACCACTCAGTTATATGACACACCCCACCTTTCCTGATCAGATCACTCCACTCTGGATCTGATCCCCAATAGCTGGAAATCTCCATTGTGATGTCTCAGAATGATCACAAGTGCACTGGTTCCAAAACCGTGCTGAAGATCATCTTTCTGAATTTTCCTCTGTGCCACCCCACCACCACCTCAGTGGATGTGCCATTGTCCACTCAGTTCACAAGTTAAAAAAAGTAGGAGTCATCATGGAACTGCCCTTTCATTTACCCACTGTGCATTGAATCACCCATACTTTTAGTCTATCTGTGAAATATTTCTGGAATCTACCTCTTTTCCCCAACCTCTGCTGCTGCTGTCTCAGACCAGACTCTGGTCTGAGCCAGGGCACTGTTCTTCTATTCCATGAACTTCCTGATCACTCTTATGCCCCAGATCCAATTCTCACACTGAAGCCAGAGATTTGCCAAAGGTGCATTGGACTCTGTCCTCCCATGGTTTAATGGCTTCTTGTTGCCATTAGAGAAAGAGAAAAGTTCCTGACATGGTCTGACCACCCTGCCTACTCCATCTCTCTTCTCCAGTCTTGCTTCAGCCCATCTTCCCTTCTCTCTCCAGGATGCTCAGTTCCTCAGGTGTGCCCCGTTCCTGTCTTCTTTGGGGACCTTTTGCAGGTAGTTCACTCTTAAGGGGCTTTCTCCCCCTACCTTGTCTGATCAGCTCCCCATCATCACTCAGATGAATACCTTCACTCAATATCCTTTATGGAGACCCTATTTGGTTTATGGAGGCCCCATTCCAGTGCAGATGCAGAAATGCACTAAACAGACAAAATGGTGCTCTTGTGGGGCCTTTTTTCCAGTGGAAAAAGCAGCCAGGAAACAGGAAGCCAGCAAATCTGGCCTGTGAAATTGTGGGAGGTGCTGTTGGAGAGTTGAAAGTAGTTGTCCTGTGAGCTGGGGTGGCCAGGGAAGATCCCACTGAGAAGGACAAGGCTGGGGAGGGAGTGAACCCTGATGATGGAGGGACATCTGGGAAGCTACATCCCAGGCAGAGAGAATGGAGAGTGCAAAGGCCCTTGGGCAGGAGCTGGCCTGGCCCAGGAGCAGCAAGGCTCAGGTGGGGAAGAAGGAGGGCAGCTTGGGTGAGAGCCCAGCTTTCACTCCAAGTGAGATGGGAGCCTCTGGAGGACTTGGAGTGGAAGACAGAGGTGACCTGATTGGGTTTGAATAGGATCTTTCAGTGTCTTTGCTGAGAAGAGACAGGAGGGGGCCAGAGTGGAGGCTGGGCTCTGCTCCTGTGATGGACAGAGTTGGGGATGGTAGTGGGAGGGGGAAGTATGCATCATATTCTGGCTCTTCTGTGGAGGTGGAGCTGATAGAATGTTCTCGCAGACTGGATGGGGTGAGGTGAGGAGTCAAAGGTGATGCCAAGATTTTTGCTTTATCTCAGATGTGTTTCTTCCAGGAGGCCTCTCTGGCCACTGCAGACAAGATCCAGACCCTGTTGTAGGTTCTCATAGCTCTGCAAGTATCCTCTGTGCTAATCAGATCACTTGTAATATGGACATGTTTCATGTTTGTCTCTCCCACAAGAATTAACACAAAGCAGGGACACATCTGCCTCAGTGCTATTTGCTTTGTAGACACACAGTAAGCATTTGCCATATGGCTAAAGTGATTAGAACCCAATACAGATGCTCAAGACTATTTCTGGATGAGGTCTTAAAAATTCTGGTTTTCTGTTTCACTAGTTTTCAGTGGTCTGTATCAGTTAGAAACCAGACCAGGGCCTGTAAGTATGAGCTTCTATTGTGCACATTCTATAAGTTCATTTGATTTCTCAGTTGAATAGAAAAATGTCCCCCCACCCTTGTCATGTAGGCATGTCACAGGATCACCTCTTGGGAAAGGTGGTATTTTCCTGAGGGATTCAGCCTCTCCAGCACACTGATTGCATTTTCACAGCTATGCCCCACAGAGTAGGGCTGTGATTTTGATCTGAAATATTTTTAAGTCAGGTGCCAAGCTGCTTCCCTCCCAGATAGGGTTCATGTTCACTGTAGAACTAGAACATTCTGTTGAGGGTACATTAGCTGTCAAACTTGCCCATCAAGAAGGTCAAATAAATCATGGATTTTTTTTTTACACCCCATGTTGTTCAAAGATCAGCTGTACTTTTTCCCCACTAACCAGCCTATATGAATATATTGTACATGTAATTTCAGCCAGATCTTCCTCACTCTTTTTGCTGGCTGTGCAGTATTCCAGTGTAGTTGTACTCTATTTGGCTGTTCTTCTTTTGGTCAACATTTAGGTGGTTATGATTTTGCTCTTAAAAATCTTGATAAGATGAGCATCTTTGCACCTACATTTGAGTTTTGCTAGGACATGGATATCAGGGGAAAACCCTCAGCAAAATGGTCCTCGCAGGAGGTTACAATCAGTTTCCATTCCCTATTCTTCATGGTGAACAGAGATGCTAATCATGAAATATTCTCAGTCTCTTAGATTGTTCATCCACTAGCAGGTGGAAGATGATTCTTTTATCTTTTTAAATTATAGTTAATTTACAATGTTTTGCCAATTTCTACTGTATGGAAAAATAACCTAGTCATATGCACACAAAAACATATACACACATGCATATATATATATATATATATGTACACACATACACACACACACAAGCATACACACACACATTCCTTTTACCATCTTCCATTATGGTGTATCCCAGGAGATTGTATATAGTTCCCTGTGCTATATATAATTGCCTAACCATTCTAAATGTAATGGTTTGCACCTACTAACCCCGAGCTCCCAGTACATCCTACTCCTTCTCTACTCCTCTTTGGCAACCACAAGTCTTTTCTCTGTGTCTGTGAGTCTGTTTCTGTTTTGTAAAAATGTTCTTTTATGCCCTATTTTAGATTCCATATATAATTGATATCATATGGTATTTTGACTTCAGTTAGTATGAGAATCTCTAGTGTCTCCACGTTGCTGCAAATGGCATTATTTCCTTCCTTTTTATGGCTGAGTAGTATTCCATTTTATATATGTATCACATTTTTTTTTTTGATTTTTAGGAGTGAACTTTCAACATATGGAAGTTCCCAGGCTGGGTGGTGGGTGGTGTAAAATCGGACCTGCAGCTGCTAGGCTATGCCACAGCCACAGCAGTGTAGGATCTGAGCCACATCTGCAACCTACACTATAGCTCATGGCCTCCAGATCTGTAACCCACTGAGTGAGGCCAAGGATCTAACCCTCATCCTCATAGATACTAGTTGGGTTTGTTACCACTGAGCCATGATGGGAACTCTGTACCACATCATAATCCTTCATCTGTCAATGGTCATTTAGGTTGTTTTCACATCTTGGATATAGTGAATAGTATTGCTATGAACATACGGGTACACATATCTTTTTGAAGCATATATAGTATATCTACTTTTTAACTTGTATGGATATATGCTCAGGAGTGGGATTGCTACATCACATGGTAGTTCACTACTGAGTTTCCTGAGAATCTCTATATTGTTTTTCATAGTGGTCGTACCAATTTACATTCCCACCAACAGTGTGGGAGGGCTCCCTTTTCTCCACACCCTCTCCAGCATGTGTAGTCTTATTAGTGATAGCCATTCTCACCAGTGTGAAGTGGAAGATAATTTGTATTTCTAAACCAGGAGTGAGACCAAGCATTTTTGTCTGACTGCATGCATTGTTTTTGTTTTTGTTTTGCTTTTTATTTGGACATACTGGTAGCATGTGGAAGTTTCCGAGCCAAGGATTGAACCTCAGCCATAACAGTGACAAGGCCAAGTCCTTAATCTGCTGTGCCACCAGGGAACTCCAATGTCTGGAAAATTTTGACTCACCAAGTTGTTTAGTTCTGAGTTGATTCAAAGCTCCCATATCATGCTTCAAAGCCTATGAATAGGCTTGTAGCAGGGATATTGGAATTTTTAAAATTCTGTTTGAGCAGCTGTGCTCCAGGAAGAAAGAAAGGGAAGGGATACTAGCAAGAGATGTGTGTGTCTGAGTCTTCCCCTTTTCATCAGGAAATCAGCAGTTTTCTGGGAAACCCTACACTGAAGTCTGTGTACTTCTCTTTAGCCAGAGTTAGGATACATGGCCCCACTCCTAGATGCAGCAAAGTGTGGGGAGGTAAGACTTTCTATTAGCACAGATAAATGCTTCAGAAAAAATCAGGGTCCTCTTAGGAGGAAGATGGAATTGGAATTGGAAAGGGATCTTGGAGGATTTGCTACATCCCTCATCTTTTTTTCCCCCTCTAGAATTTCCTCAGATATTCTTAGAGGAGAGAGCGAGAGAGGTGGATGGGCAGGAGAGAGAGGGTAATAATTTATACAGAATAAAATATTTAAGTTTGATGAGGGTTGACAATTGAATATATTTGTGTGGCACTACTGAAAAAAACAAGACAAAATATTTGTAAGCTCCAAAAGATTCCCGTGTACCTCTGGTTAGTCTCCTTACACCCACCTAGCAACATTTTCTGATTCTGGCTACCATAGATTGGATTTGCCTGTTCTCAAATGTCATATAATCATACAGCATGCATTCTTTTTGTGGCTTCTTTCACTCAACATGTTCTTTGAGATACATCCATGTTGTACACATTTTCAAAGAGAAACAAAGCCAGATACCAGTTAAAGATGTAAGGTCATATTTTAATCAGTAATAACTACTGCAATACAGAAAAGAATCCAGCATGAACTAAACTCAGGTCTGATTTGTACAGAGGGTGTCTTAAAGGGAGAATGAGGGAGGAAGGAGGCCAGCAATCAGGGATTCAGTATAGCTTGAGAAAAATAACGGACAGTGGGAAAGAGGAGGTTGGTCCATGTGAAACCATCTGATTTGCTAACTCTGAGACATGGTGTTTTCTGGAGCAAACCGTAAATTTTTTTGGAAGCCTGGGTTTTCTCAAACAAGCATGATAAGGGGGCCTGGAGTCAACCTAGTGATATGGACTTTACTGTTAGAAACTAGGTTAGTGTTTGCTCAGGTCTTTATATTATAAACAAAGGTTGAAGTCTAGTCCAGGAACAGGCTGAGAGAAGCCTGACTAGAGGTTGGGCAAGGAGAGAACCTTGGTCAGTGTAAAATAGTTTGCTCCTTTTTGTGTTGTGTGAATACTCCATGACTCATTTCTGTTCATGTGTTGATGCGCATTTAAGTTGTATCTAATTTTTTGCCATTGTCAGTAGGTGGCAATGAACATTCTATCAGTCTTAAATTTCTCTTAGATAAATATCTAGGAGGAGAATTCCTTAGTCATAGAGTGGGTATGTATTTAACTCCTAGGCTGATTTCCAAAGTGGTTTATCAGTTTACATTTCCCACTAGCAATGTATCAAAACTCCAGTTGCTCCATATCCTTATTAAACATTCGGTATTGTCAGTGGATGTGAAAAAGCATCTCATTATAGTCTTAAATGGCATTTCCCTGGTGACAAATGCATACTTCTTATGTGCTTATTCTTACATCTTCTTTTGTGAATTTGTTCAAGTTTTTTGCTCATTTTTGCTGATGAAGATAATGTTGGTTTTGACTTATTAGAGTTCATTATATATTCTGGATAGGAACCTTTTATCAGATAGGTGCATCGTAAATAGATGTACATGTGTAAGAAAATGAAAATTTTAAATATTTACTATAGCATTAAAAAACCAGCTGTCTAAATTCAAGAGAAAACCCTTGTCATCTTTTTTTTTTGTAAGGAAATTAATCAGTTGATTCTAAAATGTGTATGGAAACACAAAGGACCTAGAATAGTCAAAAAAAATCTTCAAAAGAAGAGGGAAATTGGGGAACTTACACTGCTTAAACTAACTGTAAAGCTACAGTGATCAAAACAATTTGGCCTTGGTAGAAAGGTAGAAAAACAGAACAAAGAAACGGAAATGAACCTACTCCAGCGCCATCAGTTGATTTCTGCCCAGAGGCCAAGTCAGTTCACTGGAGAAAAGGAAAGTCTCTTTAACCAACAGTTCTTGATCAACTAGATATTCAAGTGGAAACAGAATGAGCCTTGATATCATCCTATAAATGCATACTAGTTTGGGAAGGATTGTAAACCTAAATACAAAAGCTAGAACCATAAAGCTTCTATAAGAAAAAAATAGGTGCAGCCTTAGTATAGGTAAATATTTTGTATTTACCTGAAAAGCCCTAACTAGAAAGGAAAAAAATAGATAAACTAATAAAATGAACAGGCAAGCCATAGACTAGGAGAAAATATTCAGATTATACATTCTTAAATGCTTTAGTTTCTCCAAAAGAACATTTCCATCATTCAGGTCCATGGCATCCTGTTACTATTGCTTTATATTAATTGTGTTAACATCTATGCAGGGTTTTTTGTTGCTGTTAAAAACTTAGATATAAGATATTGTATCAAGGGGACAGTGCATTTTTTCCTACTTACTTGGACTGCATTCTCACACTTGTTTCACTCTCTGAGAATGTTGTTTCTTTTTCTGTTTACACTTTGCCCACTATTCAATGACTGCTTGAAGTGGAGTTCCTGTGGTGGCTCAGGGGTAAGGAGCCCAACTAGTGTCCATGAGGACAAAGGTTCAATTCCTGGCCTTATTCAGTGGGTTAAGGACCTGGCATTGCTCTGAGCTGCAGTGTAGATCACAGACATGGCTCAGATCCTAGCGTTGCTGTGGCTGTGGTGTAGGCTGGCAGCTGCAGCTCCAGTTAGCCCCCTAGCCTGGGAGCTTCCATATGCCACAGGTGTGGCCCTAAAAAGACAGGAAAAAAGGCTTCTTACAAGAAAGATGGTAGTTTTAGATCACATTATTCCTTGTAAAGTAATATATATTAGATGAAGCCAAAAGACAATACTAGTAGTCTCCTTTTGGAGGAAACTAGCTTTGCGTCTTCTTACTCAGGCCCAGATTTTAGATGATTGAACACTGAAGGTCTTGTGGATCTCCTTTGGAAAGCAGCAAGAGGCTTTCAGGAACTCCCAGGAAAGGAAGCAAATCCTCACTATGTTTAGGTACAGAGTCCATTGCCCTTAAGACTTTGATTCCCCTCTTCCATTTATAATCCAAGAATAAGGCCAATGGAAAATAGAAAGCAAAAAATGGAAGTAAAAGATGTAAAAGAACAACAATAAAATTAAAAGAGGAGTATCTTAAAGACCATGGACAGTACGCAGTTAAAATCCCAAGGCTGAAACTTAACTCTGAGAATAGTCATTTGATTTTTGCAATTGCATATATATATATATGGATATACATATGTACACATACATATGTATGTATACATCTGTAAGCAGTTAAGCAATCCATACATACATGTACACCACAGATACACACCAGTTAAGCACCTGAATGTTGGGGGAGGAGTCAAAATCCAGGTGGGTAGGTAGGTTTAGAAAGTAGTCAAATTAATTCCCCTAAAAGTTCCACAGCCTGGGGGAACTACCTTCAGGTTGTTACTAGGGCTTTGTGTGTTCCTGTTTGTTGGCATTTGGAATAATGCCTCGCACACAGCATGCAGTGGGGGTCCAGGAGAAGTGAAATGAACCAGCCCTGGCCTCAACCCTTAGAGTCTGGGAGAACAGGGAGGGCCCCTTCCCATTGCCTGAATCCTCAGATGAAGAAATTCACGTTGGAGGGCATTTCATAGTTTCACATGAATTTTCCAGTGTTGGCAGTTGACACTGCTGCAAATAGGACAGAATCAGTAAATATCTCTTTAATGAATGGGTGTTTGGGCCAGACGAGTGATTCCCACAAGAGGAATGTGTAAAAGTTGTAGGTGGTCCACAGATAGATTCTTTAACTGTTTAATAGTTAGGTATTTTTTGCAGTATGTGTTAGAAAATATCAGGTAGTATCTCAGATCTCAGACCTGAGTACTAAGAAAACTGAGTTGATTTAAAGACAACTGAGTTGTTTAATGTCCCATTAAACAGGTGATATGTTAAGTGTCATGAACATTTTTCAAGAAGCAGTGGATGATTGAGAGACTCAGATCTTTCCAAATCTGAGATTTTTGAGTGTTTCTGCATTTGAAACATAAAATCAAATATTCAAATGGAAGGGATGTTCTCTGGGTTTGGGGAACAGAGGACAGCAGTGGAAGAGGCAGCAGAATTAGGTGCACAGTATCGTGGTGTGGCGATAACCACTATTAACATTTTGGTATCTATTCTGGGCAGTTGATATATGTATACATTCATTTGAACAAACTTGGCACTGTCCCATCTATGTAATCTTGAAGACTGTTTTGTTGACCTGATAACTCCAAGTTCAGTCTTGTAAAAAAAATTTTTTTGCATGTTAATTCTTGGTTATTGCCTAAGTTCAGAATCCCAGATTTGGGACTGTTTGTTAATTGTTTTCTCACATTATTCTGGCTTTTTTCCCTGTTGCCACAATGCCCTACAGCCCAATATGCCCTTTGACAATTCGACAGGTGGTGCTCCAAGGCCCTTTTACTCTTCCTTCTCCAAAGCTAGGTTCTATTTTTAAAAAAGGTTTTACTTTGATTTGAGAGTAGCAATACTGCTTTCTGTTTTTACTTGCCTTTTCATTTTGCCTTTTTTTGTCATTGATATGGTTGAGATTTTTGTATGTTCATTGTTCCATTTTCTTTTGTGAATTGTCCATTATTTTCCTTATCTATTCATTTTTCTTCTGGGATATTGGTTTTTTAAATTTATGAGTCCTTTACATTGTAAGGATATTAGCACTTTGTGATCTGGTACAGATGTTTTCCTTGTTTAATATTTGCCTCTTATTTTTGTGTGAAATCCAAACTTCCTCTTCTTGTTAGGAAGACAATACAATTTTTTTGGCCCTGCCCACACCGTGTGGAAGTTCCCAATTCAGGAATGAAACCTGTGTCACAGCAGCAACCACACTGGAACTTTAACCTGCTGCACCACAAGAGAACTGTAGACAATACTATTTTTTAAAATCAAAGTACAGCAGATTTACAATTGTGGAAGGTTCAGGTATACAGCAAATTGATTGTTATACATATATATGTTTATAAATATGACATTCTGTGACAGATGGTCATGCATTTGAACTTCTCTGAAATCAGATGTGACTTACTCTTGACCTGTCCTGCAGTCAGTCACTGTCAAGTTGCATTAGAGCTGCCATTTCCTGTTCAGGCTGTCATGATGGTTATTTCTGGTGGCCTGGTATGGCTGGATGGCTGTGACCATGGCCCTCATGCTTTTGTTCACATACCATCTAAGGGCCATTTGGAGAAAAAGCACATATCCTGATTTCTTTTGAAAGTCATCCATTGATACCTTCTGAGGAGATCAAGAAGGAGTGAGTATCAAAACTTCCAGAGTTAAGTTTAGCTGTTTGGAAGAAAACCTCACAGTGGGTGGTGGAGAGCTCTCATGAAACCTTCCTCACCAATGTCCTCCATGGCACAAACATCTGTATTGTGTGGAAAGGCACAGACACCCTGAAAGCGAAGCTTCAGCCAATGTATTTCACTCACCTTTTCCTTTTTCATTTGTAAAAAGGAGAGCAGTGATGACACTCTGTCTCAATAAATGAGTTTTTTAGTAACCCCAAAGTTAAAATTCCAAGCAATAAGAAAAACATTAGCTAATTTGCAGGGGTTTTTTAATTGTTTTTTTTCCCATCTTATAATTGATGGTGTTTTAGATGTAAGGAAATATGTTTCATGAACTTCTTGCTGTGCCCAGTTCTTCTAGTTCATATTTTAAATGACTGGTTGGTATTCATTGTGTGAATGCACTGTAACTTGCTCAGCTCAGCACCAGTTAGTGGCCTATAAATTCTGAATCATTGTGGTAACCTCCCTTTAGAACTCCAACAGCAGTGCCCAGAAGCACCCTCTTCCCACCTCTTCCCAACAGGGTGTTGCCCATCTTTTTATCTTGGCTGGTCTCCTGGTCACCTTCTACTAGTCATCTGGATTGGAGGACTGGGAAGAGACACGTGTTGGAAACATTAGGAAGTAGGAGTCATGAGAACTAGTGATCAGGGATTATTGTGTTATGTCTGTGCATCTCCCCCAAGTGATGGGGGTCCTTGTGTTATGTCCCTGCATCTCCCAAAGTGATGGGGGTCCTTGTGTTATATCCATGCATCTCCCTAAGTGACAAGGGACCTTAGGTTATGTCTGTGCATCTCCCCAAGTGATGCGGGCCTTGTTTTATACCTGCATCTCCCCATCTCTTTGTACTGCTGCACATCGATGACCACATCCACTGTGCTTTGGAGATCCATGCCAGACCCTGTGTGACCTCAGTCTGCTTCTGTCTCCAACTTCCTCTCCAGTTTCTTCTGTTTTCTTCCTCTTCTCCAGCCTCCCTGCCTCCTTCCTGTTATGGGAACCCTCTTCATTCATTCCCACCCCCAGGTGTTTCTATCTGCAGTTCCTCCTGTCTGGAATGCCTTTTGTGCAGCTGACTCTCCCACATTCTCTAGGACTCACCTCAGTCATGCCATTTTCATGCACTTTCACCTCTAGAGTAGGTTCTCCATCCTCCGCACAGTTCTATCCCTCATTTGTCATAATCTCTATCTTCATCACTGTCCCTTCTCTGTTTTGTTCAACACTGTAACCCAGTGCCTAGCACTTTGCAGATACTCAATAAATATATATTTATTTATATATATATATAAATAATATATATAAATATATATATAAACATATATATATTTATATATATATATATAAATATTATTTATATAAATATATATATATTTGTCTTTTGTCTTTTTTTGTTGTTGTTGTTGTTGTTGCTATTTCTTGGGCCGCTCCCGTGGCATATGGAGGTTCCCAGGCTAGGGGTTGAATCGGAGCTGTAGCCACCGGCCTACGCCAGAGCCACAGCCACAGCAACGCGGGATCCAAGCCACGTCTGCAACCTACACCACAGCTCACGGCAACGCCGGATCGTTAACCCACTGAGCAAGGGCAGGGACCGAACCCGCAACCTCATGGTTCGTAGTCGGATTCGTTAACCATGACGGGAACTCCATACTCAATAAATATTGCTTGATTGAATCAGCAGCATTAAATTTGCTAATAATGCAGAGTTGGAAAAAGTAGAAACTGTGCCTTATTACTCAAGAGAGCACTAATAAATCCAGCAAGGAGTGCCCAGAGGGAGGCAAATTGGTGAGCTTTTCAGCAGTTCATGGTTCTACGGTGGGGCAAGGTCTTACTCTGTAGGGAATAGTCAACAGTGGCTCCATGTTGTTGAAAGGGTCCTTGTTTTGGATGTTGGGGTTGACTAAGGTCCCTTTTTGATGCCTGTTCTCATCTCTAGTCTATCCTCATTGCTTTAGCTGCAGATAGGCTTTTACAACTAGACGGCCCAAGATGCTTCCTTTGAAATCAGTGTCCCTCAAACTGCCATCTACAATAAGACCATATTTTTCATGGCCCTTACACCCCCAACATACACTTGACACAGACGCTTCACAAAATATCCTAACTCTTACAATGTGTAATGATGCTACTATCTTCTCTTGTACCCTCGTCTTTGTTTTCTTAAATGGAGATTTTGCAAACTATTACATTGGTTTTATGATATGTATGGGGCCTGCCCAGCTCATTGTTTGAAAAGCACTATTTCAGAAAAGGGAGCAAGTTTTCTCTGTGATACTGTGGCTCTACTGTTCTCTATTTTCCTTGAGCAGTCTGGGCTTATAGCAAATTGTATCCCTTAGGGAGTACTTTGTATGTTGCTGTGTTGAGTTTCAGCCTTAAGTAGCTGAACATTCACGCTTCCTTGTGAGTGTGTATGGATGTACAAACATGGATGTGAGATACTTGGGGGGGGGCATGTTTGTACCAAATCCAGCACCTCTTGCAGTCAAGGTAGCGGTAAGCCTTGTTGGTAAATATGAAGAAAAGGAAATATACAATATGTTTTTCTGGGAACTTAGAACCTAACTGGGTGATATCAATCCTCCTTCCCAACACACGCATATTAAGTTTCAGCTTCCTTATCCAGCAACAGGGAAGTGGGTATGTTATTCTGGATTTCACTTAGGATGCTTTAAGCTGCAAGTAAAAGAAGCCTGACTCGATTTGGATTAAATGGTAAAGACTATTATTTCACTATTACCTCACTAATATTAATAACAAGACAGAGAAGGATGTGGCCCACCATTGTGTGGCATGGCCTTAGGGATCCAGGTTCTTTCTGTGACTTCTCATTTGTCCTCAGGCTGGTTCAACTCATAGTTACGGGAGACTTACAGTGGTCATCAGGGCTTCAGCTCCCAAGGCTAGGAACACTCCACATTTTACTCCTGGTAGTGTAGTCTAGGATAGAAAGAGTTTAGGCTACCATTGAATTTACCAAGTGTAGCTATTTTGTGTGTTTGTTCCTGGTTTTCCCACTGTGACCTGCTTAATGGACATGAAATGACTGGTACTTAAGTGTCAAAAGAAATACTTTGGTAAGTTATTAATGATCTCCCTTTTCGCTGGACACAAATCTCTTGGTCGAGCCAAGTTATCTAACACCTCTGGCCAGTGAGCTTGCTGAGTGAAAAAATGGTTGCAGGTATTCTGTATGATGTAGGAAATAAGATTATTTGATATTTAGGGTCCTGGGAAAGAAATTAGCAATATGAGTAAAGAAAAGAGTTATTTTCTTAGCAAGGTACTTCAAGGCAATGTACCCCTTCCAAGGAAAAGGTTGTCTGTTAGAGGCATGGAAGGGGAATAGCATAGGGCCTCAAAGTCCTGTGTGGAAGTGTTTTTTTTTTTTTTTTTTTTTTTAGTTTGATAATTTTGTTTGTTTTTTTGGGACCTCACTTGGGAACTGAATTGGAGGCGTAGCCCCCAGCCTACACTGCAGCCACAGCAAAGCCAGATCTGAGCAGCATCTGCAACCTAATCCGGGCTCATGGCAGCACTGGATCTTTTACCTCTTGAGCAATGACAGGGGTCAAACCTGCATCCTTATGGATACTAGTCGGGTTTTTAACCCACTGAGCCATAATGAGAACTCCATGTGGGTTTTTTTTTTGAAGTTATAGGTTTTTTATTACTCAATGAATTTTACTACATTTATAGTTGTACAATGATCATCACAACCAAATTTTATAGCATTTCCATCCCAACCCCTCAGTGCATCCCCCCACTCCCTAAAATGTCTCATTTAGAAACCATAAGTTTGCCAAAGGCTGTGAGTCAGTATCTTCTACAAAGAAGTTCATTGTGTCCTTTGTTTAGATTCCACATGTAGATAGCATTTGCTGTTGACGTCTCATTGTCTGACTGACTTCACTTGGCATGGTAATTTCTAGATCCATCCATGTTTCTGCAAATGCCATTGTTTCTTTCCTTTTAATGGCTGAGTAATATTCCATTGTGTATATGTACATCTTCTTTATCCATTCCTCTGTTAATGGGCCTTTAGGTTGTTTCCATGTCTTGGCTATTATATATACTGCTGCAATGAACATTGGAGTACATGCATCTTTTTGAGTCATGGTTTTTGTCTGGATAGATGCCCAGGAGTGGGATTGCTGGATCAAATGGTAATTCTGTTTTTAGTTTTCTGAGGAATCTCCATACTGTTTTCCACAGTGGTTGCACCAATTTACATTCCCACCAACAGTGTAATAGGGTTCTCTTTTGTCCACACCCTCTCCAGGACTTATTGCTTGTAGACTTTTGATGATGGCCATTCTGGCTGGTGTAAGGTGGTACCTCATAGTAGTTTTGATTTTGTCTTTCTCTAATTAGTGATGTTGAACATCTTTTCATCTGTATTTTTTTTTTTTTGAGAATTGTCTGTCTAGATTTTCTACCTATTTTTTGATGGGGTTGTTTGTTGTTTTGGTATTGAGCTGTAGGAAGTGTTTATAAATTTTGGAGATTAATCACTTGTCAATTGATTCATTTGCAAATATTTTCTCCCATTCTGTCGGTTGTCTTTTTGTTTAGAGTTTTCCTTTGCTGTGCAGAAACTTTTAAGTTTAATTAAGTCCAATTTGTTTATTTTTGTTTTTATTGTCCTGACTCTAGGAATTGTATCTGAGAGGATATTGTTGTGGTTTATGTTGGAGAATGTTTGGCCTGTGTTTTCCTCTAAGAGTTTTATAGATCTGGTCTTATATCTAGGTTTTTAATCCATTTTGAGTTTATTTTTGTGTATGGTGTTAGGAAGTGTAATTTCATTCTTTTCCATAAGGCTGTCCAGTTTTCCCAGCACCACTTATTGAAGGGGCTGTCTTTTCTCCATTGTATATTCTTGCCTCCTTTGTCATAGATTAGTTGACTATAGGTGCATGGGTTTAATTCTGGGCTTTCTATGCTGTTCCACTGATCTATATTTCCGTCTTTGTGCCAGTACCATATGGTTTTTGATGATTGTTGCTTTGTAGTATAGTCTGAAGTCAAGGAAACTGATTCCTACTGCTCCATTTGTCTTTCTCAGGATGGCTTTGGCTATTCTGGGTCTTTTGAGCTTCCAAAAAAACTTTAAAATATTTTGTTTGAGTTCTGTGAAAAATGTTCTTGGTAATTTGATAGGGATTGCATTGAATCTGTAGATTGCCTTGGGTAGTATGTTCATTTCGATAATATTGACTCTTCCAATCCAAGAGCATGGTAGGTCTTTCCATCTATTTGTGTCATCTTTGATTTCTTTCATCAGTGTCTTATAGTTTTCAGAGTACAGGTCTTTTGTCTCTTTAAGTTTGTTCCTAAGTATTTTATTATTTTTGATGTGACTGTAAATAGGATTTTTCCCTAATTTCTCTTTCTCATCTTTCGTTGTTAGCATATAATATAGACAAATGTCAATTTCTGTGTATTAATTTTGTATCCTGTGACTTTGCTGTATTCATTGATGAATTCTAACAATTTTCTGGTAGAGTCTTTAGGATTCTATAGGTGTGTCATGTATCTCATGTTGTCTGCAAAGAGTGATGGTTTTACTTCTTCCATTCCAATTTGGATTCCTTTTATTTATTTTTCTTCTCTGATTGCCATGGCTAGGACTTCCAGAACTATGTTGAATAGTAGTGGTGAGAGCGGACATCCTTGTCTTGTTCCTGATCTCAGTGAGAATTCTTTCAGCTTTTCACCATTGAGAATGATGTTAGCACTGGGTTTGTCCTATATGGCCTTTATTATGTTGAGGTAGGTTCCCTCTTATGCCCACTTTCTGAAGAGTTTTCTTTTTATCAGAAATTGGTGTTGGATTTTGTCAAAGGCTTTTTCTGCATCTATTGAGAGGATCATATGGTTTTTATTCTTCAGTTTTTTAATGTGATATATCACAATGGTTGATTTTCAGATCTTGAAGAACACTTGCATCCCTGGGATAATTCCCACTTGATCATGATGTGCAATCCTTTTAATGTATTTGTTGCTTTTGGTTTGCTAGTATTTTGTTGAGGATTGTTGCATCTATGTTCATTGGTGAAATTTGCTTGTAGTTTTCCTTTTTTGTGGTATCTTTGTCTAGTTTTGGTATCAGGGTGATGGTGGCTTCATAGAAGGAGTTTGGGAGTGTTCCTTCTTCTGCAATTTTTTGGAATAGTTTCAGAAGGATAGGTGTTAGCTCTCCTCTAAATGTTTGATAGAATTTTCCTGTGAAGCCATCTGGTCCTGGACTTTTGTGTGTTGGAAGTTTTTTAATCACAGTTTCAATTTTAGTACTTGTGATTGGTCTGTTCATCTTTTCTATTTCATCTTGGAAGATTGTATTTTTCTAAGAATTTGTCCACTTCTTCTAGGTTTTCCATTTTCCTGGCATATAGTTGCATGTAGTATTCTCTTATGATCCTTTGTATTTCTGTGATATCATAACTTCTCCTTTTTTATTTCTATTTTTTTTTATTTGAGTCTTCCTTTTTCTTGATGAAAAGTCTGGCAGAGGGTTTATCAATTTTGTTGATCTTTTCATAAAACCAGCATTTAGTTTCATTGATCTGATCTATGGTTTTCTGTATTTCCATTTCATTGATTTCTGCTCTGATCTTTATGATTACTTTCCTTCTGCTAACTTTAAGTCTTATCTGTTCTTCTCTCTTGAGCTGCTTTAGATGTAAAGTTAGGTTGTTTATTTGAGCTTTTTTTTGTTTCCTGAGGTGGGCTTGTATTGCTATAAACTTTCCTCTTAGAACTGCTTTTGCTGTATCCCATAGGTTTTGGAGTATTGTATCTTTGTTGTTATTTGCTTCTAGGTATTTTTAAATTTCCTCTTTGATTTCTTCAGTGATCCATTAGTTGTTTAGTAGCATGTTATTTAGTCTCCATGGTTTTTTTTTTGCAATTTTTTTCCTCGTTGTTGATTTCCAGTTGTATAGCATTGTGGTCGGAAAAGATGCTTGATATGATTTCAATTTTCTTAAAGTTACCAAGGCTTGGTTTTTGGCCCAGGATGTGATCAATCTTAGAGAATGTTCCATGTGCACTTGAGAAGAATGTGTATTCTGTTGCTTTTGGATGGAACATCCTATAAATATCTATTAAGTCCATCAGGTCAATGTTTCATTCAGGGCCTGTGTTTCCTTACTGATTTTCTGTGTGGATGATCTCTCCATTGCTGTAAGTGTGTTGTTAAATTCCCCCCAGTATTTTTGTGTTATTGTCAATCTCTCCCTTTATGATTGTTAGCAGTTGCCCTATATATTGTGGTGATCCTATGTTGGGTGCATAGGTATTTACAATTGTTATTTCTTCTTCTTGGATTGATCCTTTGATCATTATGTAATGTTCTTCCTTGTCTCTTAAAATATTCTTCATTTTATGGTCTTTTTTTTCTGATATGAGTATTGCTACTCCAGCTTTCTTTTGATTCTCTTTTCATGGAATATTTTCTTCCATCCTCTCACTTTCAATTTGTATGTTTCCCTAGAACTGAAGTGGGTCTCTTGAAGACAGCATACATATGGGTCTTATTTCTGTATCCTTTTGGCCAGTCTCTGTCTTTTGGTTGGGGTGTTTAGTCCATTAACCTTTTAGGTAATTATTGATATATATGTTCTTACTGACATTTTATTAACCGTTTTGGATTGAGTTTTGTTGCTCTTTTTTCTTTCCATCTTCTCTTGTTTTTTCCTCTTGTGGTTTGATGACTATCTTTAGTGTTGTGTTTGAGTGGATTTTTCTTATTTGTTTATCAATTGTAGATTTTTGGTTTGCAGTTGCTCTGAAGTTTTGATATAGGCATCTATACATGTACAAGATTGTTTTAAATTGTTGGTCTCTTTATTGTAAATGCATCTCCAGTCTCCTGAATTTGTGCCCTCCTCTTCTCATGATTTCTGATTTTGGTAGCATATTTGTGCATGGATGATTTCCTGTTTTTACTGTATATATGCCTTTACTGGTGAGCCTTGTCATTTGTAGTATTTTTGTTTCTGGTTGCAGCTTGTTCATTTCTGCCTAGATAAGTGCCTTTAGTATTTGTTGTAAAGCTGGTTTAGTGGTGCTGAATTCTCTTAGCTTTTGCTTATCTCTAAAGCTTTTGCTTTCTCCTTCAAATCTGAGTGATCACCTTGCTGGTAAAATAATCTTGATTGGAGGTTTTTTCCTTTCATCACCTGAAGTATATCATGCCATTCCCTTCTGGCCTGCAGAGTTTCTGCTGAAAAATCTGCCAATAACCTTATTGAGGTTCCCTTGTATGTTATTTGTTTCTTTTCCCTAGCTGCTCTCAATATTTTCTCTTTGTCTTTAATTTGGTCAGTGTGATTAATGTGTGTCTTGGGGTGTTTTGTACAGTTCCCATTGTGCTTCCTGGATTTGAGTGAGTGGTTCTTTCCCATGTTAGGGAAGTTTTCGGCTCTTATCTCTTTGAATATTTTTTTATGTCCCTTTCTCTCTCTCTTCTGCTTCTGGCATCCCTATAATATGGATGTTGGTGCATTTAACATTGTCCCAGAGTTCTCTAAGACTCTCTTCATTTCTTTTCAGTCTTTTTTCTCTTTTCTGTTCCACATCAGCGACTTCCACTACTCTATCCTTCACCTTGTTTATTCGTTCTTCTGCCTCCTGTATTCTGCTGTTGCTTGTTTGTAATGAATTTTTTATTTCAATTATTGTATTTTGCACCTCCACTTGCTTAAGTTTTATATCTTGGATTTCTTTGCTCAAGGTGTCCTGTAAATGATCTCTCTTGCCTCCAGTTTATTTCCAATGTCTTGTATCATCTTCTGCATCAACAGTCTAAAGTGTTTTTCCTGGAGGCTGATAATCTCCTGATCACTTAGCTGTTTTTGTGGGGTTTTTCTTTCTCCCTTATCTGAGTTATAGTTCTCTGCATTTTCGTTATTATAGGTTTTTGGTGTTGTGTCCTTTTTGCAGACAAAATAGTTGTAGCCTCTCTTACTTCTGATGTCTGCCTCCCTTGTGGCTGAATTTGGTACTGGGGCTTCCTGTAGGCTTCCTGTAGGCTTCCTGATGTGAGGGACTGGTACCTGCCCACTGGCAGGTGGGGCTGATTCCTCTCCCTCTGTTCATGGGGCTTTGTCTCTGGGTGAGATTAGAGGCAGCTATGTGCCTGGGGGGGGTCTTTATGCAGCCTGTTTATTGATGGGTGGGGCTGTAATCCCACCTGGATTATTGTTTGACCTGGGGCTTCTCAGTACTGATGGGTGGGGCCAGGTTTTCCCCAAATGACCTCCTCCAGAGAAATGCACACTGATGAATATTCCCAAAGGCTTTGACTCCAATGCCCTTTCCCACAACAAGCCACAGTCACCCTCTGTTTTCCCAGGACATCCTCCAAGAACTGCAGTCAGGTCCAACCCTGATTCCTATGGAGCCTCTGCTTTGCCCTGAGACCCAGGGCACATGAAAGTCTGTGTACCTTTCAAGAATGGGGTCTTCATTTGCCCCAGTCCTGTGGAGCTTCCAAACACAAGCCCCACTGGCCTTCAATGCCAGTGCTCCAGGGACTCTTTTCCTAATGCCAGATCCCTGGGCGAGGGGACTTGATGTTGGACTCAGAACTCTCACACCTGTCAGTGAGTGTCTGTGATACAGTTATTTTCCAGTCTGTGGGTCTTCCCACCCAGGAGGTATGGGTTGCTTATATCATGTAATTGCCCCTCCTACCTCTTGATGTGGCTTCCTCTTTGTCTTCTGGAGTAGGATATCTTTTTTGAAAGTTTCCAGTCCATTTAGTTGAGGTTTGTTCAGCATTTGGTTATAATTTTGTGGTTTTTATGAGAGAAGTTGAGCTCCAGTCCTTCTGTTCCACCATCTTAATCCTTTCTCTGAGAACTCCATGTTTGAGGGTTATACTGATCTCAGGTGTTTAAAAAAATCTAAAGTCTTTCTTTTTAAAAAAATATTATGGTAGTTTACCTTTTAAAGGAGAGATTTTATAGGCCAAATCTGGCCCACAATCTATTTTTGTAAATAAAGTTTTATCAGAATGTGGCCACTCCCACTTATTTACACCTTATCTATGGCTACTTTAGCACTCAGACTGCAGGTTAGTGTAGCTTTGACATAGACGCCCCCCCCCCCCATGGCCTGCAAAGGCTAAAATGCTTACTTTCTGGTTATTTCCAGAAAGTTTGCTAAGCCCTGTCTTAGAGCTTTATGTGCCTCTGTAAAAGGGCATGGAAAGTCCTGCCTGTTGGTCTTGTTTTCTCATTCCACTTCCACCTGGGGTGGCCTCCCAGCCACACCAGCAGAGGCTTAGCTGCAAGTCACAGGCTTTCAGGGACCATGACCATGTGAGCTCATTCTGTATGATCTCAGGGGCCCAAGACTGACATCTAAGATACCCATCTCCATGCAGTGGGCAAGAATTGGGCGAAGAATAAAGGGTGAGTGAAACCCTTTAAGGGGACTTGCTTTTCAGTGCCTCTTGAATTCTATTTCTGAGCAGCCAAAGGATCAGGAGCAGAGGGGATGCAGTCTCAGTGTGGGCTGCCTGCAAAGCAGGTGACCACATTGGGTCTTTGTCTCAGGGCCACCCCTCTTGCTGGCTGTTCCTGGCTGCCCTCTGTTGGCTTGGCCATATTGGGTGCCTTCCCTGCCTCAACCGCCCCACTAGCTACTTGGGAGTGGAGAGTCAGAAGGGCCAGAGAAAACTGTTGAAGGAAATGCTGAGGCATCCCTCGCCACAGCCTTTTTGCCCCTTTCTCAAGGCTGAAAATGAGGACATCTGTTTCTTAAAAAATAAAAACAAAAAAACCCCAAAGCTCCAGGTTTCCCTTTTGGAAGCTTCCTTCCACAGTGATCCCTTATTCAGAAGTCTGATGAACATCAAGTGTGCAAGTGCTCAGGCAGGCTCCTCAAAATGTCAGAAGTCCCATATGGGATGTAGGACACTGTTCTATCCTTCTCATGGTCCTCAGGGTCCCTTGGAATTTTAGACTGTTCTTAAGGCCCCATCCCTTGTGAGTAAAAGTTCTTGAAATGTGCTGTAGAATTTCTTAGCAGATTGGCTGGGTTGTGGAGTGCCTGGTTCCTTGCTGAATCTTAGAGGTGTGAGGAACTGCTGCAGGCAGAAAGGGATATTGTTTTAGACTTCACATCTGGTGATGGAGCTGATGGAGGAGAGGATGTGTTCAAGAATAGGCAGTGGGACTGAGAAATGTTTTAAAAATTGAAATATATTTGATGTATAATTTTATATTGAAATATAATTGATTTACAGTGTATTAATTTCAGGTATATAACAGTGATTCAGTTATATGTGTGTTTATATATTTTAAGTTTTTTCCCTTATAGGTTATTATAAAATATAGTTCCCTGTGGTATGCAGTAGGTCCTTATTGGTTATCTGCTTTATATATAGTAGGTTGTATTTGTTAATCCCAAACTCCTAATTTATCCCTCCCCATCTCCTTTTCTCTTTGGTAACCATATGTTTCACTGCCATATTTGTGGGTCTATTTCTGTCTTGTACTTAAGTTCATTTGTATTTTTTGTTTTTTTAGATTACACATATTAATGATAAATTCTTATGATTTGATGTATTAGTTCCAGGTGTACTACACAGTGATCTCACATTTGCATGCATTTAGGGCTGAATGACTGATTGGACAGGGAGGAAATGGGAGACTTCTGTCCTGACCAGTAGGTCACTAGGTGTGGGTGTGGCCAACGACTAAGCTAGGAAAAGGGGAGGGGGGAGGGCCGTGTGTGTGTTTTTCACATTTTTTAAAACTGCAGTCACAGTAAAAAACTACTGTGCATCCCTAGCCAGGACCTGCATCTATGTACCTATGTCTGTAAATAGAGGCACAGACCTGATGCTTACTAGGGGCAGGCCCTATTCTGCTTGTCACTCCCGTATTTCCTCATTAATCCTCACCAACCCCATGAAGTGTTATCACTTCCTCTCCTTTTCAAATGAAGAAACTTTGGCTCAGAGGGTTAGTGACTTTCCCAAGGCCTCACAGCAAGCAGGCGGTGGAGCTGGGATTCGAACCCTGTCTCCTCAGGCCCAGCATGCCTGCTCTTTACCACCCCACTATTCTCTACCATCATGGAAAAAAATCAGTGTATCACAAAATAATACTTACCCTCATTCCATGGGGTGCTTTCTGCTATTTGTCATTTCTATTTCATCCCCAAACTACTGGTCAAAATCCACCACATTGATTTCTTGACTCTCTCTAATAGGTTTCAAGACGCTTTTTGGGAAATACGGTTATGTCCTCCTTCCAAACTGGCTTTTAGTGGTCACTCCCAGTGGTCACTCACCCTATTCAGGCTCCTCATCACTTCCATGCAGATGATCATTAAAGGTGTGAATAATAAATACTATATAAGGATCACTGTTTATGTTTTATCAGGATGAAGATTTTCTTCCAAGTAAATATTTTGAAAGAGACTTTCCAGTGATAGTCATGAGAAAGTTGCACATCAATTCAGTGTGGCTTTGGCTAGAAGCAAGAGCTGGGTGAAATTCAGAACCAGCTCCTGGTAGACGGAAGGTCTGAAATGCAGGAGACCTCACTGTAGGGCACTGTTTTCCTTTTGTCTCCTTCTCTCTCTTTCTGGCCCTGAGACCCTCAATGCAGTGTATCCTGCAGCCTTCAAAATGAAATAGAGCCCCCCTTGTGACTTCTGTATACATGAATGTAATTTCTCTGAACATTAAAAAAAATGACCTATAGTAGTTTAGTAATCTGAATTTTTATGAGTCTTTTACTTCTTTATCCCCAGGGTATAGAGAGGTGCCTGGCCCAGAAGAGATGTGTGGTAAATATTTTTTGAGTGAATGAATGGGAGGCTGAAGTTAGTTATTATATATGAGATATTGTGGGGGCCATTTTGAGTCCAGTTTTCAAGGACTTTTCCAAGCTGTAAGTGGTGAGTTTGCCAATATTTACTGAGAGCTTTCCTTTGCCTAGCCCCATGATACATGCCTAACTTGGCATTGTCTTACTCAGTCCTCAAAGCCCACTTGTGGATTAAGTGCTAACATTGGCCTCTTTTAACAGATGCAAAAAAATGAGTTTCAAAGAAGTATAGTTAATTTGCCTCAGTCTGAAAGTGGGTGGAGCTGAGGTTTAGAACATGACCTCAAGACCAAGGTTAAGGTTTCCCAAAGCTTTTAACCTACAGTTTCCCTCCTTTTTATATTAGTCGTGTCAATAAAATCCTAATTCTTATATTTCACAAAATTTTAAATAAGCATAAAATTTCATCTTGTCCTTTAGAGATGCCTAATTCTCACAAACTTGAGATGATTTTCAAGCTTTGTTTTTTCTAGTTTATCCTAGAAAAACTTTTTACCCTTTTCAAATATAAAATATATAATTTATCAGATATGCTTTGTAGATGCTGTATAGCAACTCTGATGCTCCGTGAACTGCAGAGTGTGACTAATCTTGTTAGAACTCTGAGAGAAAGCAGAAGTAGGCTCTGCATTAAGACTGGGGATGGTTTTCTTGGGTGAAAAATGCATTGGCCTTTGTGTAAGGTTGTTGGTCTATTGAGCGTGGCTCTCCGATTTCTGATTTTTTTTTGCATATTCTTGATTAGGGAAGTTATCAAAAAAATGTTATGAAACTTTAAAAATGATTATTTTTTCCAGCATAGCTGGTTTACAGTATTCTGTCAATATTCTACTGTACAGCAAGGTCACCCAGTCACACATACATGTACACATTCCTTTCTCTCACATTAATATACTCCATCATAAGTGACTAGATACAGTTCCCAGTGCTATACAGTGGGATCTCATTGCTTATCCATTCCAAAGGCAATAGTTTATATCTATTAACCCCAAATTCCCAGTCCATCCCACTACCTCCCCCTTCTCCTTGGCAACCACAAGTCTATTCTCCAAATCCATAATTTTATTTTCTTTGGAAAGGTTCATTTGTGCTGTATATTAGAGTCCAGATATAAGTGATATCATATGGTATTTGTCTTTCTCTTTCTGACTTATTTCACTTAGTTTGAGAGTCTCTAGTTCCATTCATGTTGCTGCAAATGGCATTATTTTGTTCTTTTTTATGGCTGAGTAGTATTCCATTGTGTATATATACCACATCTTCTTAATCCATTCATCTGTCGATGGACATTTAGGTTGTTTCCATGTCCTGGCTATTGTGAGTAGTGCTGCAATGAACATATGGGTACATGTGTCTTTTTCCAGGAAATTTTTGTCAGGATATATGCCCAAGAGGGGAATTGCTGGTAGTTCTATACATAGTTTTCTAAGGTACCTCCATATTGTTCTCCATAGTGGTTGTACCAGCTTACATTTCCACCAACAGTGTAGGAGGGCTCCCTTTTCTTCATACCCTCTCCAGCATTTGTTATTTGTGGACTTATTAATGATAGACATTCTGGCTGGTGTGAAGTGGTACCTCATAGTAGTTTTGATTTGCACTTCTCTAATCAGGAATGTTGAGCATTTTTCATGTGCTTATTGGCCATATGTATATCTTTGGATAAAGGTCTATTCATGTCATTTACCCAGTTTTCAATTAAGTTGTTGGCTTTTTTGCTGTTGAGTTGTATAAGTTGTTTATATATTTTAGAAATCAAGCCCTTGTCAGTTGCATTGTTTGAAACTGCATCATTTGAAACTATTTTCTCCCACTTTGTAAGTTGTCTTTTGGGGTTTTTTTTATAGTTTCCTTTACTGTGAAAAAACTTGTTAGTTTGATTAGGTCCCATTGGTTTATTTTTGCTTTTATTTCTATTGCCTTGGGAGACTGACCTGAGAAAACATTTGTCAGGATGATGTCAGAGAATGTTTTGCCTATATTCTTTTCCAGGAGTTTGATGGTGTCTTGTCTTACATTTAAGTCTTTCAGCCATTTTCAGTTTATTTTGGTGCATGCTGTGGGGGTGTGTTTGTTTCATTGCTTTACATGGGGCTGTCCAATTTTCCCAGCACCACTTACTGAAAAGACTGCCTTTTCCCCATTTTATATTCTTGCCTCCTTTGTCACAGATTAATTGACTATAGGTGTCTGAGTTTATTCCTAGGTTCTCTATTCTGTTCCATTGGTCTGTCTGTTTTGGCCCCAGTACCATACTGTCTTGATGACTGTGGCTTTGTAATATTGCCTGAAGTCTGGGAGAGAGATGTCTTCTGCTTGGTTTTTGTTTCTCAGGATTGCTTTGGCAATTCTGGGTCTCTTGTGGTTCCATATAAATTTTTTTAATTCTGTGAAAAATGTCATGGGTAATTTGATAGGGATTGCATTGAATCTATAGATTGCTTTGGGTAGTATGGCCATTTTTACAATAATTCTTCCAAAGCAGGAGCATGAAATATTTTTCCATTTCTTTGAATCCAATAAGAGTCAATTTTTTTCTGTTAAATAAAAAAAATAGTCATCATAAAAGTTTTCTTTGAGATAAGGCAATACACTAGTGATGGCTTGAAAACCACTGGGACATTTGGGAAATTCTTGCTGGTCTTTCTGTAGCTATTTCTAAGTAAGTATTTCATGATCAGCTTATGATTTGATATCAGATTTTCAGGGTAAACTTAGCTGACCTAACCCGAGATTTGTATCCACTGGACTTTTACTGTGTGTCCCCAGGGGAAAATATAATTAAACAGAAGCCCCTGCAGCATTTGAACAGTAGTGATATCTACTTACTGTGTCTGAGGTAGGTGTGTGCATTTTTGCAGTAAAGGAATTGGTCAACTAATCTTTTTCTCATCTTCCCATAGATTGAAATCTCTCCTGTCAACACCCTTTTTAGACTTACATTCAGAGGACAGACTTCAAATGGTCAAGTATCCTTAACCTCAGTATCTTTCCCCCTTTTCTCTTCTTTCTTCTTCTTCTTTTTTGTTTTTGTTTTTATAGGGCCATGCTAGTGGTATATGAAGTTCCTATGCTAGGGGTTGAATTGGAGCTACAGCTGCCAGCCACAGCCACAGCAACATGGGATCTGAGCTGCATCTGTGACCAATACCACAGCTCATGGAAATGCCAGATCCTTTCTTTCTTTTTTTTTTTCCTTTTTTAGGGCTGCATCCGAGGCATATGGAGGTTCCCAGGCTAGGGGTCTAATCAGAGCTGTGGCTGCCGGCCTACACCAGAGCAACAGCAATGCGGGATCTGAACCACATCTGCAACCTACACCACAGCTCATGGCAATGCCAGATCTTTAACCCACTGAGTGAAGCCAAGGATAGAACCTGTATCCTCGTGAATACCAGTCAGGTTCCTTACCGCTGAGCCTTGAAGGAAACTCCATCCTCTTTTCTTCTTAAAAATGGTGTTTGTATGTGTGCATGATATCCTTCTGCTGATATATTTTCACTTCAACCGCAGTTATTATGAAGGAATATAAAACAGTTTTTGGCATGTCTCTTCTTAGATGTCCATAGCACTCCAATCCTAAATCTTTTTTTTTCTCTTTTTCGGACACAACCACAGCATAGGAATGGAATCCATGCTGCAGCTGCAGTCGATGCCACAGCTGTAGCAATGCCGGATCTTTAATCCACTGCACCAGGCTGTGGATCGAACTGGTGCCTCCACAGAGACAGACTGGATCACTAACCCACTGCTACACAGTGGGAACTCTAATCCTAAACTTTTTAAAAAGAATTTTATTTGCCAAAATTTCAAAAATAGGTTTTTCGTGAGTTTTTTTATTATTAGAGTTGATTTACAATGTTGTGCGAATTTCTGCTGTACAGCAAAGTGACTGAGTCATACAGATGTATGTATGTATACACACACACGCACATTCTCTTTTTAATACTATTTTCCATCATAAGTCTATTCCAGGAGATTGGATATAGTTCCATGTACTGTACATAAGACCTTACTGTTTATCCATTCTAAATGAAATAGTTCGTGCCTATTAACCCCAAACTCCCCAGCCCTCCCACTTCCCCCCCTCCCCCAGAAAACCACAAGTTTGCTCACCATGTCTGTGATATGTTTCTTTTCTGTGGATAGGTTCATTTGTGTGATATTTTAGATTCCACATGTAAGTTATATCATATGGTATTTGTCCTCTTTCCAACTTACTTCACTTAGTAGGATAATCTCTAGTTGCATACATGAAAGTCTTGATTTCCAATTTTTCTTGGAAATATCAGTTCTTTCACCTACATAGATGCAGTCAAGTAGTGGCTGCCTGGTTTAGAGGGGTCATGACTTCTCCAGTTCTGTCCTCGCCACTCACTCTTATCTTATACCCAACCTGTTTCCTAGTTTATGTTACTTCCCTGGTCCCTCCAGTCAATTTTTCTCCTCAAGTTTATTGTGAACATTTTCATAACACTTTCTTCATTTCTTAGCTTTTCAAATTATGGTAAAGGTCTTCCAGAATCTTCCATTTTTTTCCACCTGTGTCTGATAGAGAAGTTCAAGGGCGTTTTTTTGTTTTGTTTTGCTTTGTTTTTTAAGGCCGCACCCATGGCGTATGGATGTTCCCAGGTTAGGGGTCTAATTGGAGCTGTAGCCACCGGCCTATGCCACAGCCACAGCAATGTGGGTTCCGAGCTGCATCTGTGACCTACACCACAGCTCTTGGCAATGCCAGATCCTTGACCTGCTGAGCGGGGCCAGGGATTGAGCCCACAACCTCATGTTTCCTAGTTGGATTCGTTTCCACTGTGCCATGATGGGAACTCCAAGGGCATTATTAATAATTCAAATCAGAAAACATGCTGAGAGGTGTTCTTGCTATGGGTTCAGAGGTGTCTCTGCAGTGCCAGGATGCAGGTTTGATCCCCAGCCTGGCACAGTTGGTTAAGGATTTGGCATTGCTGCAGCTGTGCTATAGGTCACAACTGAGGCTCAGATCTGATCCCTGGCCCAGGAATTCCATATGCCTTGGGGCAGCCAAAAAAGACAAAGGAGGGAAGGAGGGAAGAAAAGAAGAAAGGAAGAAATTGTACTCAGATAGGATGGTCTTCTTGGACGGTTGACACATGTAACACAGCACACATCACAGATTATATAAGCCTCTGTTTTTACACAACCACAGTGTTTCAGTCATCCTCCTTGTGATCAGATACCCAATAAAGTTTCTGAAGAAAATAATGTCTCCGTTTTCCTTTGTTTTTGTCATATAAATTGTAACTATAACCTATTCAGTCTTTGCCATTTGATAGCCTATTTGCTTTCTCCACAGTTTTCTTACCATAATTTTCCATATACTTTGTTAACATTTGTGTCAGAATGATTATATGTGTAATGAACATGATAGTACTTTGCTCCATAAATGTAGAAATATATGAAAGAGAAAGTAAAGACCCTCCATAATCCCCTCCAATACAAGATAACCAGTGTTCAGAGTATTTTCTACTACAAATGAACAGTATACACAGAGAAAAGTAAATATAACATAATAAAATATATATATGAATATAATCCAAAGCTGGCACATAAAAAGTTCAATAAATTTTTGTCAAATGCATGTATATACACCTTGAATAAGTATATGTTGTAGTTTAGCATTTATTTGTTGAAAGAATGAATCTATACTTCTATATATAAATATAGGTTTATATGTAATCTTAATAATGTGAATAATTTATACATGCTGTTCTGTGACTTGCTCTTTTCACTTCCTAATAAATCATGGGTATCTTTTCATGTCAGTATATATAAGTCTACTTTGTTATTTCTGATGGCGTTATAGTACTTGTTGCAAGGAAATTCCATTTTATTTAATCTACTCCCTACTGATGGTCCTTTATTTTTTTAATTTAGTGAATTTTATTATACTTATAGTTGTACAACCATCATTACAACCTAATTTTAGAACATCCCAAACCCCCAGTCCATCCTTCTGCCTCTACAGCCTGTCTCCTTTGGGAACCATAAGTTTGTAAAAGTTGGTGAATCCATTACTATTCTGCAAATAAGTTCATTTTATCCTTCTTTTAGATTTCACATATAAGTGATAGTATGTGATTTTTGTGTCTCAGTGTCTGACTAACTTGGCTGAGCATGGTAATTTATAAATCCTTCCATGTTGCTACAAATGCCACTACTTCATTCTTTATTATGGCTGAGTAATAGTTCATTGTATACATGTACCACATCTTCTTTATCTTTTCCTCTGTCAATGGAAATTTATGTTGCATCCATGTCTTGGCTATTGTATATAGTGAGGCAATGAACATTGGGGTACATGCATTTTTTCAAGTCATGGTTTTCTTTGAATGGATGCCTAGGAGTGGATGCTGGATCATACAGTAGTTCTATTGTTAGTTTTTTGAGGAATCTCCATACTGTTTTCCATAGTGGTTGCACCAATTTACATTCCCACCAACAGTGTAATAAGGTTCCCTTTCCTCTACACCATCTCCAGTATTTATTGTTTGTAGGTATTTTAATGATGGCCATTCTGGCTGGTGTAAGATGGTATGTCATAGTAGTTTTGATCTGTGTTTATCTAATAATCAGAGATGCTGAACATATTTTCATGTGTTTTTTGGTCATCTGTGTGTCTTCTATGGAGAAATGTCTGTTTAGATCTTCTGCCTATTTTTTGATGGAGTTGTTTGTTGTTTTTTTTATTTTTGATATTGAGCTGAAGGTGGTGTTTATATATTTTGGAGATGAATCCCTTGTCAGTCACTTCATTTGCAAATATTTTATCCCATTCCATGGGTTCTCTTTTCATTTTGTTTAGGGTTTCCTTTGCTGTGCAAAAACTTTGCTTAGGTCCCATTTGTTTATTTTTGTTTTTATTGTCATTACTCTAGGAGGTGGATCTGAGAATATATTGCTATTGTTTATGTTGGAGAGTATTTGGCCTATTTTTTCCTCTAAGAGTTTTATAGTATCCAGTCTTATATTTTGGTCTTTAATAAATTTTCAGTTTATTTTTGTGTATGGTGTTAGAGAGTGTTCTAATTTCATTCTTCTGCATTCTGTCCAGTTTTCCTAGCACCACTTATCAAAAGGACTGTCTTTTCTCCACTTTGTGCCTCCTTTATCATAGATTAGTTGACTGTAGGTGTGTGGACTTAATTCTGGGCTTTCTATCCTGTTCCACCAATCTATATTTCTGTCTTTATGCCACTACCATACAGTTTTGATAACTGTAGCTTTGTAGTATAGCTTGAAGTCAGGAATCCTGTTTCTTCCAGGTCCATTTTTCTTTCTTAGGGTGGTTTTGACTATTTTGGGGATTGTTCTGGGTAGTATAATCCTTTGACAATATTGATTCTTCCAATCCAAGAGCATGGTATATCTTTCCATCAGTTTGTGTCTTCTTTGATTTCTTTCATCAGTGTCTTCTAGTTTTAGAGTATAGGTCTTTGATCTCTTTAGGTAGGTTTATTACCAGGCATTTTATTCTTTTGATGTGATGATAAATGAGATTGATTGCCTAATTTCTCTTTCTCATCTTTCATTGTTAGTATTTACAAATGTAGTCAATTTCAGTGTATTAATTTTGTATCCTGCAACTTTACTAAATTCATTGATGTACTTATCATTTTTCTGGTGGAATCTTTAGGATTTTCTAGGTATAGTATCATGTCATCTGTCAACAGTTATAGATTTAATTCTTACTTTCCAATTTGGATTCCTTTTGTTTCTTTTTCTATTCTGATTGTTGTGGCTAGGACTTCCAAAACTATGCTGAATAGAAGTGGTGAGAGCAAACATCCTTGTCTTCTTTCTGATCTTGGTGGGGATTCTTTCAGCTTTTCACCATTGAGAATGACGTTAGCTGTTGTTTTGTCATACATGGCCTTTATTTATGTTGAGGTACATTTCCCTTATGCCCACTTTCTGGAGGGTTTTATCAGAAATGGGTGTTGGATTTTGTCAAAAGGATTTTTTTTTTATTCTTAAGTTTGTTAATGTGGTGTATCACACTGATTGATTTGCATATATTGAAGAATCCTTATATCCCTGGGAGAAATCCCTCTTAATCATGGTGTATGATCCTCTTAATGTGTTGCTGGATTCAGTTTGCTAGTATTTTGTTGAGGACTTTTGCATCTATGGTCATCAGTGATATTGGCCTGTAATTTCCTTTTTTGGTGGTATCTTTGTCTAGTTTTGATATCAGGGTGATGGTGGTCTCATAGAATGAGTTTGAGTGTTCCATCCTCTGAAATGTTTTGGAATAGTTTCAGAAGGGTAGGTATTAACTCTTTTCCAAAATTTTTGTTGTGTTTTGTTTTTTTAGGGCTGCACCAGCAACATATGAAAGTTCCCAACCCTAGGTGTCAAATCAGAGCTGTAGCCACCAGCCTACACCACAGCCACAGCAACATGAGATCCAAGATTTGTCCGTGACCTACACCTCAGCTCACAGCAATGATGGATCCTTAACCCACTGAGTGATGCCAGGGATTGAACCTGCATCCTCATGGAAACTAGTCAGGTTCATTACCACTGAGCCATGAAGGAAAGTCTGGAAATTTTAAAATCTCGGTTTCAGTCCTTGTGATAGGTCTGTTCATCTTCTCTATTTCTTCCTGGTTTAGTCTTGGAACATTGTACCTTTCTAAGAACTTTTCCTTTTCTTCTGTGTTCATTTTATTGGCATATAACTGTTTATAGTTGTCTCTTAGGATCCTTTGCATTTCTTTACTTTATTTTATTTTCCCACTGTACAGCAAGGGGATCAAGTTATACTTACATGTATACATTACAATTACTTTTTTTCCCCCACCGTTTGTTCTGTTGCAATATGAGTATCTAGACAAAGTTCTCAATTCTACTCAGCCGGATCTCCTTGTAAATCTATTCTAAGTTGTGTCTGATAAGCCCAAGCTCCCAATCCCTCCCACTCCCTCCCTCTCCCATCAAGCAGCCACAAGTCTTTTCTCCAAGTCCATGATCTTCTTTTCTGAGGAGATGTTCAGAAAACACATGAAAAAATGCTCAACATCGCTGATTATAAGAGAAATGCAAATCAAAACTACCATGAGATATCACCTCACACCAGTCAGAATGGCCATCATTAATAAATCCACAAATAACAAGTGCTGGAGGGGGTGTGGAGAAAAGGGAACCCTCCTGCACTGTTGGTGGGAATGTAAACTGGTACAGCCACTATGGAGAACAGTTTGGAGATACCTTAGAAATCTATCCATAGAACTTCCATGTGACCCCGCAATCCCACTCTTGGGCATCTATCCAGACAAAACTCTACTTAAAAGAGACACGTGCACCCGCATGTTCATTGCAGCACTATTCACAGTAGCCAGGACATGGAAACAACCCAAATGTCCATCGACAGAGGATTGGATTCGGAAGATGTGGTATATATACACAATGGAATACTACTCAGCCATAAAAAAGAATGACATAATGCCATTTGCAGCAACATGGATGGAGCTAGAGACTCTCATCCTGAGTGAAATGAGCCAGAAAGACAAAGACAAATACCATATGATATCACTCATAACTGGAATCGAATATCCAGCACAAATGAACATCTCCTCAGAAAAGAAAATCATGGACTTGGAGGATCCTTTGTATTTCTGTGGTATCAATTACAACTTCCTTTTCATTTCTAATTTTATTGATTTGAACCCTCTTCCTTTTTTTCTTGATGAGTCTAGTTAAGGGTTTATCAATTTTGTTGATCTTTTCAAAGAACCAGCTTTTAGTTTCATCTTTTCTATGGTTTTCTTTGCTTCTATTTCATTTATTTCTGCTCTGATCTTTATGATGTCTTTCCTTCTACTCTGGGTTTTGTTTGTTCTTCTTTCTATAGTTGATTTAGGTATAAGGTTAGGGGGTTTGTTTGAGATTTTTCTTGTTTCCTGAGGTAGGCTTGTATTGCTATAATCTTCCCTCTTAGAATTGCTTTTGTTGTATTCCCTAGGTTTTAGATTATTGTGTCGTCCTTGTCATTTGTCTCTAGATATTTTTTGCTTTTCTCTTTGATTTCATCAATGATCCATTGGTTGTTCAGTAACATATTGTTTAGTCTCATGTGTTTGCATTTTTTGCAGTTTTATTTTTTTCTTTGTCATTGATTTCTTGTCTTATAGTGTTGTGGTTGGAAAAGATGTTTCTTATTATTTCAACTTTCTTAACTTTACCAAGGCTCGATTTGTGGTCCAGAATGTGATCTTTCCTAGAGAATGTTCCATGTGCACTTGAGAAAGATGTGTATTCTGCTGCTTTTGGATGCAATAGTCTATAAATATCTATGAAGTCTATCAGGTCTAATGTTTCATTTAAAGCCTGTGTTTATTTGTTGTTTTTCTGTTTGTATGATCTGTCCATTGCTGTAAGTGGAGTGTTAAAGTCCCCTGCTATTACTGCATTATTGTTGATTTCTTATTTGATGATTGTTAGCATTTGCCTTATACACTGAGGTTCTCCTATGTGGGTGCATATATATTTACAATTTTTATATCTTCTTCTTGGATTGATCCTTTGATCATTATGCAGTGTCCTTCTTTATCTCTTCATAACCATCTTTATTTTAAAATCAGTTTTGTCTGATAGGAGTATTGCTACTCCAGCTTTTCTACATATGGAGTGACAAGAGTCCTGAGATTTCAGGAAAAGTGTAAACTAGAGGAAGGAACTAATATTCCTTAATGTAAGGATTATTCCTTCATGTGAGGCAGGAACTAATATTTTTTAGCTAATATATAGCACTCACTTTACATCTACCTATCTTTTTAATTTTTCTTTTTTTGGCCAGACCTTTTTCAAGTGGAATTTCTGGGACCAGGGATCGAATGGAGCCACAGTAGTGACCCAAGCTGCTGCTGTGACAACACCAGTTCTGAGAATGCTGTGAACCCACTATCTTTTTAATCCTCATTATACCTCTACAAAATAGGCATTACTATTGTTGTAGAGATTAGGACAGTAGGTTTAGAAAAGGTAAAATATTACTCAAACTAGAAGAGAAGGACCTCACATTCTAACCCAAACCAGATTGTTTATAGATGCCAAGTCATGCTCAATCTAACTCTCCTCACATTGCCTTACTTGACCCAATGTATTTATTTTATGAAGCCCAGGAAAGAGAAATCACACACATTTGGAGCTAAGCTGGGGCCAGAAAGCACACATTTGGAGCTAAGCTGGGGCCAGAAAGCAAACAGGCTGATCTCTACTCTGCTCCACCCCCACCCCCCCCCCCGACAAGGTCAAAGTTCTTTCCAGGGCAGACACCTGCCTTTAAAGATTTGGAAATCTAAGGATCTGACCCTTCAAGTGATAGAGAGCAGGAGAAAAATAAACCACCTAAAGAGAGAAGCAAGGAGAAAATAGGAACCAAAGAGTAGCTGCCAGAATAGTTTGAGGAGGGTGAAGAGTGAACTGTGTCCTTTTGCCTGTATATGAGTATGTAGGTTTACAAAACAGACCAACCACCTAGCGAATTTCAGGAAGCTACCAGCTTCATTCTTTATTGCCTTTCAGACACTAAGTTTTAAGCCCTGGCGTGAGTCCAGAAAAGACTATTAAGGTGAGCAAGTTGTGCCCTTCAGGTAGAAGTGAAAACTCGCAGTGCAAACCAAAACTTGAGCTAACCTGGTGGCAATGATTTGAGGACAGCTTGAAAGAGATGTCTGGCTGCAAAACACACTTGAAGCAGAAGGGTGGGGCCACAGCAGCCAGGGATATGTTTTCTCCTGGCTCATGTTACCCTCCATGTTGTGATCCAGGCTGCATGGTTGGCAGGAGCAGAGGGGGCCATGAAGGCAGGTCATGTGATGGGGTTTAAATCTCCTGCACCCGGAACCAAGGGGGCATCAGTGGCCTGAATTGAATGGGAGCAGAGGTGGTGAGGAAAGAGGGCCAGAGAGGCAGTTGAAGGATGATCAGCCACTGCCTGGTGGTGGCATTGTCCAGAGAAGGAAACAATGGGCGGGGCTTATAGGTCCTATCCTAGGAAGTGCTACCTGTGACTACTTTTATGACAACAACCATGAGGACAAGGCAGGAGGAAGAGGCAGCAGTGGCTATTGTGTACTTAGGTGTGCAGGGCACGAGTGGCCAGGACTGCACTTCCCCCCTCCTCCCGATGGGACCCCTCCTGGTGTGAGGTGGGGCAGTCTCAGGAAGGCTGGGAGCTCAAGGCTGGCTTTGCAGTGTCCCTCTCCCAGCCAGGACCCTCAGCTGCACACCTCTGGGGCTACAGGCCTGGCTGCAGGAGTGGCCCATTGACTCCATGAGTCTGTTTTTTGTACCCATTCAGCCAGTCTATGTTTTCGGTTGGAGCATTTAGTCCATTTACAATTAATTTCTTTGTTGATATGTATGTTCTTATTGCCGTTTTGTTAATTGTTTTGGATTTGTTTCTGTTGGTCTTTTTTCTTCTTCTTTGGTCCTCTTGTGGTTTGATGATTGTCTTTAGTGTTGTATTTGGATTGCCTTTTCTTATTTGTGTGTGTATCTATTACAGATTTTTAGTTTGCAGTTACCATTACCAAGGTACCCGGGAAGGGGGCTGCTTAACCACCCCTGAATCAGCCTCAGCCACTTATATTTCTGGTCTCATATCCCTCCACCACCAAGAGAGGAAACCACGCCTATTCTTTTTAAGACTATTTTTTTTTTGGTCACACCTGTGGCATATAGAATTTCCAGGGCAAGAGATAGAACAAAAACCACAGCAGCAACTCAAACTGCTGCAGTGACGATGCTAGATCCTAAATCCACTGTGCCAGAGAATTCCTTAAGGCTATTTTTTAGAGCAGTTTTAATGTTCACAGCTAATTTTTGTTCAGTGTTTTTTTTTATTACAGTTTATTGATGATATTCTGTCAATTTCTGCTGAACAGTCATACAAATATACATATATTTTTTTCATATTACCTTCTATCATGTTCTATCACAAGTGATTAGATATAATTCCCTGTGTATACAGTAGGACCTCATTGATTACCCGTTCAAAATGTAATGGTTTGCATCTACCAAATTCAAACTCCCCATCCATCTTACTCTCTCCCCCATCCCCCTTGCCAACTATAAATTGTCTGTGAGTCTGTTTCTGTTCTATAAATAGGTTCATTTGGGCCATATTTTAGAGTCCATATAGAAGTGATATCATATAGTATTCATCTTTGTCTTTCTGAGTTACTTCATTTAGTATGAGAACTTCTAGTGTCATCCATATTGCTGCAAATGGCATTATTTTGTTCTTTTTATGCTGAATAGTATTCCAATGTACCACATCTTCTTAATCCATTCAGCTGTCAGTGGACATTTAGGTTCCTTCCATGTCTTGGCTATTGTGAATAGCACTGCTGTGAACAAATGGGTTCATGTTGTATTTTTTTGAATTGTCATTTTGTTTGGATATATTCTCAGGAGTGGGATTGTTGCATCATATGGTAACTCTATTTTTAGTGTTCTGAGGAAACTCCATGCCTTCAGGTATTTCCATAGTGGGTATACCTATTTACATTCCTGTAGTATAAGAATGTAGAAGGGTTCCCTATTCTCCATATCCTCTCCAGCATTTATTTGTAGACTTTTTGATGATGGCCATTCTGGCGGGTGAGAAGTGGTACCTCATTGTAGTTTTGATTTGCATTTCTCTAATCATTAGTGATGTTCAACATCTTTTCATGGGCTCACTGTCCATCCGTACAGAGAAATGTTTATTTTAGGTCTTCTGCACCACCCCCCCTTTTTGATTGGGTTGTCTGCTTGATTTTGAGGTATATGAGTTGTTTGCATATTTTGGAGATAAAGCCCTTATTGGTTGCATCCTTTGCAACTATTTTCTCCCATTCTGTACGTGGTCATTTCATTTAGTTTATGGTTTCTTTTGCTGTGCAAAAAGCTTGTCAATTTGATTAGGTCCCATTTGTTTATTTTCTTTTTTATTTCTATTGCCTTGGAAGACTGACCTAAGAAATGATTTATTCAGTTTATGTCATAGAATGTTTTACCTATGTTCTCTTCTAGGAGTTTTATGGTAACATGTCTTATATTTAAGTATTTAAGCCATTTTGGATTTTTTTTGTGCATATTGTGAATGAGTGTTTTTAACTTCATTGACTTTACATATGACTGTCAACTTTCCTAATACCACTTGCTGAAGAAACTGTCTTTCCATATTGTATATTCTTAACTCCTTTGTTGAAGTTTAATCGTTCTTAGCTATGTGGGCTTCTTTCTGGGCTCTCTATTCTATCGATGCCTATGTCTGTTTTTGTGCCAATATCACACTGTTTCAATTACTATAGCTTTGTTGTATTTTCTGAAGTCTGAGAAGGTTATGCCACCTCTTTTATTCTTTTCCATCAGATTTGCTTTTGAAATTCTGGGTCTCTTATGGTTCTACATAAATTCTAGGAATATTTGTTCTAGTTCCATGGAAAAAGAATGTCATGGATAATTTGATAGGGATCACATTAAAATCTGTAGATTGCTTTGGGTAGTATGGCATTTTTTTCCCCTTTTATGCCTCATCTAGGGTATATGGAAATTCCCAGGCCAGGGATTGAATCCAAGCCTCATTGGCAACCTACACTGAAGCTGTGGCAATGCTGGATCCTTTAACCCATTGTGCCAGGCATGGATCAAATCTGAAATATATATAACTAGGGGCCTCAGCAGGTACCCTAGTCACTGCAGCTGCATTTTTTATCCATTGCCCCAGGGTGGAAGCTCTCAGCATGGCCACTTAAACAGCATTATCTCTTTCAATCCAAGAGCAGGATATCTTTCCATTTTTTGAATCATTGTAAATTACCTTTATTAATGTTTTATAGTTCTCAGGATGTAATTCTTACATGTCCTCAGGTTTATTCCTAAGTATTTCATTTTTTAATGCAATTTTTAAAAGGATTATTTTTTAACTTTCCCTTTCTAATATTTTATTGTTAATGTGAAGAAATACAACCAATTTCTGTATGTTAGTCTTGTATCCTTCTATATTGCTGAATTCATTTATCAGTTTTAATAGTTTTTATGTGGAGTCTGTAGGGTTTCCTAGATATAGTATCATGTCTTATACATAATGACAATTTTACCTAATTCATCCAATTTGGATCCTTTTAATTTTTCTTGTCTGATGAGAGTGGACATCTTTTTTTTTTTTTCAGATTTCAGTTTTCATCAGTTCAGAAATCATCCAAGCAGGCAAATGTACCTGCCTGGCCTGTCTGGCTGACATTCCTTATGGCTCTTGGTGGTGGAGGCGGGGGTGGGGTGGGGTGGTGTTTGCCTTTCCCTTCCTGGGGCCATTAATTTCTTGCTTGGCTTCTCATGCCTAACAGTGTATTTTGATGCATAAACAGGATTTAGCCCCTCCCTTGATCCTTAGGGTGTATTGCAGCCAGGGCCCAGACTTGGAGTTTTCCCATGCCCCTGCACACTGAAATACAGTCCTGGCCCTTGCACTGATATTTCCTTGTGGGTTAGTCTCTTTAGGCTAATTCCTGAGAGGGGATGCAAGGAGGTAGACCTGGGTCAGGAGAGTTAGTGTGAAGACAACTGAAACATACAGGACAGATGATGGCAGGCAGCAGGGGCTCCCCATCCAGAAGGGGTACTCAGGGTTTGGGAGCCAGGACAATTGTGCCTGGTTCAGTCCTCATGTACCACCCTTATCCCTGCTTCAGCTGATATGGGTTTCGGATGCCCTGTCCATATCAAGTGGTATACTGGAGCAACATGGCAGGGTGGGTGCATGAGGAGCGCTCTTGCTGGGTGCAGTGACTTTAGTGCTTTCATCAGGCTGAGCAAGCTCAAGGGCCTGGCGGTGGGGCCTTGTCTCAGCAATGCCACCCTGTGGTTTCACCTGCAGTTCCCAAAGCAAGGAATAGAGGCACAGGTAGCAGCAAGACAGGTGGAAGAACAAGCCTGAGAAAGCTTACCTCCAGCCAGGCTTGGCCTTACTCCCAGAGCCTGGTGGCAGTTGTAGCAGTGCAGGCTAGCTATAGGCATGGGGCCCACTCTAGTGCAGCAATGCAATCCTGACTGCACCAGGGCATGAACACCAGGCAGCAGGCATCAGGCCAGTGCCTTGCCCAGTGTGGGAAGATGATGGCAGGCTTCAGCATGTTCCCCTTACTGACTTCACTCTTTGGCATGCTCCAGATAAGTTTCTGTCTCTGTCGTGTCCTCTTGGAAGACCAAGAAATACAGGGCTGTGCCCAGGACTAGCAGGGCTCTCCTGGACTTCCACAGCCTTCACTGGCAGCCCCATCTGTGCCTCCTGTCAGCTCCTGAGCTCCATGAAGCTGCCTGAAGTCTGGCAGGAGCTCATACCCACCTGAGCCCAGGAGCAGTAGTTCAGAGCAGGGTTTGGGTATGGATGTGCGGATGTGTGGGGGATGCAGGGATCTCTCTCTGCCCAAGGAAAGAATTGTCAAGCATCCCTCAACCAAGCTTGGTTTGTGGCTGCAGCCTGGAGCTTGGCTCTTGTGGCCAGGTCAGCCAGCCAGCTGGCAGAGCCTGTGTGCCCCCATCGTCTGCTTGCTGAGCTCCTCTGAAATTGATGAGCCCAGTCAGCTGGGGCTGCAGACGAGGAGAGCTGGCTGCACTGAGTTGGACATCAGGGTGCTGGAGACAACCAGGCTGGCTGCCCCTGCTGAGAGCTGGGTGCTAGCAGCATGGTGCCACCTCCATCCTTGGCCTCTGGGTGCTATCAGGGGACACTGCTGTGGGTGGGCAGGGGAAACTGACCACAGGTCCCTCTTGCCACCAACTCCCCCTGGGGGCCAGCTGCAGCTGGTGTCCAGCAGGGACCTCAACATTGGGACCAGGCCTGTGGAACTAGACACCAGACATGAGCACAGTGAGGTATACCCAGGAGCATGGTCTAGGCGCCTGTATTTTCCTTCAGAGCCCCACAATTTCTGTCCCCAGCCTTGCTTTGTGACTGCTGGGTGCAGGGCTAGGGGGCTGCCTACTGGCATCACCATGTGTGGGTTGGGGGGTGTGCCCCTGGGAGAAGGCAGAGGGTCTGGGAGAGTTTCAGGAATCCCCTCTCCTGGCCAGTCTCTCTGCTCTTCCTGGCCATACTCTTGTAAACACTGTGGCCAAGGCCTGCTCTGAGCCTCCAGATGCTCAGGTACACTTGACCCAGGCTGGGGGCAGGCAAAAAGTTTCCTGGGCAACTTAGCTCCCCCACCCCCCTAGGTTCTATTTGGAGCTTCTCTCCTGAGGCATGCAGCTTCAGTTTGGAGCTTTACTGGAGGAACGACTACTGTGCCCTGCTCTTTCTCCACTTGGTGCTTTTGGTAGGAGTGCTGGTCTGGCCCAGTGTTGTTGGGGTGCCTGGAGCTCCTCTGGAGCGAAGGGTGGGCAGGCAGTGGCAGTGGGCGGCATGTTCCAGCTTGGCAGCCCTGAGAGGCATGACTGCGGGTTGTGCAATGTGTGTGCTTTGCTTCTTCTGCCTGCACTCACTGTGGAGCCAGGCATTGTCTCCCTCCATTCCTCGTCCCTACATGGCTGACCTGTAGCTGTTACTCCCCACAGCCTGGGAAGGCCCCTTCGTCCACCTGCACTATTCCTGATCTCTGGGTCCCCAGGGTCTAGACTTCCCACTGAGTGAAAGCTCGGGGTGCTCCAGAGGCCAGGATAGGAAGGAGCCCCCCTTTCCCATCAGTTAGGGGTGCTCTCTGGCCTGGTTAGGCTGGAGAGCAGGCTCTAAGCATGGATAAGTTCCCAGAACTGGGGGAAGAGGGCTGGAGGGTGGAACTTCCCTGCCTGCCAGCAGCCTCCTCCGGAGCCAGGCTCTGAACCGAGTCTTGGAGAATCTCCATTCTTGCTCTGCTTCTCTCCTTCTCCAACCACCACAGGCAGGACACAGCCTGCTGGTCCACCATCCAAAGCCTGAGCATGGGGGCGAGAGGGGCCCTGCAGTGCTTGGTGGCTCCCTTGGACTTCTCCTCGGAGTCTTCACTGGCTAACCCCTGGCTCTTCTGCCTCCTCCTAAGGGAAAGTCCTCAGACCTTCCTCTGCCACGTGCCAGGGAGGCGCTGACAGGTGCTCAGCTTTGCCGTCAGCCTGCTTCCTTCCCTGCAGCTTGTCCCCTATCACAGCTAACGGGGAGACCACAGAAGCAGACCCCAGATCCTCTCTGGGTAGAAGCTGTGGTAGCTGAAAGCTTGTCACAGCCCAGTCGGAGACCTTGCACACAACAGGCCTGCTAAACTTCAGTGGGATGAAATTTCTGTGAACTTGTGTTTATTTTAACCTCTTTGGTTTCCCTTCTCAGGCCCACAGGGGGCTCTTATAGCCAGGGAGACTGCAAGACTGGATTCTATGAAGGAGGTTACGTGGTATTATTCTCCCAAGCTATTCTGGAAGGATAGAAGGTCCTCAAAAGTAAGGCAGACTCAGACATGAAATATCATACCGAGCTCTGGAATAGGGAAACATTGTCACCCATGGAGGAAGAGGCTGGGCTGACTTTGGATGAGACTCTGCAGAATGACGGTGGACAGGTCCATGGAGATGCAGCTCAGTCAGCCTAAATGGCCTTTTATACCACAGGTGAATGATTCAGAATGCCTATACTTTTGACTGAGGTGAATCATATCTTGATCAACACATTGGAATTTGGATGTAGCATCACCCAAATAATGTTCGGAGAGAGACTTTGTCAAGAAGTACTTTTTAAATTTTTTTTAAAAAAATTACTTTTATTTTTTTAATTTATGATTTTTATTTTTTATGTTATAGTTGATTTACAGTATACTGTCAATTTATACTGTACAGAAAACTGGCACAGGCATACATATATGTAATTTTTTTCCCACATAATCTTACATTATGTTCCATCACAAGTAACTGGATATAGTTCACTGTGCTGTACAGTAGGACCTCAAGGCTTATCCACTCCAAATGCAATAGTTTGCTTCTATTAACCTGAAAATCCCTGTCCACCCCACACTCTCCCCCTCCCCTTGGCAACCCACAAGTCTGTTCTCAAGTCCATGAGTTTCTCTTCTGTGGAAGGGTTCATTTGTGCCATGTGTTAGATTCCAGATATAAGTGATATCCCATGGTATTTGTCTTTCACTTTCTGAATTACTTAGTATGAAAAACTCTAGTTCCATCCATGTTGCTGCAAATGGCATTATTTTGTTCTTTTTTATAGTATTCCATTGTGTATGTATATACCTCATTTTCACAATCCATCCACCAGGCAATGGACATTTAGGTTATTTCCATGTCTTGGCTATTGTGAGTAGTGTTGCAATGAACACACCGGTGCTTGTGTCTTTTTCAAGGAAAGATTTGTCCAGATACATGCCCAAGAGGGGGGTTGCTGAATCATATGGTTGTCCTATATTTAGTTTTCTGAGGTACCTCTATGGTTTTCCATAGTGGTCGTACCAATTTACATTCCCACTAACAGTTTAGGAAGGATCCCTTTTCACCACACCCTCTCCAGCATTTATTTGTTCACTTATTATTGACGTCCATTCTGACAGGTGTGAGGTGGCACCTCATAATAGTTTTGATTTGCATTTCTGTAATAATCAGTGATGTTGAGTATTTTTTCATGTGCTTGTTGGCCATCTGTATATCTTCTTGGGAGAAATGTCTGTTCAAGTATTTTGCCCATTTTTCCATTGGTTGGTTATTTGGCTGTTGTGTTTATATATATAAATTTTTTTTTCTAGAGATTAAGCCCTTGTCAGTTGCATCATTTGAAACTATTTTCTCCCATTCCATAGCTTGTCTTTTTTTTAATGATTTCCTTTGCTGTGCAAAAGCTTGTCAGTTTGATTTGGTCCCCTGGGTTTATTTTTGCTTTTCTTTCTGTTGCCTCGGGAGACTGACCTAAGAAAACATTTGTACGGTTGATGTCAGAATATCTTTGACTATATTCTCTTTTAGGAGTTTGATAGTGCCTTCCTTGCGTTATGTTGAAGTCTTTCAGCCATTTTGAGTTTATTTTTGTGCATGGCATAAGGGTGTATTCCAGTTTCATTAATTTACATGCAGCTGCCCATCTTTGCCAGCACCACTTGCTGAAAAAAATGCTCTTTTCCCCATTTTATATTCTTTCCTCCTTTGTCAAAGATTAATTGAACGTAAATGTCTGGGTTCATTTCTGGGTTCTCTATTCTGTTGCACTGCTTGTTATGTCTGTTTTGGTACCAGGACCACACTTTCTTGATGACTATAGCTTTGTAATATTGACTGAAGTCTGGAAGAGTTATGCCTCCTAATTTTTTTTGATCTTTAAAATTGCTTTGGTAATTGTGAGTCTTTTATGGTTCCATATAAATTTTTAGATAGTTTGTTATAGTTCTGTGAAAAACGTCATGGCTCATTTGACAGTGAGTCTGTAGATTACTTTGGATAGGATGGCTATTTTTAGGATATTAATTCTTCCAAAACAGGAGCATGGAATATCTTTCCATTTCTTTGAATCTGCTTTAATTTCCTTGATTAATGTTTTATAGTTCTCAGCATTTAAGTCTTTTACCTCCTTGGTTAGGTTTATTCCTAGGTGTTTAATATTTTTGAGTGCAGTTTCAAAAGGTATTTAATTTTATATAGCTTTTCTGATATTTCATTGTTAGTATAGGGAAATACAGCCAATGGCTGAATGTTATTCTTGTATCCTACACTTTAGCTGAGTTTGTTGATCAGTTGGGATAGTTTTTACGTGGAGTCCTTAGTGTTTTATATAAATAGTATCATGTTGTCTGCATACAGTGACAATTTTACCTCTTCTCTTCCAATTTGGATATGTTGTATTTCTTTTGTTTATCTGTTGACTGTGGTTAGGATTTCCAATATTATAATGAATAAGAGTGGTGAGAGTGAGCATATCTTGTCCCATAAATTTTTTTATTATGTTTGATTTACAATGTTCAGTCAATTTCTTCTGTAAAGTGAGCTAGTTATACCTATATATAAATACATTCCCTTTCACACATTATCCTCCATAATGTTCCATCACAAGGGATTGGATATACTTCCTGTTCTGTAAAGCAGGACCCCATTGCTCATAAACTCCAAATGCAATAGTTTTCATCTATTAACCCCAGACTCCCAGTCCAGCCACTCCCTGCCCCCTGCCCTTGGCAACCATAAGTCTGTTCTTCAAGTCCATAGGTTTCTTTTCTGTGGAAAGGTTCTTTTGTGCCATATATTACATTCCAGATTTAGGTGTTATCCTATGGTGTTTGTCTTTCTTTTTCTCATTTACTTCACTTATTATGAGAGACTTCACTTATTCCATCCATCTTTCTGCAAATGGCATTATTTTGTTCTTCATGGCTAAGATTTATTCTATTGTGTATATATACCAAATATTCATAATCCATCAATATTTTGCTCATGTCAGACAAAGATTTGTTTCGATGTCTTGGCTGTGGTGAATAGTACTGCAATGAACACAATGATACATACCTTTTTTTTTCAAGGAAAGTTTGTCTGGATATATATCCAAGGGGGGGAAGTTGCTGGTAATATTGTATGTTTAGTTTTCTGAGGTATCTTCATGCTGTTTTCCATAGTGATTATGCTAATTTACATTTCCACCAACAGTGTAGGAGGAACACATTTTCTCCACATCCTCTCCAGCACCTGTTTTTTGTTAACTTATTAATGATGCCCATTCTGACATGAGAGACATGGTACCTCATAATAGTCTTGATTTGCATTTCTATAATAATCAATGATATTGAGCATTTTATCATGTGCTTGTTGGCATATCTTCTTTGGAGAAATGTCTGTTCAGGTCTTTTGCCCATTTTCAGTTAGGCTGTTAGTTTTTTGGCTATTGTACAAGTTGCTTATATATTCTAGACATTAAACCTTGTCAGCTGCATCATTTGAACCTAGTTTCTCTCACTCCATAAGTTCTCTATTTCTTTTCTTTTTTTTTTTTGCCTTTTATTTATATGTATATATGTTGTGGAAACTGCAAAAACCATGGCAGTGGAAGGAGACAAACAGCACTCGGAGATATGGAAAAGCAAGGTTTATTCAGCACCGGTGCGGGCTCAGAGGGGTCACCTCCAGAGTCTGAGCACCAGGTCTTTGTTCTCAGTAACTTTTATACACTACAAGGTCTTGATTTTCCCATGTAAGCATCCCAGACCTCCCCCATCCCCAAGCAGACACTGTTCCTCTCTAAGAAACTGAGTGGGCAAGGTTACAGAAGCAGAACTGATAAGCAATGCTGGGTACCTGACTAGCAGGGCTGCTGGCTTGGACAGAGGGCACACAGTTTTACATTATTACAAGAAGGGTGGTATAGTGATGAGCATAGCTGAAAAGGCTTGCAGCTGCCTTCTTAGCCAAGGGGGTGGGGGTTGTTCTTTAGTTAAAACTCCATTTCATTCCCCCCTCTTGATGTTCAGGGTGCATCTGCACCCTTTAGAGATCATCATCAGTCATAACCCTTTGGTAGCCTCTGATAAGTAGCAGGTGGGAGGCCGTTTTTTTTTTTTTTTCAACCATGGTTTTTATAAAACCTTTTATAATATTTATCAGAAGAGGTACAAAGCAGGGAACAAGTAGGCACCCTGCAAGTATAACCATGATTATTCTGACCATTGTCTTAATTCCTCCTAACCAAGAGAACCATTTACCAAAGAGACTGTCTGCATCCCATCCTTTTCAAGTTTGTACAGGTACATGGGCTAGTTTAGTCATGCGGTCAGCAATTTCTTCTACCACCTTTCTGGTGTCATCTATTTGTAGACAGCAATTACTTAAGTTAAATTTTCCACAGACCCCTCCTTCAGAAGCAAGTAAATAATCTAAGGCCAAGCGATTTTGGTAGATTGCACTGTGCACTTTAGTTTGTTGTTGGGCCAATATAGTCAAGGCCCTTGCAGTGTCATTTGTAAGTTCCAAAACCGCCTGTAGTCTGATGATGCGGTTCAGCATATAGATAGGGGTGCGATATCCCCAAGAGCCATCCTCTGCCCAGGTGGCAGGTCCATAATCTTGAATTATCCATTCTGGGGGCCATTTATCATCTTTCCAGTCTCCAATTTGGAGAGCCCTCCAGTCTCTCTGGGCACCCTGTGCCCTATATATAGGAACTCCCAGTTGCTCCCCTAGTGACAGTGGGAGCAGGAAGAAGGAAGGTCTGATTGTTCCCAGTACACATGCCCCAGCCCAATTTGGGGGGAGTGTGGAATAGGCCATTTTTCCACAAATCCAATATAATCCCTTTGGTGCCCGCCACTGGATATTAGTACTGATATCTTCCCATGCTTGTTGAAGGTGGGAAAAATTAGACAAGGGATTAGGCTTGGGCCCTGAGCGGTTGGAGGATGACCACCATTGAGTCTTTTGGGCAGTCAGATTATAATACCTTAGGCCTAAACATGTTAGGCTTCCAACTGAAACATTAAACTGTCCTCCCCGCCTCGTAAGACAATTTCTCCCTATAATAGCAGTTCTGAGGAGCCATACCCCATTGGTGAGTTGGGGGTATGCAGTCTCATTATGAGGCTCTAATGGGTCCAGTTCTCTGGCTTGCCAAGGCCAGTGGTCTCCTGTGTTCATTCCCCCACATACATAACAAGAGGAGACCTTGAGAGTTTGTGCAATAGTTTCTGCCAGGGCTAAGAACAAGTTCTTAGTTGTGGCTGGAATGGGAGGTGGGGTGTTTCTTATCTCTACATAAAAGGAAGGAAAGACCCTGTGAAAGGCAGCTTGGAGTGCAAATGTGATTTTCTGGAAATGTAGCACAGCTCCAGGGTCAAGGCCTCTTCCGTCAATGTGAATGTTTATTTTGAAACCCTCCTTCCATTTGGGCTCACAGGCTGCAGATTCCTCAAGCTTCAGCCGTGCATTGACTGACAAGCTTCCGGTGTGGTCAGAGCAGGGCTTTGGGATCGTCGTCTCCTTCTCTGTATTGTCAGGCGAAGAGGTCTCTCTGGATCGAGGGCAGTCTCCCACTCTCCACGGTCGTCAGCTGGGCCAGCCAGTTTAACTCTGGAATGATGGATACAAGCATCTATTCCTGTTACTTTAAGAGCAGCAGGGGTGGTTAGAATTATAGCATAGGGGCCCTTCCATACCGGCCTTAAAGGCTCCTTTTTCCAGTCCTTTATCCACACCTGGTCCCCCGGCTTGTGGGGGTGTACTGTTATACCTAAGGACACAGGTATTCTTCCTGTGACCCATTTATGTATTCGAGAAATAGTGAGCCCCAGTCCTTGTAATTGTTTATGTAATTCCAAGTCTCCCAACTCCCTGGTGTTTCTTTTTAAACTTAGTGGAGGTGGCCTTCCATATAAGATTTCAAATGGCGAGAATCCTATTCCCGCTCGGGGTGAGCATCTCACTTTTAAGAGGGCCACCGGCAACATGTCTATCCAGGGAAAGCCAGTTTCCTGACATAACTTTGCCAGGGTCTGTTTAAGGGTTCAGTTCATGTGTTCTACTTTCCCTGAACTTTGAGGGCGATAAGCAGAATGTAGTTTCCATTGGATCTGTAAAGCTTTTGCCACCTGTTGTACTGTTTCGGCCACAAATGCCAGTCTGGTATCTGACCCAATGGTCAGAGGCATTCCATATCTGGGAATAATGCCTCTCAGGAGTGCCTTGGTTACTTCCCTTGCCTTTTCAGTTCGGGTAGGGAAGGCCTCTACTCACCCTGAAAAAGTACAGATAAAAACTAGTAAATATTTGTACCCCTTACTAGGGGTGACCTCAGTAAAGTCCACTTCTATATCCTCAAATGGGGTCAGTCTGCAGTGCTGTGCCCCAGCTGGTCTGTGGGGCCCCTGGTGGGCATTATTCTGTAAACAGGTTATGCATCTTGGGAGACAGAGGAGCAGAGTGCAGGAAGATGAGCAATGAGATAGTACCGACCCAGTAGGGTCTCTAAGGCATTTTTGCCCATGTGGGTTAGCTCATGTTCTTGGCAGACTAGTTTGTAGGCCAGCTGTTCTGGAATGTAACTCAGTGGTCCCGTGTGACCCACCATCCTGTTTTAATTTTAGTTCCTCCTTCCTCCCTTATCCATTTTTCTTCCTCTGGAGAATATTTGGGGGCAGCTGGCACTTCTGGGGCCAGCAAGACCTTAGGTTTGTCTGGCTGTTGTCCCCAGGCTGCCTGTCTGGCAGCTGCATCAGCACTACGGTTTCCTTTTGTCACTGGGTCATCCCCCTTTTGGTGGCCTTTACAGTGGATAACTGCAACTTCTTTAGGTTCCCATACTGCCTCTAGGAGCTTTAAGATTTCAGCCTGGTTTTTAATTCCTTTTCCTTCAGCAGTGAGGAGCCCTCTTTCTTTATATAAAGCTCCATGGACATGTAAAGTTGTAAAGGCATATCATGAGTTGGTATAGATATTAACTCGCTGGTCTTGGCTGAGTTCCAGTGCTCTGATTAAGGCCCATAATTCTGCTCAGTGTGCTGACCAGCCTTGAGGAAGCACCTCTGCTTCTATCACTTTTAAGTCAGATACCACAGCATATCCTGCCATCCTTTTTCTATCCTCCATAAAGCTGCTGCCATCAGTATATAAAACCAGGTCAGGATTTTGGAGTGGTTTATCAGTCAAGTCAGGCCTGCTGGAAAACACCTCATCTAGCACCTCCAGGCAGTTATGGTCTGGGGGCCCTGCTTTATCTGGCAGAAAATTAGCTGGGTTCAGAGTTCGTACAACCTCCAGTTTCACCCGTGGATTTTCACATATTAACCCTTGATATTGAGTCATTCGTGCATGTGTGAGCCAGTGGTGGCTCCTGATATCCATTAGGGTTACAACCAAGTGTGGGACTTTAATATTGAGGTTTTGTCCCAGGGTCAGCTTGTCAGCCTCTCTTACCAACAAGGTGGTAGCTGCCAGCGCTCAGAGGCAGGGAGGCCATCCGGCAGCAACTGAGTCAATTTGTTTAGACAGATATGTCACTGGCCTCTGCCAAGGCCCAAATGCTTGAGTTAAGACTCCCAAAGCCATCCTATTTTTCTCATGAACAAAAGGTTAAATTCTCTGGTTACATCAGGAAGTCCCAAGGCTGGAGCCTCAGTGAGTTTGGTTTTGATTGTCTGAAACGCTATCTCCTGGCTTGGTCCCCATTCAAGAGGAGCCTTTTCTTCCCCTTTTAGAGCCTCATACAGAGACTTGGCCAGGTCTGAAAACCCAGGGATCCTTATCCGGCAGAATCCTGCTGCCCCTAGGAACTCACGAACCTTCCAGAGGGTGGTAGGGACAGGAATGACACAAACTGCCTGCTTTCTTTCAGTCCCCAGCATTCGTCGGCCCTGCATGATGTTGAAGCCCAGATACTTGACTTTTTTTTTTTTGCAGATTTGTGCCTTTTTCTTTGATACCCGATACCCTGCCTCCATCAGTAGGGAAAGGAGGGCTCTTGTTCCCTCTAGGCACTGAGCCTCCTTGGTGCCAGCTAGTAAGAGGTCGTCAACATACTGTAGCAAAACACAGCCCAGTTTTTGTCCAGGAAATTTAGCCAGGTCAGCAGCTAAGGTGCAGCTAAAAAGAGTGGGAGAGTTTTTGAACCCTTGTGGGAGTCTAGTCCAGGTGAGCTGTTCCTTTGTCCCTGTATGTGGATTCTCCCATTCAAAAGCAAACAAGGGCTGACTGGCAGGTGCCACCCAGAGGCAGGAAAAAAGTGTCTTTTAAGTCCAGGCAAGTAAACCACTCAGCAGTGGAGGGGATCAGCCCTAGCAGGGTATATGGGTTAGGGACGGACGGGTGTAATGTGACTGTTGCTTCATTTATGGCTCTCAAGTCCTGTACTGGGCGGTAGTCCTGTGTTCCTGGTTTTTTTCACGGGCAGTAAAGGGGTGTTCCAAGAGGACTGACATTTTATTAACAGTCCATGCTGAAGCAGCCTATCCAGGTGAACCTGGATTCCCAGTTGAGCTTCTCTGGGAATTGAGTATTGCTGTAGCTTTACCGGTTGAGCTCCGGGTTTTAGATCAATCAAGACAGGAGCGTGGTGTTTTGCCAGTCCTGGTGGGTTTCCTTCAGCCCAAACCAATGGGTATTTAGTCTCTAGTTCTGGGGGAATGGTCCCCATTTCTGAAGGGGAAGAGTACAAGCGCCATTCCTCTTCTTTTTACAGCAAGAGCCATGATTAAAGGAGAGGGGGGTTCTGTCAATTTAAGTTGGGCCAATCCATCAGTAGAAAAGGAAATTTGTGCCCCCATTTTAGCCAGCAGGTCTCTTCCCATCATGGGGACTGGGCAGTCAGGCAGGTAAAGAAATTCATGTATTTACTTCATGGCCTCCTAACCGAAGGGCCTGTGGGTTTGGTTACCTGTGGCCCCAATGATGGTGGTTTCTTTCCCTGAGAGGGGAGCCACAGGTTGTGTAACCACAGAAAGTTCAGTACCTGTGTCAACCATAAAGTCTATGGGGTGGCCCCCTACTTGAATTCTGACCATAGGCTCATGGGGGCCCAGTTGGAGAGAGCCTGGTCCCCCCAATCAGACTCAGCTAGGCCGATCAGATTGGTGCTGAATGGCTCAGATCGGTACCGGCTAGGTGGGGCCTTGGTCTTTTTCTCAGGGTGGTTGGGGCATTTATTTTTCCAATGTCCCTTTTCTTTGTAGTAAGCGCATTGGTCATGTTCCAGGGGACTCCTTTTTCCTGGCCTTGTGTCTGGGGGCACCGGTTTTGACAGGGCAGCTGCCAGAAGAGTCACTTTTTGTTTTATGTTCTTTTCTGTATCACGGCGGGCCACCTGGTCTTGGTTAATAAAAACCTTGTTGGCTATTTCCAACAGTTTAGTGGCATTCTCTCCTGCAAAGCCTTCTATTTCTGTAGCTTTTTATGGATATCTGATTGGGCTTGTCCCACAAAGGCAGGATTTATCATCCATTGGTTCTCAGGGGCCTCAGGATCAAAAGGGGTGTAGGTTTGGAAAGCCTCACATAGTCTCTCATAGAATTTGGCTGGGCTTTCATTCAGCTCTTGTAGTATCTCATTGATCTTAGCTATATTAGTGAGCTTTTTAGACCCAGCTTTTTCCCCCTGTAGGAAGGCCTGCCAGTACCTCTATAGATTACGTTTCCCTTCTTCAGTGTCATAGTGCCAGTGGGGGTTTTCTTCTGGGAAGGCTTCCCTCACCCAGTTTGCCAAGTCTGCTTGACCCCCCTCATTGGCCTGAAGCCATTTTTGGGCTTCTGTTACAATTCACCAGCGCCCTTCAGTGTCAAATAGAGTAAAAAGGAGTTGCCGGCAGTCTATCCAGGTGGGACAGTGTGTCTGGAAAATGAATTCTAAGAGATCAATCAGCGCCTGAAGCTTTTCAGAATATGAGGGAGTATGGTGTTTCCAGTTGAGGAGATCGGCAGTGAAAAAAGGCTGGTAATAATAAACACATCCCCCCTCTTGTATGGTCCCATCGGGGGTGACTTGCTGTGGTCCCCGTGTCTCCCGTAAGGGCATTTGTAATGCTGGAGTGGCTGCTCCCTGAGCTGACCGGAGACGCCTGCTCATAGGTTCTGGAGAATCTGGCTGCGGGGGTGATATCGCCTCGGGAACTTTAGACGTAGAAGGAGGAGGAGAAACAGAAGGCAGTGGGCTATCTGGCATCTGGGGACCTTTGGCTCCTGGAGGTGGGGCTGGCAGCACATAAGGTGGTGGCATAGGGGGCAAGTCCTCAGGTTCCCCTTGATAAATAGATGGCACCTTCTTTTGAGACAAGGTTTTATTCTTGGACTGGGCTACTAGCACCCTACACTGTCCCTGGCCTGTGGTGCAGAACCGAACCCATGGGGGCCTCAAATAGGAAATTTCCAACCATTGATCAATATACGGAAATGGGTCTGGGTGTCCAGGGTCTCCTGTTATAACATTATATACTGCTGTAACTGTGAACACATCTAAGGTCCCTTCTGGAGGCCAGCCAACACCAAAGGAGGGCCACTCTAGGGTACATAGGGTACACGGTTTTCCAGGACTCAGCTTAACACCATAATCTCTAGAAAATCCTTTCTTAAAATTCTTAACCATATACTCTAAGACAGTGGGCTTGGAAGCCGATTTACCCATTGTGTGAAGTCCCACCCTGTGCCGGTGACGCAAGACAAACAGTGAGGGCAAGGCCTCAGGTAACAATCACTTCGTCCACCTGACCACTCCCCTGCAGGAGATATTTCAGGCGCCTCTTAGCATAGGTGGGACTGTATAAACCCCAACATCAGGATCCCCCCGAAGAGGGTTGCCATAAGCTGTATTTTGGGTCGCCATGGAACTACAGGTTAGGACTCACTCTGGCTCCGTAGTCCAAAGATGGTGGAGCATGGGCTCTTGTTCTTTCCAGTCACTCACACACACACACACACACACACACACACACACACACACACACACACACACACACACCAGAATTGACAAGCCTTCCGATCCCAAGGGAGCAAACCCTGACCTGAGTGACCCTTTGGTCACTGAGAGGTGATCAGTCTCTCCTTCCGCCATATGGTGGGTCCTAACTTGGGCAGATGTCCCCGGGGCACTCACCAGTCTGACGTCCTGTCCAGGAACTTGTTTCCACTCTCCTTCTGAGTCTGTTTGGGAAGTGGTGTGGGCCAAGGCCAGCATGGCCTGAGTGAGGATCTGGATACGGCAAAATGGCCGGTGTGTGCTATCCACCTGTCACTGGGCCGGCGACCGTGGCCTCCCCCGGTTCCCCGACAACGGTGGCACAAGAGGCCAGCTCGATTGTTGGCTTCCTGGCCAATGCACCAAAATGTTGCGGAAACTGCAAAAACCATGGCAGTGGAAGGAGACAAACAGCACTCGGAGATATGGAAAAGCAAGGTTTATTCAGCACCGGTGCGGGCTCAGAGGGGTCACCTCCAGAGTCTGAGCACCAGGTCTTTGTTCTCAGTAACTTTTATACACTACAAGGTCTTGATTTTCCCATGTAAGCATCCCAGACCTCCCCCATCCCCAAGCAGACACTGTTCCTCTCTAAGAAACTGAGTGGGCAAGGTTACAGAAGCAGAACTGATAAGCAATGCTGGGTACCTGACTAGCAGGGCTGCTGGCTTGGACAGAGGGCACACAGTTTTACATTATTACAAGAAGGGTGGTATAGTGATGAGCATAGCTGAAAAGGCTTGCAGCTGCCTTCTTAGCCAAGGGGGTGGGGGTTGTTCTTTAGTTAAAACTCCATTTCATATATATATTTTTTTCTACTGTACAACATGGTGACCAGTTACACTTACATGTATACATTCTTTTTTCTCACATTACATGTTCCATCACAAGTGACTAGACAGAGTTCCCAGTGCTACACATCAGGATCTCATTGTTAATCCATCCCAAAGGAAACATTCTATATCTATTTACCCCAGACTCCCAGTCCCTCCCATTCCCTCCCCTTCCCCCATGGCAACCACAAGTCTATTCTCCAAGTCCATGATTTTCTTTTCTGTGGAAATGTTTCTTTGTGCCATATATTATATTCCAGATTTAAGTGATATCATATGGTATTTGTCTTTTTCTTTTTGACTTACTTCACTCAGGGTGAGAGCCTCTAGTTCCATCCATGTTGCTGCAAATGGCATTATTTTGCTCTTTTTTATGGCTGAGTAGTATTCCATTGTGTATATATACCACATCTTCCTAATCCAATCATCTGTCAATGGACATTTGGGTTATTTACATATCTTGGCTATTTTGAATAGTGCTGCAATGAACATGCAGGTGCATGTGTCTTTTTTAAGGAAAGTTTTGTCCAGATATATGCCCAAGAATGGTGGGTCATATGGTAGTACTATGTATAGTTTTCTAAGGTACTTCCATACTGTTCTCCATAGTGGTTGTCCCAGCTTCCATTCCCACCAACAGTGCAGGAGGGTTCCCTTTTCTTCACACCCCCCAAGCATTTGTTATTTGTGGACTCACTAATGATGGCCATTCTGACTGGTGTGAGGTGATATCTCATGGTAGTTTTGATTTGCATTTCTCTGATAATCAGTGATGTTGAGCATTTTTTTCATGTGCTTCTTGGCCCTCTGTATATCTTCCTTGGAGAAATGTCTATTCAGGTCTTTTGCCCATTTTCCAATTGGGTTGTTGGCTGCAATCCCTATGAAATTACCCATGACATTTTTCACAGAACTAGAACAAACCAAAAATTTATATGGAACCACAAAAGACCCAGAATTGCCAAAGCTATCCTGAAGAACAAAAACCTAGCAAGAGGCATCACTCTCCCAGACATAAGGCAACGTTACAAAGCCACAGTCATCAAGACAGTGTGGTACTGGTACCAAAACAGACATACAGACAAATGGAACAGAATAGAGAACCCAGAAATATATCCAGACACCTATGGGCAATTAATCTTTGACAAAGGAGGCAAGAGTATAAAATGGGAAAAAGATAGTCTTTTCAGCAAGTATTGCTGGGAAATCAATGAAACTACAACACATCCTCACACCATTTGCAAAAATAAACTCAAAATAGCTGAAAGACTTAAATATAAGACAAGATACCATCAAACTCCTGGAAGAGAACACAGGCAAAACATTCTCTGACATCAACCTTGCAAACGTTTTCTCAGGTCAGTCTCCCAAAGCAACAGAAATAAATGCAAAAATAAACCAATGGGACCTAATCAAACTGACAAGTTGTGCACAACAAGGGTAACCAGAAAGAAAATGAAAAGACAGCTTACAGAATGGGAGAAAATAGTGTCAAATTATGCAACTGACAAGGGCCTAATCTCTTTTTTCTTAAGCTGTCCTTTGCTGTGCCAAAACTTGTCAGTTCGATTTGGTCCCCTGTGTTTATTTTTGTTTTTCTTTCTGTTGCCTTGGGAGACTGACTTTAGAACACATTTATATGGTTGATGTCAGACTATTTTTGCCTGTATTCTCTTCTAGGAGTTTGGTGGTATCCGGTCTTATGTTGAAGGGCCTTAGGGCATTTTGAGTTTATTTTTGTGCATGATGTGTGGGTGTGTTCCAGTTTTGATGATTTACATGCAGCTGTCCAGTTTTGCCAGCACCACGTGCTGAAAGAAAGCTCTTTTCTCCTTTTTATGTTCTTGAATCCTTTTTTGAAGATTAATTGACCATGGGCGTCTAGGTTCCATTCTGAGTTCTCTATTCTGTTCCATTGGTCTTTATCTCTGTTTTGGTATCAGGACCACAAGTCTGGATGGCTATAGCTTTTTAATATTGCCTGGAGCTTGGGAGATTTATGCCTCCTCATTTTTTGATCCTTAGGATTGCCTTGACAATTCTGAGTCTTTTTCAGTTCCATATAAATTTTTGGATAGTTTGTTGTAATTCTGTGGAAATTGTCATGGCTAATTTGATAGTGATGGCATTGAATTTGTATATTGCTTTGGGTAGTATGGCCATTTTTAGGATATTAACATTTCCAAAGCAAGAGCATGGATAGCTTCCATTTCTTTGAACCTTCCTTAATTTCCTTGATTAATGTTTTCTAATTTTCAGCATATAAATCTTTCACCTTTTCATCTTGTTCAGGTTTGTTCCTAGGTATTTAATATTTTGGGGGTGCAATTTTAAAAGGTATTTTAATTTTATATTCATTTTCTGATACTTCATTGTTATCATAGGGAAATGTAACCAATGTCTGAATATTAAGCTTGTATCCTGCTACTTAGCTGAATTTGTTGATCAGTTGGAGTAGTTTTGTGTGGAATACTTGGGTGTAGTATATATAGTATCACATCATCTGCATACACTGCCAATATTACCTCTTCTCTTCCAATTTAGATACCTTGTATTGCTTCTGTTTGTCTGATTCCTGTGCCTAGGACTTTCAATACTATGTTGAATATTAGAAGTGAGAGTGGACATCCTTGTCTTGTTCCATACATGTTTTAGTTATGGTTTATTTACAAGGTATGGTCACTTTCTGCTGCAGAGGAAAGTGAGTTCATAGTACATGTATATAAATAACACTCTTTTACACATTGGTCTCCATCATGTTCCATCACAAGAAATTGGACGAACTTCCCTGTGCTGTACTGCAGGACTCCATTGCTTATCTACTCTGAAACCAATAGTTTGCCTCTTTGAATCCCAGACTCCCATTCCAGCCCACTACCTCCCCCCTTTCCCATGGCAAACTCAAGTCTGTCTATGTCCATGATCTGTTTTTGTTTGTAGATAGATCATTTGTGCCATATTTTAGACTCTCATATAATTGATATCCTATGGTGGCTCTCTTTGTCTTTGACTTTCTTCACTCAATATGAGAATTACTAGTTCTATCCATGTTACTGCAAATGCTATCATGTTGTCATTTTTTATGTGTGAGTGGTATTCCTTCTATGTATGGACCACGTTTTCCTAACCTATTCACCTGTTCATGGACATTGAGATTGTTTCCCTGTCTTGGCTATTGCAAATAGTGTGGCAATGGACATATGAGTGCATGTGTATTTTTCTCCTTTGGATAGTATGGCCATTTTTATGACATTAATTCTTCCAACCCAGGAGCATGAAATATCTTTCCATTTCTTTGAATCCTCTTCTATTTCTGTGATTAATGTTTTGTAATTATTAGCATATAAGTCTTTCACTTTGTCAGGTTTATTTCTAGGTATTTAATTTGGGGGGGTGCAACTTTAAAAGGTATTGTGTTTTACATTCCTTTTCTGCTATCTCACTGTTTGTATAAAGAAATGCAACCATTTTGTGAATGTTAATCTTGTATCCTGCTACTTTGCTGAAATCTTTGTTCAGTTAGTGTTGTTTTTGTGCATTCCTAAGGGTTTTGAATAGTAATGCTTCATCTGTGTACAGTGACAATTTTGCCTCTTCTCTTCCACTTTGGATACCTTGTATTTCTTTTGTTTGTCTGACTGTGTGGCTTGGACTTACAGAACCATGTTGAATAATAGTGATGATGGTGGGCATCCTTGTTTTGTTCCATAATTTTTTTTTATTATACTTGATATACAATGTTCAGTCAACTTCTGCTATAAAGTGAGACCATTAGACATATATAGAAATATATTCTTTTACATTGTCCTCCATCATGTTGCATCGCAAAGGATTCATTATGCTTCCCTGTGCTGTGCAGCAGGACCCCATTGCTTTTCCAGACCAAATGCAGTAGTTTGCCTCCATTAAGTCCAGACTCCCAGTCCAGCCTAACCCTTCCCTGCTCTCCCCACATGGCAACCACAAGTCTGTTCTTCAACTTCATAGGTTTCTTTTTTTGGAAAGGTTGATTTATGCCATATGTTAGAGTCCAGAGATAAGTGATATCCTAGGGTATTTGGCTTTCTCTTTCTGAATTACTTCCCTTCGTATGAGTCTCTGCTTCTATCTATGTTGTAGCAAATGGCCTTATTTTATTCCATTGTGTATATCTAGCACCTCTTCTTCATTCATCCATCTGTGGATGGACGTTTAGGTTGTTTCCATGTCTTGGTTACAGTGAATCATGCTACAGTGAACACACTGGTGCATGTCCATTTTTGAGGAAATTATTGTCTGGATATATGCACAAGCAGTGGATTCCTGGGTCCCCTTGTTGTTCTATATTTAGTTTTCTGAGGTACCTCCATACTGTTTTCCATTGTTGTTGTACCAATTGACATTCCCACAAACAGTGTAGGAGTGCTGCCTTTTCTCCACACCCTCTCCAGCCTCTGTTATTTGTTGACTTGATAATGATGCCCAGTCTCACATGGTTGAGGTTGTACCTCATAATAATATTGATTTTCAATTCTCAAATAATCAGTGAATATGACCATTTTGTCATGTGCTTGTTGGCCATCTGTATATCATCTTCAGAGAAATGTCTTTTCAGGACTTTTGCCCATTTTTCAATTGGGTGGTTGGTTTTTTTGACTGATGAGATGTGTATATTGCTTGTATATTCTAGAGATCAAGCCCCTGTCATCTGCATCATTACAACTATTTTCTCTCATTCCTTAAGTTTCCTATTTCTTCTTCTTCTTTTTTTTAATGTTGTCCTTTGCTGTGCCAAAGCTTGTCAGTTTGATTTGGTCCCCTGGGTATATTTTTGCTCTTATTTCTGTTGCCTTGTGCGACTAACCTAAGAAAACATTTGTATCTTTGATGTCAGAGTATTTTTGCCAAGAAACTTTTTTAGGAGTTTAATGGTGCCTTGTCTTGTATTTAAGTCTTTAAGGCATTTTGAGTTCATCTTTGTGTGTTATGTGAGGGTGTGTTCCAAGTTTGAAGATTTACATGGAGCTGTAAATATTTATATTCTCGCATCCTTTTTCTTTTTTCTTTTTCTTTTCTTTCTTTTTTTTTCCTTTTTGCCATTTCTTCGGCTGCTCCCATGGCATGTGGAGGTTCCCAGGCTAGGGGTTTAATCGGAGCTGTAGCCACTGCAACAGAGCCACAGCAACCAATGTCTGGATTTTAGTCTTGATTCCTGCTACTTGGCTGAATTCATTGATCAATTGGTGTAGTTTTTGTGTGGAGTTCTTAGGGTGTTCTATATATAGGATTGCATCATCTGCATTCAGTGCCAATATTACCTCCTCTCTTCCAATTTGAATACCTTGTATTTCTTTTGTTTGTCTGATTCCTGTGGTCAGGACTAATAATACTATGTTGAACGATAGTGGCAAGAGTAGGGATCCTTTTCTTGTTCCAAAATTTTTTTGATATGTTTGATTTACAATGTTCAGTCAATTTATGCTGTAGAGGAAAGTGAGATGAAACTTTCTTTTACACATTGGCCTCCATCGTGCTCCATCACAAATGATTGGATGTATTTCCTTGTGCTATGCAGCAGGACTCTGTTGCTTATCCACTATGAAAGCAATAGTTTGCCTCTATTAACTCCAGACTCCCTGTCCGGCCCACTCCCTCCCCTCTCTCCCCTGGTAAACAAAAGTCTGTCTATGTCCATGATCTGGTTTTGTTGTAGATAGATCATTAGTGCCATATTTTAGACTCCACATATAATTGATATCCCACGGTGTCTCTTTATCTTTCTGGCTTTCTTCTCTCAGTATGAGAATCTCTAGTTCTGTTCATGTTACTGCAAATGCTATCATGTTGTTATTATTTATGTGTGAGTAGTATTCCTTCTATATATGTGCCATAGAATCTATTCATCTGTCAATGAACATTGAGATTGTCTCCATGTCTTGGCTATTATGATAGTGCTGCAGTGAACATATGAGTGCCTGTATATTTTTCATTGAAAGTACTGTCAGCTTTGGGTAGTATGGCCATGTTTACAATGTTAGTGTTTATAACTCAGGTGCATGGAATATCTTTCCATTTCTTTGAATCCTCTTTAATTTCCTTGATTAATGTGTTGTAGTTCTTAGCATATACGTTTTTCATCTCCTTTGTCAGGTTTATTTCTAGGTATTTAATTTTGGGGGTGCAATTTTTTTTTGTCTTTTTGCCATTTCTTGGGCCACTCCTGCGGTATATGAGAGGTTCCCAGGCTAGGGGTCTAATCGGAGCTGTAGCCACCAGCCTAAGCCAGAGCCACAGCAATGCAGGATCCGAGCTGCATCTGCGATCTACACCACAGCTCACAGCAATGCCGGATCATCAACCCACTGAGCAAGGGCAGGGATCGAACCCGCAACCTCATGGTTCCTACTCGGACTCACTAATCACTGCACCACAACGGGAACTCCCTGTGGGTGCAATTTTAAATGGTATTGTGCTTTTACATTCATTTTCTGATATTTAATTGTTAGTATACAGAAATGCAACCAATTCTTGAATGTTAATTCTGATTCCTGCTACTTTGCTGAATTTGTTGATCAGTTGGAGCAGTTTTTGTGTGGAGTCCTTAGGGTTTTCTATAAATAGTACCATGTCATCTACATACAGTGAAAATTTCACCTCTTCTCTTCCAATTTGGATACCTTATATTTCATTTGTCAGATTGCTGTGGTTAGGACTTCCATAAGTATGTTGAATAAGATTGGTGAGAGTGGGGTATCCTTTTGTTCCATAAATTTTTTTATTATGGTTGATATACAATCTTCAGTCACTTTCTGCTCTAAAGTGAGACCTCTAAACATGTGCATAAACGTATTACCTTTAACACATCATACTTCATCATCTTCCATCATAAGAGGTTCATTATACTTCACTGTGCTGTACAGCATGACCCCATTGCTTACCCCAACAAATGCCATAGTTTGTATCTATTAACCACAGATTCCCAGTCCAGTCTACTCCCTCCCCAAAACTCTCCACATGCCAAACACAATTCTGTTCCTCATGTCCCTAGTTTTATTTTCTCTGGTGCACTTACTTTGTGTCATATATTTGATTCCAGATATAAATGATAGCCTATGGCATTTGGCTTTCTCTTTCGAATTATTTCACCTAGTAATTGAGTCCCTAGTTTCATTCCTGTTGCTGCAAATGGCCTTATTTTTTTTTAAGGATTTTAAACTATTTTTTTTTCCCACTGTACACCAAGGGGGTCAGGTTATCATTACATGTATACACTACAATTACATTTTTCCCCCAGCCTTTCTTCTGTTGCAACATGAGTATCTAGACAAAGTTCTCAATGCTATTCAGCAGGATCTCCTTGTAAATCTATTCTAAGTTGTGTCTGATAAGCCCAAGCTCCCGATCCCTCCCACTCCCTCCCCCTCCCATCAGGCAGCCACAAGTCTCTTCTCCAAGTCCATGATTTTCTTTTCTGAGGAGATGTTCATTTGTGCTGGATATTCGATTCCAGTTATGAGTGATATCATATGGTATTTGTCTTTGTCTTTCTGGCTCATTTCACTCAGGATGAGAGTCTCTAGCTCCATCCATGTTGCTGCAAATGGCATTATGTCATTCTTTTTTATGGCTGAGTAGTATTCCATTGTGTACATACACCACATCTTCCTAATCCAATCCTCTGTTGATGGACATTTGGGTTGTTTCCATGTCCTGGCTATTGTGAATAGTGCTGCAATGAACATGCGGGTGGATGTGTCTCTTTTAAGTAGAGTTTTGTCCGGATAGATGCCCAAGAGTGGGATTGCGGGGTCATATGGAAGTTCTATGTATAGATTTCTAAGGTATCTCCAAACTGTTCTCCATAGTGGCTGTACCAGTTTACATTCCCACCAACAGTGCAGGAGGGTTCCCTTTTCTCCACACCCCCTCCAGCACTTGTTATTTGTGGATTTATTAATGATGGCCATTCTGACTGGTGTGAGGTGGTATCTCATGGTAGTTTTGATTTGCATTTCTCTTATAATCAGCGATGTTGAGCATTTTTTCATGTGCTTGTTGGCCATCTGTATATCTTCGTTGGAGAAATGTCTATTCAGGTCTTTTGCCCATTTTTCCATGGATTGATTGTTTTTTTTTGCTGTTGGGTTGTATAAGTTGTTTATATATTCTAGAGATTAAGCCCTTGTCGGTTGCATCATTTGAAACTGTTTTCTCCCATTCTGTAAGTTGTCTTCTTGTTTTCTTTTGGGTTTCCTTTGCTGTGCAAAAGCTTTTCAGTTTGATGAGGTCCCATGGGTTTATTTTTGCTCTAATTTCTCTTGCTTTGGGAGACTGACCTGAGAAAATATTCCTGATGTTGATGCCAGAGAGTGTTTTGCCTATGTTTTCTTCTAGGAGTTTGATGGTGTCCTGTCATATATTTAAGTCTTTCAGCCATTTGGAGTGTATTTGTGTGCATGGTGTGAGGGTGTGTTCTAGTTTCACTGCTTTGCATGCAGCTGTCCAGGTTTCCCAGCAATGCTTGCTGAATAGACTTTCTTTTTCCCATTTGATGTTCTTGCCTCCCTTGTCAAAGATTAACTGACCATAGGTGTCAGGGTTTATTTCCGGGTTCTCTATTCTGTTCCATTGGTCTGTCTGTCTGTTTTGATACCAGTACCACACTGTTTGGATGACTGTGGCTTTGTAGTATTTCTTGAAGTCTGGGAGAGTTATGCCTCCTGCTTGGTTTTTGTTTCTCAGGATTGCTTTGGCGATTCTGGGTCTTTTGTGGTTCCATATAAATGTTTGGATTGTTTGTTCTACTTCTGTGAAACATGTCATGGGTAATGTGATAGAGATTGCATTGAATCTGTAGATTGCTTTGGGTAGGATGGCCATTTTTCCAATATTGATTTTCCCAATCCAGGAACATGGAATATCTTTCCATTTCTTTACATCTTCATTAATTTCCTTGATTAAAGTTTTATAGTTCTTGGCATATAGGTCCTTTACCTCCTTGGTCAGGTGTATTCCGAGGTATTTGATTTTGTGAGGTACAATTTTAAAAGGTATTATATTTTTGTATTCCTTTTCTAATATTTCATTGCTGGCATACAGAAATGCCACTGACTTCTGAATGTTCATCTTATATCCTGCTACTTTGCTGAATTTATGAATCGGTTCAAGTAGTTTTGGGGTTGAGTCCTTAGGGTTTTCTATGTATAGTATCATGTCATCTGCATACAGTGACAGTTTGATCTCTTCTCTTCCTATATGGATGCCTTTTATTTCTTTGGTTTGTCTAATTGCTGTGGCTAGGACTTCCAAAACGATGTTGAAGAGCAGTGGTGAGAGTGGGCATCCCTGTCTTGTTCCAGATTTGAGGGAGAAGGCTTTCAGTTTTTCCCCATTGAGGATTATATTTGCTGTGGGTTTATCATAAGTGGCTTTGATGATATTCAGGAATGTTCCCTCTATACCCACTTTGGCGAGGGGTCTTGATCATGAATGGATGTTGGACTTTGTCAAATGCTTTTTCTGCGTCTATTGAGATGATCATATGATTTTTGACTTTTCTTTGTTAATGTGGTGTATGATGCTGATTGATTTGCGTATGTTGAACCATCCTTGTGAACCTGGGATGAACCCCACCTGGTCATGGTGTATAATTTTTTTGGTATGTTGTTGGATTCGGTTGGCTAAGATTTTGTTGAGCATTTTTGCATCTATATTCATCAATGATATTGGCCGATAGTTTTCTTTTTTGGTGGTATCTCTGTCTGGTTTTGGAATGAGGGTGATGGTGGCATCCTAGAATGTCTTTGGGAGTTATTCCTTCTTCTTCAACCTTTTGAAAGAGTTTCAGGAGGATGGGCACCAATTCCTCTTTATATGTTTGATAAAATTCACCTGTGAAGCCATCTGGTCCTGGACTTTTATTTGTAGGGAGTGATTTTATGACCTCTTCAATTTCATTTCTAGTGATCGGTCTGTTCAGTTGGTCTGTTTCTACTTGATTCAGTTTTGGCAGGCTGTAAGATTCTAGAAAATTGTCCATTTCTTCCAGATTGTCAAACTTGTTGCCGTATAGTTGTTCATAGTATTCTCTTACGGTTTTTTGTATTTCTGCTGTATCTGTTGTGATTTCCCCTTTTTCATTTATAATTTTGGTTATTTGGGTTCTTTCTCTCCTCTTTCTAGTGAGTCTGGCCAGGGGTTTGTCAATTTTTGTTCACCTTTACAAAGAACCAGCTCTTGGTTTTATTCATTTTCTCTATTGTTTTTTGAGTCTCTATTTTATGGATTTCTTCTTTGATCTTTATAATTTCCTTCCTTCTGCTGACTTTAGGCTTTTTTTGTTCTTTTTTCTATTTTGTTTAGGTGGAGGGTTAAGTTGTCCTTTTGGGATCTTTCTTCTTTTTTGCGAAAGGCCTATATTGCTATAAATTTCCCTCTGAGCACTGCTTTCGCAGCATCCCATAGATTTTGAGCGGTTGTGTCTTCATTATCATTTGTTTCAAGGTAGTTTTTGACTTCCTTCTTGATTTCCTCATTGACCCATTGGTTTTTTAGTAGCATGTTGTTTAGTCTCCATGCAGTAGGTTTTTTCTCTTTCCTTTTCCCATGGTTGATTTCTAATTTCATGGCATTGTGGTCAGAGAAGATACTTGAGATAATTTCTATGCTCCTCAATTTATTGAGATTAGCTTTGTGTCCCAATATGTGGTCGATTCTTGAGAATGTTCCATGAGCATTTGAGAAGAATGTGTTTTCTGCTTTTTTTGGATGTAGTGTCCTGAAGATATCAATGAAGTCTAACTTTTCTATTGTTTCCTTTAGGATCTCTGTTGCTTTATTGGTTTTCTGTCTAGAGGATCTGTCCATTGATGTGAGGGGGGTATTAAGGTCTCCTACTATGATTGTATTCTCATCAATATCTCCCTTTATGTCTGTTAATATTTGTTGTATGTATCTGGGTGCTCCTGTATTTGGGGCATATATGTTGACGATAGTAACATCCTCTCCTTGGATGGATCCCTTAATCATTAAGTAGTGTCCTTCTTTGTCTTTCTTTATGTCTTTTGTTTTAAAGTCTATTTTGTCTGATATGAGTATCGCAACTCCTGCTTTTCTGTCATGTCTATTGGCGTGAAATATTTTTCACCACCCTTTCACTTTCAATCTATATGTATCTTTTGTCCTAAGGTGAGTTTCTTGTAGGCAGCATATTGAAGGTTTTTGCCTTTTTATCCACTCAGCCACTCTGTGTCTTTTGATTGGGGCGTTCAGTCCATTGACATTTAAGGTGATAATTGATGATTCTTTATTGCCATTTGAACCTCGTGTTCCAGTTGATTCTATGGTTCTCCATTCTTCCTTTCTTCTTTTTTTTTTTTTTTTTGGTTGGATGGTCTCCTGTTATTATCTGCTTGAGTGTATTTTTTTTTCATTTTTTGCAAATGCAATATTTGCTTTTGGCTTGTGGTTGCCTTGTTCTTTAAGTATGCTAACCCCTTCCCATAATTGTGTGTTTTAGCCTGATGGTCCTGTAAGTTCAAACCCTTCATTACTATATTAAAATTAAGAAGAGAAACATACAAACAAAAAGGGTTATTTACTTCCTAACATCCCTTGCCCACATTTTATGGTTTTGATGACTCTTTTTTATTTTTTTCTTTTTAATTTTATTTTGTTTGAGGCCTGTTCATGATTAAATCTGTATGCTGGCTTATTTGAGTGACTGCTCTCTGATTGCGGTTTCCTCAGTCCTAGTTCTTCCTCTGCTTCTTTTCTTTTCTTTTCTTTTCTTTTTTCTTCCCTTTCCTTCCTTTCTTTTTGGTTTAGAGAAGCCCTTTCAATATTTCCTTTAACCTGGGTTTTGTGTTGCAGTATTCTTTAAGTTTTTGTTTGTTGGAAAAATTTTTATTTCCCCTTCTATTTTAAATGATATTCTTGCTGGACAGAGTATTCTAGGTTGCATATTTTTTCCTTTTAGCACTTTAAATATCTCTTGCCATTCCCTCCTGGCCTGTAGTGTTTCTGTAGAGAAGTCAGCTGATATTCTTATGGGGGTTCCCTTGTAGGTAACATTCTGTTTTTCTCTTGCTGCCTTTAGGATCCTCTCTTTATCACTAACTTTTGCCATTTTTATTATGATGTGTCTTGGTGTGGGTCTGTTTGGGTTCAGTTTGTTTGGGGCCCTCTGTGCTTCTTGTATCTTGAACCCAGCATCGTTTAGATTTGGGAAGTTTCCATCGATAATTTCTTCAAATATATTTTCCATCCCCTTATCTTTTTCTACTCCTTCTGGAATTCCTATTATGCGTAGATTGGCCCGCTTTATATTATCGCATAGGTGTCTTATATTGCTTTCATGTTTTTTGATTCGGTTTTCTGTCTGTTGACCGGATTGAGTGATTTCCATTATTCTATCTTCCATATCACTGATTCGTTCTTCCGCATTATTCATTCTGGTTTTACTGCCCTTAGTTCAGTTTGCATCTCTGCAAATGAATGTTCTAGTTTTTCTTGGCTCCTCCTTATATTTTCTAGTTCCTTTCTGAGGGTGTCTGCATTACTGTTCATATCTTCTCTTAATTCCTTCAGTATTTTCACTATTTCTCTTTTGAACTCCAGGTCTGTCAGACTGCAGAGATCTGTTTCATTGTTGACTGTTTTAGGTGAGTTCTCCTGTTGGTTTGACTGGGGTGGTTTCTCTGCTTCTTCATCTTGCTTGTTGTTTTCTTTCTCCTGAGGGAGTTGTACTCTCCGTTATCGGGCAGTGTTTGCCTTGTCACTGCTGTGGAATATTTCCTGAGGGCTGGCGTTGTTGGTCAATCTTTTTTGAGGCAGTGTGGCTTTTCTGGAGTGTTGATGGGGCTACCAGTGTTTCTTTGAAGCAAAGGAGGATTTCCTGAGGGCAGACAGGACTGGGAGGTCCACACCACAATGGTAGCAGATTTCACTTGGTCATGCAGAGCTTGCGCTGGTGTTTTTAGGCTGTGGGGTTCTTGCAGGGGGTTGGCGGTGTTGGGCAGCTGTTCCTCAGGAGTGCAGCACCCCCTGGGGCTGCAGCAGCTATCTGAGTCACTGAGAACCTAAGAGGCTCTTCCCTAGGGCAGCCCAACTCAGAAGGATGGCCTGAGAATGTAGGCGGATCTTTTCACAGTCTGGCCAAGCTTGTTGCAGCTTTTCTGGGCTGCAGGGGCTGTTCCAAGGGGTTTTTGGTGCTGAGCAGCTATTCCGCGGGAGTGGGGCACCCCCTGTGGGCTTGGGTGGGTAGCAGGGCCACTGGAAACCCAAGAGGCTCCTCCCCAGGGCAGCCCGACTCAGAAAGACCGTCTGAGATCTTTTCACAGCTTGGCCAAGCTTGTTGCAGCTTTTCTTGGCTGCAGGGGGTCCTGCCTGGACCTGGCAGTCCTATGCAGCTGATCCTCTAGAGCTTGGCACCCCCTGGGGGCTTGGGCGGGTAGCAGGGCTGCTGGAAACCCAAGAGGCTCCTCCCCGGGGCAGCCTGACTCAGAAAAACCGTCCAGGAATTAGGCAGATCTATTCACGGCCTGGCTAGGCTTGTTCTAGCTTTTCTGGGCTGCAGGCCTCTTCTCGGGGGCTGGTGGTGTTTGGTGCTTCTCTGCGGAACTGTAGCCCCTCCAAAGGGCAAGCAGGCCTGTGCAGGGACAGCCCCTGCGGTGGTAGGCTTCAGGCAATTGTTGAGGCCAGCCCTCCTGGATGGCAGGCAGCCCCAGGTTCAGCGAGAGCGTAGGGGGTGGCGGGGGTGGGGGGAGGGGATGCACTGGGAAGCACAGCTTTCAGCTAGCTAGCAGGCCTGTAAGCTTGCTGTGGTGTGGGGGGTATTCTATGGGGACCCACCCCTTCTTCTCTCCCTCCCCCAGCACAGGCACAGACCAGGCTCTTCTCCCAGGTTCCCTCTGATGTGGCTTTCCACTTCCCTGCCCCTAGAGTATTGCTCCCTTCCTCTGAGACAGCTTTGTTTTCTAGTCTCCCAGGCAGTCTCTGCCCCATCAAATGGTTTCTAGATCTCCCAAGCAGTTTCTGCTCCACCCCGCCCCCCCAGCCCGGGGAGTAACCTCTGGAGCCGAGGTCTCAGTGCCCAGCCCCCACCCAGGCATCCCCTGGCCATTTCTCAGGGACCAACCTTTGGAGGCGAGGTCTCAGTGCCCAGCCCCCACCCAGGCATCTCAATTTTTGGTGACTGTGCCCGTAGTTCAGATGTTCCATTCAGTTCTTGATCGGCTTTTCCATACTCCAACTTACTGCTACACTCTTTTCTGCATCTGGAGATTCCTCCAGTTCGTTTGATCTTTCCCCCGTGTAGGTGACTTTCCAGGGTGTGGGATCCTTTTCTCCTCCGCAGTTCCCTTTCGGGAGTGCCCGTCCTGCTCAGATTCACCTTCTCTCACTCTCCTCTTTTCTCCCGTTCTGCCCCATAATGTCACGAACTTCTTGCCATTATTAGAGTTTAGGTTCTTCTGCCAGCGATTGGTAGCTGTTCTGTGCGAGGCATTTATTCTGTAGATGTGCTTTTTTTTTGTTGTGTTTGTGGGAGAGGGCGAGTGTGTCCCCCTACTCCTCCGCCATCTTGTCCTCTTCCTCTCTATTTTTTTTTTCCTTTCTAAGGTTGAGTTGTATTACCTTGTGTATACATGGCATAGCTTCTTCACCCATCCACCCATCTGTTGATGGACATTTAGATTGTTTTCATGTCTTGGCTATGGAGAATCATGCTGCAGTGAACCCACTGGTACATGTCTTTATCGAGGAAATTTTTGTCTGGATATATTCCCAAGAGGGGGATTGCTGGGTCCTATAGTTGTTCTATATTTACTTTTCTGAGGTACCTCCATACTGTTTTCCACAGTGGTTATACCAATTGTTATCCCACCAACAGTGTAGGAGGGCTCCCTTTTCTCCACACCCTCTCCAGAATCTGTTATTTGTTGACTTGTTAATGATGCCCATTCTGACATGGGTGAGGTGGTACCTCATAATAGTTTTGCATTTTTCTAATAATCACTGATTTTGAGCATTTTGTCATGTGCTTGTTAGCCATCTATATATCTTTAGAGAAATGTCTATTCAGGTCTTTTGCTCATTTTTCAATCTGGTGGTTGGTGTTTTTTTTGGCAGTTGAGTTGTCTATGTTGTTTGTATATTCTATAAATCAAGCCCTTTGTCAGTTGCATCATTTGACCCTAGTTTCTCTCATTTGGTCAGCTCTCTATTTATTTTCTTTTTCTTTGTTTCTTTTTTATGGTGTCCTTTGCTGTGTCAAAGCTTGTCAGTTTCATTTGGTCCCCTGCGTTTATTTCTGCTTTTCTTTCTGTTTCCTTGGGAGACAGATGTAAGAAAACATTTGTAAGGTTGATGTCAGAGTACTTTTGGCTCTATTCTCTTTTAGGAGTTTGATGGTGACTTGTCTTATGTTGAAGTCTTTCAGCCATTTTGAGTTTATTTTCCTGTATGGTGTGAAGTTGGGTTCCAGGTTTGATGATTTCCATGCAGCTGTCCATTTATGTCAGCACCACTTGCTGAAAAGACTCTCTTTTCATCATTTTATATTCTTGCATCCTTTCTCAAAGATTAACGCTAGAGGTCTCGGTTCATGTCTGAGTTCTCTTTTCTGTTCCATTGCTCTTTAGGTCTGTTTTGGTATCAGGACCACAAGTCTGGAATACTGTAGCTTTCTGATATTGCTTGAAGACTGGGAGATTTATTCCTCCTTCTCTTATAATATCCTCAGTGTTTCTTTGGCAATTCTGTGCCGTTATGGTTCTATATACATTTTTGGATAATTTACTATAGTTCTGTGGAAATTGTCATGGCTAACTTGATAGTGATAGCATTGAATTTGTAGATTGCTTTGGGTGTTATGGCCATTTTTACAATATTGATTCTTTCAAAGCAGAAGCATAGAGTATCTTTTCATTTCTTTGATGCTCTTTAATTTCCTTGATTAATGTTTTGTAGTTCTTAGCTCATAGGCCTCTCACCTCCTCTTGTCAGGTTTATTTCTAGGTATTTAATTATTGGGTGCAATGTTAAAAGTATTATGCTTTTACATTCCTTTTCTGATACTTCATTGTTAGTATACAGCAATGCAATCGATTTCTGAAGGTTAATCTTGTATTATGCTACTTTGCTGAATTCGTAGATCTGTTGGAATAGTTTTTGTGTGGAGTCCTTAGAGTTTTCTATAAATCGTTTCATGCCATCTGCGTACAATGACAATTTTGCCTCTTGGCTTCCAATTTGGATACCTTGTATTTCTTTTTTGTTGTTTTTGGATTGCTGTGGCTAGGACTTCCAAACTGTGTTGAATAAAGGTGGTGTAAGTGGTCATCCTTGTCTTGTTCCATAAGTTTTTTTCATTATGGTCTATATACAATGTTCCATCAAATTCTGCTATAGAGTAAATGAGACCGTTATCCATACATAGAAATGCATTCTCTTTTACACAATGTCCTCCATCATGTTGCATCACAAAGGATTCATTATGCTTCCCTGTGCTGTGCAGCAGGACCCCATTGCTTTTCCAGACCAAATGCAGTAGTTTGCCTCCATTAAGTCCAGACTCCCAGTCTAGCCTAACCCTTCCCTGCTCTCCCCACATGGCAACTGCAAGTCTGTTCTCCAAGTCCATGAGTTTCTTTTCTTTGGAAAGGTTCATTTGTGCCATATATTAGAGTCCATATATAAGTGATATCATATGGTATTTGTCTTTCTCTTTCTGACTTACTTCACTCAGGATGAGAGTCTCTAGTTCCATCCATATTGCTGCAAATGGCATTATTTCATTCTTTATTATGGCTTAGTAGTATTCCATTGTGTATATATACCATATCTTCCTAATCCAATCATCTGTCAATGGACATTTGGGTTGTTTCCATGCCTTGGCTATTGTGAATAGTGATGCAATGAACATGTGGGTGCACGTATCTTTTTTAAGGAAAGTTTTGTCCAGATATATGCCCAAGAGTGGGATTGCTGGGTCACATGGTAGTTCTATGTATAGTTTTCTAAAGTACTTCCATACTGTTATATAGTGGTTGTACCAGCTTACATATCCACCAACAACGCAAAAGGGTTCCCTTTCTTCACACCCCCTCCAGCATTTGTTATTTGTGGTTCTATTAATGATGGCCATTGTGACTGGTGTGAGGTGGTATCTCATGGAGGTTTTGATTTGCATTTCTCTAATGATCAGTGGTATTTAGCATTTTTTCATGTGCTTGTTGGCCATCTGAATATCTTCCTTGGAGAAATGTCTCTTCAGGTCCTTTGCCCATTTTTCAATTGGGCTGTAGGCTTTTTTGCTGTTGAGTTGTATAAGTAGTTTGCAGCATCCCATAGATTTGAAGCAGTTGTGTCTTCACTATCATTTGTCTTGAGGTATTTTTGGATTTCCTTCTTGATTTCCTCATCAACTCATTGGCTCTCACTCTACTTTTCCATTCTCATACCTGCTGCTGCACTTTTCTCAGCGACTTTGAGGTCCCTCTAACTCGGCTGATCTTTCCATCAGTTAGGAAGCTTCCCAGGGTGTGGGTTCCTTTTCTCCTTCACAGCGCCCTTTCTGGAATGCTAGTGCAGTCCCAATTCCCTTTTTCTCTCTCTCTCTCTCTTTTTTCTTTTGTTCTACTAAGTTATGTCAAGAGTGTCTTGCCCTTTTGGGGGGTTTAAGTTCTTCTGCCATCATTCAGTTGATGTTCTATGTGAGTCGTTTTACACGTAGATGTTTTTTTGATGTGTTTGTGGGAGAGGGTGAGCACGACCTCTTACTCTTCCACAATCTTGCTCCTTCCTCTAATGCACTTTAAAGAGATTTTTTAAAACTTTACCTTTCTGATATTTTATTGTTAATGTGAAGAAATACAACTGATTTCTATGTGTTAATTTTGTATCCTGCTACATTGCTGAATTCATTGATCAGTTCTAGTAGTTTTCCTGTGGGTTCTGTAAGTAGGATTTCCTATATATAGTATCATGTCATCTGCATACAATGACAATTTTACCTCTTATCATCCAATTTGGATACTTTTAATTTTTTTTGTCTGGTGGGCATCAGTTTTTTTTTCCAGCTTTCAGTTTTCACTAGATCAGAAATCACCCGGTAGGGCAAATGGATATGCCTGGCCTATACAGCTGACATTCCTTGATGGTGGTGGTAGGGTGGTTTATGCCTTTCCCTTCCTGGGGCCTCTAATTTCTTTCTTGGCTTCTCAGACCTTACAGTGTATTTTTTTTTAATTTCCCAATACATTTTTTTCTACTGTACAGCATGGTGACCCAGTTACACATGCATGTATACATTCTTTTTTCTCACATTACCATGTTCCATCATAAGTGACTAGACATAGTTCCCAGTGCTACACAGCAGGATCTCATTGCTAATCCACTCCAAAGGCAGTAGTCTGCATCTATTAACCCCAAGCTCCCAATCCACCCCAGTCCCTCCCCCTCCCCCTTGGCAACCACAAGTCTATTCTCCAAGTCCATGATTTTCTTTTCCGTGGAAAGTTTCATTCATTTGCAGCAACATGGTTGGAACTAGAGACTCTCATAGTGACTGAAGTAGGTCAGAAAGAGAAAGACAAATACCATATGATATCACTTATATATAACAGTGTGTTTTGATGCACAAACAGGAATTAGCCCCTTCCTTTGTGCTTAGGGGTCATCACAGCCAGGGCCCAGACTTGAAACTTTACCATGCACCTGGTGTGTATGCAGCCTTCATGCCAAAATACAGCCCTGGCCTTCACTCTGATATTTTCTAATGGGGTTAGTTCCTTTAGGCTAACTTCTGAGAGGGGGTGTGAGGAGGTGGGCTTGGGTTAGAAGAGTTAGTGTGAAGATTCCTGAAACATACAGGACAAATGATGGTACCCACCCCTTCTGTGGGCCCAGGCAGTCAGCAGGAGCATGGAGCCACCTGAGCAGTGGGGAGTGGGGTTTGGGGGTGCATGTGTGGGGAATTCAGGGAGCTCTCTGCCTGAGCTGGGACCTGCCAAGCATCCCTCAGCCACCTCAGATCTGTTACTGCAGCAGGAGCTCAGCTCCCTGGCCCTGGGGCAGCCTGCCTGTTGGAGGAGATGGTGCCCCCTCCATCTCTGCTCTCTGTGCTCCTCTGAAGGTGATGGGCCCAGCCCAGGGCTGCAGAGGAGGGGAGCTGGTGACAGTGAGCCAGACATCAGGGTGCTGGGGACACCTGGTCTGGCTGACTCTGCTGGGGGCATGGTGCCCACTCGGTCCTCAGACTCTGAGTGCCGGTGGGGGAATGCTGCTGTGGGTGGGTAGTTGATGTGGACCTCGTGGGGACCCTCTTGCTGCTGGCTGGGGGCAGGTGCAGCCAGTGTCCAAGGGGCTCTCTCAACTTGGAATGGGGCTGCAGATGTAGGAGCCAGGCAAGGGCAGGGTGGGAGATAGCTGTGAGCATGGTCTAGGTGCCCGCCTTCATCCTGTGGAAATTATGCAAATCATGAAATCATGTAACTGTAGGAAAATCAGAAATCTGGCTTTGGCTTTTGAAATCTTTTAGTAAGGCTTTCCTTAGACCATCATTAAAAAATGAGAGAGAAGAGCTAGAAAATTTATTAGATTACTAAATTTCCTAATTAACCTCTGCAAAGGTAAAATCTACATAGAAAATGCAAATGAATTACAAAGAAAATGCAAAAATTTATACAAAATAATAGAGGCAATTGACCAGGATGGTTTTAAGGATGCTATATCTGGAAGAGGCTTTAGCCTGGAAAGCAGAGCAAGTGGGTCAGAGGAGCATAGGAATAGGGCTGGGCCGCTAGGCCCAGAGCTAATTTTCTTGTGGGCCCCTGCTTCCTAAATACCCCTCCAGAGATGACCAGTACAGTATCATGCCTCTTCCTAGCATCTTATGCCCCCTCCTCCAGCCGCCCCTCCCCCTCTAGGTGCACATGCACACTATGTTGAGAGGTGTTGCTTAGATACATTTACTCTGAGCTCAAAGATTCTAAACTGCTTACTTTGCCAGTTGGATGTTGAGATGAGACTGCAGTGGCTTATCTGCAGCACTGGTGTTTGGATCTGAGATGTGGCGAAAAGCTGAGGGGGGTGGTGAGGTGGGGTGAGGTCTGTCTGAAGCCTCTTTTCCTTAAAATGGAAAAGATTTTTGGCTTCCCAGGGAAGAAACACGTCTTGCCCTTGGGCTCCTCCACCAGCCCACGGAGTCAACTCCCAGGCCAGGTACCATATATATCCCAGACAAGGATCTCAAGAAGACCCACAAGGCAGCCAGCATAGGCAGTGTAACCAGAGTCCAGCAGATTCTGTTGCTCAAGAAAAATGACCTAAAACAACAGAGAGAAGAAAAACAGGTAACCAGGGTGGCGGGAGGATGAAAAATTTTAAATTGAAGTATTGGGGCATTACCACTGTGGCTCAATGGTAATGAACCCAACTAGCATCCATGAGGACACAGGTTTGATACCTGGCCTCACTCAGCTCACTCAGTGCCTTAACTATCCAGCAATGCCGTGAGCTGTAGTGAGGTTGTAGGTGTGTCTTAGATCCTGCCATTGCTGTGGCTGTGGCTTTGGCTGGCAGCTGCAGCTCCGATTCAACCCCTAGCCCGGGAATTCCATATGCCACATGTGACCCTAAAAAGCAATAAAAAGCAAAAAAATAAAATAAAATTGACATTAATTAAATACAGTTGAAGCTTTTCCTCCCTTCTTTCAAACAAAAGCTTTTCTGAAGGTAAGAAATTATGAAAGATAATCTCTACCTGCTCTTTTGAACACTTACAATAGTATTATATAGTAATATTGACCATTGGAAATGTCTGATTTCATAAATCTATAAATCTAAATGTTGAATAAAATGAGCCATCCCTATTCATTTGAATCCTGAATTTTCTTGAGCTTAAATTTCCCTGAAAATCAGAGTAAGAAGTTCTTTTTTTGGCTCAGTGAGTTAAAAACCCAAATAGTATCCAAGATGATGCATATTCAAACCCTGTCCTCTCTGTTTTTTAAGGGTCCAGTGTTTTCATGAGCTGTGGTGTAGATCACAGACAGAGCTTGGATCCTGCATTGCTATGGCTGTGGCCTAGGCTGACAGCTGCAGCTCTGACTTGTCACCTAGCCTGGGAACTTTCATATGCAGCCATGGGTGGCCCTAAAATTAAAAAAACAAAATGACTTTTAAAAAAATTCTTGTTTTATTTTGTTATTTTAGTTCTCTTTCCCCATAATGCTTTTTTTAATTATATTTTATAAAATTGAAGAATAGTTGATTTACAGTATTGCCCATAATGCTTTTAAGAACTAAAATTTGGAGTTCCCTTTGTGGTGCAGTGGAAACGAATCTGACTAGAAACCATGACTTTCAGGTTTGATCCCTGGCCTTGCTCAGTGGGTTAATAATCCTGCATTGCCATGAGCTCTGGTGTAGGTCACAGACGTGGCTCAGATCTGATGTGGCTGTGGCTGTGGCTGGCAGCTGAAGCTCCAATTGGACCCCTAGCCTGGGAACCTCCATATGCCACAGGCAGCCCTAAAAAAAAAAAAAAAAAAAAAAAAAAGAACTAAAATTTATTTCGATACCAAGCATATGACTAGAACTGCAGTAGACCTGTTGTATAGACCATTATTTCACTTAATCCATAAGGCACCATGGATTATATTATACCTGCCTATTTTATGTATCGATAAGAAATTTTAGGAGTTCTACTGTGGTGCAGTAGGTTAAGGATCTGGCATCATCTCTGCAGTGGCATGGGTCACTGCTGTGGTGCAGGTGTGATCCCTGGCCTGGGAACTTACACCTCCTGCAGGTGCAGCCAAAAAAAAAAAAGAAATAATATTTTAAAAATGCTGCCAACTCACAGATATGGAGAACAAACTAGAGGTTACCAGTTGGGAGAGGGAGGGGTAGCAGGCAGTATAGGGATTAAGAGGTATAAACTATTAGCTTTAAAATAACCTACAAGGACATGTTTTATAAGACAAGGAATAGAGCCAATATTTTATATAACTATAAATGGAAGATAACCTTTTTAAACTGTGAATCACTATATCTTATCATTATACACCTGTAACATTTGTAATATTATATATTGACTGTACTTCCATTAAAAAATAGAAACAGACAAAAGAGATTAGGATAATTAGTCCAACAGGAAAAAAGAGGAACTATAAAAAATAATGCTGCCAAATTATAGTTATAAGACATTGTGAATTATCAATTGCTTTCCAATGTCAGATGTTAAAATGTGAGAAAATGAGTATATTAGAATCATTGAGGTGTAGTGTTCTTTCTAATCCTTAAAACATATCTGCAAAGAAGGTATGATGTAATTTTATGTAATTGAAATATTATCTTTGCCAAATAATAGTAATAGTAATAATATTATTTCATAATTACTTAACCATTATTTGTGCAAGGACCTTCTCTAAACACTTTGCATAGCTTCTCATTTAAGCATCACTATGGCGTCCTGTGTGATAACTACTGCTTTATCCACATTTTGTTGATGAGGAAATGGAGGCACAGAAAGGTCAAGTGACACATAAGAAGTGATAGAGTTCCCATCATGGCTCAGTGGTTAACGAATTCAGCTAGGAAACATGAGGTTGAGGGTTCGATTCCTGGCCTTGCTCAGTGGGTCAAGGATCCGGCGTTGCCTTGAGCTGTGGCGTAGGTTGCAGACATGGCTTGGATCCTGCATTGCTGTGGCTCTGGCGTAGGCCGGCGGCTGCAGCTCCAATTGGACCCCTAGCCTGGGAACCTCCACATGCTGCGGGTGCGGCCCTAGAAAAGGCAAAAAGACAAAAAATAAATAAATACATACATACATACATACATACATACATACATACATACATACATAAAAAGAAGTGATAGAGTTTAAGTAGAATTCAAACCCAAGTTGAGCTGAATCTTAGGGTCATGTTCTTTCTCTTCAGAAGAGGTTGTTCTTTCTTTCATTAATATGCTGAGTAATATGAGCTAAAAAGTACTCTTCTTTCTCCAGAAGAAAATTAAGTATTTGTCTTCAAGGGATAGGAACAGCATGTTACTGAATGTTTACAGTTATGTTAAGTCGTATGTTTTGAAAGAGTACACTACAATTTCCTAAAAAATCCCTCTCACTTTTGTTTCATAGGACTGCTCTCCATTTGGCCTGTGCCAATGGCCACCCAGCAGTGGTAATTCTCCTTGTAGAGAGTAAATGCCAGCTTAGCTAACTCTGTGACAACAAGAACAGGACAGCACTGATAAGGGTATGTAGTAGGCAACCATGTCACAGGGAGATGGATTCAATTTCATGACTTAGAGTAAAAATGAATTTACCTCATTTAAATCTAAGGAATTGGTGAAACTTTTGGAGTGTTTCCCTTGAATTCTTCGAATTTGCCGTGTGTTTTTTGGCATAATACTGACAGGGCATCCAGTGCCAGGAAAAGGAACGTGCAAGTATTCTGCTGGAACATGGTGCCAATCCAAATCTTGTGGACGTCAATGACAACACTGCCCTCATTATGCTGCCCTTGGTCAAAATATATCCATCGCAGCAAAGCTGCTTTCACACAATGCCAATATTTAGGCATGAAACAAGGTATGGCTCAACTAACTTCATTTTGTTACATACATGTTGTTTTTTAGTTATGTGTTTTGTTTATGACAATATGTATACTGAATAATCCATCATGCCCTGTACCATGGAAACCATGTCAGGGTACCAGAGAAAGGTGGTGTCCTTGGAAAGGGCAAAGCCATGTCTCCAGCCACCCTTTACCCCGGAAGATAAAATTTCCCCTTAGGAGGGAAGGCTCAGCCTCTACACATTGGGTCAGCATTTAACATTTAGGAGATTTATGCAGAAATATGCATTTTGGGCTCCTCTTAGAGAATTGATCTCGACTCCCTTGAGCCCTCTGGTCCCCCTTGAGCCCTTAGGACTGTTGGTCTGCTATGCAGAGGCCACCACTTCCACATGGAGCTTGTGTTCCCAGTTTGCTGTTCTCACTTGAGTTCTTCACTTACTCGGGTTACCCACTTTGCCTCTTTTGTATTTGAGTATTCCTGATGTACAGTTGATTCTGATAAATATTTTAAGATTTTAAAGATTATCTGTATTAATTTATAGCCTAGTTCATATTTTACAGTAATCTCTCAAGAATGGGAAGTTAGAACTTAAAAAATTGCTTTATTTTTTTTGGGGGGGGGGCGGGCACACACATGGCATATGGAAGTTCCTGGGCCAGGGATCGAATTTGGGCTGCAGCTGCAACCTATGTCACAGCTGCAGCAATGCTGTATCCCTAACCCATTGCACTAGGCCAAGGGTCAAACTCTCAGACAACACCAGATCTTTAACCCACTGCTTCACAGCAGGAACTCCATAAATTAGTTTTTGAGGAATTCTTTTTCTTTACGTATACATGTAAATAATCATCTTCCCATTGGAATGTCTGTAAACCTTATGAGGTTAATCATGGCAATAGTTGAATAGATTATGCATATTGCAAACACTGTTACATCTTTCTCCTCAGCATTGTTCCTTAAAATGCAATTGATTTTAATAGCTAAGTTATTATTTTGGGGGTAGTGTTTAGAGTAGTAGCAGATCAATAAAATAACTACACTTATGGTCTACCTGATAAATACTATGAGAGAAGCAAAGATGCTCAGAACCAGTAAATGTTTTTTTCTTTGCAAGGTATTGATGTCTTTTCTCAAGATATCTCTGGATGGATTGCAGAAGAATGTGCTCATCTTAGTGGTCTTCGTACGTAAGTATTTACATTAAGATGCCAGTTACCACTAAACTGAGGTTTAAAATAATTTAACAGTTCTTTGTTACACGACAGGTGAGAGTTCATAGTTTGATGCAGGTGTTTTGGGAATGCCAGTGAGATATTCCACATCAACAGCTGGAAAGCAGACCAAAAGCCAGAGTAGTTCATTGTAGCCTGTGAATAGGATTCTTGATCCAGAAACTTTTAAGATCTTGATCCTTAGGAATCCTAAAATTGTCCATTTCATTCCAAGTGTAACCCCTATTCATGGAGCACAAACAGTGTCACATCTCTGATTTTTCTAACTAGTTATGTGTGTTCTAAATGTTTAGTTTGGCAGAAAATCCTGTTTTTCCCTCAGGGACTTCCTTCTATACTTTCTGTCTTGACTTTTCCAAGAACCTAATGGATTCTTTTAAGATCAAAGAAACAGCCCTCTTTCACAATCATTAGGAGGAGGAAAAAGGGGTGTTCTGATCATTGTATTGTTTCCATTGATTCTATTACATCAGTATTGATTCTATTACATCAGTATTGCTTCTAAAACTGGCCTTAACAAGGTCTCCTTGGCAGCTGGATGTCTGGAGTCTGGATGTTGCTCTGTACAGACCTTGAATATACTCATTTTAAAGGAAAAAATAAACCAGTCCTGCAGTCAGGTCATGATTGACCTTTGCTCCCAGGAGGTCCTTTCTGATCCAAATTCTTCCATCTTCATGGTGACCCACACTTAGACTGAAAAATGACACCTTTTTAAAAATTTCCTATGTGTGCTTATTGCTCAGCCACTGTTCCACAGCACCAGCACCCAGTCTGGCAGCTGGGCCTCCTATCTTTTGTCATACACACCCTGTCCCTTTCACCACAGGCCTTATGTGGTGCCTACATCCTAGCCCAGATCTTCCTGAGGAATTACTCTTTGAGACTTTTATTTATTTTTTCTCTAGCAGATGTTATTGGGGACCATTTTGGGATGTCAGAGAGGTTCCAATGATATTGCAAGGAGAGTTCAGACTTTTCTTTCTCTGTTGGTACCAGACTTAAACCTCAAGCCTGCCTTGTATCCTGTGGAGCACTTTTCTTAGATCATGTAAGGTCTCTTATCATCCTTCCCAGAGTGCTAACTGGCCCAAGAGTCCATAGTTAAGGTTGGCCCTTCAAGTAATTTGTCTGCACAATAATGAAAATCTTCCAAAGGATTTACATCTACCTCAATCTTCAAAATATTTTCAGATTCTACTTCATAAGGAAGCCATTCACCAGAAATCCCTGAATTTCAAGTAGGTTAGTTCGCATTGGCAGAGGTAAACCCTGTCCCCGAATCATCACTGTCCAGTATAAAAGTAGGATTATGTCTTCCATGTAAACCTGAGATGAACATGGAGATTAAGCGTCATTGTAATAAAGACCTGATGGTTCGGAGTTTGAATATGTAGAGAAGTTAACAGTAGTGGTCCAAGCTAGGTACTGATTTCTATTAATTTTCTGTTCTTGATGTGATTATCTAAAATAATGGGGGACCATGATGTTCTCTAATTTAATGAAGCCATGTATTGATAGAGAAATTTACTTACAAATTATAGAATAGCTGATATTTCCTAAAGTAAAAACCACGAAGAGAGAAGAGCTAATCACCATAATTAGTATTATTCTGAAAAGTACAATGTTGGGATGTTAAACCTATGAAAAAACACACATATAATTTTCTTTGGATTCCAAAATATCTCTAGCAATAAAGTTCAAGATCAAGTTATTCCATTCTTTTGATACTTCTCTGAGCATTTGGCAGGTATATTACTTTGATAAAATTCTACTAATACCCTTGTGAAATAAGGCAGTAAGACTCCACTGTTATAGAGGAAGACATTGAGTTGAAGAGAAGCAACTTTTCCAGAAACAAATAACTGTTGGTTTTAGAGCTAGGATTTCTGATTTTGAGAGCCTTTCCATATGTCAAGCTTGCCCTAGTTATCTTACTTAGCTTTACCACCCTCAATTCATGACTACTTCACCTACCTTTGTTTGAATCCTTTAATTATAGGCTAAATAATTTTTTGTAGAACTTGCAAATTTGAAGTATAGGGGACAGCTGAAGTTTTGACATTATCTCTGATATTGTCTGAAATAATCTAAGAATTTAATATATTTCATAATAGTTTTTCACATTAGAATGAAAATGGTAATATTATTCATTATATTTTTATACATAGCCATAGCCAACTGATTTCTGAATATAAAAAAACAGAGAGACCTAAAAGTCCTTCTCTAGATGGCAACCTAGGTAATATTTATGGTAGTTGAATTACTCTCAGTGATCCTACCATAGATAAAGAGTGAGGAAGTTTTGATAATGAAAAGAGCAATGAAAAACATATTGTATAAATTTCATATGTATTTTATTTTTAAAATTAATTTCTTAGTAGTCTAGCATTCAGAACTATTTAATCAATTGTAGGTAATTGAAATCAAAGATAGTATTGTCTAAAAAAAAAATCCATTCATTTAACCATGGCCCCTAAAATCCCATATTATATCTTTGCATAGATAAAAGTTGTTTTTTTCCTTTTTATGGCCACACCTGTGCCATAGGGAAATTCCTAGGCTAAGGACTGAATTGGAGCTGTAGCTCTGGCCTATGCCACAGCCATGGAATTACTGGATTCGAGCAGCAGATGCAATATAAACCACAGCTTACAGCAACACTGGATTGGTAGCCCTCTGAGCAAGGCCATGAATTGAGCCCACATCCTCACAGAGACAACACTGGGTCCTTAACCTGCTGAGACACAATATAAAGGAGGGGAAGTGGTTCTTCTGCATTAATTGCCTATCAGTAATATGATCAGTATTCAGTCCACTGTAGTCTCCATGTCCACAGTATAATTTTAAAGAATACATTGAAGTTATTCTAAACAAAGTACCAGTTTTATACTTCAAATATTCTGTAAATTTTTATGGTAATTTAAGGTGTATTTTACCTTTTTTTTTTGGATGAGAGTTCTGAAGAAGACTCTTTAAGCAGGTAGGATTTTATGGATTTTTAAAAAATCATAGGTTAACTAAGGGAACACAGAAAAAAGAAACTAACATCTGTGTGTGTTCTCCTCTGGGTTAAACACTGTATTGTGTGCTTAATATTTGTTACCTCATAGAGTCATCACATGGCTTTGCAAAATAGCTCTTCTATTATAGTCTATGTTTCATTAATTAGGTGACTGCCATTTAGGGAGTTTGATTAATTGACCCATGATTACATAGTTAGAAAGTAGCTGATCTGTGATTTGACCATTGGCCAGCCTGGCTCCCAGACCCACTTTCTCAACCCTCAGTAGAGATTGAGAAGTCCATGCAACACTAGGGTCAAGATATAGGCCTAAATTAGATCAACTCAACTCAGAAGGTCAAACCTAGTTATATGTGAACTCTGACTTCGAACTATACTAGGAAGCCTGGTTAGTCCAAACCTTTGTCCTGATGTATTTGACAGTTATAGTGGTAGCTAGTACCTTGTTTTTACCATTAAAATGTTAGGGAAGAACCCTTGTAGCTGTAGCCACAGAACCATAGTTTTACACAGACAAGACCTTATTAGGCAAGTCTTCTTAGATATAATGATATCAATTCTCCTTAAGATGAATTTTTTTTGTAGTAGAAGTGTGTCTATGTATAGAAATGTTGTATAATTAAATTCAACATCTATAGAGAGCATATTTCCAATTGATTTCTATACTTACTGACTTCCAAGTCTGATTTTCCCTTCAGACTAATACTCTTGTCTGGATCTCTGAAGTTTTCTCTTTTGTTCCTAGAGTCTCTTTTCTTTTTACATTATCAGTCACTGACCTTAGTTGGGTAGCTGGCACCATGCCTGTGTTGGGAGTGGATGACCAAGGATCTGGTTAGCCTGTTTTCCAGGTACAGGGAACTAGAGAGCTCCTCCTCATGGTCGTTTGAGCCCACCCTTTTTTCAGGAATCATTGCCTTCATAAGCTGAAACCTTAAAGGATTGAGCCCTGAAGAAGAGTGATCTGAGATAGGAGCCTCTAGGAAGGAAGAATTTTAGCAGTATGTAAAAAAATAGAGGAATAGCTACCAGGACTCTGTTTTTATAGCACTCTCACTCCTTAAGTATCTGCACATCTGGGAGGGTTTTTAAGAGCTAGCTAGTTTAAGACTGTACTCACTCAGGGAGTCAGAGGGAGTGGTATGGGACCAGCAGGTAGGCAAACTCACCCTCTTGGTGACTGCACCATCCAGGCCCATCCTGCCTGGCCACAGGTGCCCACAGGTGCATGAGGTTTGTGTTCATGCCCAAACCACTAAGGAGATGGGACTAAGATGGTGGAATAGAAGGACTGGAGCTCAACTTCTCTTATAAAAACAACAAAATTACAAACAAATGCTGAGCAACCTTCAACCAAATCAACTGGAAGCTTTAAAAAACATATGCTACTTCAGAAGAAAAAGAGGAAACCACATCAAGAGGTAGGAGGGGTGATTATGTGATTTAAGTAACCCTATAACTCCCAGGTGGGAAGCCCCACAGACTGGAAAGTAACTCTATCACAGAGACTCAACTACAAGAGTGAGAATTCTGAGCCTCACATCAAATTCCCATGCCTGGGGATCTGGCACTGGGAGAAAGCCCCTGGAGCATCTGGCATTGAAGGACAGTGGGGCTTGTGTTCAGGAGCTCCACAGGACTTGGGGAAATGAAGACACCATTCTTGAAAGGTGCACACAGACACATGCACCGGATCACAGGGCAAAGCAAAGGCTCCATAGGAATCTGGGTTGAACCTGATTACACTTCTTGGAGGATATCCTGGGAAAAGAGGGGGTGACTGTGGCTCATTGTGGGAGACGGCATTGGAGGCAGAGCTCTTGGTGTAATATTCATCAGTGTGCATTTCTCTGGAGGTGGTCATTTGGGGAAAACTTGGCCCCACCCATCAGTGCTGAGAAACCCCAGGCCAAACAACAATCCAAGTGAGATTACATCCCCACCCATCAGTAAACAGGCTGCCTAATGACACCCTAGGCTCACAGCCACATCTAATCTCACCCAGAGACAAAGTCTCATCCACCAAAGGGATAGGAATCACCCCACCTACAAGTGGGCAGGCACCAGTCCCTCCCATCAGGAAGCCCACAGCAAGCCCCCAAACCAACTTTAGCCACAAGGGGGGGCAGTCACCAGAAGCTAGAAGCCACAACTCTATTGTCTGAAAAAAGGTTGCCACACCAAAAACCTATAAAAATGAAAAGACAGAGAAGTATAACTCAGATAAGTGAGAAACTCCACAAAAACAGCTAAGTGATCAGGAGATTCTCAGCCTCCAGGAAAAAGACTTTAGACTGTTGATGCTGAAGATGATGCAAAACATTGGAAATAAACTGTAGGCAAAGATGGATAATTTACAGGAAACACTGAGCAAAGACATACAAGATATAAAACTTAAACAAGAGATGCAAAATACAATAACCGAAATAAAAAATTCACTAGAAACAGCCAACAGCAGAATACAGGAGGCAGAAGAACAAATAAGTGAGGTGGAGTACAGATTAGTGGAAATTATGGATGCAGAACAGAAAAGAGAAAAAAGATTGAAAAGAAATGAAGAGAGTCTCAGAACTCTAGGACAATGTTAAATGCACCAACATCTGTATTATAGGAGTGCCAGAAGGAAAAGAAAGGGACAGAAAAAAATATTCAAAGAGATAAGAGCTGAAAACTCCCCTAACATGGGAAAGGAACCACTCACTCAAATCTAGAGAACACAACATTTACCATATAAAATAAACCCAAGGAAGAACACCCCAAGACACATATTAATCACACTGACCAAAATTAAAGACAAAGGGAAAATATTGAAAGCAGCTAGGGAAAAGAAACAAATAACATACAAGGGAACCCCAATAAGGTTATTGGCAGGTTTTTCAGCAGAAACTCTGCAGGCCGGAAGGGAGTGGCATGATATACTTCAGGTGATGAAAGGAAAAAACCTGCAACCAAGATTATTTTACCAGCAAGGTGATCATTCAGATTTGAAGGAGAAAGCAAAAGCTTTAGAGATAAGCAAAAGCTGAGAGAATTCAGCACCACTAAACCAGCTTTACAACAAATACTAAAGGAACTTCTCTAGGCAGAAAAGAAAAGGCCACAACCAGAAACAAAAATATGACAAAATGACAAAGCTCATCAGTAAAGGCATAAATACAGTAAAGATAGAAAATAACCCATACACAAATATTCTACCAAAATCAGAAATCATGAGGAGGGTGCAAATGCAGGATACTGGAGATGCACTTACAATAAAGAGACCAACAATTTAAAACAATCTTGTACATATATAGATGCCTATATCAAAACTTCAGAGCAACTGCAAACCAAAAATCTACAATTGATAAACAAGAAAAATCCACTCAAACACAACACTAAAGATAGTCATCAAACCACAAGAGGAAAAAACAGAAGATGGAAAGAAAAAAGAGCAACAAAACTCAATCCAAAACGGTTAATAAAATGTCAGTAAGAACATATATATCAATAATTACCTAAAAGGTTAATGGACTAAACACCCCAACCAAAAGACATAGACTGGCTGAATGGATACAGAAATAAGACCCATATATATGCTGTCTTCAAGAGACCCACTTCAGTTCCAGGGACACATACAAATTGAAAGTGAGAGGATGGAAGAAAATATTCCATGCAAAGAGAATCAAAAGATAGCAGGAGTAGCAATACTCATATCAGAAAAAAATACCATAAAATGAAGAATATTTTAAGAGACAAGGAAGGACATTACATAGTGATCATAGGATAAATCCAAGAAGAAGAAGTAACAATTGTAAATATCTATGCACCCAACATAGGATCACCACAATATGTAAGGCAAATGCTAACGACCTTAAAAGGAGAAATCAACAATAGCACAATAATACTGGGGGGACTTTAACCTCCACTTACAGCAATGGAGAGATCATCCACACAGAAAATCAATAAAGAAACACAGGCCTTGAATGAGGCATTAGATCAGATGGACTTAATAGATATTTATAGGATGTTCCATCCAAAAGCAGCAGAATACACATTCTTCTCAAGTACACATATAACATTCTCTAATATTGGTTACATCCTGGGCTATAAATCAAGCCTTGGTAACTGTAAGAAAATTGAAATCATATCAAGCATCTTTTCCGACCACAACGCTATATGACTGGAAATCAACAACAAGAAAAAAAAACTGCCAAAAAAAATGAGACTCAACAACATGCTGCTGAACAACCAATGGATCACTGAAGAAAACAAACAGGAAATTTAAAAATATCTAGAAGCAAATGACAACAAAGATACAACACTCCAAAACCCATGGGATGCAAGAAAAGCAGTTATAAAAGGAAAGTTTATACCAATACAAGCCCATCTCAGGAAACAACAAAAAGCTCAAATAAACAACCTAAATTTACATCTAAAGCAGATAGAAAGAGAACAGACAAGACCTAAACAAGTATAAGGAAAGAAACCATAAATGTCAGAGCAGAAATAAATGAAATGCTCGCAGAAAAGACAGACATAGAGACCAACAGAACAGAACAGAGAACCCAGAAATAAACCCTGACACCTATGGTCAATTAATCTTTGACAAAGGAGGCAAGAACATAAAATGGGGAAAAGACAGTATTTCTGGGAAACCAGGATAGCTACATACAAATCAATGAAACTAAAACACACCCTCACACCATGCACAAAAATAAACTCAAAATGGCTCAAGGATTTAAATATAAGACAAGACATCTGGAAGAGAACATAGGCAAAACCTTCTCTGACATCAACCTTACAAATATTTTCTCAGGTCAGTCTCCCAAAGAAACAGAAATCAAAGCAAAAATAAACCAATGGGACCTAATCAAACTGACAAGCTTTTGCACAGCAAAGGAAACCAAAAAGAAAACAAAAAGACAATTTACAGAATGGGAGAAAATACTGTCAAATGATGCAACTGACAAGGGCCTAATCTATAAAATATACAAACAACTTATACAACTCGACAGCAAAAAAGCCAACAAACCAATGGAAAAATGGGCAAAGGACCTGAACAGATATCTCTCCAAGGAATGGCCATCATTAATAAGTCCGCAAATAACAAGTGCTAGAGGGGGTTTGGGGAAAAGGGAACCTTCCTGCACTGTTGATGGGAATGGAAGCTGGTACAACCACTATGGAGAATAGTAGGGAGGCACCTTAGAAAACTATACATAGAACTACCATATGACCCAGCAATCCCACTCTTAGGCATATATCCAGACAAAACTCCCCTAAAAAAGCCACATGCTCCCACATGTTCATTGAATCACTATTCACAATATCCAAGACATGGAAACAACCCAAATGTCCACTGACAGATGATTGGATTAGGAAGATATGGTATATATACACAGTGGAATTCTACTCATCCATAAAAAAGAATGAAATAATGCCATTTGTGGCAACATGGATGGAATCAGAGACGCTCATATCGTAAGAAGTAAGCCAGAATGAGAAAGACAAATACCATATGATATCACTTATATCTGAAATCTAATATATATCACAAATGAAACTTTCCACAGAAAAGAAAATCATGGACATGGAGAATAGACTTTTGGTTGCCAAGAGAGAAGGGGAGGGAGTGGGACAGACTGAGAGCTTGGGGTAAATAGATACAGAATGTTTCCTTCAGGATGGATTAGCAATGGAATACTGCTGTGTAGCACTGGGATCTCTGTCTAGTCACTTATGATGGAACATGTAATATGAGAAAAAAGAATGTATATGTGTAAATGTAACTGAGTCACCATGCTTTACAGTAGAAAAAAATATATACACATAAATAAAAGATTTTAAAAAATGAAATATAAATGAAGAAAACCATAGAAAAATCAGTGAAACAAGGCTGGTTCTTTGAAAAGATCAACAAAATTGATAAACCCTTAGCCAGACTCATCAAGAAAGAGAGAGGAGAGACTCAAATCAATAAAATTACAAATGAAAAAGGAGAAGTTACAATGGATATCACAGAAATAAAAAGTATCATAAGAGACTACTAAAAGCAACTATATGCCAATAAAATGGAAACCTAGAAGAAATGGACAAATTCTTAGAAAAGTACAATCTTCCAAGACTAAACCAAGAAAGAATACAAAAGATGAATTGAACAATTACAAATACTGAAATTGAAAGTGTGAATAAAAAACTTCCAAAAAACAAAATTCCAGGACCAGATGGCTTCACAGGCGAATTCTATCAAACATTCATAGAAGAGCTAACACCTATCCTTCTGAAAATATTTGAAAAAAATTGCACAGGAAGGGACACTTCCAAACTCATTCTATGAGGCCACCATCACCCTGAAACAAAAACCAGACACCACAATAAAAGAAAATTACAGGTGAAAATCACTGATGAACATAGATGCAAATATCCTTACAAAATACTAGCAAATTGAATCCAACATTACATTAAAAGGATTGTACATCATGATCAAGTGGGATTTATCCCAGGGATGCAAAGATTCTTCAATATCCACAAATCAATCAGTGTGATATACATTAACAAACTGAAGAGTAAAAACCATATGATCCTCTCAATAGATGCAGAAAAACCTTTGACAAAATCCAACACCCATATCTGATTAAAAAAAAAACTCTCCATAAAATTGGCATAAGAGGGAACCTACCTCAACATAATAAAGACCATGTATGACGAACCCACAGTGAACATCATTCTCAATGGTGAAAAGCTGAAAGAATTCCCTCTGAGAACAGGAACAAGACAAGGATGTCCACTCTTGACACTACTATTCAACAGTGTTTTGGAAGTCCTAGCCACAGCAATCAGAGAAGTAAAAGAAATAAAAGGAATCCAAATTGGAAAGGAAGAAGTAAAACCATCACTCTTTGGGGATGATGATACTATACCTAGAGAATCCTAAAGACTCTACCAGAAAAGTGTTAGAGTTCATCCATGAATTTGGCAAAGTTGCAGGATACAAAATTAACATACAGAAATCGACTGCATTTCTATATATTAACAATGGAAGACCAGAAAGAGAAATTAGGGAAGCAATTCCATTTACCATTGCATCAAAAAGAATAAAATACTTAGGAATAAACCTACTGAAAGAGACAAAATACCTGTGCTCTGAAAACTATAAGACACTGATGAAAGAAATCAAAGATGACACAAATAAATGGAAAGAGGAACCATGCTCTTTAATTGGAAGAATCAATATTATCAAAATGACTATACTACCTAAGGCGATCTACAGATTTGATGCAATCCCTACCAAATAACCAAGGACATTTTTCACAGAACTCAAAAAAATAGTTTAAAGTTTGTTTGGAAGCATAAAACACCCAATATAACCAAAGCCATCCTGAGAAAGACAAATGGAGCTGGAGGAATCAAGCTCCCTGACTTCAGACTATACTACAAAGCTGCAGTCATGAAAACTGTGTGGTACCAGCACAAAGACAGAAATATAGATCAGTGGAACAAGATAGACAGCCCAGAATTAAACCCATGCACCTACAGTCAGCCAATCTGTGACAAAGTAGGCAAGAATATGCAATGAAGAAAAGACAGCCTGTTCAATAAGTGGTGCTGGGAAAATTGATTACTAGGCTGGTTCCTTAACCCCTCAGCCACAATGGGAACTCAAATATCCATTTTTTAAAGTATTTTTCTTTTGTTCTCTTTCTTCATACGTTTCCCAACTACTACCAACTTTCTTTTCCTGAGACTCTTCCACCTTCTGAATTTGTTTCATGCTTCATGAAATACTCATGAATGGAGACAGACTTTTATGTGTATTTAAAATTCATAGTGGAGCTCCCATTATGGCGCAATAGAAATGAATCTGACTAGGAACCATGTGGTTGTGGGTTCGATCCCTGGCCTCATTCAGTGGGTTAAGGATCCGGCATTGCTGGGAGCTGTGGTGTAAGTCACAGACACAGCTTGGATCTGATGTTGCTGTAGCTGTGATGTAGGCTGGTAGCTACAGCTCCATTGGACCCCTAGCCTGGGAAGCTCCATATGCCACAGGTTCTGACCTAAAAAGACAAAAAACAAAAAATAAAATAAAATTCATAGTAGTCAATGTTCTCACTAATGTATCTGTGACTACATTTTATAGATGTGTTGTCAGCATTAGGAGTAGGAGGAGTTCCCATCATGGCTCAGTGGAAATGAATCTGACTAGCATCCATGAAGATGCAGGTTCAATCTCTGGCCTCGCCCAGTGGGTTAAGAATCCAGCATTGCCATGAGCCATAGTGTAGGTCACAGACGCGGCTCAGATTTGGCATTGCTGTGGCTGTGGTGTAGGCTGGCAGCTACAGCTCGTATTTGACCCCTAGCCTGGGAACGTCCATATGCTGCAGGTGTGGCCCTAAAAGGCCAAAAAAAAAAAATTAAAGGAGTAGTAGAAGAGTAAGATTTATAATCACCTTGGGATTCTGAGGTGCTTTATTATTACTGGTATTATTATTTTAAAATATAAGCACTGAGTGATGTTAAAACATAAGAGAGAGAGTGTTTTGCCTTTACTTTCTTACCTTTCATTTACCCTTCAGATTTCTTTCATTAGCTATTTTAGTCAGTAATTAATAATTATGTGTGAAATATAATACTATGGCATAGGGCACATCTGTTAATTTGCAAGATTCACCTAATGAACCCCCAGTGTAGTATAGTGCAAAAGCAAGACTAAGAAGTTATAATGTCTAGGCTTGAATTTTGAATTTAAGTTTATCTAAAAATGAAAGCATTATTCCAGGTCAGTCTATGGCCAAATCTATGTTTCTTTGATGTACATGGATGTGTAAAATTCCTAGTGCAATTCAGAGATAAATAGGTTGAATTGTAGTTTTTTACAACTTCCACCTTGAAAAGATAGTGCCTGAGACTTAAAATCTTTTACTACATTTGGATTATCAGTTAGATCTAGATCTGTAAAGAATCTATCAAGAGAAATCATGGGGATAGTAATGAATATGTAGGGTTGTGAAACAAGAGTTTGGTGTAGAGATGTTTTAATGAGTACAAACCATTTTGGATAGTTAAAGTAGCATGCACTGAGTCCTTTTATGGCAGCTGTACCTTCAGTAATGCAAGGATAAAGTAATGATTACTGTTCTCTGGTGACAGCTATTGAAAGAGATAAGAAGGGCCTGATCTCTTAGATACAGGTAGCTGCTGCAGAATGGTATAGTGCTGTGCTTGAAGTCCAAAGACACAGTAACATCCTGGTTCTATCACTTACTAGGTTTGGTATCTTGGAAAAATTTGTCTAACCTGTTTGAGTATTGGTGACCTTGTTCATAAAAATGGTACTGCTTTGTACTTTTCAGGTAAGTATAGTGAACAGTTGTGGTAAAAAATGGGAAAACAAATTGTAAACTGTAAAAGATGCAGTTTATAAATGTAAGAAAAAATGATCAGAGTGGCAGAGTTCCTGCTATGGCTCAGTGGCTTAAAGATCTGGCATTGTCCCTGTGGTGGCACAGATTTTGAAGCCTGGACCAGGAACCTCCATTATGCCTTGGGTGCTGCTGAAAAAGAAAAGAAAAATGATCCCAGAGGCAAATAGTGGCTTACTGAATGTTGAGGGTATTTTTGTCTCTTTGGTTTTTTTTTCCCTTTTGGCCACACTTGTGGCATGTGGAAGACCAGGGCTATTGATCAAACTGCAGCACAGAAGCAACCCAAGCTGCCAAATTAACAATTCCAATCCTTATACCACTGCGCCACATGGGAACTCCAAGGATACTTTTTAAAACCTGAAGGACAATAAAACGATAGTGGTGTTAAGAATGGGAAAGTTAGAATAGGAGTGTGGATTTCTAACTTGTGGTATGTGAAGTTTCAGTAGACTATTGTCAGAGATCTGCTATAGGTATATAGTGCTCTCAAGATTTTAAATGTTTTGACCTTAAATAAATTCCTTTTATTGAATACCAACTATGTGCCTGGTACACACTGAGTATACCAGGTGAGGAGTTAGGCTGTAGTGGTAGGAGTAGAAAAACAAGTACAAAGAAAATTCTTTATAAGTCACTGTAAGTTCTTCATATAAAGAAAATGAAGAACATTAGGTTAGACAACATTGAAGGGATTTGGAAGATGATGGAAGTGAGGGTGGAAATGAGGTCATTAGAAAAGATCTGAGTATGACAAGAGCTGCCAAGGGAAGGTTGGGAAGGAGCCAGTCATGTGAAGTTTTAGGGAAGGGACCTTCTGGACAGAGAAGAGTGGGTTCCCACATCTTAGAATGACCAGGAATCAGGAAGTGGTGTAAATGTCCTTGTGATTGATCATTTTTTTTCCAGCCCCACCTGGGGACCCCTGCCAGTGCCCCAAGCCCGATGCCAAGGGTGAGCACCAGGGACCCCAGCCTGGTCCCCTCCTTATGATCATTTTTATTATTGTTGCATGTAGAAAAGAAACTATGCATAATAGGGCCTGTAACATTTAGAACATTAACAAATTAATGTTCTTATTCCTCCTTCATTAATCTTACTATACTTTTTTGAAGAATTATATAGCTATATTTAAATTTTCTTGCTATTATTTAAACATAAAAGTTTTTTTATACCTTGCTGTTACTTTTGCTATTCAACTATTTTTCCCATCAATAAAATTGTATCAAACAATAGGTCTTTCTAAGCTCTTGTTTACCTAAATGAAGCAGCTTCTACAATGTTCTGTTTATACTCAACAGTGTTAATACTCCAAGATTTCTTTTTCATGCCAAGAATGTTATTTCAGTACTAAAAGTTTTTCTTTCTTTTGAAATATTTTAAATTTATATCAGGTATACATCTTAAAGAAATATATATAAATAAATATGCTTATATGTTTATATGTATTTTATATTTATATATATTAAAAATATACTTTTTTCTTTTGAGACTATAGAGTTACGTGTTTTGAAGTTTATCCTTCATTGAAATGTGCATTAAGTCAGAGTTTTGTTAGTGAAAATATTTACTGTCTTTTCATGCTCTGTTTAGAGAGTCATTAGCCAAATGAAGATATAAGGTAGACTTGATCTGGAGAGTATATATGAGGTCTTCTATTTAAATATTTTTATTTTCAATCTATGCTTGTGTTATTTTTAAGTCTAATTGTTTCTAAAGTAATAGAAAAATTAAATAGGAAATCCAGGTATTTTCTAAACGATTAGGAAATCTTTATGCAACTCATTCTTAATGTTAATTTTAACAGAGTATCTGTCAGAGTCTTCCACAGAAGTATATCGATCATTTATCTGGAGCTGCAGGTCAAAGAGGTAAAAATAGGGTAAATGAAGAAGTAGAAGGTAAGCACTGTATTTTATAAAAAAGACATTTGACAGAATTTTGATTTAAAACAGGAGTTCTGCAGATGCTGCTGCAGGAGTTTTACAAACATTGAAAAACTTATGGTCTCAGGAGGAGACAGTTTTGGGTGTGGGGGATGTGCTTGGGTTGTGGGATGGAAATCCTGTGAAACTGGATTGTTATGATCATTATACAACTACAGATGTGATAAATTCATTTGAGTAATAAAAAAATAATAATAAAGGAAAAAAATAAAACAGGATTTCTGATATAGTCTCTTTTTTCAAACATTATTCTGTGTTGGTGTTTTATGACTTCCTTGCTTTACTTACTCGCTTACTTACTTTTATTTATTTATTGGCTGCACCTGCAAAAGGAGGAAGTTCCCAGGCCAGGGATTGAACCTGAGCCACAGAAGTGACAAAACTGAATCTTCAACTGCAGGGCCACCAGGGAACTCCCTGATAGGTTCTAATAGCCAAAGAAAAGCACTTGTTGAATGCATAGCAAGGGAAAAGGCAAGAAATGAAATGAAGTTGCTTGGCTTATCAGGTGTCAGCAAGAGTTTAAATTCAGAGTCCTGTTTAAGTAGCTAAATGATTAGCTCCATTTTAGGATCCTCTACAAGCTAAGTAAAGAGGAAAGAGGAAAAGAGGAATGAAGAACGAGAGAGACAGAGACTGCAGGGAGTAAATAAAGGAAAAGGAAGCTGGGGGCTGTGGTGGAAGATGGTAAATTAAAATAGTTCTTCAGAAAAAGGAAGGGGGGGTATTTGAAACGTGACATGAATACCCAACATGAGAACTTGTCAGAGAGGAACAGCAAAATATCCTCACTCTTACAGTTCTCATTGTTAGGAAACCATTCAGGATGGCGGTCCCTGGTCAAGCAGTGCAGTGTTACCCTCCATGGCTGGACATGGACATATGTGCTCAACTGTAAACGTATATACATTAATGTCATAGGAAATGTTGCTGCTTTATAGAATGATGTCAAATGGACCAAAAGGAGATAATTGGAAAGAAGAGAGCAGGGTGCATTATTCCTATGAAGGAAGCTGTATCCTGAAAAAGAGGCCATTAGAAATGTATAACTTTTAATGTAGATTGAGGTTTGGGGAAGTGTTGCAGTGAGAACCTTGAGACTAGATTTCAGAAGGATAAATCAAGTTGAAGTAATGCAGAAGCAGACTCCGTATGGACAAGATATCCTCAAATTTTAATGAGTGACCTGGAGACCTTGTAAAAATGCATCTTCTGAGAAGCAGGTGTGGGATTCTGCATTTTTCACAAGCTCTCAAGGGACACCCAGGTCACTGGTCTTCAGGCCACATTTGCAGTAGTCAGGTTGTAGACTTGGGTGAGAGAAATCTGGGAGACAAGCCATTGATTGGATAGTTCAAGCCATAACATGGTCAAGAAAAAGCATTATTTTGTTTTTCTTTCTTTCCTTTCTTTTTTTGGCCATGCCCAAGGCACAGGGAAGTTCCCAGGCCAGGGATGGAACCTGCACCACAACAGCAGTCTGAGCCACTGTAGTAACAACACTGCTCCTTAACCTGCTGGGCCACAAAGAACTCCTGTTTTTCTTTCTTTCCATGTTTCTAGCCAGAGGGAAGTGAAGAATTGAAGTAGGAATTATCCATGTAAGATACTACTGACAAGCAAAGAGGAAAAGGGAAGTGGTGGGGATGATCCATAAAAAGAATGTAGAAGGGGAAGAATTCAGACCACAGATCTAGAGACTGCCTTTGAAGAGGAAAGGACATAGTAAAAGGAAGGAGAGAGGAAAGAAAAGCATTAAGTAGATGATTTTGGAGTTAACGAATAAATTTGAGAGACGGCCTTATAAATTCTTTGGTGTATTTGCACTGAAACAAAATCAGATCATTGCTGCTCCAGACAATGGAGCAGGAGGATGTGCTAGAATTGGGGCAAATCACAGCCACTCTTCATAACTATCAGGCATCAAAGATGTATGTTGTATTGGTATTTGTTATGCACATAAGATTAATTTGAATATGGAAGCATTAGCTTTTTTTAAGATAGCTATTTTTTTTTCAACACCAGAGGTCATGATTTAATTAATCTGGGGTATACTCCTGACCTATGTGATTTTTTATAGGTCATTTGATCCCCTGACTCCCACTACCGACTTTAATAATCACATCCTGCAGGATCTGATGCTATAATTATCAGCAAAGTTATGTGCATCTTTTTTTTAAATAATGATTTTTATTTTTTCCATTATAGCTGGTTTACAGTGTTCTGTCAATTTAGGGAGGAGATGGACTGGGAATTTGAGCTTAACAGATGCAAACTATTGCCTTTGGAATGGATGAGCAGTGAGATCCTGCTGTATAGCACTGGGAACTATATCTAGTCACTTATGATGGAGCATGAGAATGTGAGAAAAAAGAATGTATACATGTATGTGTGACTGGGTTACCTTCCTGTACAGTAGAAAATTGACAGAATGGTAATTTTTTAAAGACAGTTCTCACAAAAATCTTTTTCACAGTTAGCATGATATACCAAACCAAATTGATTTTGGAAACAAAGGAAGTTAATAGGGTTTGTTCCATAAATGCTAGACTGATTTTGAAATATAAAAGAACTTTAACATCTGATAATGCTGTTACAATTGAAATTATTTTATCCTTTTTGATAATTGTATTTCGATATTGAAAACTTACTATACATTATTTCATAGATTTGTTTTATATAACTTCTTGAATGAATGGATTGAGAAATTTTAAGTGCCTAAACCAGAGGATCCACGAAATAGAGGCATACCAGAAGCCAACATGGGTATGGAGAAAAAGGAATATTTTTATGAACCTATTATTCTACAAGTGTGTATCTAAGCTAATCAATTCATAATACCTTTTCTGATGAGAAATGAATTATATGTTCAACTGAACTGTCATCACAACTGTGTATTTCCTAAATTACAGGATAAATTGAAAAATATGATAAACACTGGGGGTATGATGGTATCAGTGATGCTGCCATATTGTATTAAATTTAGCCTGTTGCCTTTTACCATCAGCTTTCACTTTATCTTCTTGAGTAATGATTTGTTCCTCTGATTAGAGATTACTTTTCTCCTCATCAATTACCATGTTCACATTGATAAATGTATACTTTTCTATTATAAAATAATTTGAAACGCAATCTTCCTTTTGGAATCTTAACTGCATGTTTTGTTAAACCTATATTCCCCTTTTTTCTTTGGGGTCTATAATGGATTCATGTTTCTGTCTTGTTTCAGTCCTAACTTACCCCCAAAATGAACACCAAAACCTAACATATTATTGCCAAAGCCAAGCATGAGGATTCCACATGGTACTAATTCTGCATAAATGTATACCTGGCTTTCTTATTTATAGATAATTGATTATATGTCCCTTTTTCCTTTTAGATTCTCCTGAAAAAATATCCCCACTTGTAAGTAAAAACTCTTATATTTTTATCTTGAGTATTGATAACTAGCAGTATACTAGTAGTATATTGATAATCTGTAGTATACAACTACAGATTGTATCATGTGTATGTCATTTATTAATCAACTCTTTTCCAAACCCATTCCCCCTACAGTTGGGGTGAAAAATTCTGTTGCTAATGAGACAGTAGGAATAAAGGGTTTAAAAACATCCAGATTAGGTAAATTTTGCAATACAAATTTAACTCTGGAAAGGAAACTAAAATATTTGAAATTCTCACAGTCTTCCTTACTCCTAATTCTTTTTTTGGAAAATTTAGTTGAAAGATTTGACATAAATAAGTTAGATATTATTGTTGGTATCTGTGTTTTCAAAGGTATTTACAAGCATAAGCAAAAGAGAGTTTACTATTTGTTTAGTTTTTGATTGGTGTTATTGAATGGAGAAAAACAGCAGCATGCCATTTTGTAGACTGTTGGTTGAGGTGGATGCTCTTTTTTATATTATTTTTATTGTAGTTGATTAACCATGTTCTTTCAAATTATGCTGTACAGGAAATTGACCCAGCCATACGCACATATACATTCTTCTCAAATTATCTTCTATCATGTTCTACCACAAGTGATTGGAGATAGTTCCCTGTGCCATATAGTAGGACCCTATTGCTTATCCATTCTAAATGTAATAGTTTGCATCTACTAACACCAAACTCCCAATGCATCCCATTCTCTCTCCCTCCCTCTTGGAAATCACAAGTCTGCCCTCCATGCCTGTGAGTCTGTAGATAGGTTCATCTGTGCCATATTTTATATTCCACATATAGGTGATATCATATGGTGTTTGTCTTTCTCTTTCTGACTGACTTCACTTAATGTGAGAATCTCTAGTTGCATCCATGTTGCTGCAAATGGCATTGTCTTTGACTGAGTAGTATTCCACTGTGTATACGTAACACATCTTCTAATCCATTCATCTCTCAATGGACATTTAGGTTGTTTCCCTGTCTTGATGATTGTGAATAGTGCTACAATGAACATAGGGGTACATGTATCTATTGAGTGAACATTTTGTCTGGATATATGCCCAGGAATGGGGTTGATGGATCATATGATAGTTACATTTTTATTTTTCTGAGGAACCTCCACACTGTTTTTCAGAGTGGTTTTACCAATTTGCATTCCCAACAATAGTGTTGGAAGTTACCCTTTTCTCCACACCATTTCCAGCATTTGTTAGTTGTGGACTTATTAGTGATAGCTGTTCTGATTGGAGTGAGGTGGTACCTCAGTGTAGTTTTGATTTGAATTTCTCTAATAGTGAAGTTGAGCATTTCTTCATGTGCCTATTTGCCATCCATGTGTCTTCTTTACAGAAATGTCTGTTTATGCCTTCTGCCCATTTTTCAATTGTATTGTTTCCTTCTTGGCTGTTGAATTGTACAAGTTGTGTGAATATTTTAGAGAATAACCAATTGTCATTTGCATCATCTGCAACTATTTTCTCCCATTCCATAGGTTGTCTTTTCATTTTTTTATGGTTTCCTTTCCTGTGCAAAAGCTTGTCAGTTCATTTAGGTCCCAGTGGTTTATTTTTGTTTTTAGTTCTAGTGAGTTGCAAGAAACCATTTGTATATCAGAGAAGTTTTTGCCTATATTCTCTTCTAGGAATTTCATGGTGTCTTGTCTTATGTTTAAGTCTCTAAGCCATTTGAGTTTGTTTGTTTTTTGTTGTTTTTTTTTTTTTTGCGTGGTGTGCAGGTACTTTCTAGTTTCATTGACTTATGTGCAGCTGTCCAGTTTTGCCAGCACAACTTGGTGAAGAGACTCTCTTTTTCCCACTTTATATTCTTGCCCACTTTGTTGAAAATTAATTGACCATATGTGCCTGTGTTTATCTCTAGGCTCTCTATTCCATTCTGTCTGTCCATATGTCTTTTTTTGTACCACTATCACACTGTCTTGATTACTATAGCTTTGTAATATTGTTTGAAGGTTTGGAGAGTTATGCATCCTGCTTGTTTTTTGTCCCTCAGGATTGCTTTGGCCATCATAGGTCTTTTCTGGTTCCATATAAATTTTGAGGTTGTTTGTTATAGTTTAGTAAAAAATGTCATGGGTAATTTGGTAGGGATCACATAAAATCTGTAGATTGCTTTGGGTAGTAGAGCCATTTTAATGATATTAATTCTTCCAATCCAGGAGCATGGGATATCTTTCCATTTCTTTTAATCCTATTTAATTTCCTTGATTAATGTTTTATAGCTCTCAGCCTATAAGTCTTTAACTTCCTTGGCCAGATTTATTCCTAGGGATTTAATTTTGGGGGTGCAATTTTACAAGCTATTTTTTATATTCATTTTCTAGTATATCATTGTTAGTGTACAGAAATGCAACTGATTTGTGAATGGTAATCTTGTATCCTGCTACGTTGCTGACTTTGTTGATCAGTCTGAGTAGTTTTTATGTGGCATCCTTAGGGTTTTCTATATAAGTATCATGTCATCTGCATATAGTAACAATTTTACCTCTTCTCTTCCATTTGGATACCTTTGTTTTTCTCTTTTGTTTGTCTGATTGCTGTGGCTAGGACTTCCAACAGTGTGTCGAATAAAAGTGGTTAGAGTGGCATCCTCGATTTTCCAGATTTTAGCAAGAAGGCTGCCAGCTTTCTCTCCTTTGTGTAATTATACTGGCTGTGATTTTGTCATCAATGGTTTTTATTATGCTAAGAAATATTCCCTCTCTACCCACTTTGGTAGGTAAGAGTTTTTATAATGAATGGAAAGCTGGATTTTGTCAAATGCTTTTCCTGCACCAACTGAGTTGATCTTGTGGTTTTCGACTTTTCTTTTGTTAGTGGGGTATATGATGTTGATTGGTTCAGGTTATGTTGAACCATCCTTATGAACTTGGGATAAATCCCACTTGGTCATGGTGTATGATCTTTTTTTTTGTCTTTTTTTTTTTTTTTTTTGCGATTTCTTTGGGCCGCTCCCGCAGCATATGGAAGTTCCCAGGCCAGGGGTCGAATCCGAGCTGTAGCCACTGGCCTATGCCAGAGCTACAGCAACGCGGGATCCGAGCCGCGTCTGCAACCTGCACCACAGCTCACGGCAACGCCAGATCGTTAACCCACTGAGCAAGGGCAGGGACCGAACCCGCAACCTCATGGTTCCTAGTCGGATTCGTTAACCACTGCGCCACGACGGGAACTCCCAGTATGATCTTTTTTATGTGCCTTGCTTGGCTAAAATTTTGTAAAGAATTTTTTTGTCTGTATTCATCAAAAGTATTTGGCTAGAATTTTCCTTTTTTGTTAGTATTCTTTGTCTGGTTTGGGTATTAGGGTGATGGTGGCTTCATAGAATGTTTTGGGAATGTTCCTTCAGTCTTTTGGAAAATTTTAAGAAGGATGGGTATAATTTCTGCTTTGTATGTTTGGTAGATTTCGCCTGTGAAAGGATCTGGTCCTGGACCTTATTTGTAAGGCTTGTTTTAATTACATATTAAATTTCATTTCTAGTGGTCAGTTTCTTCAACTTATCTGTTTCTTCTTGATTCATTTTTGCTGGGCTGTATGTCTCTGTAAAATTATCCACTTCTTTTAGGTTGTTAAATTTGTTGGCATGTTAGTGGTTAGTGTTCACAGAATTCTCTCTCTCTCTCTCTTTTTTTTTTTTGTATTTGTGCAGTAACCATTGAGCTATCTCCTTTTTCATGTCTTATTTTGTTTATTTGGGTTTTCTCTTTCTTATCCTTGGTGAGTCTGGCCAGAGGTTTGTCAATTTTGTTTTCCCTTTCAAAGAACAAGCTCTTGGTTTTATTGATTTTTTCTATTGGTTTTTGAATCTCTATTTTATTGATTTCCTCTCTGATCTTTATGATTTCCTTCCTTCTGCTGACTTTAGGTTTTGTTTGTTCTTCTTCTTCTAGATCTGCCTCAGTCTAGTGATTGCAAAAGCCCTTTTGATTTGCCATTTTTCTGCTCCAAGGAGATGAAACCCATTTTTCAAAGGAAAAAAAATCACTATTTTTCTGCTGGTACAAAAACTTCTAAGAAAATAAACCAGTACAAGATTGGATCCAGAACATATGGCATGCATATAAATGCAGTGCTAAAAAAATAATAGACGCATGGAACCCAATTATAAAATGGGAGTTCTCCACTGAACAGTAACAGAACATCCAAAGAATATTTAAATGAAGAATTACAGCAATATATGAAAAGGTTTAAGAGTAAGGTAGGCATGTTAAACATGCAGTTCCTGGTTTTAGAACAAGAGAAAATTCAACTTCAAAAAGAGATTGAGGTTCATTTGTTATGACTTTTTTTCCCTCTTTATCAGTTTTCCAATCCATTCTGATTTTTCCCTTATGAAAATAGCTTATGTATAAAACGGGGTCATCTAAATATGTAATTGGTGAAAAAGAATCTATTTTCACCATCTAAATAAAAGGAGTTCAGGAACATATTTTCGTGGGTTTTGTTCCTTAACCATCCTAAGTCTCTGTCAGTCTTTCATATGGACTGGGAAACTAATTCAGCTACCATGTGACCTTCTGAGCCAGAATAAGCACTGAAGAATTTGCTTAAGAAATATATAAGCTAGGAGTTCCCGTCGCGGCGCAGTGGTTAACGAATGGGGCTAGGAACCATGAGGTTGCGGGTTCGGTCCCTGCCCTTGCTCAGTGGGTTAACTATCTGGCGTTGCCGTGAGCTGTGGTGTAGGTTGCAGACGTGGCTTGGGTCCCTCGTTGCTGTGGCTCTGGCGTAGGCCAGTGGCTACAGCTCCGATTCGACCCCTAGCCTGGGAACCTCCATATGCCACGAGAGCGGCCCAAAGAAATAGCAAAAAAAAAAAAAAGAAAGAAATATATAAGTTAGAGGATTTTTTCCCACTTAAAATATATTTGCTTAAATATTTATAAACTGCATTTCCATAGAATGAGAAGGTAGCAGTGACTGAAAGAAGGGACATAAACATTTATTTACTCTAATCTATTCATTGTGTTTTAATGTGTGCAACTTTACCTTTACTCAGTCCCTTGGCACTTAGAATTCCAAATATTCCAATATTGAAATATTTTTAATAAGAAATATATGTACTCTTACATATTATTTAATTACTACTTTCAGATGTTTCTGTTGTCAGAACTTTATGTTGTTTCATAAAATGTAGTAAGGTTTGACATATATGATTTTATCATATAGGTAATATAAACCCTCAGCAAAAACAAAAAGATCAGTATTTATCTCCAAAAGAGAAAACTAAGTATTAAGGTGCATTGAGCTTTTTTCCTCAAGCAATAGATTTTTTAAATTTGTTTGTTTTCTCTTTTGTATAATAGGTGTCCTGAGTTTTAAAGATAGACAAATCTGGTGATATTCTTCTTTAAAAGAAAAAGGAGATGAACCCTATCCCCAATTAAGACATTGAATTACTTTACCAAAGTCACACTTTAAGTAACTTTACAGTAAGTTAACCTGATTAATGAGTTTATTTGGTAATTTATCAGATTCAGTGTTACAGAATTGTATCATCTCTTGGTGCCTTAAAATGCTAGGGAATGCTACATCAGGGCCTTTAGACAAATCATTTATCTTTCTTGGTTTTATTCCCATTATCGGTAAATAGTATGGATAAAGTAGATAATTACTTCTGTACCCTCTATCTGTAAGATTTTATGGTTATTGGATATGAAATTTGGAAACAGCACTCATTTTCCAGAATTCCATACTGACTAACAGTTCATCAGTTTCACTCTGTTCCTTCTGGTTTGGTCAACTTTGATTCATGTATTTTAGTGAACATCATCACTTTCATCATATCCTCAGGACACACATTTTAAAAAAGGATTGTAAAAGACAGTGGAGGAAGAATAGCTTTAGTGTGGAAAGAAGAATGTTTCCCTTTTGTTCTCAAGCATCACACCTTCTAAATCTGGCTGATTAATAGATAATCCAGGCGGTAAAGTCAGAAGAGGATAAATTCTGTGTCCTTGCCTTGTTATTTCTCTATCTCTACCAGTCAGACAGGGGAAACAGGATGTGAATAAGAAATATAACACAACAGTAGGAAAGTTCTTTTTGAAATTTTGGAAATTCTATTTCTTTTCCTCAGACAGAAATAGAATTTCCAAAATTTCAATGACTTGTAATGATGAAGTAGGCATAAAAATATTTTAGCAATTAAAACCAGACCAAAATCTGAGCCAAATGATAAATAATGAAGACAAAAAAGTCTTTATAATGAATAATGTAATAACAGTTATCCTCAGTGTCAGACTTTCATGAAAGGTCCAAGAAGAAAAGGAGCAGCACAGAAGGAGTGTAATGGCAGTATCATAAAACAAATGTGATGCTGCTGATGAGAGAAGATTAATTCAGCAGTGGGTCAGGGACTAATAACCAGCAGTTTCCTACTCTGGACAATGTATATTCTGACAGGTAAGCTATATAAATATTTAATGGTAAGTTATTGTTACTTTCCTGTAAAACCCATTCTAATTTGAACTAATGTTCATGGTTAACAAATTTTATATTTTACTAGGGATATAATAGTGTAAGTATTACTTATTACAGTGTTAGAGTATTCTGGATTTGACTGTATGCTGACCTTTCCCAGTGTGATGTCTATTTAAATAAGTTCAATGTTTCTAATTAGGGTCCTTTCATTTCAGCTTGAAGACTTCTTTCAGCATATTTTGTGAAGCAGTTCTAGTAGTGATGAACTCCTCAGCTTTGGTTTGTCTGGGGAAATCAATGTTGCCTTTATTTTTGAAAGACAACTTTTTGGGGTAGAGTATTCTTGGTTGGCATTTTTTTTCTTTTAGTGCTATGCATATGTCATCCTACTCTCTTGAGACCCACTGAGGGACTTAAAGGGGTTCACTTACAATTTACAAGCCTCTTTTCTCCTGCTGCTTTTAAGATTCTTTGTCTTTGACTTTTGACAGTTTGATTATAATGTCTTTTGCTGAAGATTTCTTTATGTTGAGTTTGGTGATCTACGAACTTTAGGAACTTGGCTGTCCAAATCTCTCACCAAATAGGAAGTCCTCAGTCATTTTTTCTGTAAGCTTTCTGCCACCTTCTCCCTATCTTTTTTTTTTTGTCTTTTTGCTATTTCTTGGGCCGCTCCTGCGGCATATGGAAGTTCCCAGGCCAGGGGTCAAATCGGAGCTGTAGCCACCAGCCTACGCCAGAGCCACAGCAATGCTGGATCTGAGCCATGTCTGCAACCTACACCACAGCTCACGGCAATGCCGGATTGTTAACCCACTGAGCAAGGGCAGGGACCGAACCCGCAACCTCATGGTTCCTAGTCAGATTCGTTAACCACTGCGCCGCGGCGGGACCTCCTTCTCCCTATCTTTTCACCTCTCTGTCTTTGCATGTCCCTATATTTTCATATCCCTGTCTTCAACTTTCTCCCTGTCTTAACTGCATTAATTCAGAAATTACTTTTGTTGGTACCTGGTAAGTCATGTAGGCTTTCTTGACACGTTTTCCTTCTTTTTTCATTTGTTCTCCTCTTACTGGATAATTTCAAAGTTCCTGTCTCTGAATTCATAGGTTCTTTCTTCTGCTTAATCCATTCTGCTGTCAGCCCTCTTCATTGTGTTTTTCCTTTCATTCACTGTGTTCTTTGTCACCAGAATTTCCATTTGGCCCTTTATTATTATTTCCATCTTTTGGTTAACTTTCTTATTTTGTTTATTATTTTCCTGATTTTGTTGTCTTTCTGTGCTTTCTTGTAGCTCACTGAGTTTCCGTAAAATGGCTATTTTAGTTCTTTATCATGTAGAATGCTGTTCTTCATGCCTTTGGGATTGGTTAGTGGAAGATTATTGTGTTCCTTTGATGGTATCATGTTTTCCTGATTTTTCATGTTCCTTTAAGTTTAGCATTGCTGTCTTTGCCTTTCAAGTAGCAGTCACCTCTTCTTGTCTTTAATAAATGCCCTCTCCAGTGTGTCCAAACACGTATTTTTTTTATTCCAGTGGTGTGCTGAGACTTCTCTGCTGGAAACCTGGATTTCCACAAAGGCTCCCTAATCTATGGGAGATTATCTAAGACAACGTTTCCATGGGCTTTCTGGAAGTGGCTAAGAGTGGCTGGAACAAGTTCATAGGGCAGGCTGGGTCCAAGGCTGGAATGTGTTCTGTATGTCTGTTACTCAATGCACAGATGGGCAGGACACCTCCAAGGCCCTTAGTGTCTGGTGATGGATCCTGCAACTCCCAAAAGCCACTTATGTCTGTGGATGGATTCCAAATTTTGGCTTGTGGGGGAAGGATGAGGTAACTCTTTCAGCAATGATGTCACTGTCACCACAACATATGGGTGTTATAAAAGTAAATTTCCCCCCACAAGATATTTCCATGATTGCTTCTTTCAAGTTATATGTGCACTGTGCTATTTTTTAAAAAATTACTTAAATTAAGCATTATTATACTTAGAAACAAAGAAAATATAGTAAAAACCTAAATATTACTTCCATGTCTGAATCATTTCTTTTTGGTATTGAACTCCAGCTTTTTAGTGCAATATTTGAGGTTCTTCAGAATTTCTTTCCAGACTCATCTCTCTACTTGCTTCCATGTATTTTGTACTTTTCCTTCCAAGTGCTTTGGAAACACCTAGATATCATGTGACTATTCTTTGTGCTCACATTCTAATCTCTAAATAGAAAGATTTTCACTCATGTATTTCTCTCATGACCTCCTCTCTTATTTCACCTCTTCTCTAAAACCTTCCTTACATTCACTTAAACTTTTGTATGTGAACTCTTACACATTGTCTTCATAATTGTAAACTGTCTTTGAAGCAAGAGTTTGTATTTCCTTGCATATTGTTTGTACTTCATACCTGTTTTTTTTGAGTTTATAAATTACTTAAGGTGGGTAAGAGTAGGAATTTTACACATTTTTTATTCTTTATCAGTGGAATTATTAGAAAACATTGTCTTTATAGTGGATTTTTTAAAATAACAGTCCTGGCATGCATGTGAAAGAAGTATGGATAAACGAAAGTGAAAAATGGACATCAAAAGAACCCGTGATTACACCAATATTTGAGAAGACTGATTCACTGACTGGTGGTTTACTACACGTGAATGATGACAGCAGCTTAAGTGAAAGAGCTCAGGATGATGGCAGGTAAAATCTACAAATTCTTTATTTCTAGGTGAAAAAATATTATCATTGAATATTTTTTCTGGTTATAGAACAGCATAATATAATACACAGGCCAAAGCAAGAGAATTCTCAACTATTTCACATGGACACTGCTGAATGGCTAAGATGAGAATGAGTGCCTTTGACTGGAAGTTGTTTCAATAAATAGGCCCCATGGAAGCTGCACTGGAGTGAATAAGCATTATCAACTCCTTAGAGAATATTTACTGGGAAAAGTGGTAGAGAACTGGATGATAACTGAAGAGGAACATGAAGTTCAGTGGAGTTTTTTTTATGTTAAGATGGGTGTTTTTAGGTTATTTTTGTATGTTGGAAATGATTCAGTAGAGGACATGTTTCTTCAATTTAGTCTTATTTGTATTTCCAACATTAGAAGGCTTATTGATTGTATTCCATTATTTTTATTTATTTATTTTTGTATTTTTGCCTTTTTATAGGGCCACTCCCAGAGCACATTGAGTTCCCATGCTAGGGTCTAATCAGAGCTGTAGCCACCAGCCCACACCAGAGCCACAGCAATGCAGGATCTGAGGCACATCTGTGACCTACACCACAGCTCACGGCAACGCCAGATCCTCAACCCACTGAGCAAGGCCAGGGATTAAACCCGCAACCTCATGGTTCCTAGTCAGACTCATCAACCACTGCACCACAACAGGAACTCCAGTATTCCATTATCTTTAAAAATAGCATAGTAAACTGATTATACATAATACCTCAATTCATGTACAGTTTTATGTTAAGGGCTTATTCACTGGCTGTGAATTGTAATATTTTAAAATAATTGAATATGCAGATGATTACTAAGAAGTTATACTATCATACATAGGTATTAAAAATTATATAATCATAAATATACAAACTTTAGTCCCTACTGAATATGATTTAATCATTCCTTGATGATTCTAGATATTACAGTATCTTTACAGTATCATCATGAGTAACTGTGGTTTGTGAGGTACTCTAAAATATCAAACTATATTAACTTCATAGTTATTGAGATTCCAGGGAAAAGGGTAAGATTTTGGTTAGACACAATAGAAAAATAAAGTCTGTTGCACATTATTATTTTTGGATAATAAAATTCTAAATGACAAAACTATGCTTCCTGTGCCAAAACTGTCTTTAACACATATTGTATGCTCAATAAGTATATATTAAATGCATGAACAAACAGCTGAATGGGTGAACTTATGCCTATTGATGAATTTCTTTTGAAAAACAAATCTTTATTGAAAGTAGATCTCTAATATTGGCTATTTCTAAAGTCTTTTTCTTTTTAAAAATGTGTGAAAGATTCAGAAATTATAATTATAGCTAGACGTGGAGTAATGACATAGATTAATTTGCTATCATATTACTTAAAACACTTAAAGTGAATATTATTTTCTCAGCATATTCTGAAACACAAGTGTTGAAGATTTCCTGGGTTTGAATTCTGGGTCTGCTACTGAAAGCTGTCTGAGCTTGGCCAAGTTACTTAGCCTCTCTGTGCCTCATTTTCTCTGTGTTTAAAGTCCCTAATGTATTACCTACCTCCCAGAATTTTGTGGGGATTAAATGCCTTTTAGACATGTAAAGTGCTTATAAAAATTCATAGCAAGTGGCATAGTTAGTCTGTAAAAAGCTACTACCATGATTTTTCAAAAAGGGTTTCTTTTAGGTAACGTCTTAAGTGATACTTTTGATAGGTTTTAGTGCCATAAAAGCTAGTTTTTTATTGGAAATGACCACAACAAAACCCTTGATATATTTCTTCCTATGAAATAGTGCAAGTAACATTATTAATGCTTTTCCATTGTCAGTGTGATCTAATATTAATGCTCATATTATTATTGGTATGTTTTCTTTGTCCTTTAATGTTACTCTTTCTATTTATTGTTTAGTCCATTTTATAGAATCTTAATTGTCAATGCAATGATTTTATATAAAAAACAACGAGTTCAGGTATTCTTTGTATTTTAAGTATTTAATATTTGCCTGAAAAGAATGGTTTTTTTCAGGAGTTCCCATCGTGGCACAGTGGTTAATGAATCCAACTAGGAACCATGAGGTTGTGGGTTCGGTTCCTGCTCTTGCTTAGTGGGTTAACGATCTGGCGTTGCCGTGAGCTGTGGTGTAGGTTGCAGACGCAGCTCGGATCCCACGTTGCTGTGGCTCTGGCGTAGGCCGGTGGCTGCAGCTCCAATTCGACCCCTAGCCTGGGAACCTCCATATGCCACGGGAGCGGCCCAAGAAGTAGCAAAAAGACAAAAAAAAATGGTTTTTTTCCAGTCCTCTAAAGTAAGTATCTAATGAAAAGAACAAGGTATAGTAAAAATTAATTATAAAAAATATTATCCTGTAGTAAAAAAATACTTTAAAATGGTATAGTGGAGGGAGTTCCTATGTGGCCCAGTGGGTTAAGGCTCTGGCATTGGTGCAGCTGTGGCATAGGTCGCAGCTGCAGCTCGGATGTGATCCTTGGACCAGGAACTTCCATATGCTGTGCATGTGGCCAAAAAAAAGGTATAGTGAAAAGTAGGAGAGTTCCCTTATGGCCCAGTGGATTAAGGACCTGGCATTGTCACCGCTACACCTGTGGTTGCTGCTGTGGCAAGAGTAGGATGCCAAAAAAACCCAGGAATTTCAACATGCTGTGGGCAAGATAAAAAGTATGAAAGAAAGAAAAACAGAAAATCTTGCTTCATTGTAGAGACATTTGCTTTGAAAAAAATAGTTTAGGAGTTACTGTTGGGGCTCAGTGGGCCAAAGCCCCAGTGTTGTCTCTATGAGGATGCAGGTTCAATTGTTGGCCTCACTCAGTAGGTTAAGGACCTGACATTGCCACAAGCTGCAGCATAGTTTGAAGATGTGACTCAGATTCCATATTGCTATGGCTGTGGTATAGGCTGCAGCATAGGCTGAGCTGCAGCTCCCATTTGACCCCTAGCCTGGATACTTCCATATGCTGTGGTGTGGCTATAAAAAAAAAAAAGTTTAGAAACACTATTAATGAATTTATCCTTTTCATAAAAATAAATTTTTTAAGAAGTATCTATGTTTTTGCTTTCATCAAAAATATTTATCTCTGTACACAATATTTTCATAAATATTTGGGGACATTGTGAAATATTATTATTTATTTGTCAGCCAAAGAGCAAATTAATTCTATGGATGACCTTGATGATTTAACTCAGTTATCTGAAATAGCTTTCAAGAATTGTAAAAAAATTTAAAAAAAAGGACTTCCCGTGGTGGTGCAATGAATCCAACTAGGAGCCGTGAGGTTTCGGGTTTGGTCCCTGGCCTTGCTCAGTGGATTAAGGATCCGGCATTGCCGTGAGCTGTGGTGAGGGTTGCAGATGCGACTCGGATCCCACGCTGCTGTGGCTCTGGCTTAGGCTGGTGGCTGCGGCTCCAATTTGACTCCTAGCCTGGGAACCTCCATGTGCCAGGGGAGCGGCCCAAGAAATGGCAAAAAGACAAAAAAAAAAAAAAGAATTGTGAGTTGCTTTACTCCTTTTCTAGTACTGCACATGGAGCACAGATACGGAGCTGTGCTGTTCTTCTCAGAAAAATGATTTGTATGGGGGGAGTGAGTGGGATGGATTGAGAATTTGGGATTAATAGATGTAGAGTGTTGCCTTTGGAATGGATAAGCAATGAGATCCTGCTGTGTAGCACTGGGAACTACATCTAGTCACTTATGATGGAGCATAATAGTGTGAGAAAAAAGAATGTATACATGTATGTATTACTGGGTCACCATTCTTTACAGTAGAAAATTAAAAGAACAGTGTAAACCAGCTATAATGAAAGAAAAATCATTATAGAAAAAAATAAATCAGTGGTAGGACAATAATAAATATATATTCACCTAAAAAATAATAATGAGTTATTATATTATGTGTTCTTAGCCAAAGGGCTGTGATAATTCCCACTCACTATGCTTTTTTTTTTTTGACTCTGCTTCTCTCCTGTGCCTTCACCCAAGATCAGGTTATCATTTCCCTCCCAGAATACCAAAGTAATCTCAGTCATTTTCCTCCTAGAATACTGAAGTAATCTCAGAAATTTTTTCCCTGACATTCCATCTCCTGGAATCTTAGTCTACACTGTAACCATAATTATTATGTATTTTAAACTTTGGGGGGAGTTTCTGTTGTGGCACGGTGGAAATGAATCCGACTAGTATCCATGAGAATACGGGTTCAATCTCTAGCCTCGCTCAGTGGGTCAGGGATATGCCGTTGCTGTGAGCTGTGGTGTAGGTTGCAGACATGGCTTGAATCCCGAGTTTCTGTGGCTGTGGTGTAGGCTGGCAACTGTAGCGCTGATTCAACCCCTAGCCTGGGAACTTCCATATGCCATGGGTGTGGCTTTAAAAGCAGAAAAAAAATTGGGGGGGGGGGTCTTGTCCTGTTACCCCCTTGCTTAAAATCCAGCTGCTTTTCTTTGCTATATGGTTAAAGGCCATAATCCTCTAGCTTCATCTTGTACCAATTTTATACCCTTCTTTCCACATGAATTTTTTAATTTACTTTTTTTTTAATTGAGGTATAATTGACGTATATGTTATACTATTGCACAGGTGTACAACATGGCGATTCACAATTTTCAAAGGTTGTATTCAATTTATAGTTACTATAAAATACCAGCTATGTTCCCTGGGCTATACAATATATCTTTACAACTTATTTATTTTATATGTAGTTGTTTGTACTTTCAATCCCTTAGCCCTATCTTGCCCTTCCCCTCTCCCTCTCCCCACTGGTAACCACTAGTTGGTTCTCTATATCAATGAGTCTACTTCTTTTTTTTGTTACCTTTACTAGTTTGTTTTATAATTTTAGATTCCACATATAAGTAACATCATACAGGATTTGTCTAACTTAACATAATTCCCCCTAAGTCCATCCAAGTTATTGCAAATTGTGAACTTTTTTTGGCTGAATAGTATTCCATTTTATATATGTGTGTGTATACATAAACCACATCTACTTTATCCATTCATCTGTTGATAGACACTTAAGCTGCTTCCATATTTTGGCTATTGTAAATAATGCTATGAATATTGGGGTATAATTATTTTTTCAAATAAATACCCAGGAGTGGAATTGCCGGGTCATATGGTACTTCTATTTTTAGCTTTTAGAGAAACCACAACAATGTTTTCCATAGTGGCTATACCAATCTACATTCCCACCAAAAGTGCATGAGGGTTCCCTTTTCTCCACATCCTCTCCAGTTATTTCTGGTTTCTTTCATTTCTTTTTTTTTTTTTTGAGTTATACTGATGTTTTATAATTTTAGTTTTTCATCTTTTTAAATTTATTTCCAAATGCATTTTTTTTCTACTGTACAGCATGGAGACCCAGTTACACATACATGAATATGCTGTTTTATCTCACATTACCAAGTTCCATCATCAGTGACTAGACATAGTTCCCAGTGCTACACAGCAGGATCTCATTGCTAATCCATTCCAAAATCAAAAGTTGGCATCTATTAACTCCAAGCTCCCAGTCCATCACACTCCCTCCCCCTCCCACTGGGCAACCACTAGTCTATACTCCATGTCCATGATTTTCTCTTCTGTGGAAAGGTCTCTTTGTGCTGTATATTAAATTCCAGGTATAAGTGATATCATATGGTATTTATCTTTTTCTGACTTACTTCGCTCAGGATGAGAGTCTCTAGTTCCATCCATGTTACTGCAAATGGCATTGTTTTGTTCTTTTTTATGGCCAACTAGTATTCCATTGTGTATATATACCACATCTTCCTAATCCAATCATCTGTTGATGGATGTTTGGGTTGTTTCCATGTTTTGGCTATTGTGAATAGTGCTGCAATGAACATGTGGGTGCATATGTCTTTTTTAGCTTTGTCTGGATATATGCACAAGAGTGAGATTGCTGGGTCACATGGTAGTTCTATGTGCAGATTTCTAAGGTACCTCCATAGTGTACTCCATAGTGGTTGTACCAGCTTACATTCCCACCAACAGTGCAGGAGGATTCCCTTTTCTCCACACCCCTTCCAGCATTTGTTATTTTTGGACTCACTAATGATGGCCATTCTGACTGGTGTGAGGTGGTATCTCATGGTAGTTTTGACTTGCATTTCTCTAATAATCAGGGATGTTGAGCATTTTTTCATTTGCCATCTGTATATCTTCCTTGGAGAACTGGATGTTCAGATCTTTTGCTCATTTTTTCATTGGGTGGTTGGCTTTTTTGCTGTTGAGTTGTATAAATTGCTTGTATATTCTAGAGATTAAGCCCTTGTCTGTTGCATTATCTGACACTATTTTCTCCCATTTTGTAAGCTGTATTTTTGTTTTCTTTTTGGTTTCCTTTGCTGTGCAAAAGCTTGTCAGTTTGATTAGGTCCCATTGGTTTATTTTTGCTTTGATTTCTGTTGCTTTGGGAGACTGACCTGAGAAAATATTTGTAAGGTTGATGTCGGAGAATGTTTTGCCTGTGTTCTCTTCCAGGAGTTTGATGGTATCTTGTCTTATGTTTAAGTCCTTCAGCCATTTTGAGCTTATTTTCATGCATGGTGTGAGGGTGTGTTCTAGTTTCATTATTTTGCATGTAGCTGTCCAGGTTTCCCAGAAATTTTTTTTTTGTCTTTTTGCCTTTCTAGGGCCACTCCCATGGCATATGGAGGTTCCCAGGCTAGGGGTTGAATCGGAGCTGTAGCTGCTGGCCTACGCCAGAGCCACAGCAACGCGGGATCCGAGCTGTGTCTGCGACCTACACCACAGCTCATGGCAATGCCGGATCTGTAACCCACTGAGCAAGGGCAGGGACTGAACCCACAACCTCATGGTTTGTAGTTGTATTCGTTAACCACTGTGCCATGACAGGAACTCCAATTCCCAGCAATTCTTACTGAAAAAAGATTTTTCCCATTTTATATTCTTACCACCTTTGTCAAAGATTAATTGACCATAGGTGTCTGGGCTTATTTCTGCATTCTCTATTCGGTTCCATTGGTCTGTATGTCTGTTTTGGTACCAGTACCACACTGTCTTGATGACTGTGGTTTTGTAATATTGCTTGAGGTCTGGGAGAGTGATGCCTCCTGCTTGGTTTTTGTTCCTCAGAATTGCTTTGGCAATTCTGGGTCTTTTGTGGTTCCATACAAAATTTTGGATTGTTTATTCTAGTTCTGTAAAAAATGTCATGGGTGATTTGATAGGGATTGCACTGAATCTGTAGATTGCTTTGAGTAGTATGGCAATTTTTACAATATCAATTCTTCCAAAGCAGGAGAATAGAATATCTTTCTATTTCTTTGCATCCTCTTTAATTTCCCATATTAATGCATTATAGTTCTCACCATATAAGTCTTTCACCTCTTTGGTCACGTTTATGACAAAGTATTTGATTTTTGGGGTGCAATGTTAAAAGGTAATGTATTTTTCTATTCCGTTTCTAATATTTCATTGTTAGTATACAGAAGTGCAATTGATTTCTGAATGTTAATTTTCTATCCTGCTACTTTGCTGAATTTGGTGATCAGTTTGAGCAGTTTTGGGTTGAGTCCTTAGGATTTTCCATATATGGTATCATGTCATCTGCAGATAGTGAAGTTTTACCTCTTTTCTTCTAATTTGGATGTATTTTATTTCTTTTGTTTGTCTGATTACTGTGGCTAGGATTTCCAATACTATTTTGAATAACAGTGCTGAGAGTGGGCATCCTTGCCATGTTCCAGATTCTAGTGGGAAGGCTTTCAGCTTTTCTCCTTTGAGTATCATATTTGCTGTGGGTTTGTCATGAATGAGTTTTATTATGTTTAGGAATGTTCCCTCTATACCCACTTTGGTAAGAGTTTTTATCATGAATGTATGTTGGACTTTGTCAAATGCTTTTTCTGCATCTGTTGAGATGATCATATGGTTTTTGAGCTTTTTTTAGTTAATGTTTTGTATTATGTTGATTGATTTGCATATGTTGAACGATCCTTGTGAACCTGGGATGAATCCCACCTGGTCATGGTGTGCAATCTTTTTGTTATGTTGTTGGATTCGGTTGGCTAAAATTTTGTTGAGAATTTTTGCGTCCATATTCAGCAAAGGTATTGGCCTATAGTTTTCTTTTTTGGGTGGTATCTTTGTCTTGTTTTGTAATTAGAGTGATGATGTCATCATAGAATATCTTTGGGAGTGTTCATTCTTCTTCAGCCTTTTGAAAAAGTTTAAGGAGGATGGGCACCAGTTCCTCCATGTATGTTTGGTAAAATTGGCCTGTGAAGCCAATTTTTATTTGTAGGGAATGTTTTTATGATATATTCCATTTCATTTCTAGTGATTGGTTTGTTCAGTTGATCTATTTCTGCTTGATTCACTTTTGGCAGGCGGTAAGTCTCTAGAAAGATGTCCATTTCTTCTAGATTTTCAAATTTGTTGGTATATAATTGTTCATAGTATTCTCACATGGTTTTTGTATTTCTGCAGTATCCATTTTGATTTCTCTTTTTTCCTTTCTTATTTTATTTGGGTTTTATCTCTCCTCTTCTTTGTGAGTTTAGCCAGAGGTTTGTCAATTTTGTTCACCTTTACAAAGAACCAGCTCTTGTTTTGATTGATTTTGTCAATTGTTTTTTTGAATCTCTATTTTAGCAATTTCCTCTTTGATCTCTATGATTTCCTTCCTTCTGCTGACTTTAGGTTTTGTTTGTTCTTTTTCTAATTCATTTAGGTAGTGGGTTAAGTTGTCAAATTGAGATTTTTCTTCTTTTTTGAGGAAGGCCTGTATTGCTATGAATTCCCCTCTGAGCACTGCTTTCATGGCATCCCACAGATTTTGAGCGGTTGTGTCTTCATTTTCATTTGTCTCAAGGTATTGTTTAATTTCTTTCTTGTCTTCCTCATTGACCCATTGGTTTTTTTAGTAGCATGTTTTTTAGTCTCCAAGTAGTAAGTTTTTTCTCATTTATTTTCCTGTGGTTGATTTCTAGTTTCATGCCATTGTGGTCAGAGAAGATACTTGAAATAATTTCTGTGCTCCTAAATTTGTTGAGGTTAGCTTTGTGCCCCCAAATGTGGTCAATTCTTGAGAATGTTTCATGTGCACTTGAGAAGAATGTGTCTTCTGATTTTTTTGGATGTAATGTCCTGAAAATGTCAATTAGGCCTACCTTTTCTATTGTTTCCTTTAGGATCTCTGTTGCTTTATTGGTTTTCTGTCTAGAGGATCTGTCCATTGTAGGGAGTGGGGTGTTAAAGTCTCCTACTATGATTGTATTCCCATCAATTTCTCCTTTTATGTCTGTTAGTGTTTGTTGTAGGTATCTGGGTGTTCCCATATTAGGGGGATATATATTGATAGTAATATCCCCTTCTTGAAAGGATCCTTTATCCATAAAGTAGTGTCCTTCTTTGTCTTTCTTTATGACCTTAATTTTAAAGTCTATTTTGTCTGATATAATTATTGCAGCTCCTGCTTTCCTGTCATGTCCATTGGCATGAAATATCTTTTCCCATCCCATCACTTTCAATCTAGAAATCAACCACAGGAAAATAAATGAGAAAAAACTTACTACTTGGAGACTAAAAAACATGCTACTAAAAAAACCAATGGGTCAATGAGGAAGACAAGAAAGAAATTAAACAATACCTTGAGACAAATGAAAATGAAGACACAACCGCTCAAAATCTGTGGGATGCCATGAAAGCAGTGCTCAGAGGGGAATTCATAGCAATACAGGCCTTCCTCAAAAAAGAAGAAAAATCTCAATTTGACAACTTAACCCACTACCTAAATGAATTAGAAAAAGAACAAACAAAACCTAAAGTCAGCAGAAGGAAGGAAATCATAGAGATCAAAGAGGAAATTGCTAAAATAGAGATTCAAAAAAACAATTGACAAAATCAATCAAAACAAGAGCTGGTTCTTTGTAAAGGTGAACAAAATTGACAAACCTCTGGCTAAACTCACAAAGAAGAGGAGAGATAAAACCCAAATAAAATAAGAAAGGAAAAAAGAGAAATCAAAATGGATACTGCAGAAATACAAAAACCATGTGAGAATACTATGAACAATTATATACCAACAAATTTGAAAATCTAGAAGAAATGGACATCTTTCTAGAGACTTACCGCCTGCCAAAAGTGAATCAAGCAGAAATAGATCAACTGAACAAACCAATCACTAGAAATGAATATTTCATAAAAGCACTCCCTACAAATGAAAGTCCAGGACCAAATGGCTTTACAGGCCAATTTTACCAAACATACATGGAGGAACTGGTGCCCATCCTCCTTAAACTTTTTCAAAAGGTTGAAGAAGAAACACTTCCAAAGACATTCTATGATACCACCACCAACCTATTCCAAAAACAAAGATACCACCAAAAAAGAAAAACATTGGCCAATACCTTTGCTGAATATGGACGCAAAAATTCTCAACAAAATTTTAGCCAACCAAATCCAACAACATAACAAAAAGATTGCACACCATGACCTGGTGGGATTCATCCCAGGTTCACAAGGATGGTTCAACAGATGCAAATCAATCATTGTAACACACCACATTAACTAAAGAAAAATTGAAAACCATATGATCATCTCAACAGATGCAGAAAAAGCATTTGACAAAGTCCAACATACATTCATGATAAAAAAAGAAAAAGCTCTCACCAAAGTGGGTATAGAGGGAACATTCCTAAACATAATAAAACTCATTCATGACAAACCCACAAGTGTAATACTCAAAGGAGAAAAGCTGAAAGCCTTCCCACTAGAATCTGGAACATGACAGAGATGCCCACTCTCACCACTGCTATTCAATGTAGTATTGGAAGTCCTAGCCACAGTAATCAGACAAACAAAAAAAATAAAAGGCATCCAAATAGGAAGAGAAGAGATAAAACTGTAACTGTATGCAGATGACATGATACCATACATAGAAAACCCTAAGGATTCAACCCCAAAACTGCTTGAACTGATCACCAAATTCAGCAAAGTTGCAGGATAGAAGATTAACATTCAGAATTCAATCACATTTCTGCATACTAACAATGAAATATTAGAAAAGGAATATAGAAATAAAATACCCTTTAAAATTGAACCCCCCAAAAATCAAATAGCTAGGAATACACCTGACCAAGCAGGCCAAGGACTCATATGCCAAGAACTACAAAACATTAATCAAGGAAATTGAAGAAAATGTAAAGAAATGGAAATTTATTCCATGTTCCTGGATTGGAAGAATTGATATTGTAAAAATGGCCATACTACCCAAAGCAATCTACAAATTCAATGCAATCCCTATCAAATGACCCATGACATGTTTCACAGAACTAAAACAAACAATCCAAAAATTTATATGGAACCACAAAAAAACAAGAATCACCAAAGCCATCCTGAGAAACAAAAACCAAGCAGAAGGCATCATTCTCCCAGACCTCAGGCAATATTACAAAGCCACAGTCATCAAGACAGTGTGGTACTGGTACCAAAACAGACGTACAGATGAACGGAAGAGAATAGAGAACCCAGAAATAAACCCTGACACCTATGGTCAACTAATCTTTGACAAAGGAGGCAAGAACATAAAATGGGAAAAAGAAAGTCTATTCAGCAAGAATTGCTGATAAACCTGGACTGCTGCATGCAAATCGATGAAACTAGAACACATCCTCACACCATGCACCAAAATAAACTCCAAATTGCCGAAAGACTTAAATATTAGACACCATCAAACTCCTGGAAGACAACATAGGCAAAACATTCTTGACATCAACCTGACAAATGTTTTCTCAGGTCAGTCTCCCAAAGCAACAGAAATCAAAGCAAAAATAAACCAATGGGACCTAATCAAACTGACAAGTTGTGCACAGCAAAGGAAACCAAATAGAAAACGAAAAGACAGATTACAGAATGGGAGAAAATAGTGTCAAATGATGCAACAGACAAGGGCTTAATCTCTAAAATATACAAACAACTTATACAACTCCATAGCAAGAAAGCCAACAACCCAATAGAAAAATGGGCAAAGGACCTGAATAGACTGTTCTCCAAGGAAGATATGCAGATGGCAAACAAGCACATGAAAAAATACTCAACATCACTGATTATCAGAGAAAGGCAAATAAAAGCTACCATGAGATACCATCTCACACCAGTCAGAATGGCCATCATTAAGAAGTCCACAAATACCAAGTGTGGTAGGGGGTGTGGAGAAAAGGGAACCCTCCTGCACTGTTGGTGGGAATGTAAGCTGGTACAACCACTATGGAGGTACCTTAGAAATCTATACATAGAATTACCATAGCATCCAGCAATCCCACTCTTGGGCATATATCCAGACAAAACGTTCATTTAAAAAAAGACACATGCACCCACATGTTCATTGCAGCTGTATTCACAATGGCCAAGAGCTGGAAACAACCCAAATGTCCATTGACAGATGATTGGATTAGGAAGACATGGTATATATACACAATGGAATACTACTCAGTCATAAAAAAGAACAACATAATGCCATTTGCAGCAACATGGATGGAACTAGAGACTCTCATACTGAATGAAGTAAGTCAGAAAGAATGACAAATACCATATGATATCACTCATATCTGGTATCTAACATACAGCACAAATGAAAACTTTCCACAGAAAATAAAATCATGGACTTGGGGAATAGACTAGTGGTTGCCCAGTGGGAGGGATTGGGAGCTTGGTGTCAACAGATGCAAACTATTGCTAATGGAATGGATTAACAATGAGATCCTGCTGTGTAGCACTGAGAGCTATGTCTAGATACAATGCAGCATGACAATGGGAGAAAAAATTATGTATACATGTATGTGTAACTGGGTCCCCATGCTATACAGTGGGGGAAAAGTGTGTTGGGGGAAATAACAATAAAAAATAAATTTGAAAAATCTGCTGATCTTCTGGACATTAATTTTGAATTATGATGGATTGACAGATTTATTTGGGGGAGAATTGACTTAACAATATTGAATTTTCAATCCTTGAACAAAGATTGTTTCTCCATTTGTATAGACTTTCCTTGATTTTCTCAGTAATATTTTACAGTTTTTAGTGTATAGATTTTTCCACCTTTTATGAGATTAACTGGATTTCTTTTTTCTCATTGCAGTTGTAATTAGTATATTTTAAATTTTAATTTGTTTATTCTAATTAGAGAAATAGAGTTGATTTTTGTATATTGATTCTGTGTCCTCCAACCTTATCAAACATTTATTAGTTCTAGAGGATTTTTTGTAGATTCTCTCAGATTTTCTATGTAACCAAATATTATCAAGCTTTTTCATTCTTACACTCTATTTTACTAAAGATATTTCATATTTAAGACTTGCAGCCAGCACATTCTCTGTCTGGGTATCAGCTCTGCCATTGTGCTGTGAGTGTAGCCACAGACAACACATAAATTAATGGACATGGGTGTATTTCAGGAGAACTTTATTTACAAAAACAAGCAGCCTGGCCTACAAAGTATAGTTAACTAACTCTTATTATGTAACCATGTTTCCTTCTGATTAGCAGATGGCTTTACTTCTTCATTTCCCCTCCAGTATCTTGTTTCTTTATTTTGCCCCATTTCTCTGGCTGGAACCTCTAGTATTGTGCTGAATAGGAGTAGAAGAAGCTGTTTCTGTCTTGTTCCTTATCTTTTGGGAAGATATTCAGTTTTTAATCATTACATGTGATGTAAACTGTGGGATTATGATAGATCTTTATTATATCAAAGAAGTTTCCTTGTATTCCTAGTTTGCTGGAAGTTTTTATCAGAAAGGTTGTTGAGTTTTTTCCAGTGCCTCTTTTTATCTACTATCATAATCATATGATGTTTCTCTTTTAGTTTGTTAATATGGTGATTAACATTAATTGATTTTTAAATGTTTAAGCAACTCTGCATTCTCAGGATACACCCCATTTGGTCATGATGAATTATCCTTTCAATGTTTTTTTTCAATTTAATTTGCTAATTTTGGGGGGGTTTTTTAGGGCTGCACTCATGACATTAGGAAGTTTCCAGGCTAAGGGTCCTATTGGAGCTGCAGCTACAGGCCTGTTCTCAGCCACAGCAATGTAAGATCTGAGCCGCATCCACAACCTATGCCTCACCTTGCAGCAGCCTGGGATCCTTAACCCACTGAGCAAGGCCAGGGATCAAACCTGCTTCCTCATGGATATTAGTCAGGTTCTTAACCAACTGAACAACAATGGGAACTCCTGCTAATTTTTAATTTAGAATTTTTATCCCTATTTTCATGATATAATTTTCTTTCTTCTAATTCCTTTGTCTGGTTTTGGTTTGGGGGTAATACTAGTTTTATAGAATGCATTGGGAAATATTTTTCATCTTCATTTTTTGAGAAAAGTTTATGTTGAATTTATTTTTTTCCTGTATTCTTTCTTTCTTTCTTTCTTTCTTTCTTTCTTTCTTTCTTTCTTTCTTTCTTTCTTTCTTTCTTTCTTTCTTTCTTTATTTTTTGGCTTCTTAGGGCCACATCCACTGGATATGGAAGTTTCCAGGCTAGGGGATGAATCAGAGCTGCAGCCACCAGCCTACATCACAACCACAGCAACATTGGATCAGAGCCATGTTTGCGACCTATACCACAGCTCAGAGCAGCTCAGTCCACTAGAACTAATTCTATTTGTAAAATCTGTACCAATATCAAATTACACATTTTGTAAATTGGTAATTTGTGCATTCTCTCTTTGTCCTTACCATCCTGGCTAGACATTTATCATTTTTATTTATCCCTGAAAATATTCAGTTTGATTTTCCACAATTTTGTTTATATTCTTTCTCATTGATTTTGTCTTTGATGTTTATTATTTCCTTTCCTCTGCTTGCTTTGGGTTTAATTTGTTCTTTTCCTAGTTTTGTATGGTGGAGACAAAAGTCTTTGATTTGAGACCTTTCTTTTTCTGTGATATAGACATGCAGTACTAAAAAATTTCCTTGTAAGTAGGCAGCATTCCATAAATAGTGGTATGATATGTTTTCATTTTCATTCAGTTAAAATAGTTTTCAATTTCTCTTTTCATTGTCTCTTTGATCCAAGGGTTACTTAGATGTGTTATTTAGTTTCTAAATATTTGATGATTTTCCAGAGATATATTTGTTCTTGATTTCCAATTTGATTGCTTCATAGTCAGAGAACATACTTAGTATAACTTAGAAACTTTAGACTTACTCATTTAATTAAGATTTATTTTATGACCCAGAATACTGTCTTTTTGATAAGAGTTCCATGGCGACCTCGGAGGACAAGATGGCGGAGGAGTAGGGGGACACACTCGCCCTCTCCCACAAACACAACAAAAAAAAGCACATCTACAGAATAAATGACTCGCACAGAACAGCTACCAATCACTGGCAGAGGAACCTAAACTCCAATAACGGCAAGAAGTTTGTGACATTACTGGGCAGAATGGGAGAAAAGAGGAGAGTGAGAGAAGGTGAATCCGAGTGGGACGGGCGCTCCCGAAAGGGAACTGCGGAGGAGAAAGGGATCCCACACCCTGGAAAGTCACCTACTCGGGGGAAAGATCAAATGAACTGGAGGAATCTCCAGATGCAGAGAAGAGTGTAGCAGTAAGTTGGAGTACGGAAAAAACGATCAAGAACCAAAAGGACCATCTGAACTACGGGCACAGTCACCAAAAATTGAGATGCCTGGGTGGGGGCTGGGCACCGAGTCCTCAGCTCCAGAGGTTAGTCCCCGGGAAAGGGCCAGGGGATGCCTGGGTGGGGGCTGGGCACCTAGACCTCGACTCCAGAGGTTAGTCCCCGGGAAAGGGACGGGGGACACCTGGGTGGGGGCTGGGCACCGAGACCTCGGCTCCAGAGGTTAGACCCCTAGAATGGGCTGGGGGGGCGGGGCGGAGCGGAAACTGCTTGGGAGGTCTAGAAACCATTTGACGGGGCAGAGACTGCCTGGGAGACTAGAAAAAAAAGCTGTCTCAGAGGAAGGGAGCAATACTCTAGGGGCGGGGAAGTGGAAAGCCCCATCAGAGGGAACCTGGGAGAAGAGCCTGGTCTGCGCCCGTGCTGGGGAGGGGAGAGAAGAAGGGGTGGGTCCCCTTAGAATACCCCCCACGCCACAGCAAGCTTACATGCCCACTAGCTAGCTGAAAGCTGTGCTTCCCAGTGCATCCCCTCCCCCACCCCCGCCACCCCCTACGCTCTCGCTGAACCTGGGGCTGCCTGCCATCCAGGAGGGCTGGCCTCAACAATTGCCTGAAGCCTACCACCGCAGGGGCTGTCCCTGCACAGGCCTGCTTGCCCTTTGGAGGGGCTACACTTCCGCAGAGTAGCACCAAACACCACCAGCCCCCGAGAAGAGGCCTGCAGCCCAGAAAAGCTAGAACAAGCCTAGCCAGGCCGTGAATAGATCTGCCTAATTTTTGGACAGTTTTTCTGAGTCGGGCTGCCCCGGGGAGGAGCCTCTTGGGTTTCCAGCAAAGAAACCACCCCCAGTCAAACCAACAGGAGAACTCACCTAAAACAGTCAACAATGAAACAGATCTCTGCAGTCTGACAGACCTGGAGTTCAAAAGAGAAATAGTGAAAATACTGAAGGAATTAAGAGAAGATATGAACAGTAATGCAGACACCCTCAGAAAGGAACTAGAAAATATAAGGAGGAGCCAAGAAAAAACTAGAACATTCATTTGCAGAGATGCAGACTGAACTAAGGGCAGTAAAACCAGAATGAATAATGCGGAAGAACGAATCAGTGATATGGGAGATAGAATAATGGAAATCACTCAATCCGGTCAACAGACAGAAAACCGAATCAAAAAACATGAAAGCAATATAAGACACCTATGCGATAATATAAAGCGGGCCAATCTACGCATAATAGGAATTCCAGAAGGAGTAGAAAAAGATAAGGGGATGGAAAATATATTTGAAGAAATTATCGATGGAAACTTCCCAAATCTAAACGATGCTGGGTTCAAGATACAAGAAGCACAGAGGGCCCCAAACAAACTGAACCCAAACAGACCCACACCAAGACACATCATAATAAAAATGGCAAAAGTTAGTGATAAAGAGAGGATCCTAAAGGCAGCAAGAGAAAAACAGAATGTTACCTACAAGGGAACCCCCATAAGAATATCAGCTGACTTCTCTACAGAAACACTACAGGCCAGGAGGGAATGGCAAGAGATATTTAAAGTGCTAAAAGGAAAAAATATGCAACCTAGAATACTCTATCCAGCAAGAATATCATTTAAAATAGAAGGGGAAATAAAAATTTTTCCAACAAACAAAAACTTAAAGAATACTGCAACACAAAACCCAGGTTAAGGAAATATTGAAAGGGCTTCTCTAAACCAAAAAAGAAAGGAAGGAAAGGGAAGAAAAAGAAAAGAAAAGAAAGAAAGAAAGAAGCAGAGGAAGAACTAGGACTGAGGGAAACCGCAATCAGAGAGCAGTCACTCAAATAAGCCAGCATACAGATTAATCATGAACAGGCCTCAAACAAAATAAAATTAAAAAGAAAAAAATAAAAAAGAGTCATCAAAACCATAAAATGTGGGCAAGGGATGTTAGGAAGTAAATAACCCTTTTTGTTTGTTAGTTTGTATGTTTCTCTTCTTAATTTTAATATAGTAATGAAGGGTTTGAACTTACAGGACCATCAGGCTAAAACACACAATTATGGGAAGGGGTTAGCATACTTAAAAAACAAGGCAACCACAAGCCAAAAGCAAATATTGCATTTGCAAAAAATGAAAAAAAAAATACACTCAAGCAGATAATAACAGGAGACCATCCAACCAAAAAAAAAAAAAAGAAGAAAGGAAGAATGGAGAACCATAGAATCAACTGGAACACAAGGTTCAAATGGCAATAAAGAATCATCTATCAATTATCACCTTAAATGTCAATGGACTGAACACCCAAATCAAAAGACACAGAGTGGCTGAGTGGATGAAAAGGCAAAAACCTTCAATATGCTGCCTACAAGAAACTCACCTTAGGACAAAAGATACATATAGATTGAAAGTGAAAGGGTGGGGAAAAATATTTCACGCCAATAGACATGACAGAAAAGCAGGAGTCGCAACGCTCATATCAGACAAAATAGACTTTAAAACAAAAGACATAAAGACAAAGAAGGACACTACTTAATGATTAAGGGATCCATCCAAGGAGAGGATGTTACTATCGTCAACATATATGCCCCAAATACAGGAGCACCCAGATACATACAACAAATATTAACAGACATAAAGGGAGATATTGATGAGAATACAATCATAGTAGGAGACCTTAATACCCCCCTCACATCAATGGACAGATCCTCTAGACAGAAAACCAATAAAGCAACAGAGATCCTAAAGGAAACAATAGAAAAGGTAGACTTCATTGATATCTTCAGGACACTACATCCAAAAAAAGCAGAATACACATTCTTCTCAAATGCTCATGGAACATTCTCAAGAAGCGACCCCATATTGGGACACAAAGCTAATCTCAATAAATTGAGGAGCATAGAAATTATCTCAAGTATCTTCTCTGACCACAATGCCATGAAATTAGAAATCAACCATGGGAAAAGGAAAGAGAAAAAAACCTACTGCATGGAGACTAAACAACATGCTACTAAAAACCAATGGGTCAATGAGGAAATCAAGAAGGAAATTAAAAACTACCTTGAAACAAATGATAATGAAGACACAACCGCTCAAAATCTATGGGATGCTGCGAAAGCAGTGCTCAGAGGGAAATTTATAGCAATACAGGCCTTTCTCAAAAAAGAAGAAAGATCCCAAAAGGACAACTTAACCCTCCACCTAAATGAATTAGAAAAGGAAGAACAAAAAAGGCCTAAAGTCAGCAGAAGGAAGGAAATTATAAAGATCAAAGAAGAAATCCATAAAATAGAGACTCAAAAAACAATAGAGAAAATGAATAAAACCAAGAGCTGGTTCTTTGTAAAGGTGAACAAAAATTGACAAACCCCCGGCCAGACTCACTAAAAAGAGGAGAGAAAGAACCCAAATAACCAAAATTATAAATGAAAAAGGAGAAATCACAACAGATACAGCAGAAATACAAAAAACCGTAAGAGAATACTATGAACAACTATACGGCAACAAGTTTGACAATCTGGAAGAAATGGACAATTTTCTAGAATCTTACAGCCTGCCAAAACTGAATCAAGTAGAAACAGACCAACTGAACAGACCGATCACTAGAAATGAAATTGAAGAGGTCATAAAATCACTCCCTACAAATAAAAGTCCAGGACCAGATGGCTTCACAGGTGAATTTTATCAAACATATAAAGAGGAATTGGTGCCCATCCTCCTTAAACTCTTTCAAAAGGTTGAAGAAGAAGGAATACTCCCAAAGACATTCTAGGATGCCACCATCACCCTCATTCCAAAACCAGACAGAGATACCACCAAAAAAGAAAACTATCGGCCAATATCATTGATGAATATAGATGCAAAAATGCTCAACAAAATCTTAGCCAACCGAATCCAACAACATACCAAAAAAATTATACACCATGACCAGGTGGGGTTCATCCCAGGTTCACAAGGATGGTTCAACATACGCAAATCAATCAGCATCATACACCACATTAACAAAAGAAAAGTCAAAAATCATATGATCATCTCAATAGACGCAGAAAAAGCATTTGACAAAGTCCAACATCCATTCATGATCAAGACCCTCGCCAAAGTGGGTATAGAGGGAACATTCCTGAATATCATCAAAGCCACTTATGATAAACCCACAGCAAATATAATCCTCAATGGGGAAAAACTGAAAGCCTTCTCCCTCAAATCTGGAACAAGACAGGGATGCCCACTCTCACCACTGCTCTTCAACATCGTTTTGGAAGTCCTAGCCACAGCAATTAGACAAACCAAAGAAATAAAAGGCATCCATATAGGAAGAGAAGAGATCAAACTGTCACTGTATGCAGATGACATGATACTATACATAGAAAACCCTAAGGACTCAACCCCAAAACTACTTGAACCGATTCATAAATTCAGCAAAGTAGCAGGATATAAGATGAACATTCAGAAGTCAGTGGCATTTCTGTATGCCAGCAATGAAATATTAGAAAAGGAATACAAAAATATAATACCTTTTAAAATTGTACCTCACAAAATCAAATACCTGGGAATACACCTGACCAAGGAGGTAAAGGACCTATATGCCAAGAACTATAAAACTTTAATCTAAGAAATCAAAGAAGATGTAAAGAAATGGAAAGATATTCCATGTTCCTGGATTGGGAAAATCAATATTGGAAAAATGGCCATCCTACCCAAAGCAATCTACAAATTCAATGCAATCTCTATCACATTACCCATGACATGTTTCACAGAAGTAGAACAAACAATCCAAACATTTATATGGAACCACAAAAGACCCAGAATCGCCAAAGCAATCCTGAGAAACAAAAACCAAGCAGGAGGCATAACTCTCCCAGACTTCAAGAAATACTACAAAGCCACAGTCATCCAAACAGTGTGGTACTGGTATCAAAACAGACAGACAGACCAATGGAACAGAATAGAGAACCCGGAAATAAACCCTGACACCTATGGTCAGTTAATCTTTGACAAGGGAGGCAAGAACATCAAATGGGAAAAAGAAAGTCTATTCAGCAAGCATTGCTGGGAAACCTGGACAGCTGCATGCAAAGCAGTGAAACTAGAACACACCCTCACACCATGCACACAAATACACTCCAAATGGCTGAAAGACTTCAATATACGACAGGACACCATCAAACTCCTAGAAGAAAACATAGGCAAGACACTCTCGGACATCAACATCATGAATATTTTCTCAGGTCAGTCTCCCAAAGCAAGAGAAATTAGAGCAAAAATAAACCCATGGGACCTCATCAAACTGAAAAGCTTTTGCACAGCAAAGGAAACCCAAAAGAAAACAAAAAGACAACTTACAGAATGGGAGAAAACAGTTTCAAATGATGCAACCGACAAGGGCTTAATCTCTAGAATATATATACAACTTATACAACCCAACAGCAAAAAAGCCAATCAATCCATGGAAAAATGGGCAAAAGACCTGAATAGACATTTCTCCAAAGAAGATACACAGATGGCCAACAAGCACATGAAAAAATGCTCAACATCGCTGATTATAAGAGAAATGCAAATCAAAACTACCATGAGATATCACCTCACACCAGTCAGAATGGCCATCATTAATAAATCCACAAATAACAAGTGCTGGAGGGGGTGTGGAGAAAAGGGAACCCTCCTGCACTGTTGGTGGGAATGTAAACTGGTACAGCCACTATGGAGAACAGTTTGGAGATACCTTAGAAATCTATACATAGAACTTCCATATGACCCCGCAATCCCACTCTTGGGCATCTATCCGGACAAAACTCTACTTAAAAGAGACACGTGCACCCGCATGTTCATTGCAGCACTATTCACAATAGCCAAAGACATGGAAACAACCCAAATGTCCATCGACAGAGGATTGGATTCAGAAGATGTGGTGTATGTACACAATGGAATACTACTCAGCCATAAAAAAGAATGACATAATGCCATTTGCAGCAACATGGATGGAGCTAGAGAATCTCATCCTGAGTGAAATGAGCCAGAAAGACAAAGACAAATACCATATGATATCACTTATAACCGGAATCGAATATCCAGCACAAATGAACATCTCCTCAGAAAAGAAAATCATGGACTTGGAGAAGAGACTTGTGGCTGCCTGATGGGAGGGGGAGGGAGTGGGAGGGATCGGGAGCTTGAGCTTCTCAGACACAACTTAGAATAGATTTACAAGGAGATCCTGCTGAATAGCATTGAGAACTTTGTCTAGATACTCATGTTGCAACAGAACCAAGGTTGGGGGAAAAATGTAATTGTAATGTATACATGTAATGATAACCTGACCCCCTTGCTGTACAGGGGGGAAATAAAAAAAAATTATAAAAAAAGAAACCCTGTATCAATATTAATGTTGAATAAATAAATAAAACTAACTGCTTTGGGGTGAAAAAAAATTAAAAAAATAAAAAATAATAAAAAAATACAATAAAAACTTCCAACAAACAAAAGTCCAGGACCAGATGGCTTCACAGGCGAATTCTATCAAACATTTAGAGAAGAAATAACACCTCTCCTTCTGAAACTATTTCAAAAAATTGCAGAGGAAGGGATATTCCCAAACTCATTCTATGAGGCCACCATCACCCTGATACCAAAACCAGACAAAGATATCACAAAAAAAGAAAACTACAGGCCAATTTCACTGATGAACATCAATGCAAAAATCCCCAACAAAATACTAGCAAACCGCATCCAACAATACATTCAAGGTTTGGACATCATGATCAAGGGGGATTTATCCCAAGGAATCTTATCCAGGGTTCTTCAATATCTGCAAATCAATCAGTGTGATATACCACATTATTAAACTGAAGAATGAAAACCATATGATCCTCTCAATAGATGCAGAAAAAGCCTTTGACAAAATCCAACACCCATTTCTGATAAAAACTCTTCAGAAAGTGGGCATAACGGGAACCTACCTCAACATAATAAAGGCCATATATGACAAACCCACAGTGAACATCCTTCTCAATGGTGAAAAGCTGAAAGAATTCCCACTGAGATCAAGAATAAGACAAGGATGTCTGCTCTCACCACTATCCAACATAGTTTTGGAAGTCCTAGCCATGGTAATCAGAGAAGTAAAAGAAATAACAGGAATCCAAATTGGAAAGGAAGAAGTAAAACTATCACTATTTGTAGATGACATGATACTATACCTAGAGAATCCTAAAGACTCTACCAGAAAACTGTTAGAGCTCATCCATGAATTTTGCAAAGTCACAGGATACAAAATTAATACAGAGAAATCAACTGAATTTCTATACACTAACAATGAAAGAGCAGAAAGAAATTAGGGAAGCAATCCTGTTTACCAGCATATCCAAAACAATAAAATACCTAGGAGTAAATCTGCCTAAAGAGACAAAAGACCTGTACTCTGAAAACTATAAGACACTGATGAAAGAAATCAAAGATGACACAAATAGATGGAAAGATATACCATGCTCGTGGATTGGAAGAGTTATTATCAAAATTACTATACTACCTAAGGCAATATACAGATTCAATGCAATCCCTATCAAATTACCAAGGACATTTTTCACAGAACTTGAACAAAATATTTTAAAGTTTGTGTGGAAGCACAAAAGACCCAGAATTGCCTGTCCTTTCTATCACTTACTAAGTGAGGGGTATTGAAATCTCAGAGTATGACTGTGAACTTATCTGCTTCTCTTTGTGGTTCTCTCAATTTTTGTTTCATGTTTTTTTAAATGCTTACTTATTTTTAATCATTTCACTTTTTGGCCACACCCATGGCATAAGGAACTTCCCAGGCTGGGGACTGAACCCACAACACAGCAGCAACCTGAGTCACTGCAGTGACAACACTGGATCCTTAACCTACATCTACACCAGGGAACTCCCTCTCCTCTCATGTTCTGACCTGTGATATCTATCTGCTTTGCTTTCACCAAACTTTCAGTATTATCAGTTCAATTCAAGGAGCCTGGTGGCCTCAACTTCAGTTCCTTCTCCCTGTGTCATGGCCTGGAAATTCTTTCAAGGCAGTGACCTGGGATGTTATTTAGGCTAAGCACATGTGTTTCTAGAGATCATTGTCCTTCATTGCCTGAAGTTCTTGTCTTGAAAATCTTTTGTAGTGTATTTGGTTTGTTTTGCTTTTGCTTGTTTCAGATATGAGGTAAATCAATACCTGTTACTCTGTCTTGGCTAGAAGCAGTTTGCAGGAGAAAGTGGTGGGCATATGCTGCAGAACTGTCTTCATTGTTCTTCTTCCCCCTCTGCTCAGTGCTTCCTGCTCAGCTTTCATCTCTCTGTGTAGCCATCTCTTCCTTGAGAAAATCTTTCCTGGACGTAATCTACATCAACTTCTGATATGTGATCATAGCACTCTCTGTATTATAGTACCTATCTGAATTTATCATTATTTGTCTTTCTCTTCTACTAGACTTTAAGCTAAACAAGAGTCAGGGGTCTTGTCTGATTTAGCTGCAGAGCTTAATATCATGCCTTCCATATTATAGTTACTCAATATGTATTTGTTCAAGGTATGGATGAGTGAATGTCCAAAGTGCATGGTCCTTTATCTACAAAAATTACTTGTATATTCCATTTCTATTTTTCTCTTCTTCTGAATGCAGATTCTGTTAGGTTATTGAAAATGTGGGATTCAGTTCTTTCAGTGCAGCATTTCTTTTGTTTCTGAGATCTCCTTTCGTAGACCACTGATCTTACTTTCCATTTCTTTAATTGTTCCTGTAAATATAGCACTGATGATGGAGCATGGTAATGTGAGAAAAAAAGAATGTATGTGTGACTGGATCACCTTGCTGTACAGCAGAAAATTGACAGAATACTGTAAACCAGCCATAATGGAAAAAAATAAAAATCATTATAAACTTAAAAAAGTGAAATCACAGAGCATAAAAACATGGAGTGGCAATGAGAGCTCTGTATATTAAGGTACTGAGCATCTTGGTTTTAATATCTGAAGACATATTTGAACTTTTTAATTTATTTTCATGATGCATATATAAAAGTTTTATAATTGCTAACTTACCTTCCAGCATTTTACAGGGAAGAAAACATCATTAGTATTGTGAAGTATGGAATTCTTAGAACAAATACAGTAAGTTCTTGACAATGAAAACTTCTAATAATTTAATATATTTGTTTTTCCAAATAATCATTTTCGTGACCATACCAAAGTCCACCTTATGGAAAACCTCATTACTTATTTAACAGATTGAATTTTGGTTGTTTTTCATTTGTTTGGGGTTTTTTTCCTCTTTTGGTTGTACTCATGGCATATGGAAGTTCTTAGGCCAGGGATCAAACTGGCAATGCACAGAGACAAGCCAGATCCTTAATACATGGTATCACAGCAGGAACTCCTTGATCCATATTTCTGAATTTTTGTCAAGGAAGATTATATTACTTTGCATTCCCACCCACAGACATATGAAATGGCCATTTTTCTCAAGACAGAATTTTAAAAAATATTTTTGAAGTTTTACTTTTAACATATGTGTGGATGGAATAAAAAGTAAAATGGAAAGTGATTGTTGATTTATTCAACATCTTTCTCCTATATAATTTCAATGGTCTATGCTGAAGGCACATGTTACTATTTATTTTTTATTAATTAATATGAATGCTGTCTTGTTCCAAAAAGGGTTTAATATGACTTATGAAATATATAATTATCACCAAGATAAGTTGAAAGTGTTGCAAAAGAAAACACATAAAAAGGGTAGGGCAGGGAGTTCCTGCTATGGCACAGCAGAGTAAGGATCTGGCATTATCTCTGTGGTGATGTGGTTCAATCCCTGGACTCACATAGTGGTTTAGGATCTGGCATTGCCACAGCTGTAGCATAGGACACAGCTGCAGCTTGGATTTGATCCCTGGCCCAGGAACTTCTATATGCAACAGGTGCAGCCAGAAAAAGAAAAAAAAAAAACATAGAGCAACAGATCTTAGACTTCTTAGCCTCATTTTGGATTATACTCATCTGCAAATGGATATTCTGTAAAAGACATCTACAGATGTTATCTTGCACTATAATCATTTAGGGGTACCTGTAATAGTTCATGAAGGTTCAACTTCATTTCTAGTGAGCTTTTGAACTTGTCTCTAAACAACAGCTTCTCTTTTTAAATAGTAACTAAATTATCTGTCCTAATGGAAAACTAATTATGACTATGTGGGAAAAAAAGGGTAGTTTTCAACTCTAATTTTACTGAATAATTTCACAATTTCTTTCCTGCACTATTCACTAATTTCTATTGGTTAAAACTAAGCAGCAGATTTTTTTATTGCTACCTTTCAAATATTTCTATCTTTATGAAGAGTCTGAAGTGACAAAATATGAAACCTAGAAAGGAAAAAAATGGAGAACATAGACATTTCATTAGTATATTAGATGAAGTATAGTATGAAGAACCAGATCATAAAATGAACTTTTTATTTTCTAACAAAACAAATTCTAAGGTAAGCACATTTAACTACAGATGCACCTTAAAACAAGAAGAAATGAAGAAATGCTAATATGTTGTATGAAGAAATTAGGATGCAGTTAAGAGAAAAAAAGGAATATAATGAAGTTGAAATGAAACAGCAACTTGAACTCACTCTCAAAACACTAAACATGGAATTAAGGACTGTGAAAAATAATCAGAACCAGGTAAGTTAATCTTTGGTGAAAATTTCATATTTCTAACACTATTTCATCTGTGTTATTGATCATATCCCTTTGATATATATTGTTTAAGTTTAAAACAAATAAAAAGTTATTTCATCTTAAATATGAACTATGACAATTATATTTTAAATTATTAATTTATGGCAGTTTTTGGCTTCTAATAGAAGCTCTGTATATGTTTTATGAATGGCCAGAATGGAAGGTAGATTGAGCTTAATCATTAATATCATGTTTGGCATTTTTGGTCCATTCAACAAAGTAATATTCTTCTTCTTCTTCTTCTTCTTTTTTTTTTTTTTTTGGTTGCCCTGCAGCATATGCAGTTCACAGGCAGATCTAAGCCACAGTTTCAGGGAATAAACCTGCATCCTAGGGCTGCAGAGACACTGCCATTCCCATTGAGCCACAATGGGAACTCCAACAAAGTAATCTTATTAACTCAAATCCATGTGTGCAGTTTGTATTTCTGTTTGTTTATTTGTTCCACTTTGGGCTCTGCCCGAAGCATGGAGAAGTTCCTGGGTCAGGGACTGAACCTGCACCATAGCAGTGACCCGAGCTATTTCACATATATTTCTATTTTAAACATTATAAAGAGGAAATGAAAGTTATTGCAGGAGCAAATAATCTCATGACATTCTAAGAACCACAATATTAAATTTTACTTGATTCACCATTGGTTAAATGTAAGGCTTATTTTGTGTTTATATATTTATACTACAGAAGTAGATGTGGCTTGGTGTAGAGGACTCATAGTAGAAACAGAAGACCTGTGGAAAATCCTTCATCTTGCTTATATTTTTAATTTCTTCATTCCAGAATTGTCATAGTGAGTTAATTACTGCTTATAGAAATTCTCAGTGACAAGATTTTTCAGTTATCAGCAGATGTAGTATTTGTAACCGACTGTAAAAATATTAGGAAAGTGTAATATTTATGAAATATTCTCTGGAAAATGTTTTTTAGAGAATTCAGTCTGTTTGAAATATGTACAGAGATAAGGCTCTCCCTGTAGGGTGGCCATACAGGTTAGATACAATATGCAATTCTTAAGTGTCATCAGATGTATTAATCTTTTATTTTAAGCCTTCTGGGTTTCTTGTAATTCAGAGAAAGGCCTTTCTACTTCTGAGCTTCTTAAAAATCCTCTTGTTGTTTCTTTTTTATTTTCATGGATTCTTTGTCTTCAGTTAAATTTTTGAATTTTGGGGGATTCCTACTTGTGTAAAGTCTGATGGGTGTAGCCAACTTTTATTTTTTCCACTTGGATATCCCTTTACTGCAAATTTCTCATTGTATAAACATATATAGTCTAGTATTTCATTTCAGAAGAAATCATGTGTCAATTTATTGAGTACTAGCTAAAAGTCTCCTTTGTTTTACTTTTGTTTCTGTTATGAAAAATCAAAAAATCTGTTGGATAAAAAAACACATGTTGCAGGATGGAATTGCCACATTAAAAGTGGAAATAGACACAATAAAAAAATCAGACCCAGGAAAAGGAAGAGAAATATTTCGAGGACTTTGAAATTATAAAAGAAAGGAATGATGAACTTCAAAAGACAATAAACTAAATAAACCATTAATAAAAATAATCTTGCACTACAGTGGACAGCTTAATATTCTGACAACTGAGAATACAATGCTAAGGTCTGAACTGGAGAATGGAAAACAAAATAAACAACTAGAAACAGAAATTGAATCATACCATTCTAAGCTAGCTGCTGCCATATACAATCAAGAGCAAAGTCAGACATTAAAAAGAGACCTGGACCTTGCCTCCCAGAAAGCAAAAGATAAGTGCTTATGCTTACAGAACAAAATTAATTTGGATGAAAGATAACAATGAGATGCATTCCCAGCAACTGTCTAAAGCTGAAAGTAATAAATTCAGTAGCCTAGGAATGGAGCTGCATCACATGAGAGATGCTCTCAGAGAAAAGTCTTTTGTGTTAGAACATGTACAAAGAGACCTAAGCCAAGTTCAGTGTCAGAAAAAGGAAATTTTACACGTGTACCAACATGAACAAGGCAAAGTGAAGCCAGAGTCCTTGGAGTCCTTGGAGGAGAGGGCAAGCCAGAGTCCTTGGAGGAGAGATTATCCCAACTAGAGAGTGAAAACCTGTTGCTGCCACAGCAGCTGGATAACTTGCAAAACAAAGTCGACAGCAAAAAGAAAATTGTAATTAATATCCAGGAACAGTTTCAGGATACTGTGAAAAAACTTTAAACTAAAAATGAAATCATTTAACGCTGGAGGAAAGCAACAAGAAGTTAATGAATGACTGTGACCATCTAAAAGAGAAGATGTATCAGTATGAAAATGAGAAAACAGAGAAGTAAGTATCCAGAAGGTGAGAGAATTCTCAGACATCCTGAAGAAAATTCAGAGTAATATTTGATGATGGCCACATTTGAATCCAGTTGAATATAAAAAATTATATCTATATAAATATATATATATATATAAAGCTATAAATCAACCTAAAGCATATCTTGTGTCCAGCAAACAAAAATTAGACCTGAGAGGTGCTATTTTGAGTAAAGGCATTGTGTCACCTATGAAATTTCAAGAGATTAAGTTATAAATTGTTAATAGATATAGACAGGTATTAATAATTTATACTAAGATGATAATTTCAATCTTTATGTCATGGAATTGTAATATCATGATGGAGAAGATAAATGAAACACTCATACCTAAAATGAGTATTTTGATATTAAGATTCAGTTGTGCAGATGATCTTGATCGTCTGTCCCAGGTTTCCCCGGATGGACTGATGTATAGATGTTTTATCTCATAGTCCTTTTTCCTTCAGTAGCCTTTCATACCTTTTTCATGGATACAATGTTTTTTTATTCCTGTCAATTTGAATTAAATTTGGAAAAAGTTCAGTCTCAAATCATGTATTCTTGTAACCTCTCAACTCTTTAAAGCCAACTGCTTTTTAAAAATTAAATCATCATTTGGGACAAATGTGGTAAGTCTTAGCAAAACTGCATTTGATTTAATCTTCTACTGCTACTTATAATTTACTTTGAGCATTTTTACAGAAGATTTGCTCATAATTCTCATCTCACAGCTCAATTACTATTATATTTGGATATGACTTTGTTCAATACAGAGAGAATTGATTAATTTGGCATTGGATTCCCATTTTCAGAGTCATGAGCATGAGTAGCAGGAATCGAGTGGGTGGATGGAGGGGCTGTAGGGGCTGCAGTCAGGGAGGCAGGTAGAGGTCAGGTTATCAAGAGGTCCTGGAGGCCATGGGCATGACCTCGTTTTTATTCTGAGTAAGGAGGAATCTATCAGAAGGATTTGAGCATGAGATTGAATATGTGAGGAACTCTATTTTGTTTTGTTTTTAATTTTATGAAAGTATGGTTGATTTGCAGTAGGAACTCTGAAGTTAATTGAAGCCTGTAACAAAAAGAAGGGGAAAATCTCCACAATGTGGAATTTACCATTACTTGTCAGACCTATACGCCCATTTTTTTCTTTTTCTTCTTTTTTTCTTGTTTTTTGTTTTTTGGAGGGAGATGGGCTGTACCTGCTGCATGTGGAAGTTCCTGGGCCAGGGATCCAACCCGCACCACAGAAGTGACCCAAGCCTCTACAGTAACAATGGATCCTTAACCTGATGTGCCACAAAAGAACACCTTTATTCTTTTTCTTTCTTTTTTTTTCACATCAACTTCTTTATGACATTTCAGGAAGTGATAAAGCTCTGCAAATTCATTGGTGGGGGTGGAGGAGTGGTTAGCAGGGCTGAATCTGTTTTTAAGTAACTTAATGACAATGAGGCAGGAGGGTAACACCTTCTGTATCTTTAACCAAATTCAGTGAGCTAGAAGATGTGCACGTGAAGGAAAGATGAATTGATGTCTGTGGTGAGTTTTACAAGTATATATGTTGAAGTTATCTGTTATTAACATAAGAAATAATAAGGTGATTTATAAAATCAGTGACACAGCATCTTTTCAGGTAGTTGTGAGACAACTTCAATAAGAACTGGCAGATACCCTAAAAAAGCAGTCCATGTCAGAGGAATCACTGAAGGTCATGTCACATTATTGTGCTAACTTAGAAGATGAGGCATGGGATTTAAAGAAGAAATTATGTCAAATCATAAGTCAAGTATGTATGAAATTGTTAAATGTTAATGTCAACAGTTAATGTATAACAAAGTGTTCTAAGATACTAATTTTCATGGACAGCTTTCTTTTGTATATCATTACAATCATTTGGTTACATTTTTATTATCTTTATAATGCACTTATTTCTTAAACTCTGACTTTTATTCGACTGTTGGTATTGCATGTTTTTTCTTAAGCTATTTCCCCTTGGGAAAGTAGAGAATGATTCGCCATTCCTCAGAGAAGCTGAGAGACTGTTTTTTCTATTAAGCAATTTTTTAGTAATATCTCTATCACCATGATGAGACAAGCCAGGGTCATGTTTAATGGAATGTTCCAGAAAATTGTCATTTCTCATCTTCACTTTGGTGAAAGGGTATAGAATCTTTGTATATTTATTTCATGGATTTTAGATTAATTTGTCCAGAGAGGTCAATCTATAAACCAGTCAGAGTTAGGCTTTGCCTTTATTTTCTTTTCATTTGATCTATATTCTAGAAGCATGGACATATTCAGATCTTGTATAGTATGTGAAACCAAAATAGGGAATTAAGAAAATTAACTAGATCCTTCCATTGGAGTTTTTTTTAAAAAAACTTTATCAAGATATAATTGATATATCTATAATTCACCCATTTAAAATGTATAATTCCATATCTCCTATTTTAAAGAGTTATGCAGCTATCCCCACAATCAATTTTAGAACACTTCCATCACCACAGAAAGAAACCCTCTCTCCCTTAGCGATTGCCCACAGCCCCCCATCTCCTTCAACCCCAGGCAACCACCAGGCTAACTTCTGTCTCCATAGATGTGCTGATTCTGGGTGTTTCATAAAAATGGAATCACATGGTATGTGGTCCTTTACGATTAGCTTTTTCCATTTGACAAAGTATTTGAGGTATCTCTATGTTATAGCCCATTATCAGCACTTCCATTTCTGTTCATTGTGGAACAATACTCCATTAAAACATTGATCCATTCATCAGTTGATGGGTCTTTGTGTTCTTTCCACAGCTGTAAGTAATGCTGCTGTGAACATTCATTTTCAAGTTACGGTATAGACCTGTTTTTATAATTTCCCTGCTGTTGGATTTGATCCTGAGTTAATTGGCTGATTTCACCTGTTCTTGGCCTTTCTTCCTGCTGTCCTTTCTGTCTTTTCAGTTTCTTTTCCTCTAGCCTAATGTTCCATTTATTTGGACATGCTCCCAGTATCTCTGTCTACACGAAGCTTTCTCTGACTGTTCTTCCTGTCATTGACCCTATTCTCTCCAGCCCTTGTTATCTGGTCTGTGCAGAATACTTTAGACCTTCATTTTACACTTAAAATTTTTTTTTCATGAGAAATAATCTTGTCTAAGTATAAATTTGTCTTTCAGGGCATATTAAGTGGTATGCATGGCACCTGTCCTCGCATAAATTGAAAATATTTTAGCTTAACAGGAACTAGGATAAGATTAAGTACTTTACAATGTACCAATAATTACTTCATGGAGATAAGATATAATAAAACTTTTACTAAACTGTTCTTTAAGCAATTAAATATGAAATTGAAATCACTTAATCAATGGAGAATTATTTTTCCATTAAATGCTCATTTTCCCCCCCACTATGGAAAAAAAAATCTAATTTGCCTTCCTTCATTATGCAGCCAAAACTGGGATTTAAAGATTGATAGAATTTCACCAACTGCAAAGCTCCGGTGGTAGCTTTTCTGATTTGCATACCACATAACCTTAATTTTTTTATCTGAGTACTTGCCAGAGCAGCTGGACATGAGCTGTCACTGGGAATAAATTGATTCAGAAATTTGACTTAACAGTAGGGTAACATCCATGCTAGTGGATTAACGAACGTTTCCTCTAATGGTCATGTAAGTCCTGTACTACTCAATCCAGAAGGTGCTATTTGCATTGTAGTCCATGCTCACTGCCCACTGAGTAGTACAGAGAGGAAGCAAGTTACAAATTATTATAAGTGGGAGAGGTATTAGTTGGTTGGTGGAATAAGTGTAAGTCTTTCTAAGTTTTTTAAGTACTGGGCATATATTCTGGGCCTCATTCTGCCCACTTACTGCCACTTTCAGTGGTATGAAGAATGATTTCTGTGTGACTTGTATAGAAGACCAAGTCCATTGGCATGCCATCTGCCTAAGTACTAAATTGTTTAGAACACACACTATAGCAACAGTAATAATGCTAATTGCAAACACTTAGCACTTCCTATGTGCCACCTACTCTTCCAAGTACATTTAATCTTCCCAACATCTGAGTGAGATAGATGCTAGTATGATCTCCATTTTACAGATGGGGAAACTGAGACAGAAAATTTAAGCAATCTGCTAAAGACACACGGCTAATAATGGATGGGACTGGGACTGAGCACCACGTGTTCTGGCTGCTGTGTAGACAGTGTCTCTCTAACTAGTTCATGAGACCTCTAATTGTCTTCAAAAGCAGTATTAACTTTCATAATCACTGGAATAACCATGGCCACTCACATATGTGGATATTTAATGTTATAGCTGATGTGGAGCTTGGAAGACAAAAATGTAAATGTTTACTGTAAGGTAATTCTCTGTCTTTCCCTGAGTGGCCAATTTATAAATTTGTATTTTTATTTGATAAGATATAATTTAAAGCATGAATAATGTTGTGTTTTACTACTAGAGGAGAGGTCGATAACCGGTGTAGGACCAGAGGGCAAATATTTAAGGCCTTGTGAGCCATGAGGTCTCCATTATAATAACTCAGCTCTGTTCTTATGGCACAAAAATTAGCCATAAACAATATGCAGATAAAAGAGACAAAAAAACAGGTGTATCTGTCATAGATTATCAGTAGGTAAAACAAAATTTTGTTTATTTTACCTGCAAGAAGCACAAGAACTACATATAGAGGCCATGAAATATACTGAGAAGACACAGGATCACATGCAAAAGTACAACAGAGTGGCACAGAGAATAACTTGAGTATAAGTATAAAGCAGATAAGCAGTATAGTATAAGAATTCAATCAGGAATGATAATAAATAATATATCCATGTGAAGCTGGTTAAAAATTTCAGTTTTGGGGCATTTTGAAATACACAGTTTTGCCCCATTATTTCTAAATTTGCCCCATTATCCACAGAACACAACTAGAAAAAATGGCACAATTGCCAGATCATCTACTTTTCAAAATTTTAGAACTTATAAGATTGAACCTGCAGATGTTAGTTTACAAACTGTGTGGTATTTGAAAAATCTATGTGTGAGAACAATGATTTTCAAATACACATTTTAGGCTTGAACTTGAAAATGCCAAGTTAAAAGTGATGAATAAAAAGCAAGTGGGCATAATTGAACAGCTTCAGAGATAGATGTTAAGTACAAGTGTGGTAAGACAGTCTTTTAGTTTCTGTCATACTGAAAAGGAATTTTAATTTCTTTATTATCAATATTTAAGGATATTTTAGAAAACATGAAAAATCTCATTAATAAAAAGTATTTTTTATATTTATAATGATACTACTTCTACAAATAGCGTAATTCCTTTATAGAGGACATTCACTGAGTTCATAAAATTAGTGATTTTTGTAGGATGATTTTAATTAAAAAGATTGTGCAAGAACTCCCATTGTGGCTCAGAGGGTCAAGAACCCAACTAGTATCCATGAGGATACAGCCTTGCTCAGTGTGCCAAGGATCCAGTGTTGCCATGGCTCTGGTGTAGGTCTAAACTGCAAGTCTGAGTCACTGCCTAGCCTGGGAACTTCTGTATGCCACAGGAGCAGCCATTAAGAAAAAAACAGTATAGAAACATTCAGGACTGAATATCAAGGATTACTGAAATTTAGACATGAAAGGGGCTTAGAGAAGGGTGTTTCCAGATTACCAGTTGCTGCTGATAAGTAAAGCAGGATAAAAAAATAAAGAAAAAGTCATTGATGACCTACAAAACTCTATTAGTGAAATTACAAGATTGATAATCAGACTTTAGGGAGTTCTCTTTTGGCACATCAGTTTAAGGATCCAGCACCGTCACCACAGTATCTTGTGTTGCTTCTATGGCACAGTTTTGATTCCTTGTCTGAAAACTTCCATATACCATGGGAACAGCCCCCAAAAGACCATATTTTTGTGTAGAAGATAATAATTGAGAATATAAATCTGTGGATGAGACCATGCATTAAAGAATGTTAGAATATGACAGAAAGGGAGAAAAATAAAAAGCTACATGAATCAAGAAAATTATATTCTTATGTATTGTATAGAGAAGACTTAAACTTTTAAAGAGAAAAATAGCTAATAGAAAAGGAGGGGAGTTCTCTTGTGCTGCAGCAAGTTAAGGATCCAGCACTGTCATTGCAGAGGCTTGGGTTGTAGCTGTGGCCCAGGGTCAGTCACTGGCCCAGACACTTCCACATGCTGCTGGCCCAGCCAAAAAAAGAAAAAAGAAAAGGAGAAACTGAAACTTATACAGGAATACTTACAGAGAATGTATCTCATCCCATAGCCACGTGATCATAATAAAATGTAATGGAATTCCAGTCATGGTTCAGTGGTAAAGAACCCAACTAGTATCCATGAGGATGAGGGTTCAGTCCCCGGCCTCAGTGGGTTAAGTATCCCATGTTGCCATGAGATGTGGTGTAGTCACAGATGGGGCTTGGACCAGATCTGGCATGGCTATGGCTGTGGCTGTGGTGCAGGCTGGCAGTTACAGCTCTGATTTTACCCCTAGCCTGGGAACTATCGCATGCCAGGGGCGTGGCCCTAAAAAGACAAAAAAAAAGCAATGGGAATTGTGTGGGAATTTTTCAAAGGTGACTTTAGTAAGATATGCTAAACAAAACCTGGAGTATCTCGAACCATGGATGAAAATATTTCTAAGGCATCTTTAGAAAGTAAATTGTAAATGTAACCACTCTTTAAAAAATATTTTCATTAACACTTAGTATTTTATGTGTAAAAACCTCTGTTTTTAACAAATCAATTTTGACAATTTAAATTCCAGAAAAATGATGAAGTGATGAAAATGAAAAATCAGTTTAATCAGTTTAAGTTGTTTTAAGAAAAGTCATTATTTTTGAAATCTGTACTTACGGCATTAAGTTTATAAACTATGTTTCACTGTGAACACATATTACTCATGAACTCATGAAAAATATGTATATATTTTGGTCACATTGGTGGCATATGGAAGTTTCCAGGCCAGGGAGCCAGGGATCCAATCCAAGCTACAGCTACCACCTACACCACAGCCACAGCAATGCCAGATCCTTAACCCACTCCACCAGGCTGGGGATCAAATCCACCTCTGCAGAGACAACACTAGATCCTTAACCACAGTGGGAATGCCAAGAAATAAAATTTTTAAGAAAGAATAATGAAACTCTAGGTGTTTGGGTTTGGTTTGGTTTGTTTGTTTTGTTTTTGTTTTTTAGGGCCACACTCAAGGCATATGAAGTTCCCAGGCCAGGGGTTGAATTGGAGCTACAGCCTACACCACAGCTCACTGCAACGCTAGATCCCTGACCAACTGAGCAAGGCCAGGGATCGAACTGCATTCTCACAGATCCTAGTCAGGTTCGTTACCACTGAGCCATGACAGGAACTCCAGTCTCTAGGTTTTAAAAAAACAATTTTGCTTAATTTTTTTTCAAAGTCTGAGGATAGAAAGGAATGATTAAAGAAACTTACTAAGTTAAACCGCTCTCTGGAAACTAGTTTGGATCAAGAAATGAAGAAAAATGATAAATTGCAAAAAGAGCTTACTGGGTAAGATTTTAATATTTCAGATCGTTTCAACTATTACTTCATTGATTTAACTATAATTTCAACTATAATTAACTATAATTTTATATTATTAAAACCCCAAAACAAACTCATTTTATATATGTTTTTCATAATTAAAGAAATCATCCTATTTAAAAGTGACTTTGGAAACTCAAAGCACAGTCTGAAACTTTTTTGAATGCAGTACATTTACTCTTTAATGATTTCTAAAATAATCATGGCAGAGACTGTTGCATATAGTCACTCTACTCTTCACTGTCTACCTTGAATTTTTATTTCTGCACGGTATCTTTGCTCATTTTGTTAATCCTTCCTTCTTTTAGCAGTGTTCTTCCCCCTTCAGCATTCAAGTATTTTAATATCTAAAAACCTATCTGCATCATGTTTAATAGCATCAAAGATTATCTCGGTTTGGCTTATATTTTCTTTCTGCTGTTTTGAGTTATAAATAAATTAATATATATATATGACTTAAAGAATAATAAAATTAGTGATCATGTTTTGACCACTCAGAAAAAAAAAGTTTTCCCAGTGTCTGTGCAACTGTTAAGCCCCCACATGGCTTCCTTTCTATTTATTTGCTGAGTACAGTTCACCCTCAGCACACCTGGATTCAACCAACCTCAGAAAAAAAATTCCAGATAGTTCAAAAAGCAAAACTTGGGTTGCCCTCAAAATGGCAGCTATTTGCATAGTATTTACATTGTGTTTGACATTAGAAGTGATCTAGAGAAGATTTCATGTGTATAGAAGAGGATATGCAGGGTATATGCAGATACCACACCATTTTATAGAAAAGACTTGAGCATCTATGGATTTTGGTATCCACAGTGTATGCAGTGGTCTTCAAACCCCCTCTGTGGATTCCGAGGGTTGATTATACTTAGGGTTGTTTCCTGATTCTCTTCAATGTTATTCTCTCATTTAGCTGTCTCTTTGTTGTTTTGCATTTTGCTAACATTATACCAGTGAAGATTTCTAGATCTCTTAAAACCATCTTAAGGAGACTGTTACACATTCTCTCTCTGCTGATTACCTTCTCCTGGTTTTTTTGCCCCTCAATTAAGACTCCAAAGATTTTTCTCTCTTCTTTTTTCTGTGTTGAGTAAATGCCTTGATGTTTTCTGTGTGTACTTTATTTTCTTTTTATAGCTGTAATCAGTGCCTAACCAAAATGTAATGTATCTTTTCAAAACATTCATATATAAGTACATGCTGCTTCTTCACCTTGAGTACTGATCTCTGATTTATTGCCAATATTTAATAAGTTAGTGTTTCATATTAACATACTAAAAATGGATATTAAAAATAACATAAGAACTCTATGAAAATGTAATATATATGTACATATATTAACACTTTACCTACCATATATGTTTATAAAATTCTTCATATTATTTATCTGAAATTATAATTGAGTTATTATACTTTCAAACAATGTTAGAACAAATGAGAAAGGATCATGGTTTATAGGTTTATGTTATATGGTAGAACATATATCTGTTTAAGTAATTACTCTTTACTCTTAAAGAACTTGACTTATTCTATACATTTCTATAGATTTAATAAACTCTTAGAAGTGACAAGAAGAATATGAAAATGGAGGGCTTAGTTTCCATGGTGATTTGAAAACCAATCAAGCTGAAATGGATATTCAGATAAATATGCTAAAAGAGGATAATTTTTAATCAGTTTTGGGACCCCAAAATCACTTAATGTGGGGAAATACAAATGATTCAATGTTTGAGCAGTGAAACACAGCTTTTCATATTAATTTTATAGATTTAATATGAGTAAAAAAGCCAGGTTTTTCCTATTCAAAAGGGCACACTGTTGACTCGCTTATGTCTTGAACCCTGACCAGTGATCTGAAGCTGAACACACTGTTACTGACCCCAGAGCATCAACTGTTCTTTGGTGACAGCCTCAGGGAAATATAAAACATTCCTTTAAATTATACAGTTCAGTGACTTTTAGTATTTTCAAAGTTATGCAGTTATCACCACAATTTTGGAACATTTTCATCACCCTGAAAAGAAACCCTATACCTTTGTGCCAGTTTCCCCTTCCCCACTCTTTACAGTCCTAGGGAACCACTACTCTCCTCATCTCTAAACTAGGATTTGCCTTTTCTAAACATGTATCAATAGAATCAAACAATGTGGAGTCTTTTGTGACTGCCTTCTTTCATTTAGCATATTTTCAAGTTAATCTATTTTGTAGCATGTATCATTACTTCATTTCTTTTTATTGCTGAGTATTATTCCATTTTATAGACATACCACATTTTATTTATTTATTTATCGGTTGATGGACCTTTGGATGTTTCCACTTTTGGACTCTTGTTAATAATTCCAGTGTGAACATTTATGTCCAAGTTTCGGTGTGAAAATATTTTCATTTCACTTGGGAATGTACTTATGACTGGAATTGCCATAGCACATGGTAACTCTGTTTAGCCTTTTGAAGAACCACCCTACTGTTTTTCCAAAGTGGCTGAACCATTTTACATTTTTATCCAAAGTGTGTCAGCATTTCAATTACTATACCTGCCTGTCAACACTTACCCATTCCCCTGTCTTTTTTATTATAGCCACCCTAGTAGGCATAAAGTGGCCTCTCATTGTGGTTTTGATCTGCATTTTTCTGATGACTAATAATGTTGAGGATCTATCTATTCATGTGCTTATTATCCAGTTGTGTATCTTCTTTGAAGAACTGTCTATTCAAGTTTTTTCCCATTTTAAATTGGATTTTCCTTTTATTATTGAATTGTAAGAGTTCTTTTTGCACCCCAGACACCAATTTTTTACTAGATACAGGATTTTCCAATGTTTTCTTTCATTTAGGAGCTTGCCTTTTCACATTTTTGATATTATTTGAAGCACAGAATTCTTCTAGTTCAGTTAATCTATTTTTTGTCTTTTGGTGTCATATCTGAAAAACAATTGTCAAACCAGTCGTGAAAATAATACACCTGTTTTCTTCTAAAGAATTTTGTTATTGCTCTTGCATTTTGAGTAATTTTTTTATTTTTTTCATTATAGCTGGTTTATAGTGTTCTGTCAATTTTCTACTGTACAGCATGGTGACCCAGTTACACATACAAGTATACAATCTTTTTTCTCACATTTTCATGCTCCATCATAAGTGACCAGACATAGTCCCCAGTGCTACACAGCAGGATCTCATTGCCTATCCATTCCAAAGGCAATAGTCTGCATCTGTTAACCCCAAGTTCCCAATCCATCCCATTCTCTCCCCCTCCGCCTCGGCAACTATGTCTAGTCACAAGTCTGTTCTCCTTGTCCCTGATTTGCTTTTCATTTGTGCTGTGTATTAGATTCTAGATAAAAATGAGATCATATGGTATCTGTCTTTCTGACTTACTTCACTTAGTATGAGAGTCTTAGTTCCATACATGTTGCTGCAAATAGCATTATTTTATTCTTTTTTATGGCTGAGTAGTATTCCATTGTGTATATATACCACATCTTTTTACATATGGTATGAGGTAGAGGTTTCATTTCATTCTTTTGTGTGTGGATATCCAGTTGTCCCAGTTCCATTTGTTAAGATTAAAATATTTTGTCAGTTAATTAACTGTAAATGCAAGGGGTTCTCTTTAGAGCCTCGGTGGCAATGCATTGATTTGTATGTCTATCCTCTGCCAGTACTAAGTCAGATTTTATGAAAACTCTTTCCCAATCATCCTGCCTGTTACCAGCTGTTTTATGTAATGATAAAAAGTCAATGTAGTGGACCATTTTTAAATACTGCTGTGGAGATTTCTGCTTCTAAAGAAACTTTGGCCACCTTATGCCTTGCTGACTCCATGATGTGATAGAAGATAGGCTAGCAAAGATAAAGTCCACTTCTTTTGTCCCCTCCAGTCCAACCTTTAGTCTCTCACCCAGTGCCTCCCACTTCACTGCACTTTCCATCAAATCCTGGTCACAGGATCTGCTGCCTCAGTCTACTGTGTACTCTATTATGTTTAATTCATTATAATTCATAGAGTCATCCATAAGTTTCACCATCTGGAAAAGAAGATTAACTCTGGGCTGTCAGCTTTCCTCTTTGGAAGTATATCTAACCCATCATGCAATTCACAAATCCTTGTTTGATTTGGTCTTGTGTAAGCACTGGTGCTGATCTTGTTCTTGGCATAGATTCTGCTCTCAGAATCTACAGCTCTTTGTAGCCACCACCTTTTACTTAAAGAGGAAGAGATGCATAACTATACTTTATAGCTTAATACATAATTAGTGGAAGAAATATTTCATCCCATCCAAAGAAAAATTTTCAATAATAAGCTGTTAAAAATCAGATAATATTCAGAATTCCCTTGTGGCACAGCAGGTTAAGCATCCAGCGTTGTCACTGCAGCAGCTCAGGTCGCTGCTGTGACACAAGTTCAATCCCAGGTCAAGGAACTTCCAAATGTTACAGGTATGGTGGAAAAATCAGGTAACAATCAATAATTTAACAGAGACAAATAATGAATTAATAATTTGTATTTCACAATGTCAAAGCCTATTTGCGTGATATGGGTAAGCATTGTGGTACAATATAAGATTAGATAGTCTTATCTCCAAATAAGGACAAGCTTTTAGTAAAGTAAAGGGAAGACTGTATTTAATAACTTAAATATACTGCCAAAGATCACCACATTTGTTTTACTACCAAGGAAATTAAAAATGCTTCCATAGAGTTTTGTATATTCTCTGAGGAAAGGAAAATGAAGGATGAGTGCTAGATTAATACTCAAAGCTGCCTAACTCTAGAATTTCAGTTAATTAAAATGAGGTTAAAAAAGTCTGATTTTGGTTATTAAACTGACTATTTCTAGTTGTTTTTCAGTTACTATGCTTCAAATCATGTGTCTCCTTGCTTACCAGGTTTCCCCATCCTCAAAACTGAGGGAAAATTTTAAGGTGGTATACATGCCTTCTTATAAGAAGTTGTAATTTGAAAGGACTAAAAAACTTCCTCCTCAGTAGTTCTTAAGTATTTCTTCTAGTTATCTGCTTCCTTTCTTAAGTATTATCATTAAGAAGTTAATCTCAGCATTTATTAAATTCCAGTATATAGAAAACCAGTTTCTACTATAGTTATGTTTCTTATTATCTTTTTTTCATCCACTTTCTTGTTTATCTGTTTTTCTCCAACAAACTTTCCAAAGTTTAGTGGATTAAGTTAAAAATGTGTATTTTGTCCACAGTTTATACTTGGGAAGAACATGGTCAGGACATTTGGCCTCTGTTACCCTCAGCTTCAGCTGGGGCAGCTCAAAGGCCATGGGCTGGAATCACATTAAGGTCTCTTCACTCACATGTCTGACTGTTGGTGTTGGTGGTTTCTGGAACTTTGGTTGGGGCAGGCAGGTGGCACACCTGCCCTGAATCCCTGAGCTCTCTTTGTGGCCTGAGCTTCCTCACAAGCCAGGGTTCTGGGTTCTGAGGTTAAGGGCCAGGCAGAAGCTGTATTGCCTTTTTTAACCTAGCCTTGCAGTTTTCACAACATCACTTTCACCACATTCTGTTCATTTGGAGCAAGTCACTTAAGCTTACCCCATATCATAACTTTTTATGGGATGAATTTTTTAAAACTTATGTTTATGTTTAAAAACCAGCATTATTTACTCACTGGCACAATGTTTTAATTCCATCCACATGAATAATACACTTATCCATATCCAGTTCTCCCACAAGTCTCAGTTTTTAGGGTATCAGGTTCAGGCTTGAGTCCCAGATCATACCATCTTCATCAGGTACAGATAGGGATGAGTACCTGGGTGTTGTTTCTAGAGTTTAGCCCCTTGAGTACAGTCCTCTCACTACTAAAACTTGGGAAATAAAGGATCAAGTTGTCTACCACCCACCCACACACACAACATTCTGGTAAACTGCTAAAGACTCTCATTCAGAAATGGAAAATGAGAGGCACAGTGGCCCATAGCACTTCTGAAATACAGCCTGATGCCTGTTCTTTGATTAGAACTTAGTCCTAACCATGGGAGAAATTCTCCTTTGTTCTATCCTCTGATCTCTTTATTCTATCATTTTCATAAGCAGTGACCTGTGTTTGTAGCTTAGTAGTTTTCTCAGGCAGCTTCCTCCTTGTAGAACTTCTAAGGAAAGCCATTTTTAGACCATTTTCATTTTGTATTGTCTTGGTCTCTTTCAGTCCAACTGTCGTAGCAGTGTTTTTGCTTCCACAGTTCTCTTTAAAACGTTGAGTTTCCTGTGAATTTTATTGGGGTTCATTCCATTGGACATGCTACCTTCACAAGAATCTTTTTGAGATAAGCTCTTCATCTTGGGCTTCCTGAGAAGATGTCTTGGGATGATATCTTTAAAATCTTTATGCTTTAAGATCATTAAAATGCTGTATAGCACAGGGAACTATATCTAGTCACTTGTTTTTTTTTATTTTTTTTTAATTTTTTTTTATTTTCCCACTGTACAGCAAGGGGGTCAGGTTATCCTTACATGTATACATTACAATTACATTTTTCCCCCGGCCTTTCTTCTGTTGCAACATGAGTATCTAGACAAAGTTCTCAATGCTATTCAGCAGGATCTCCTTGTAAATCTATTCTAAGTTGTGTCTGAGAAGCCCAAGCTCCCGATCCCTCCCACTCCCTCCCCCTCCCATCAGGCAGCCACAAGTCTCTTCTCCAAGTCCATGATTTTCTTTTCTGAGGAGATGTTCATTTGTGCTGGATATTCGATTCCAGTTATAAGTGATATCATATGGTATTTGTCTTTGTCTTTCTGGCTCATTTCACTCAGTATGAGGTTCTCTAGCTCCTTCCATGTTGCTGCAAATGGCATTATGTCATTCTTTTTTATGGCTATCTAGTCACTTGTGATGAAACATGCTGGAGGATAATGATGCAAACTTAAAATTAGTTTAATGACAACTTCTCATTAGTTATCATCCAACAATTCAGAACAAGTATCATTTTATAAGATGAAGATGAAAGAGGGTGTGAATGCAGAAGGCAGAAGTCATGCAAGAGAACATTGCTGAGAAAAATTTTTCCTTTAATTTTTTTTGGAGGAAAGAGGTGTTTATTTTTTAGCATTTCTATTTAAATTGAAAAACATTTTATTTTAAACTGTATGTTGTAATTCTGAGATTTACATACCTCCCTTGCTTCGTCAAATCATTCTAGAGTTAATAAGAGAGAGTAAAAAATATTCTATCAAGATGAAAAGACATATCTCCATAATCACTACAGATAGGGTGCCTTGAAAGAGTTTTTATAAAGGTATTGTTTATGGAATTCTTAGACTTACGGAAAGAAGGTGCCTTCTAAAATTGCTGTGGTTATGTAATTATTTCTACTAGCAAAATATAATGCTATGAGAACTGTTAACATACTGTCTAAAATGATAGAAAGGGGTAGGTTTTGATAAAGGAGCTAAAAAATTAAGTATAGCAGAACCTCATTGCTTATCCACCCCAAATACTATTTCCAATTGTATAATGAATAGAAGTGTTTTAAATGGCTTGACTTTATTACATTTTCCTAGTTACATTTACTTTTATAATATTCAAAGTAAAAATGATATAAAATTTTAACTTACAAATATCAACAATTAGTGAAAGTATCAGAACTTTGGAAATGAACGTGTATGTCTATGTGATGTGTATGTATTTATCAAACTGGTCTCAAAAAGAGAGAGCGACATTATTTTCCAGCCTGTAATCTCAAATAACATTTAACAGTAATACATTATGGTTGAACGAGTGAGCATATATCTGTAATTGTGCTTTGTATTGTGATTGGCTCCAAAATATTTCACTCTATAAAATATTCCTCTCACCTTCTCCCTTCTTTAAAATACAAGTTGGGGAATAGGATTAAGATGGCAGAGTAGAAGGACTGGAGCTCACCTTCTCTCATAAAAACAACAAAATTACAACCAAATGCTGAACAACCTTCAACCAAATGGATTGTAAACTTTAAAAAAAAAAAAAAGATATCATATTCCAGAAGACGAAGAGGAGGCCACATTGAGACAGTAGGAGGGGCGATTATGTGATATAGGCAACCCCATACCCACCTAGTTCTGAGCCCCATATCAGATCTCCACACCTGGGGATCAGGCATTGGGAGGAGGAGCCCCAAGAGCATCTGATATTGAAGGACACTTGGGCTTGTGCATAAGAACTCCACGGGACTGGGGGAAACTGAGACCCCATTCTTGAAAGGCACACACAGGATTTCATGTGCACTGGGTTCCAGGGCCAAGCAAAGGCTCCATAGCAATCTGGGTCAAACCTGACTTAAGTTCTTGGAAGATGTGGGAGAATGGGATGACTGTGGCTCATTGTGGGGGAAGGGCATTGAAGGCAAATTTCTCTGGAATATTCATCAGCATGTGTACCTCCAGAGGTGGCCATTTTGGGAAACCCTGGCCCCACCCATTAACACTGAGAAGGTCCAGGCCAAACAATAATCCAGGTGGGATCACAGCCCCACCTGTCAGTAAGCAGACTGCCCCCAGACATGACAACCACCTCTAATCTCATCCAGAGACAAAGCCCCACCCCCAAGAGGGATAGGAATCAGCTCCACCTACCAGTGAGCAGGCATTAGTCCCTCCCATCAGGAAGCCTACAGCAAGCCCCTGAACCACCTTCAGCCATGAGGGAGGCAGACATCAGAAGTAAGAGAGGATACAACTCTAATGTCTGAAAAAAGGAGACCACACCAAAAGTCTATACAAAGTGAAAAGGCAGAGAACTATAACTCAGATAAGGGAGCAAGAAAAAAAGCAGAAAAACAGCTAAGTGAACTGGAGATTATCAACCTCCAGGAAAAAGTCTTGAGACTGAGGATAGTGAAGATGATTCAAGGCATTGGAAATAAACTGGAGACAAAGACTGATAAATTTCAGCAAACATTGAGCAAAGAAATACAAGATTTAAAGTGTAAGCAAGCAAAAATACAAAATACAATAACTGAAATAAGAAATTCATTAGAAGCAACCAACAGCAAAATACAGGAGGCAGTAGAATGAATAAGCAAGGTGGAGGACAGATTAGTGGAAATCACTTGATGTGGAACAGGAAATAGAAAAAAGATTGAAAAGAAATTAAAACAGTAGAAGAGAACTCTGGGACAATGTTAAATGCACCAACATCTATATGATAGGGGTGCCAGAAGGAGAAGAGAGATAAAAAGGGACAGAAAAAATATTAGAAGAGATAATAGCTGAAAACTTCCCTAACATGGGAAAGGAGCTACTCACTCAGATCCAGGAAGCACAATGAGTACCATATAAAATAAACCCAAAGAGGAACACCTCACAACACATTTTAATCAAACTGACCAAAATTAAACACACAAAAAAATTGAAATCAGCTAGGGAAAAGAAACAAATAACATACAAGAGAACCCTGATAAGGTTATTGGTAGATTTTTCAGCAGAAACTCTGTAGGCCAGAAGGGAGTGGCACAATATACTTAAAGATATGAAAGGAAAAAAACCTCCAACCAAGATTACTTTACCCAGCAAGCCTTTCATTCAGATTTGAAGGAGAATCAAAAGCTTTACAAACAAGCAACCCTAGGAGAATTCAGCAACACTAAACCAGCTTTACAACAAATACCAAAGGAACTTCTTTAGGCAGAAAAGAAAAGGCCACAACCAGAAAAAAAACACAAATGACAAGGATCACCAGTAAAGGCCTATATATAGTAAAAGTAGGAAATCATCCACACGCAAATATGCTACCAAATTCAAAAATCTTGAGAAGAGGAGGGTACAAATGCAGGACACTTGGAGATGCACTTGCAATTAAGAGACCAACAATGCCATACAACTTGAAATCAACAACAAGAAAAAAAATGCAAAAAACACAAACAGGAGACTAAACAACATGCTACTAAACAACCAGTGGTTCACTGAAGAAATCTAAGAGGAAATTTAAAAATACCTAGAACAAATAACAAAGACACAATACTCCAAAATGTATGGTATGCAGCAAAAGCTAAGAGGGAAGTTAATAGCAATACATGCCTATCTTGGGAAATAAAAAAAACTCAAATAAATAACATAACTTTACATCTAAAGCAGCTAGAGAGAAAACAAACAAGACCTAAAGTTAGCAGAAGGAAAGAAATCACAAATATCAGAACAGAAATAAATGAAATACAAAGACCATAGAAAAGATAATGAAACTAAAACCTGGTTTGAAAAGATCAACAAAATTGATAAACCCTTAGCCAGTCTTATCAAAAAAAAAAAAGACTCAAAACAATAAAATTAGAAATGAAAAAGGAGAAGTTACAATGTGGACATCACAGAAATACAAAGGCTATTAAGGGACTACACAAGCAACTATACGCCAATAAAACAGACAACATAGAAGAAATGAACAAATTCTTAAAAATGTACAATCTTCCAAGACTAAACCAAGACAAAACATAAAACATGAATGGACCAATCATAAGTACTGAAATTGAAACCGTGATTTAGAAAATTCCATCAAACAGAAGTCTATGACCAAATGCCCTCACTGGTGAATTTTATCAAACATTTAGAGAAGAGCTAACACCTATCCTTCTGAAAATATTCCAAAAGAAATTCAGAGGAAGAAACACGCCCAAACTCATTCTATAAGGCCATCATCACTGTGATACCAAAACCAAAGACACCACAAAAAAAAAAAAAGAAATGGGCCAATATCACTGATGAACATAGATGCAAAAATCCTCAACAAAATATGAGCAAACCAAATCCAACAATACATTAAAAGGATTGTACCTCACAATCAAGTGGGATTTATTCCAGGGATGCAAGGATTCTTCAATATCCAAAAATCAATCTGTGTGATATGCCACATTAACAAACTGAAAAATAAATTTAAAAAAATCTCTCAATGGATGCATAAAAAGACTTTGACAAAATCCAACACCCATTTTTGATTTAAAAAAAAAACTTCAGAAAATGAGCATAGAGGTAACCTACCTCAATATAATAAAGGCCATATATGACAAATCCACAGCGAACATCATTCTCAATGGTGAAAAGCTGAAAGAACTCCCACTGAGATCAGGAACAAGACAAGGATGTCCACTCTAGCCACTACTATTCAACAGTGTTTTGAAAGTCCTAGCCACAGCAGTCAGAGAAGTAAAAGAAATAAAAAAAAAGAAATAAAATTAGAAAGGAAGAAGTAAAACATTCACTGCTTGCAGATAACATACCTAGAAAATCCTGAAGTGCTACCAGAAAATGATTAGCACTCATGAATGAATTTGGCAAAGTTGCAGGATACAAAATCAATACACAGAAATCGACTGCATTTCTGTATACTAACAATGAAAGATCAGAAAGAGAAATTAGGGAAACGATCCCATTTACCATCACATCCAAAAGAATAAAATACCTAGGAATAAACCTACCTTAAAAGACAAAAGACCTGTAGTCTGAAAACTATAAGACACTGATGAAAGAAATCAAAGATGACACAAATAGATGGAAAGGCATACCATGCTCTTGGATTGGAAGAGTCAACATTATCAAACTGAACATACTACCCAAAGTGATCTACAGATTCAATGCAATCCCTATCAAATAACCAAGGACATTTTTCACAGAACTCAAAAAAATAGTTTAAAGTTTGTTTGGAAGCTCAAAAGACCCAGAATAGCCAAAGCTATCCTGAGAAAGACAAATGGAGCTGGAGGAATCAGGCTCCTGGACTTCAGACTATAATACAAAGCAACAGTCATCAAAACTGTATGGTACTGGTACAAAGAAATATAGGTCAGTGGAACAAGATAGAAAGCCCAGAATTAAACCCATGCACCTACAGTCAACTAATCTATGACAAAAGCGGTAAGAATAAACAATGGAGAAAAGATAATCCCTTCAAATAAGTGGTGCTTGGAAAACTGGACAGCCACATGGAAAAGAATGAAATAAGAACACTTCCTAACACCGTACAAAAATAAACTCAAAATGGATTAAAGACCTAAATATAAGCCCAGATACTATAAAACTCTTAGAGGAAAACATACGCCAAACACTCTGCTACATAAACCATAGTAATATCTTCTAGATATTACTAGGAGATCCACCTCCTAGAGTAATGATAATAAAAACAAAAATAAACAAATGGGACTTAATTAAACCTAAAATTTCTGCACAGAAAAGGAAATCCTAAGTAAAACAAAAAGACAACCCACAGAATGGGAGAAAATATTTGCAACTGAAGCAACTGACAAGGGATTAAGCTCCAAAATTTATAAATACTTCTGCAGTGCAACAGCAAAAAAACAAACAACTCCATCAAAAAATGGGCAGATGATATAAACAGACAATTCTCCAGAGAAGACATACAGATGGCCAAAAAACACATGAAAAGATGTTCATCATCACTAATTATTAGATAAATTCAAATTAAAACCACTATGAGGTACCACCTTACACAGGACAGAATGGCTGTCATCAAAAAGTCTACAATCAATAAATGCTGGAGAGGGTGTGGAGAAAAGGGAACCCTATTACACTGTTGGTGGGAATGTAAATTGGTGTAATCCTTATGGAAAACAGTATGGAGATTCCTTAGAAACTAAAAATAGAATTACCATTTGATCAGTTCAAGTAGTTTTTGGGTTGAGTCCTTAGGGTTTTCTTTATCATGTCCGTATGCATACAGTGACAGTTTTACCTCTTCTCTTCCAATTTGGATAGCTTGTATTTCTTTTCTTTGTCTGATTGCTGTGGCTAGGTCTTCCAATACTATGTTGAATAACAGTGGTGAGAGTGGGCATCCTTGCCTTGTTCCAGATTTTAGTGGGAAGGCTTTCAGCTTTTCTCCATTGAGTATTACATTTGCTGTGGGTTTGTCATAAATGGCTTTGATTATGTTAAGGAATGTTCCCTCTATACCCACTTTGGTAAGAGTTTTTATCATGAGTGGATGTTGGACTTTGTCAAATGCTTTTTCTGCATCGATTGAGATGATCATGGGGTTTTGACCTTTCTTTAGCAAAGTAGCAGGATATAAGATTAACATTCAGAAATCAATTGCATTTCTGTATACTAACAATGAAATATTAGAAAAGGAATACAGAAATATAATATCTTTAAAATTGCACCCCAAAAAATCAAATACCTGGGTATACACCTGACGAAGGAGGTAAAGGACCTATACGCCAAGAAGGATAAAACATTAATTAAGGAAATTAAAGAAGCTGTAAAGAAATGGAAAGATATTCCATTCTCCTGGGTTGGAAAAATTAATGTTGTAAAAATGGCCATACTATGCAAAGCAATCTACAGATTCAATCCAATCCCTATCAAATTACTCATGACATTTTGCACAGAACTATAACAAACAATCCAAAAATTTATATGGAACCACAAAAGACCAAGAATTGCCAAAGCAATCCTGAGAAACAAAAACCAAGCAGGAGGCATCTCTCACCCAGACTTCAGGCAATATTACAAAACCACAATCATTAAGACAATGTGGTACTGGTACCAAAACAGACATACAGACCAATGGAACAGAATAGAAAATGCAGAAATAAAACCTGACACCTATGGTCAATTAATCTTTGACAAAGGAGGCAAGAATATAAAAAGGGAAAAAGACAGTTTATTCAGCAAGTACTGCTGGGAAACCTGGACAGCTACATGGAAATCAATGAAACTAGAACACACCCTCACACCATGCATGAAAATAAACTCAAAATGGCTTAAAGATTTAAATATAAGACAAAGAAAAAAAAGGGGGAGTTCCCATCGTGGTGCAGTGGTTAACGAATCCGTGGTTAACGAATCCGACTAGGAACCATGAGGTTGTGGGTTCGGTCCCTGCCCTTGCTCAGTGGGTTAACAATCCGGTGTTGCCATGAGCTGTGGTGTAGTGCAGACACGGCTCAGATCCTGCGTTGCTGTGGCTCTGGCGTAGGCCGGTGGCTATAGCTCCGATTCGTCCCCTAGCCTGGGAACCTCCATATGCCACGGGAGCGGCCCAAAGAAATAGCAAAAAGACAAATAAATAAATAAATAAAAGACAAGATACCATCAAACTCCTGGAAGAGAACATAAGCAAAACATTCTCGACATCAACCTGACAAATGTTTTCTCAGGTCAGTCTCCCAAAGCAACAGAAATCAAAGCAAATATAAACCAATGGGACCTAATCAAACTGACAAGCTTTTGCTCAGCAAAGGAATCCAAAAAGAAAACAAAAAGACAACTTACAGAATGGGAGAAAATAGTGTCAAACAATGCAACAGATAAGGGCTTAATCTCTAAAATATACAAACAACTTATACAACTCAATAGCAAAAAAGCCAACAACCCGATTGAAAAATGGGCAAAAGGCCTGAATAGACACTTCTCCAAGGAAGATATACATGGCCAACAAGCACTTGAAGCAATGCTCAACATCACTGATTATTAGAGAAATGCAAATGAAAATTACCATGAGATACCACCTCACACGGGTCAGAATGGCCATCATTAGTAAGTCCAAAAATAACAAATGCTGGAGGGGGTGTGGAGAAAAGGGAACCCTCCTGCACTATTGGTGGGAATGTAAACTGATACAGCGACTATGGAGAACGGTATGGAGGTATCTTAGAAACCATACATAGAACTACCATATGACCCAGAAATCCCACTCTTGGGCATATATCCATACAAAATTCTACTTAAAAAATACACATGCATGCGCATGATCATTGCAGCACTATTCACAATAGCCAAGACATGGAATAAACCCAAATGTCCACTGATAGATGATTTTATTAGGAAGATGTGGTATAGATACACAATGGAATACTATTTGGCCATAAAAAAGAACAAAACAATACCATTTTTGACAACATGGATGGAACTGGAGACTCTCATCCTGATTGAAATGTCAGAAAGAGAAAGAAAAATATCGTATGATATCACTTACATCTGGAATCTAATATATGGCACATAGGAACCTCTCCACAGAAAAGAAAATCATGGACTTGGAGAATAGACTTGTTGCCAAGGGGGAAGGGGAGAGAGTGTGATGGATTGGGAGCTTGGGGAAAATAGATGCAGAATGTTGCCTTTGGGATGGATTAGCAATGGGATCCTGCTAGTCACTGGGAACTCTGTCTAGTCACTTATGATGGAGCAAGTAATTTGAGAAAAAAGAATGTGTACATGTATGTGTAACTGGGTCACCATGCTGTAGAGTAGGAAAAAAATGTAAATAAATAATAAAAAATGAAATTTTCCCCCACAAAAAAATTAAAAAAAATAAAATATGGCACAAATGATCTGTTGAAAAACAGAAAAAATCATGGACATGTAGGACAGACTTGTGTTTGCTAGGTGGGAGGGGGAGAGAGAGAGATGGATTGGGAATCTGGGATTATTACATGAAAACTCTTGCATTTGGAGTGTATGAGCAATGAGATCCTGCTATATAGCACAGAGAACTAAATATCTAATGACTTGTGCTGTAACATGATGGAGGATAATGTGAGAAAAAGAATGTATATATATGTATGACTGGATCACTTTGCTGTACAGCAGAAATTGACAGAACATTGTAAATCAATCATAGTAAAAAATTTTTTTAAAGATGGAAAAAAAAAAGAATTAACATTTGATCCAGCAATCCCACTCCTGGGCATCTACCCAGAGAAAACCATGACTCTAAAAGAAATGTACTCTAATGTTCATTGCAGCAGTATATACAATAGCAAAGACATAGAAACAACCTAAATGACCATTGAGAGAGGAGTGGATAAAGAAAACTGGTATGTATACGCAATGGAATATTACTCAGCCATTAAAAGGAAAGAAATAATGGAATTTTCAGCAACATGGTTGGACCTAGAAATTTTCATTCTAAGTGAAGTTAGCCAATAAGTGAGACATCATCATCATATGCTATCACTTACATGTAGAATCTAAAGGACACAATGTTTTTTTTCATCTTTTATTTATGTGTATATTTTTTTTACTGTACAGCATGGTGACTCAGTTACACTTACATGTACACATTCTTTTTTCTCATATTACTTGTTCCATCATAAGTGACTAGACACAGTTCCCAGTGCTACACCGCAGGATCCCATTGCTAATCCATCCCAAAGGCAACATTCTGCACTTATTTACCCCAAGCTCCCAGTCCCTCCACCCCCTCCATTTCCCTCTTGGCAACCACAAGTCCATGATTTTCTTTTCTGTGGAAAAGTTCCTTTGTTCATATATTAGATTCCAGATATAAATGATATCATATGGTATTTGTCTTTCTCCTTCTGACTTATTTCACTTAGAATGAGATTCTCTAGTTCCATCCATGTGGCTACATATAGCATTATTTTGTTCTTTTTATGGTTGAGTACTATTCCATTATGTATATATACCACATCCTCTGAATCCATTCATCTGTTGATGGACATTTATGTTGTTTCCATGACTTGGCTATAGTGAATAGTGCTGCAGCGAACATATGGGTGCATATATCTTTTTCATTGAAAGTTTTGTCTGGATAAATGCCCAAAAGTGGGATTGCTAGGTCATATGGTAGTTCTATATTTAGATATCTGAGGTAACTCCATACTGTTTTCCATAATGGTTATACCAACTTACATTCCCACCAACACTCTAAGAGGGTACCATTTTCTCCACGCCCTCCCCAGCATTTGTTATTTGTTGACTTGTTAATGACGGCCATTCTACATGTCAGGTGGAGCCTCACAATAGTTTTGATTTGCATTCTCTAATAATTAGTGACGTTGAGCCTTTTTCCATGTGCTTGGTAGCCACCTGTATATCCTCTTTGGAGAAATGTCTATTCAGTTCTTTTGCTCATTTTTCAATTGGTTTGTTGGGGTTTTGGCTGAGTTATATAAGTTGTTTTTGTATTTTAGAGATAAAGTCCTTGTCAGTTGCAACATTGGAAACTATTTTCTCCCATGCCATAAATTGTCTATTTTTTTTTCTGGTTTCCTTTGTTATGCAAAAGCTTGTCAGTTTGATTTGGTCCTATTGGTTTATTTTTGCTTTTATTTCTGTTACCTTGGGAGACAGACCTGAGAAAACATTTGTATGGTTGATGTTAGAGAATGTTTTGCCTATGCTCTCTTCTAGGAGTTTGATGGTGTCTTGTCTTTAGGCCATTTTGAGTTTATTTTTGTGCATGGTGTGAGAGGGTGTTCCAGTTTTTATTTTTTTACATGCAGCTGTCCAGTTTTCCCAGCACCACTTGCTGAAAAGACTGTCATTTTCCCTTTTTATATTCTTGCCTCCTTTGTCAAAGATTAACTGACCATAGGTGTCTGGGTTTATTACTGGGTTCTCTATTCTATTCCCTTGGTCTGTATGTCTGTTTTGGTGCCAATACTACACTGTCTTGATTACTGTAGCTTTGTAATATTGCCTGAAGTCTGGCAGAGTAAATGCCTCCTGGTTGATTTTTTTTCCCTCAGGATTCCTTTGGCACCTCTGGGTCTTTTATAGTTCCATGTAAATTTTTGGACTGTTTGATCTATTCCTGTGAAAAATGTCATGGGTAATTTGATAGGATTGGATTGAATCTGTAGATTGCTTTGGGTAGTATGGCCATTTTTACGATATTAATTCTTTCAACCCAGGAGCATGGAATATCTTTCCATTTTTTGAATTCTCTTTAATTTGCTTGATTAATATTTTATGGTTCTCAGCATATAAGTCTATCATGTCCTTTGTTAGGTTTATTCCTAGGTATTTTATTTTTGGGGGGTGTGATTTTAAAAGATATTGTATTTTTATATTCCTTTTCTAATATTTCATTGTTAATATACAGAAATGCAACCGATTTCTAAATGTTAATTTGTATCCTACTACTTTATTGAATTTTTTGGTTAGAGCAGTTTTTGAGGGGAGTCCTTAGGGTTTTCTGTATATAACATAATGTCATCTGCATACAGTGACAATTTTGCCTCTTCTCTTCCAATTTGGATAGCTTGTATTTCTTTTCTTTGTCTGATTGCTGTGGCTAGGTCTTCCAATACTATGTTGAATAAAAGTGTTGAGAGTGAGCATCCTTGTCTTGTTCCAGATTTTAGTGGGAAGGCTTTCAGCTGTTCTCCATTGAGTAGTATATTTGCTATGAGTTTGTCATAAATGGCTTTTATTATGTTAAGGTATGTTTCCTCTATACGCATTTTGGTGAGAGTTTTTGTTATGAATGGGTGTTGGACATTGTCAAATAATTTTCTGCATCTATTTAGATGATCATGTGATTTTTGACCTTTGTTAATGTGGTGTATGAATTTGATTTGCATATGTTGAACCATCCTTGTAAACTTGAGATGAATCTCACTTGATTGTGGTGTATGATCTTTTTCATACGATGTTCGATTCAGTTGGCTAAAATTATGTTGAGAATTTTTGTGTCTATATTCATTAAAGATATTGGCCTATAATTTTCTTTTTTGGTAATATCTTTCATTTTGGTATTAGGGTGATAGTGTCTTAATAAAATGTCTTTGGGATTATTCCTTCAATCTTTTGGAAAAGATTAAGAAGGATGGGTGTGAGTTCTTTGTATGTTTGGTAGAATTCGCCTCTGAAGCCATCTCATCCTGGAATTTTCATTGTAGAGAGTATTTTTATTACTTATTCAATTTCATTTCTAGTGATTGGTCTATTCAGTTTATCTATTTCTTCTTGGTCCATTTCTTCTAGGTTGTCAAATTTGTTGGCATGATAGTCTTCATTGTATTCTATTATGGTTTTTTTTTTTTGTATTTCTGGAATATCTGTTCTGATTTCTCCTTTTTCATTTCTTATTTTATTTGGATTTTTTCTCTTCTCTTCTTGGTGAGTCTGGCCAGAGGTTTGTCAATTTTGTTTACCTTTTCAAAGAACCAGCTCTTGGTTTGATTAATTTTTTCTTTTGTTTTTTTGAATCTCTATTTTATTGATTTCCTCTTTGATCTCTATGATTTCATTCGTTCTGCTGACTTTAGGTTTTGTTTGTTCTTTTTCTAATTCATTTAGGTGGTGGGTTAAGTTGTTGAATTGAGATTTTTCTTCTTTTTTGAGGAAGGCCTATATTGCTATGAACTTCCATCTAAGCACTGATTTTGTGGCATGGTTTTTTTTTTCATTTTATTATTATTATTTTTTAATAGTTATTTCCCCAATACAATTTTTTTCTACTGTACAGCATGGTAACCCAGTTACACATACATGTACACATTCTATTTTTGCACACTATCGTGCTCCATCATAAGTGACTAGACATAGTTCCCAGTGACTAGCAGGATCCCATTGCTAATCCATTCCCTTGGCAACCACAAGTCTATTCTCCAAGTCCATGATTTTCTTTTCTGCAGAAAGGTTCCTTTGTGCCATATGTTAGATTCCATATATGTGATATCATATGGTATTTGTCTTTTTCTTTCTTACTTCACTCAGTATGAGAGTATCTAGTTCCATCCATGTTGCTACAAATGGCATTATTTTGTTCTTTTTTATGGCTGAGTAGTATTCCATTGTGTATATATACTACATCTTCCCAATACAATCATCTGTTGATGGACATTTGGGTTGTCTCCATGTCTTTTCTATTATGAATACAGCTGCAATGAACATGCAGGTGCATGCATCTTTTTCAAGGAAAGTTTTGTCTGGATATATGTGGCATAGATTTTGAATGGTTGTTTTCATTAACATTTGTCCCAAGGCATTTTTTAATTTCCTTATTGATTTCCTCATTGACCCATTTGTTTTTCTAGTAGCATGTCATTTAGTCTCCATATAGGCAGTTTTTTCTCCTTTTTCTGTGGTTTATTTCTAGTTTCATGCCATTGTGGTCAGAGAAGATACTTGAAATATTTTCTATACTCAAATTTGTTGAGGTTAGTTTTGTGCCCCAGTATGTGGTCAATCCTTAAAAATGTTCCATGTGCACTTGAGAAGAACGTGTATTCTGACTTTTTTTAATGTAATGTCCTGAAAATATCAATTAAATCTAATTTTTCTACTGTGTCATCTAAGATCTCTGTTGCCTTATTGATTTTCTGTCTAGAGGTGCTGTCCATTGATGTCATTAGGGTGTTAATGTCTCCTACTATTATTGTATTCCCATCAATTTCTCCTTTTATATCTATTAGGATTTTTTTTATCCATCTGGGTGCTCCTATATTAGGGGCATATATATTGGCAATGGTAATATCCTCTTCTTGAATGGATCCTTTTACCGTTAAATAGTGTCCTTCTTTGTCTTTCTTTATGGCCTTCATTTTAGAATCTATTTTGTCTGATATGAGTATTGCAACTCCTGCTTTCCTGTCTTGTCCATTGGCATGAAATATCTTTTCCCATCTCCTTGCTTTCAATCTATATGTATCCTTTCCCTAATATGAGTCTCCTGTAGATAGTAGATTGAAGGTTTTTGCTTTTTTATCCAATCAGCCACTCTGTGTCTTTTGAGTGGAGCATTCAGTCCATTGACATTTAAGGTAATTATTGATAAGTATATATTTATTGCCACTTTAAACCTTGTTTTCCAGTTGATTCTGTTTCTCCTTTGTTCCTGTCTCTCTTTTTTGGTGGATGATTTTATTTTATGCTTGTGTACTTTTTTTGTGTGTGAATATAATGTTTGGTTTTTATTTGTGATTGCCCTGTTTTTAAAGAATGTTAACCCCTTCCTATATCTGCTTCCTTTAGCCTGATAGTCACATAGGCTCAAATACATTATTTTAAAGAGGCTAGACTTTCTTACTTTCCTTCCCCGCATTCCATGATTTTGAAGTCCTTTTTTAACATCCTCATGTTTGTCCTTTTGCTGTTCCTTGTGTTTATCATCACTTTTACAGTAGGGTTTTTTTTTCCTTTTAGATCTCTATGCTGGCTTATTTAGGTGATTGCTTTCCCGTTGTGATTTCCTCCATCCTATTTCTTCTTACTTCTTTTTTACTTAGAGAAGCCCTTTCATTATTTCTTTTGGAATGGGTTTAATATTACTATACTCTTTTAGCTTTTGTTTGCTGGAGAAATTCTTTAGTTCTCCTATTTTAAATGATATTCTTACTGGGTAGAATATTCTAGGCTGCAAATTTTTCCCTTTTAGAACTTTGAATATATCTTGCCACTCTCTTCTGGCCTTTAGTATTTCTGTAGAGAAATGAGCTAATAGCCGTATGGGGGTTCCCTTATATTTAACGCTTTGCTTTTCTCTTGCTGCCTTCAGAATCCTCTAACATTTGCCACTTTTATTATAATATGTCTTGGTGTGGGCCTATTTGGGTTCAACTCATTTGGGGACTTCTGTGCTTCCTGTATCTTGATATCTGCTTCTTTAGATTTGCAAAGATTTCAGACATAATTTCTTCAAATATATTTTCAATCCACTTTTCTTTTTCTTCTCCTTCCAGAATTCCTATTATGCATATGTTGGCCTGCTTTGTATTATCCCATAGATCTCTTATACTGCTTTCATGTTTTTTTATTTGGTTTTCTGTCTGCCCTCCTGATTGTGTAATTTCCATTATTTTATCTTCCAAGTCACTAATTCATTGCACTGCGTTATTCATTCTGCTCTTTAGGGCCTTTAGCTCAGTTTGCAACAGATGAATGCTCTAATTTTTCTATGTTCCTCCTTAAATTTTCTATTTCCTTTCTAAAGGAATCTGCATTACTGTTCATATCCACTCTTAATTCTGTCATATTCACCTGTAATTTCTTTTCCAATAGTTTTCTTCCTTCAATAAGACTTTCACTATCTCATTTTTGAACTCACTTCCATAGATTTTGAGTGGTTGTGTCTTCATTATCATTTGTCTCGAGGTATTTTTAAATTTCTGTCTTGATTTCCTCATTGATCCATTGGTTTTTTGGTAGCATGTTGTTTAGTCTCCATGTAGTAAGTTTTTTCTCATTTCTTTTCCTGTGGTTGATTTATAGTTTCATGCCATTGTGGTCAGAGAAGATACTTGAAATCGTTTCTATACTCTTAAATTATATGATCAATTCCTTGGCAATGTTCCATGAGCACTTGAGAATGTATATTCTGATTTTTTTGGATGTAATGTCCTGAAAATGTCAGTTAAGTCTAACTTTTCTATTGTGTCTTTTAGGATCTCTGCTGCCTTATTGATTTTCTGTCTAGAGGATCTGTCCATTGTTTTGAGTGGGGTGTTAACGTCTCCTACTATGATTATATTCCCATCAATTTCTCCTTTTATGTCTGTTAGTATTTGTTGGAGGTATCCGGGTGCTCCTATATTAGGGGCATATGTATTGATGATTGTAATGTCCTCTTCTTTAATGGATCTTTTTACCATAAAATAGTGTCCTTCTTTGTCTTTCTTTATGGCCTTCACTTTAAAGTCTATTTTATCGGATATGAGGATTGCAGCTTCTGCTTCCCTGTCTTGTCCATTGGCACGAAATATCTTTTCCCATGCCCTCACTTTAAACCTATCTGTGTCCTTTGCCCTAAGGTGAGTCTCTTGTAGATAGCAGACTGAAGGTTTTTGCTTTTTCATCCAATGTCTTTTGAGTGGAGTATTCAGTCCATTGACATTTAAGGTGATTATTGATAGATATGTATTTATTGCCATTTTAAATCTTGTTTCCCAGTGGATTCTATGTTTCTCCATTTTTCCTTTCTTTTTTTGGTTGGATGATTTCCATTTACTTTATGCTTGAGTAATTTTTTGCTTTTGTAAATGTAATTTTTGGCTTTGATTTGTGGTTGCTCTGTTTTTTAAGTATATTAACCCCTTCCTGTGTCTGCTTGTTTTAGCCTGATATTCACATAGTCTCAAATACATTATTTAAAAAAAGAATCTATATTTTCTTACTTTCCTCCCCCACATTCTATGATATTGAAGTACTTTTTTTAACATCTTCATGTTTGTTCTTTTGTTGTTCCTTGTGTTTATCATTTCTCTTACAGTAGTCTTTTTTTTTTTCTTTTATATCTGTATGGTGTCTTATTTAAGTGATTGCTTTTTTGTGGTTTCCTCCATCTTATTTCTCCTTTTTTTATTTAGAGAAGCCTTTTCAGTATTTCTTTTAGAATGGGTTTAGCATTGCTGTACCCTTTCAGCTTTTGTTTGTTGGAGAAATTCTTTATTTCCCCTTCTATTCTAAATAATAATTCTCGCTGGATAGAGTGCTCTATGCTGCAAATTTTTTTCCTTTCAGAGCTTTAAATATATCTTGCCACTCCCTTCTGGCCTGTGGTGTTTCTGTAGCCTTATGGGGGTTCCCATATAATTAACGCTTTGTTTTTCTCTTGCTGCCTTTAGAATTTTTGCCATTTTTATTATAATATGTCTTGGTGTGGGCCCATTTGGGTTCAACTTGTTTGAGGCCCTCTGTGCTTTCTGTATCTTGATATGTTTCCTTTAGATTTGTAAAGTTTTCAGACATTTTTTTCAAATGTATTTTCAATTCCCCCTTTTATCTCCTCCTTTTCTGGAATTCCTATTATGCATATATTGGCCTGTTTTATATTATCCCATAGATCTCTTCTACTGCTTTCATGTTTTTTCATTTGGTTTTCTGTCTGCTCTCCTGATTGTGTGAATTCCACTATTCTATCTTCCAAGTCACTAATTCATTCCTCTGCATTATTCTTTCTGCTCTTTAGTGTCTTTACTTCAGTCTGCATCTCAACAAATAAATGCTCTAATTTTTCTATGTTCCTCCTTATATTTTCTATTCCTTTCTAAAGGAATCTGCATTACTGTTCATATCCACTCTTAATTCCTTGATATTCAGCCTTAATTCTTTCAGTATTTTCACTATCTCCCTTTTAAACCCAATGTCTTTCATACTTCAGAGGTCTGTTTCATTGTGTGCTGCTTCAGAGATATTCTCCTGTTGCTTTAACTGGGAATGGTTTCTGAGCTTCTTCACTTACATTTTTCTTTTTCTGTGAGTTTAGGGAAGCCAAACTATAGTCTTGGAGGGCTGCTTCTATGCAAGAGCACCCCTTCGTATTTTGTGGAGTGTTACTATTTATTTTTGGTGTACAAGTTTGAATATTTTCTCTTTGGTGTGAGAAGGCTGTTATCTCCAGGGTGCTGAGTGTGTTTCCAGGGAGAAGGAAGCAGTGGGCAGGGCTTGTAGTCAGTGCCTGGTTGCTGAGCTCTTAACAGCTGCAGGGAACTGCGTGAAGGTGGAACAGGCTACTCCTAGGTGCAGGGCCCTGGGAAGTGGTAATGAGCCTTAGGCAGATTTACAAAGTGCCCAGAGCATTTGGAAGTGGTAGCAGCAGGGTGTATGAGTTCCCAGGGGAGTGAGAGCAAAAACAGGTGGTGTTTGGTCACAACGCCCTCTTCTGTGGTGCCTTCCAAGGTGATCGGGATCACAAGTGGTGCCTGTTCATGGGCCCCCCTAATGGTCGTGGGCCACACACACCTCTGGAGTCAGAGATAACTGCGGTGGTTTGCCCCCACCACCTGCAGACCATGCAAGAAACACCCCATCTCGACCCACACAGGAGGTGCTGCACAGGCTGCTCCTAGTTGCAGAGTCCTGGGAAGTGACAGTGATCAGTCATGTGTGGGCAGTGCTTGGAGTGCTTGGTAATTGCAGCAGCAGGGTGGGTGTGTTCCCAGGGAGATAAGAGCAACAAGAGGTGGTGCTTGGTTGCAGTACCCTCTTTTTTGCCAATGTCTGAGGTGACTAGGGCCACAGATGGAGCATTTTCACAGACCCCCCCCTAGTGGTTGCAGGCCACACCTCCCCCTGGTTTCTGAAATGACTGCTGTAATTTGTCCCCGCCACCTGTAGAGCAGGCAAGAGGCTCCATGCCACATTTAACCTCCCTTTACCCTTAGCCCACACAAGAGGTGCCCAGCCACCCATAGCCCACATAAGAGGTGCCTATCTCCCATTGCACGAGCAAGTGTTCTATAGTCACCCACAGCCCCTGCCAGAGGTGCCCCACCCTCTGAGTTAATGGATGTGCAGGAAAAGAGATTCTTATGGCAGTCCACCCCTCCTCTTCTCGCCCTCCAAGACAGTGGTGCCTTGCTTCTCCTCTGGGCCCATACCTCCTCCCAGGTTCCCTCAGCTGTGGTGTCCCACTCCCCAGCCCATGGAACACTTCTCTCTAGCCCCTCAGGCTGTCTCCACACAGCCAAAACTGACCTCCAGAGCCTGAGTTTCAATGCCCAGCCCCTGCCTGAGCATTTCAGGCTGTGATGTCCACAGCAGTAGTTTAGATGACGTGTGCAGCTCTCACTCTGCTTTGCCCTCCTCAGACCAGCTGCCACACTTTTCTTGATGACTTCGAAGTCTAGGCTGATATCCCCATTGGTTAGTTAGGTGGCTTCCCAGGGTGTGTGCTCCTTTTCTCTTTTACAGCTCCCTCTAAGGAGTGCTAGTCCCATCCTGATTCCTTTTCCCTCCCTCTTTTCTCTTTTGTTCTACCCAGTTATGTGGAGAGTTTCTCACCTTTTTTGGAGGTTTAAGTTCTTCTGCCAGCATTCAGTAGATGTTCTGTGTGAATTGTTCTACATGTAGTTATGGTTTTTTTTATGTTTGTGGGAGAAGGTGAGCATGATGTCTTACTCCTCCACCATCTTGATCCTTCCTCCTTTATGAATTAAATTTAGACATTGATTTCTGAAATAAACTGTAAATAGTAAATGGCATCTCTTTCCATTGTTTGCATACCAGATACTACATTAAATATTTTCTTATATCTTTTGAAAAATGGGAAAACAAACATTCATAATGAAAAATGTACTTATTCCTCATTTATTCATCATGGTCCATAGCTTTAAAAAAAACTCAAAAGTCTATCATTTCTTTTTCTTTCTGGCTATATCCTTCCTCTACTGCTGCCATCCCTTTGGACCTGTCAACCTGCACACTGACACCGTTCTCAGAAAACATGGGGTTCACCAACTTCAAGTTTCTGGAAGTAAGGCCAAAAAACCCAGATTCAGGCAATCACAGTTCATGCAGCTGTCACTTGGCGGGTGACATTCAAATTTCTTGTCACTGACTTTGTCATTTATTTACCTCTTGCTCTCATGAAAAACTCCAAATTCCTTAGCATGGAATAAAAACACCCAAATCAGTTTAGTTCCTGTGGAAGTATTCAGCTCTATCTCCCTCCTACTCTCCTCTGCCTCTTTCCTCTGTCTGGCAGCCAGTCAAATAGCTTACAATTCCAAACAGTTCTTTATCACCTATGCTCTTTGTGTTTTCTTATCCCATTTCCCATATTTTTCTTTGTTCTTTTGGTATATATTTCCATATCACCTCCACCAAAAGGCAGACAATATTGACACCAAGCTGGATGTCTGTTCTGAGTGTTCCAATCGTCCCCTCTTTTGTACCTGTCAGAGGACTTATGACTATGTATGTAAATTGCCTGTTCATCTATTTTTCCAGTTTATAGCATGCAGTTCTTCATGGTGGCTTGTGTCACCTCCCACTTGTAATTCCAGTGCTTGTTACAGTACCTTAGGACATGACAGTTGAGTAAATGAATGAGGAATGAGAAAACCAGAAGCTCTGTTACTCAGCCTCGAGAGCATTTAGCTCAGCATGTAACCATGGGGTGGGAGGGGGGAGGAATGACAAAATAGTCACCATGTATTTTGTGTTAGAATCAAATATAGGTATTTTTCCTTCTTGTTAATACTTAGAAAGGTCTCAGTTAATCTTACCTAATTTATATTTAGTTAACTAGGAAGTATTTAAAGAATGTTATTCTTTTGCTCTCCAGGTACTGCTAAATTTGAATCTGGATCCTATAAAAGCTTCTCCAAGATCTGCTGACAATCAACTTGTGAAAGCATCCCAATAATAGGTACTGATTTTTAAAAAAATTATATGATCTGAAAGATAAATAGTTTAAAAATTGATCTGTTGGACTATTTAACATTTTAGTTATTTCCCATTAAACAAGATGTGAAAATCTTTATGAAAGGAACATATTTTTGTATCATATGTGCATGATGAGTATTTGTATAGTATTTTAAACCATGTTTCTCTGCATCCGACTTTTAAATTTTGTGAATAAAAACCAGTAATTTTGAATTTTAGATACTCCAAGCTCAGATACCAGCTGTTTAATCAGCACCCAAACACTCAAACCTGTCATTAATATTTAGCGTTGTTGATTAGATACCTTTGTTACAGTTTCCAGTTTTTATCACTATATATAGACCTAAAAATTTAGACATCATTTGAATATACTGCTTCTGTGGCTATTGTCAATATTTTGATATATCACAATTGTTAACCACAAATCTCATTGTATGTAACTTAAACTCTGATACATAGATCTTTCCTCATGGAGTGATAAGATATGCCTAAGATGTTTCACATTTTCTATGTATTTTTAATTTACTCTTTGGAAACAATTTTAAAATTGGAAAATTTCTGAGCACCTCAGACAGACATCATCACCAAACTACCACATCTTCCATATATTTCCCTAAGGTATCAGTTATCTTTCCTATGTGTCATTAGTTCTCCATAAGGACTTTCTCTCCCTCACTACCAAGAAGTCTTTTTTTTTTCCAAAAAATGCCTTTATCCCACTCCTTGCCATTTATTAAATTCTATGTAAACCCCCAATTTTATTTATTTTTTTTTATTTTCCCACTGTACAGCAAGGGGGTCAGGTTATCCTTACATGTATACATTACAATTACATTTTTCCCCCGGCCTTTCTTCTGTTGCAACATGAGTATCTAGACAAAGTTCTCAATGCTATTCAGCAGGATCTCCTTGTAAATCTATTCTAAGTTGTGTCTGAGAAGCCCAAGCTCCCGATCCCTCCCATCAGTCAGCCACAAGTCTCTTCTCCAAGTCCATGATTTTCTTTTCTGAGGAGATGTTCATTTGTGCTGGATATTCGATTCCAGTTATAAGTGATATCATATGGTATTTGTCTTTGTCTTTCTGGCTCATTTCACTCAGTATGAGGTTCTCTATCTCCATCCATGTTGCTGCAAATGGCATTATGTCATTCTTTTTTATGGCTGAGTAGTATTCCATTGTGTACATACACCACATCTTCCGAATCCAATCCTCTGTCGATGGACATTTGGGTTGTTTCCATGTCTTGGCTATTGTGAATAGTGCTGCAATGAACATGCGGGTGCACGTGTCTCTTTTAAGTAGAGTTTTGTCCGGATAGATGCCCAAGAGTGGGATTGCGGGGTCATATGGAAGTTCTATGTATAGATTTCTAAGGTATCTCCAAACTGTTCTCCATAGTGGCTGTACCAGTTTACATTCCCACCAACAGTGCAGGAGGGTTCCCTTTTCTCCACACCCCCTCCAGCACTTGTTATTTGTGGACTTATTAATGATGGCCATTCTGACTGGTGTGAGGTGGTATCTCATGGTAGTTTTGATTTGCATTTCTCTTATAATCAGCGATGTTGAGCATTTTTTCATGTGTTTGTTGGCCATCTGTGTATCTTCTTTGGAGAAATGTCTATTCAGGTCTTTTGCCCATTTTTCCATGGATTGATTGGCTTTTTTGCTGTTGGGTTGTATAAGTTGTTTATATATTCTAGAGATTAAGCCCTTGTCGGTTGCATCATTTGAAACTGTTTTCTCCCACTCTGTAAGTTGTCTTCTTGTTTTCTTTTGGGTTTCCTTTGCTGTGCAAAAGCTTTTCAGTTTGATGAGGTCCCATGGGTTTATTTTTGCTCTTATTTCTCTTGCTTTGGGAGACTGACCTGAGAAAATATTCCTGATGTTGATGCCAGAGAGTGTTTTGCCTATGTTTTCTTCTAGGAGTTTGATGGTGTCCTGTCGTATATTTAAGTCTTTCAGCCATTTGGAGTGTATTTGTGTGCATGGTGTGAGGGTGTGTTCTAGTTTCATTGCTTTGCATGCAGCTGTCCAGGTTTCCCAGCAATGCTTGCTGAATAGACTTTCTTTTTCCCATTTGATGTTCTTGCCTCCCTTGTCAAAGATTAATTGACCATAGGTGTCAGGGTTTATTTCCGGGTTCTCTCTTCTGTTCCATTGGTCTGTCTGTCTGTTTTGATACCAGTACCACACTGTTTGGATGACTGTGGCTTTGTAGTATTTCTTGAAGTCTGGGAGAGTTATGCCTCCTGCTTGGTTTTTGTTTCTCAGGATTGCTTTGGCGATTCTGGGTCTTTTGTGGTTCCATATAAATGTTTGGATTGTTTGTTCTACTTCTGTGAAACATGTCCTGGGTAATGTGATAGAGATTGCATTGAATCTGTAGATTGCTTTGGGTAGGATGGCCATTTTTCCAATATTGATTTTCCCAATCCAGGAACATGGAATATCTTTCCATTTCTTTACATCTTCTTTGATTTCTTAGATTAAAGTTTTATAGTTCTTGGCATATAGGTCCTTTACCTCCTTGGTCAGGTGTATTCGGAGGTATTTGATTTTGTGAGGTACAATTTTAAAAGGTATTATATTTTTGTATTCCTTTTCTAATATTTCATTGCTGGCATACAGAAATGCCACTGACTTCTGAATGTTCATCTTATATCCTGCTACTTTGCTGAATTTATGAATCGGTTCAAGTAGTTTTGGGGTTGAGTCCTTAGGGTTTTCTATGTATAGTATCATGTCATCTGCATACAGTGACAGTTTGATCTCTTCTCTTCCTATATGGATGCCTTTTATTTCTTTGGTTTGTCTAATTGCTGTGGCTAGGACTTCCAAAACGATGTTGAAGAGCAGTGGTGAGAGTGGGCATCCCTGTCTTGTTCCAGATTTGAGGGAGAAGGCTTTCAGTTTTTCCCCATTGAGGATTATATTTGCTGTGGGTTTATCATAAGTGGCTTTGATGATATTCAGGAATGTTCCCTCTATACCCACTTTGGCGAGGGTCTTGATCATGAATGGGATGTTGGACTTTGTCAAATGCTTTTTCTGCGTCTATTGAGATGATCATATGATTTTTGACTTTTCTTTTGTTAATGTGGTGTATGATGCTGATTGATTTGCGTATGTTGAACCATCCTTGTGAACCTGGGATGAACCCCACCTGGTCATGGTGTATAATTTTTTTGGTATGTTGTTGGATTCGGTTGGCTAAGATTTTGTTGAGAATTTTTGCATCTATATTCATCAATGATATTGGGCGATAGTTTTCTTTTTTGGTGGTATCTCTGTCTGGTTTTGGAATGAGGGTGATGGTGGCATCCTAGAATGTCTTTGGGAGTATTCCTTCTTCTTCAACCTTTTGAAAGAGTTTCAGGAGGATGGGCACCAATTCCTCTTTATATGTTTGATAAAATTCACCTGTGAAGCCATCTGGTCCTGGACTTTTATTTGTAGGGAGTGATTTTATGACCTCTTCAATTTCATTTCTAGTGATCGTAAACCCCCAATTTTAGCCACCCCTTAACATCATATTTCTGTGTGAACATCTGCATATAGATACATGTAATTAAATTTTTTTCTCAGGGTAGTCTGCTTTTGTCTATTTAATTTTCAAATCCCCAATCACTGAACCTAAGAAGATAGAGGAAATACTTTTCTTCCCAACAATTCCAAGAGCTAAACGTTTAATAACTCTTACCTACATCCTCTATTCCTTTTTCTTTCTGTCCTTTGTACTTGGCAAAACCTCCACTACATGAGAGATTGATAATCATTTCCCCCCCTTACCCTCACCCAGGCATCTCTGTGCTGCTGAAGAAAATCTGGCACTTGCCCAATGAGCCTACTACTTTTATTTGCATCTTTATTCTTCAGATGATGAATTAAAATATCTTGCTATAAATTTCTCACCCTGTTTCTCTCCAATGCCCTACCCCAGTCATGAGGGCAGAAGATGGTATGACCTGCCCTCCATGTGCCACTTTTGAAGATTGGAGGGCTTTGGCCAGATGGGTGAGCCTGGTGGCACAGAGTGGCAGCAGAGCTGAGTGCCTGGGGTTGCACATTCCAGGCTCACAGGGGACACTGTGGGCCTGGCATTCCTGGCTCCCTGATGCCCTTGCTCTGCCTGAGGCCCTGGGCCACCCTGCCATGCACCCCACCCAGTGTGCTCTGGGCACAGTGCCCACCCAGTGCCCCAGCCACCAACAAAAGAAAATATCTTCATTATGGAGGATGAGGAAGTAGGGGGGCTTTTCTATTATTAGCAGAAGCAAACATAAAGCACATGATGTTGGCTGCAACATTACTGTGTTTATGTGCTGCTGTGTATGTTGTGTGCATGTGCACACAGGCACACATGCATGCACACACACACACACACACACACAAGCAAGGGAGGGACACTATAACCTAAAGGGAAAATGTGACCATCTTACCCTAAAGGGAAATACGACCCAGGAATTAACAGTATAAAGGATTCACGCCAGAGAAAAACCATCTAAATCACCTCATTCATCCATTTATCACTTTTCAATTATTAAGGAATATTTTCTAAGAACTTCCAATATTTCAGAACTTGGAATGTTATGAGGATTAAACTAAATAATGCAGTGTCTCTTCATATAACTCTATATTCTAACACAGGCAATAAAAATAAACTGCAAAAATAAAACTTCTGATATTAAAAAAAGATATACATTTTATAATTACAAAATATCACTACCAGTGTAAAAAAATTGCACTTCTTAAAATAAAACTGACACTTAAAACATTGTCAATTCTGGAGTTCCCCTTGAGGCTTAGTAGGTTAAAGATGCAATGCTGTCTTTCTGAAGATGTAGGTTCGATTCCCGGCCTAGCTCAGTGGGTTAAGGATCCAGTGATACTGCAAGCTGCAGTGGCTCAGATGTGGCTCAGATCTGGGGCTGCAGTGGCTGTGACAGCTATAGTTCTGATTTGACCCCTAGCTTGGGAACTTCCATATGCCAGTGGGTGGGGCCATAAAATGAAAAAAAAAATGGAACATTGTCAATTCTGGAACTTCTGATATATTTTTAGAAAGACTGGTTATTATAAAGATTTTACAAAATTCTGAATTTTGGAAAGGTTATTCTGCTTGAACTGGGGTGCAAAGCTGGATTTCCTTTAAGATCTAGGTTTGCTGTTCACTACACTCTGTAATAAGTACTTTAAAAACTGCTAGAACTCAAATCTAGACACTTGAAAATCAATATTATTATAAGAACAGAAAATCTGCTGTACATGCTTCTCAATTCCTTTCATCATCCATTTTCTTTGAGAATCAATGGGTTAACATTTTAAAGGATCCCTATTTTGTTCTTTATATTGGGCTCATTTCCTTCTTTTTTTTAATGTAACCCAGAAAAATCTGAAATAATCATTATCATGTAAACCAGCGTTTTTTTTATGGGTTTTTTATTTCCCTAATACATTATTTTTTTCCTACTGTATAGCATGGTGACCCAGTTACACACACATGTACATTTTTTTCTCACATAAACCAGAATTTCTGAATGCATTATAGGCAATATACAAAATTGATAAATTTGAACTTAAATGTATTCATAAATATAAAAGAAAAATTAAAATGCATCTATGTATTGTTATTGTGCAATAATGCCACTTTAAAATAGAAATGTACACCAGAAATGCAAGAGTATGTGGAAGTTGCACAAAATGCTTTTATATTTAATAGTAGAAAATGAAATAAGTATTTTTGTTACATATTTTATTTTCATATATAAAATACATATTCATTCCTTCATCAGTGTGATCATTCTTTGAGTTTTTTACTCCAAATGTTTTTTACTCCAAGTGTAAATTATAATGTATTGACTCCTGAGAGTTTCTACTGGAAAATGACTATTTATGAAATTCTTCATGATCAATTAACTTTGCACATATTGCCACAGTCAAGAGATGTCTCCAAAATTGAATATAAATACTTTTATGGTTTCTGATGTCCTATTTTAAGACTTGGAACTATCTAGCAGTTTTGCAGTTGATCCGAATTCAGATGGGGGGGTGCTATACCTATGGCATATGGAAGTCCCTGTGCCAGGGGTCCAATGAGAGCTGTGACTGCTGGCCTATGCCACAGCCACAGCAACATGGGATCCAAGCTGCATCTGAGACCTATGCCACAGCCCACAGAATTGCCAGATCCTTAACCCCCTGAAAAAGATTTTTGTCTCAGAGTTCCAGCCATGGGGCAGTGGGTTAAGAATGTGACTCTAGCAGCTCAGCACTGCAGAGGCATGGGTTCAGCCCTCTGCCGGATACCACAGGTTGAAGGATCTGGTGATAAATAAATTAATTAAAATGGAGTAACTATTCTTCAGGCATCCAAATAGAGCTGGATAGCCATTATAGATTTGGTTTCAGACCTGTTCCTGCATCATGAGAAACTGAAAATTTTTTAATCTTTTTAGATCACACTCATGACATATGGAGGTTCCCAGGCTAGGGGTCTAATCAGCGCTATAGCTGCTAGCCTACACCACAGCCACAGCAATGCAGGGTCTGAGCCATGTCTGCAACCTACACCACAGGTCACAGCAACACCAGATCCTTAACCCACTAGTGAGGCCAGGAATTGAATTTCAACCTCATGGTTCCTAGTCTGATTTGTTTCTGCTACACCAAAATGGGGACTCTAAGAAATTGAATTTTTTTCTAAATGTACCAAATTTAAGAACACCACAGCTAATCCTCAGAACAATATCTGATAGCTACAACCTTGTAGTTTGCAGCCAGCTGCAACCTTGTGGTTTCAAAGGCCTCCCCTTTGAAACTATGTAATCATTCCAGATTCACTCCTTGCTTAACTAGCCCCTTCTTACCTGTTCTAATCCTAGTTCTGGACAATTTATGTAACCTTGCAGTTGTTTGCCTTTATAAAGTTCACCGATTTTGTAGTTTGGCAGAACACAATTCAAGCACTTCTTTGATCTGTATATCATGGGCTGCCGTATTAATAACCCCCAAGTAAAAGCCTCTTTATTTCAACCATGTCTCTGTCTGGGATTCTGAATTAACACAGTGCTTCTATTCTATTGCTTTCTGTATTCTTGTCATCATTCCCCAGGAAGTCAAAGTTCATACTCCTTTGGACCTGTGCTAAACCTTTATTTATGTAAAAGTACTTCGACAGATCAACTTACATTTAACATGTGCCTATTTTAAAGTTCTTTTCTCACACGTGTTTACGTAACTTGATGCTCCATATCTTGACAAATTAGTTGAATTTTTCAAAGTGTTAAATTCAACTGAGTACATGTTCAAGCCCTTACTGGCTTTATTCAGTGATTCCTGACTCTGGCACCATCCCATCCAGCAGGTAGACAACAGCTCCAAGAAGAGCTGAACAAGGCAAGAGGTTTTATAGGGGAAGGGAGCAGGAACAAGGAGCTACAGTAGCAGCAGCTGGCTGGTGACTGCAGTTACTTTCCTTTGGGAGGATGAGTGGGTCTGTCAGGCAGATGGTCTAACTAGTGCTGCTCAGAAGAGTCCTGACCTAATGGTTTAAGATTCCATTCCTGGGAGAGCCTGAGCTGCATGTTACCTCTCATTTTGGTTATGTGGGACTTAAAATAGCAACTCCATTTGTGTCCTGTTGTCTTGTTTTTAACAGAAGGCAGTTGATAGATGTTTTCATACTACAGGAATAACATTCGGAGTTGAAACATTTAAACTTGGTGACTCAATGTCAGAATGAATAATTGAAGTTTGTTACTTTATAATTTTCTCCTGGGAGGTTTCAAATCTTTTCCTGGATGACCTTCAAGTTGCATCACAGATGCTTTTTCTCTGCAGGGGCTCCCAGCCCTGACCTGAGACCTGTTATTTCCACCCATTCAAGAGAGTTACTGAGGTGCTTGGGTTAACCCTGATCTTCATGCAGCAGCTAGAGGTTTGGAAGGAAGAATCACATTCTCACAGCTGAGCCCAGAGAAAAAGGTGCATCCACTTACTGAGGGTAAATCCTTGAGTCTCAAAGCCATTCTTGGCTGTAACATTTACTATTTTTGATCTTGCACATTAGGGCTTCCCAAAGCATGTCTCTGTCCATTTCTTCTATTCGTTGGTATATAATTGTTCATAAGAGTCTCTTCTTGGAGTTCCCACTGTGGCCCAGTGGGTCAAGAACCCAACCACAGGAGCTTGGATCACTGCAGAGACAAGAGTTTGACCCACAGCCTGGTGCAGTGTGCCAGTGTAGGTCACAGCTGCAGCTTGAATCCAATCCCTGGCCCAGGAACCTCCACAGGCTGAGCATATATGGCCATAAAAAAAGCTTCTTATGATCATCTATACTTCTGTGGCATCAGCTGTAATGTCTCCGCTTTCATTTATATTTGAGCCTTCTCTTTACCTTTCTCTGTTAGTGTAAATAAAGTTTATCAATTTTATTTTTTCAAAAAACAAAATCTTAGTTTCAGTAATCCTTTCTATTATTTTTCTAGTCTCATTTCATTTCTTTCTGCCCTGATCTTTATTGTTACCTTCCTTCTATTAACTTTAGGTTGGTTTGTTCTTTTTCTAGTTCATGAGGTATAAAGTTGGCTTGACACCCTTTATTTTTCTTAATGTAGGCATTTATTTTTATTAAACTTCACCCTTAGGCTTTCTTTTGCTGCATCCCATTAGTTTTAGTATATTTTGTTTCCATTTTCATTTGTTTTAAGATGTTCTTTTTCCTTTTTCAGCCACACCCTCAGTACATGGAAATTCCCAGGCCAGGGATCAAATATGAGCTGTGTCTATGACCTAAACCACAGGTGCTGTAACACTAGATCTTCATCCTAGTGAGATGGTCCAGGATTGAATCAGCCATAAAAAGGAATGAATTAATGGCAACTACAGCAACATGGTTAGACCCAGAAATTATCATGCTAAGTGAAGTTAGTCTGACAGATGCAAACATCATGTGCTATCACTTACATGTGGAATCTAACAAAAAAGTTACAATGAATTTATCTGCAGAATAGAAACAGTCTCAGGGAGCTGAAAGACTCAAGGAGACATGTTTGTGGATTAGGAAAGGACTGGATTCCCTTTCCTCCACACCCACTCCAGCCAGGATTTAATGTTTGCAGACTTTTTTTTTTTTTTTTTGGTCTTTTTGCCATTTCTTGGGCTGCTCCTGCGGCATATGGAGGTTCCCAGGCTAGGGGTCCAATCAGAGCTGTAGCCACCAGCCTATGCCAGAGCCACAGCAACACGGGGTCCGAGCCACGTCTGCAACCTACACCACAGCTCACGGCAACACCGGATCCTTAACCCACTGAGCAAGGCCAGGGATCTAACCCGCAACCTTATGGTTCCTAGTCGGATTCGTTAACCACTGAGCCACGATGGGAACTCCCTGTTTGCAGACTTTTTGATGATGGCCATCTGATTTGCATTTCTCTAATAATTAGTGATGTTGAACATATTTTCATGGGGGTTTTTTTTTGCCATCTGTATGTCTTCTTTGGAGAATTGTCTGTTTACATTTTCTGCCCATTTTTTGATGTGGTTTTTGGGTTTGTTTTTATATATATGTATATTGAGCTGTAGGAAGTGTTTATATATTTTGGGGATATATAATCCAAAGATATTTCAATCTCATCAATTGCTTCATTTGCAAATATTTTCCTCCATTCTGTGGGTTGTCTTTAAGTTTGGTTTAGGGTTTCCTTGCTGTGCAAAAACTTTTAAGTTTAATTAGTCCCATTTGTTTGTTTTTATTGTCACTACTCTAGGAGGTGGATCTGAGAAGATATTGCTCTGGCTTATCTGAGATAATGTTCAGCCTATGTTTTTCTCAGCCTATGTTTTTCTCAGACTTTTATAGTACTCAGTCTTAAATTCTGGTTTTTAATCCATTTTCAATTTATTTTTGTGTATGTGTTAGAGAATGTTCTAATTCCATTCTTTTGCATGTAGCCATCAAGTTTTTCCAGCATCATTTATTGAAGAGACTATATTTTCTCCATTGTATATTCTTTCCTCCTTTTTCACATATTAATTGACCATAGATGCTTGGGCTTATTTCTGAGCTTTCTATCCTGTTCCATTGATCTATATTTCTGCATTCATTCCAGTATCATACTGTTTTGATAACTGTAGCTTTCTTTGCAGTATTGTAGTGGGGAGGGGGAAGGGCCCTCCCAGAACAAAGGGAAGGCAACATGTAACATCAGCACCTGTACACACATTTGCAATTCTGTAACAAGGTAACATAACTTGAACCATGAGCACAAGAGTATCTGTAACTGTCCACTCAGAAATTACAGAATGCATGTTCCCTTATAAGGGGGACACTTACACTTTGTAAGTGTAAAAGAAAAAAATAACAGAGTATATAAGACAGTGCCCCGCTGTGTTCAGGTCTCAGCCTTTGGATGTGAATTTGCTGAGCCAATGCTGGGATGAATAAACGCTGCTGCCTGGCAAAAAGGTCTCAGTGTCCTGTCTCCCTGTATGTAAATCCTGCAACAGTATAGCTTGAAGTCAAGGAGCCTGATTTCTCCAACTCCATTTTTCTTTCTCTGGATTGCTTTGGCTCTTCATGTTCATTCGTGCTTCCAAATAAACTTTAAAATAGTTTTTTCTAGTTTTGTAAAAAAAAAAAAAAAGCCATTGATAATTTGATAGAGATTGCATTGAATCTTTATATTGCCTTGAGTAGCATGGTCATTTTGACAGTATTGATGCTTACAATTTAAGATCATGGTTTATCGTTCCATCTGTTTGTGTCATCATTGATTTCTTTCATAAGTGTCTTATAGTTTTCAGAGTACAGGTTTTTTGTCCCTTTCTGTGGCCTCACATCCCTAGGTGCTTGCTGTCGGCATGTTGCTTCCTTTCCTCCGTCACTGAGAAGAACTATCCAATAAACAAATTCATTGTACATGTTTTGGAAATAAAAATAGGTAACCTTCCCCAGAAGCATCCATGCTGTAACCACTCTAGCAGGAAGCTCAAAGAAGACAGTGCTTGGTCTCTCTGAGTAAATGCCTAAAGGAGTCTAGATTGATCAGAGAAATTCCAAAAATGAAACCATATGAGCATTTCCTATTACTCCCACAAGTCCCATGACAACAGAAGTGCCATGCACAGGTGCTTCACTGCTGTTATCCAGGATGATTTTCACAAAAGCCTCCCAAAGTAGAAAGACCATGTGGCCATAATCACAGACATATTAAGGAGCCAAATAAGGATTGGGACACAGGTCTGACTCTTAAGAGTCAAGGTCTCTAGTAGATACACTGTCTCATTTAAGCTCAAGCCTTCCTTTAATAACATGAGGAGATGTCAGCAAGACATTTTTTAACATGATGAAAAAGAAAAGGAAGGGCAAGGAATTCTTCAAATCTCTGTGCAAACTTAAAATTAGCCTTGAAGACATGAAAATGTCAGCTTAGAACAAATTTCTTAAGATCAGTGGGAGGGTATATTAGAACAACCTCAATATGGACTTTGTCTATGAACCCCCACACATAAAAAGCAAATAAAAGCAGAAGCTTCTTTCTTCTAGTGAACAAATACATTCCATTCAACAATGGTACACATTTTTTTCCATCAAAACATGGCACATTCATGAAGACAAACTATATTATAGGCCATAACCCTCAAATTCAAAATGAATGCAAACCAAGTAGTTTTTTCTGACTACAAAAGAGTTAAACTAGAAATCAATAAACAGAAGTACATCTGGAAAATCCATCCCAAGAAAAATTATTGGAAATTAGACAACACACTTCTTTTTTTTTTGTCTTTTTTGTTGTTGTTGTTGTTGTTGCTATTTCTTGGGCCGCTCCTGCGGCATATGGAGGTTCCCAGGCTAGGGGTCTAATCGGAGCTGCAGCCACCGGCCTATGCCAGAGCCACAGCAACGCGGGATCCGAGCCGCGTCTGCAACCTACACCACAGCTCACGGCAATGCCGGATCGTTAACCCACTAACCAAGGCCAGGGACTGAAACCGCAACCTCATGGTTCCTAGTCAGATTCGTTAACCACTGTGCCACGACGGGAACTCCTAGACAACACACTTCTAAGTAAAAATTTACAATTATAAAATAGAACTAAATGAAAATGCAAAGTCAGAAGTTGTGGTGTGCAATAAAAATGCATATAAGAAAATCTGTAACATGAAATGCTTCTATTAGAAAAGAATAGAAGGTACAACCATTTAAGTTTCCACCTTAAGGAATCAGAAAAGGAATAAATTTAAACCTAAACCAAGCAGAAAGGAGGCAATAATAAAAGAAATCAATGGCATAGAAAACAAAAAGCAATTGAGTAAATCAATGAAATCAGAATCTGATTCTTTGAAAAGATTAATGCAATTGATAAACCTCTATCTAAATATATCAAAGAATAAGAGAGAGGAGACAAGTTACCAAGTATGAGAGAGGAGACATTCTTCTTGCAAATTCTACAGAGTGAAGGTTTGAAAAGGAAGTTATTATGAACTTCATGCCAAAGAACTTGACAACTTTGATGAATAGGACACACTCAGTAAAAAAAAAATAGATAACTTGAGTAGTCCAATAACAAAAATAAATAAATTTCTAGTTAAAAATCTTCTTGCAGAATAAAAAACATAGGATGGAGACAGGATTAAGACGGGAATAGAAGGATTGGAGCTCAACTTCTCTCCTAAAAACAACAAAGTTCACAACAAAAGACTGAGCACTCTTCACCCAAATGGACAGGGAACCTTAAAAAAGATATCCTACTCCAGAAGAAAAAGAGGAGGACACATCAAGAGGTAGGAGGGGCGATTTCATGATATAAACAACCCCATACCTCCTGGGTGGGAAGCTCCACAGACTGGAAACTAACTGGTTCAGAGACTCACCTACAGGAGTGAGAGTTCTGAGCCACACATCAAACTCTCACGTGTGGGGATCTAGCACTGGGAGAAAGAGCCCTGGAGCATCTGGCATTGAAGACCAGTGGGGCTTGTGTGCAGGAGCTCCACAGGACTGGGGGAAACGGAGACCCCATTCTTTAAAGGTACACACAGACTTTCACGTGCACTGGGTCCCAGGGCAAAGCAAAGTCTCCAAGGGAATCTGGGTCAAACCTGACTGCAGTTCTTGGAGGACATCCTGGGAAAACAGGGGTGAATGTGGCTTGTTGTGAGGGAAGGACATTGAAAGCAAAGCTCTTGGGAATATTCAGCAGCAGTGCCTTTCTCTGGAGGTGGCCATTTTGGGAAAATCTGGCCCCACCCCTCAGTCAGGCTGAGAAGCCCCAAGGCAAACAACCCAGGTGGGATCACAGCCCCACCCCTCAGTAAACAGGCTCCCTAAAGACCCCTCAGGCACACAGCTGCCTCTAATCCCATCCAGAGACTAAGCCCCACCCACCAGAGGGATTAGAATCAGCTCCACCTACCAGTGGGCAGGCATTAGCCCTCCCATCAGGAAGCCTACAGCAAGCCCCTCATACTGACTTGAGCCACAGGGGGGCAGACATTAGAAATAAGAGAGGCTACAACTCTATTATCTGTAAGAAGGTCACCACACCAAAAACCTATAAAAATGAAAAGACAGAGAACTATAACTCAGATGAGGGAGAAAGAAAAAAACCCAGAAAAACAGCTAAGTGAAGAAGAGATTCCTAACCTCCAGGAAAAAGACTTTAGACTATTGATGCTGAAGATGATGCAAGACATTGGAAATAAATTAGAGGCAAAGATGGATAACTTACAGGAAACATTGACTGAAGAGATACAAGATATAGAATTTAAACAAGAGATGCAAAATACAATAACAAATAAAAAATGCACTAGAAGCAGCTAACAGCAGAATACAGGAGGCAGAAGAATGAATAAGCAAAGTGGAGGACAGATTAGTGGAAATTACAGATGCAGAACCGAAAAGAGAAAACAGATTTAAAAGAAATGAAGAGAGTCTCAGAGAACTCTGGGACAACATTAAATGCTCCAACATCCATATTATAGGGTGCCAGAAGGAGAAGAGAGAGAGAAGGAGACAGAAAAAATATTCCAAGAGATAATAGCTGAAAACTTCTCTAACATGGGGAAGGAATCACTCACTCAAATCCAGGAAGTACAACGAGTACCATTTAAAACAAACCCAAGGAGGAACACCCTGAGACATACACTAATCAAACTGACCAAAATTAAAGACAAAGAGAACATCTTGAAAGCAGCTAGGGAAAAGAAACAACTAACATACAAGGGAACCCCGATAAGGCTATTGGCAGATTTTTCAACAGAACTCTGTAGGCCAGAAGGGAGTGGCATGATATACTTCACCTGATGAAAGGAAAAAACCTCCAACCAAGATTACTCTACCCAGCAAGGCTCTCATTCAGATTTGAAGGAGAAATCAAAAGCTTCAAAGATAAGCAAAAGCTGAGAGAATTCAGCAACACTAAACCAGCCTCACAATGAATACTAAAGGAACTTCTCTAGGCAGAAAAGAACAAGAGAAGAAGGAAAGAAAAAAGAGCAGCAAAAACAAATCCAAAGTAATTAATAAAATGGCAAAAAGAACATACATATCAATAATTACCTTAAATGTGAATGGACTAAACGCCCCAACCAAGAGACATAGACTTGCTGAATGGATACAAAAGCAAGACCCATATATGTGCTGTCTTCGAGAGACCCACTTCACTTCTAGGGACACATTCAAATTGAAAGTGATACGATGGAAAAAATATTTCATGCAAACGGGGATCAAAAGAAAGATGGAGTAGCAATACTCATATCAGACAACATAGACTTTAAAATGAAGAATATTTTCAGGGACAAAGAAGGTCATTACATAATGATCAAAGGATCAATCCAAGAAGAGGATATAACAATTTTAAATATCTATGCACCCAACATAGGTTCACCACAATATATAAGGCAACTGCTAACAACCTTAAAAGGAGAAATCTACAATAACACAATAATAGTGGGAGACTTTTTTAACACCCCACTTACAGCAGTGGACAGATCAACCAGACAGAAAATCAATAAGGAAACACAGGCCCTGAATGAAGCATTAAACCAGATGGACTTAATAGATATTTATAGGACATTCCATCCAAAAGCAACAGAATACACATTCTTCTCAAGTGCACATGGAACATTCTCTAAGATTGATCATATCTTGGGCTACAAATTCAACCTCGGTAACTTTAAGAAAACTGAAATTGTATCAAGCATCTTTTCTGAACACAACGCTATACAACTTGAAATTAACAACAAGAAAAAATCTGCAAAAATCACGAACATGTGGAGACTCGACAACATGCTTCTAAACAACCAATGGATCACTGAAGAAATCAAAGAGGAAATTAAAAAATACCTAGAAGCAAATGACAACAAAGATACAACACTCCAAAACCTAGGGTATGCAGCAAAAGCCATTCTAAGAGGATAGTTTATAGCAATACAAGCCCACCTCAGGAAACAAGAAAAAACTCAAAGAAACAAGGTAACTTTACATCTAAAGCAGCTCAAGAGAGAAGACCAGACAAGACCTAAAGTTAGTAGAAGGAAAGAAATCATAAAGATCAGAGCAGAAATCAATGAAATAGAAATGAAGAAAACCATAGAAAACATCAATGAAACGAAAAGCTGATCCTTTCAAAAGATCAACAAAACTGATAAACCCCTAGCCAGACTTATCAAGAAAAAAAGAGAGAGGACTCAAATCAATAAAATTATAAATGAAAAAGGAGAAGTAACAACAGACATCACAGAAATACAGAGGATCATAAGAGACTACTAGATGCAACCATATGCCAATAAAATGGAAAACCTAGAAGAAATGGACAAATTCTTAGAAAAGTACAATCTTCCAAGACTAAACCAAGATGAAATATAAAAGATGAATGGACCAATCACAAGAACTGAAATTGAAACTGTGATGAAAAAACTTCCAACAAACAAAAGTCCAGGACCAGATGGCTTCACAGGTGAATTCTATCAAACATTTAGAGAAGAGCTAACACCAATCCTTCTGAAACTATTTCAAAAAATTGCAGAGGAAGGGATACTCCAAAACTCATTCTATGAGGCCACCATCACCCTGGTACCAAAACCAGACAAAGATTCCACCAAAAAAAAAAAGAAAAAAGAAAACTACAGGCCAATTTCACTGATGAACATCAATGCAAAAATCCTCAACAAAATAGTAGCAAACCGCATCCAACAATACATTCAAAGGATTGTACATCATGATCAAGTGGGATTTATCCCAGGGATGCAAGGATTCTTCAATATCTGCAAATCCATCAGTGTGATATACCACGTAACAAACTGAAGAATCAAAACCATATGATCCTCTCAATAGATGCAGAAAAAGCCTTTGACAAAATCCAACACCCATTTCTGATAAAAACCCATTTCTGATAAGAAAGTGGGCATAACGGGAACCTACCTCAACATGATAAAGGCCATATATGGCAAACCCACAGCGAACATCCTTCTCAATGGTGAAAAGCTGAAAGAATTCCCACTGACATCAGGAACAAGACAAGGATGTCTGCTCTCACCACTACTCTTCAACATAGTTCTGGAAGTCCTAGCTACAGCAACCAGAGAAGTAAAAGAAATAACAGGAATCCAAATTGGACAGTAAGAAGTAAAACTATCCCTATTTGCATATGACATGATACTATACCTAGAGAATCCTAAAGACTCTACCAGAAAACTGTTAGAGCTCATCCACGAATTTGGCAAAGTCACAGGATACAAAATCAATACACAGAAATCGATGACATTTCTATATACTAACAATGAAAGTGCAGAAAAGGAAATTAGGGAAGCAATCCCGTTTACCATCACATCCAAAAGAATAAAATACCTAGGAGTAAACCTACCTAAAGAGACAAAAGACCTGTGCTCTGAAAACTATAAGACACTGATGAAAGAAATCAAAGGTGACACAAATAGATGGAAAGATATACCATGCTCATGGATTGGAAGAGTTAATATTATCAAAATGACTATACTACCTAAGGCAATCTACAGATTCAGTGCAATTCCCATCAAAGTAACAAGTACATTTTTCACAGAAATTGAAAAAAATATTTTAACGTTTGTTTGGAAGCATAAAAGACCCAGAATAGCCAAATACATCCTGAAAAGGAATCTAATATACAACACAAATGAACATCTCCTCAGAAAAAAAAATCATGGACTTGGAGAAAAGACTTGTGGCTGCCTGATGGGAGAGGGAGGGAGTGGGGGGGATCAGGAGCTTGGGCTTATCAGACACAACTTAGAATAGACTTACAAGGAGATCCTGCTGAATAGCATTGAGAACTTTGTCTAGATACTCATGTTGCAGCAGAAGAAAGGCCGGGGGAAAAATGTAATTGTAATGTATACATGTAAGGATAACCTGACCCCCTTGCTGTACAGTGGGAAAATAAAATAAAATAAACATAGGAAAAAAAAAAGAAACATGGAGCTGGAGGAATCAGGCTCCTGGACTTCAGACTATACTACAAAGCAACAATCATCAAAACCATACGGTACTGGCACAAAGACAGACATAGAGATCAGTGGATCAGGATAGAAAGCCCAGAATTAAACCCATGCACCTACAGCCAACTCATCTATGACAAAGGAGGCAAGAATGCACAATGGAGAAAGGACAGCTTGTTCAATAAATAGTGCTGGGAAAACTGGACAGCCACATGGAAAAGAATGAAATGAGAACACTCCCTAACACCATACACAAAAATAAACTCCAAATGGATTAAAGACCTAGATATAAGACCAGACACTATCAAACTCTTAGAGGAACACATAGGCCAAACCCTCTCTGACATAAACGACAGCAACATCTTCTCAGATCCACCTCTTAGAGTAATGACAGTAAAAACGAAAATAAACAAATGGGACCTAATCAAACTGAAAAGTTTCTGCACAGCAAAGGAAACCCTAAACAAAACAAAAAGACAACCCTCAGAATGGGAGAACATCTTTGCAAGTAAATCAGCTGACAAGGGATTCATCTCCAAAATGGATAAACACCCTCTGCAGCTCCATACCAAAAAAACAAACAAGCCTATCAAAAAAATTGGCAGAAGATCTAAACAGACAATTCTCCAAAGAAGATATACAGATGGCCAAGAAACACATGAAAAGGTGTTCAGCATCACTCATTATTAGAGAGATGCAAATCAAAACCACTCTGAGGTACCACCTTACACCAGCCAGAATGGCCATCATCCAAAAGTCTACAAACAATAAGTGCTGGAGAGGGTGTGGAGAAAAAGGAACCCCATTACACTGTTGGTGGGATTGTAAATTGGTGCAACCACTGTGGAAAGCAGTATGGAGATGCCTCAGAAAACTAAACATAGAACTACCATTGGATCCAACCATCCCACTCCTGGACATCTATCCAGAGAAAACCACGACTCGAAAAGACACATGTACTCCAATGTTCACTGCAGCACTATTTGCAATAGCCAAGACATGGAAACAACCTAAATTTCCATGGACAGAGGAGTGGCTCAAGAAGAAGTGGTACATATACACAATGGAATATTACTCAGCCATTGAAAGGAAATAAATAACAGTATTTTTAGCAACATGGATGGACCTAGAAATTATCATGCTAAGTGAAGTCAATCAGACAATGAGACACCAACATCCAATGCTTTCACTGACATGTGGAATCTGAAAAAAGGACAGACTGAACTTCTTTGCAGAACTGATGCTGACTCACAGACATTGAAAAACTCATGGTCTCCGGAGGAGACAGTTTGGGGGGTGGAGGGATGTGCCTGGGCTGTGGGATGGAAATCCTGTGAAATCAGATTGTTATGATCATTATACAACTACAGATGTAATAAATTCATTTGAGTAATAAAAATTTTTTTAAAAATCTAAAAAAAAGATGACTCCAGGCCCAGATGGATTGGTGAATTTTACCAAAAATTTAAGGGAGTTGTTATACAAATACTGCACAAATGCATCCAGAAAAATCAAAGAGGAGCACACACTTCTTGCCTTAGTCTGTGAAAACAGTGTTAACCCAATAGGAAAACCAGACAGTGACATTACAAGAAACAAAAACTGCACACCAACATCCCTCTGAATATAGACGGAAAAATCTTTAACAAAATTCTAGGAAATCATTTTAAACAGTTTAGCAAAAGGAAAGTACATTATGACAAATTAGAATTTATCCCAGGATTGTTTTCACATTCAAAAACAATTTATATCATTTTATGTATTTGATATAGAGCAAAACCATATGAGCATCTTAGTAGATATAGAAGTATCTGACAAAATTCTATACCAAGTCACATGAGTTCTCACCAATTGAGAAATAAAAGTGAATTTCCTTAACCTGATAAAGGGCACCTGCAAAGAAACCCCACAATTAACAATTGTGAAGAATTAAGTAATTTTCTCTTAAAAGTATGAACAAGCATGTACTAAAGGACATGCCAGGTGCGTTATGAGAAGAAAAATGAAAATCATATAGGTTGGTGTGGGGGGGGGGTAAAACTTTGTTCCCCAATGACAACTTGGTTGTCTACATAGAAAACAAGGAATTTTACAAAACAACTAGAAAAGTTGAGAGCAAGGTTACAGGATGTAACCAAAATCCATTATATTCTATAGAGTAAAGTTGGAAATTTAAATTTTCTTAAATGTATGAAATATTTAGGGATAATTTAACAAAATATGGGCAAAACCCGGGCACTGAAAACTGCAAAACATTGCTGAGACAAGTTAAAAATTGTTGACAGAGATGTAGGTGGCTTGGAGGCCTGTGAACGCACCTGTCCAAGGGAGTGCGCTGCCTGCCAGACTTGGCCTCACTCCTGGAGCAGAGCGGTGGGGAGCAGTACAGCCTGGCTGGAGGTGCTGACTGTTCTGGTGGTGGCATTAGGATGGGCGCAATCCAGAAGGTGGCAGAGGCTGCACAGTCTGGGTGGCTCTGGGGAGCAGCTCAGCAGGGAAAATGAAGGCAGGCTCTGGCTTTGTTCCTAGGGCTGACCTCGCTCTCTGTGGAGGTTGGGTAGGTTGCAGCCTCTGTCCTGGCTGCTTAGAAGCCCAGGCAGCACAGGACCGCCCCTGGAGCTGGCAGGGCCGTGCACTCCCTGGCCAGTTCTGTGGTCCCCCACCTCCTGCGTTGCAGCATCCAGCTGGCTTCCACCCTCCTCAAAGCAGCCTGGCGTAGGCAGGAGCACGGGAGCTGCCTGAGCAGAGGGGAGGGGCAGTGCAGGGTGGGGCCTGGGTGTGGGTGAGTGGAGGTTGCAGGGAGCTCTCTCTACCTGAGACAGGACCTACCTGGAGCTCCGCTTGACCGCACACTGCAGTGGCCTGCCTGCTGGTGGTTCTGGTGTGCCCTGCATCACAGGCTCTCCGCGTTCCTCCTAGAGTTGAAGAGCCCAGCCCAGCCTGAGGCTGCAGAGGAGGGGAGCTGGCATCAGCGAGCCAGACATCAGGGTGCTGGTAACACCTAGTCTGACCATCCCAACTGGGAACTGGGTGCTCCCGCAGGGAGGCCTCTGTCCTTCTCCTCTGAGTGCTGGCAGAGAACACAGGTGCGGGTGGACAGTAGATGTGGACCATAGGACCCCCTTGCCACTGACTTCCCCCGTCGTCTGCTGCAGCCAGTGCCTGGAGGGACCCTCATTGTTGGGAGCAGGGCCTAAGCTAGGCTCCAAGCAAGAGCAGGGTGAGATGCAGCTGGGAGCAAGGTCTAGGTACCCACCTTCTTCCTGCCAAGCCCTGTGAGCTCTGTCCCCAGCCCTGCTCTGCACCTGCTGGGTGCAGGGCCAGGAGACAGCATGCAGGGGCAGAGGAAGAGGGGAGCCCATTTGTCCCCCAAGGCTCTGCCAGGAGCTGCTCCAGCACCTGAAAACTGGTCCTCACTCCACTTCACTCCAGAGGTCCTGTCCAGCCTCTATGCACACCTCCTTCCACATTTCCTGCATCGGGGCCTCCTGTCCAAGAAAGACCCTTCACCGTCTCCAGTAGCAGTAGTGCTTGAGACCACAGCAGCATCTCTCTTACAGTCTAGGGTGTGGGGCGCAGGGGAAGGGATGAGTGATGGGAAGCCATGTTCAGAGAGACTCCAAGGGCCCAGCACCAGTGATGGCTGCAGCAGGCTGGCCAGACCCTGAGGGTAAACCCTGAGGGATAGGTGGTAAGTAGTGGCATCACTGGACAGACCCAGAGGAGGGAATCACAGCATAATTAAAGCTGGTCTTTCCCAGGATGCTGGAATAGCAGAGTGGGAGTCCAGAGAGATTTGGATAAGGTGGGTCTGATCATTTGCAGACTGATACCTGATCCACACAGGGGAGAGGATGCAGGGTAATTGATTTCCCAGAGAGGTAGTCAAGGAGGGTGTGGTCGCAAAGGGCTTGGTGGGGGCATCAGAGCAAGACAACTGTAAGTGTTGGGGCTCCTAGCACAATACCTGAGTCGGGTTCAACACTTTCTGCAGATGAAAGGAGAGGTGGCCAGGAGCTGGTTCACTGGGGACCCCCCACACATCCCCCAGGAGAACCGTGCAGGCAAGAGGCCGAGGATGAAGACAGTTCAAAACACTCAGAGCCCACCTCAGACCAGGGCGAGGCAGAGAGGGGGCCAAAAACAGAACCTGGGCCATGGTGGGCATCTGAGGAATGTTTCTGAGATGAATTATGATGAGTGAGTTACTAAATCTCTTTAAGAAATGAGGAAAATGAAAGCCCTCAGCACACTGAGCTCTCCCCCACCTTCTGGTCTTGCTGAGGTCCCCCATGGTTGGCTCATGGTCACCACATCCATGGGCAGAGGCTGCCGTGGTCTACCTTCCCAGCCTGAGCTGTGAGGAGCCCCATCTGTGTTTAAAGAGAGAGGCATGCAGTGGGGGCTCTCAGCAATTCCTAAGAGTCCCCAGGAATTCTGGTCCCTGGCTTCTTGCTACACCATGAGGCCAGACACTTGGTCGAGGACTGGATGGAGTGAGAATGTGCCGCTGCCTACAGGTCTCTGTCCACCTGTCTGCTTAGGCCCCTACAGCCACTGGATGTGGCACTGGGAGGGACAAGGTACAACCACAAAAGGAAACCCAAATAAAAATCTAGGATCTCCCTAAACTCTGAACACCAAGCCTGTGATGGAAATGAGTGTTAAGGACATACAGACAGGAAGCTTTCAGGATCTTTAGATGTAGGGGCTGGCCAGAGAAAAACCCTGGGCACAGGAGCAGTACAGCAGGAAAACTGCCATAGATGCCAAGGTGCAGAGGTGCGCACCTGTGGAGGTCAAGGGGGCCCCCTCCTCTGCTTCCCCCTCTTCAGGGCCTTGCTCAGGCTCCCCTGTGTCATCATACTCCTCCTCCAGCACCAGGGCCCTGGACACTCTGGGCACCTCCTCCTCCTCCCCCATGGGGACAGCTCTAGTGTCCTCATAAACACCTTCCAAGGGCAGATTCCCCAACATTCCAGAACCTGCAAAGGCCACACCAAAACCTTTTAAGCAGAGACATTCCCCACAGTTTAAGCCCATCTGTGGGGTGTCTCATGCACACCAGGACCCTCTGGAACCCCACCAGGTGGGAGAGTTCCCCAGATACACATTCGACAGAGGGCTCAGGACACCCTTGGAGCCTTGTTCTCCCACCCAGGCAGCCCCAGGACTACAGCTCTTCTCACCCAGCCCCTCAGAAGCAGAGAAAGGCCCAGGTACTCTGTTACCAACAACTCATGGGTCCACTTTTAGGAAGTCACCACAAGGGGAAGGGGTGGAATTCTGAGTGGGACCCAGCACACAGGACAGCTGGGGACCTGCGTTGGTCTGGGTGTCAGAGCCCCTCCCCTCCCCTCCAGAGCCTCCCCATTCCCAGGGCCTGATATTAACCTTGACCAACATGCCCACCTACCCCTGCAAGCTCCTGGGCCCTGGAGCCACTGTGCCCCCAGGACCAGTGAGATGACAACCAGGAGGGTGCTGAAGACCAGGCAGAAAGTCATAGGCAAAGTCCCGGCCTTAAGGGCAGGTAGAAGGGCAAGAGGAGGGCCTGTAAGAACAGTGAGAAGTGGGGTCCTCCCTACATGCCTGCACTGCCTGTGTATTGTGACCCTGGACCTGAACCACCTGAGCCTCTAAGGAGGGGGAGGGGCACCCAGGGGAGAGATGGGCCTTGTGTTGCCCGGAGGGCACAGGGTTAAAGTCAGAAGTGTCTAGAAAGGCAACTCTTAGAGTCCTGACTGCTATGGACTCACAGTCAGTAACTAAGAGGCTACAGTGCACCAGAGCCCAACTGCCCAGTCAGCAAGGGAAAGGCCCAGAAAAGTGGCCGGCAGAGCCTGGGCTTGCTGTCCCTCCCTAGGTTCTCCACCCAGCTTTGCACAGGGGGACCCTCAGGGAAGGGCGTCTCTGGCACCATGGCCCTGGTCCTCCTGACCTCCACCCATCAGCCTAGATGAGGGCTGACTGAGGCATGGTGTCCACAGGAGACTCTTAGGCACCTCTGGGTGAGGCAGACAGCAAGCTCTGAGCGGAGCCTGAAGGAGCACACACCTACCTGATGCCGAAAACAGGACTGTGGTCCCTCAAGAGAAATAGATTCATTGCAAGGGGTGTGGAAAGGCAGCCTAGACCTTCATCCAGACTCTCAGCTTGAGATGGAAGTCATGGAGGCAGCCTGTGCTCTAGCATCCAGAGGGACAAGTGCAGGGCGTCTCAGGGCTGGGTTCTGGGGCATCCAGGATGGAGGAGTACTGCAAAGGATCCCTCCTGGCACCCCTTCCCCAGCCCCAAGCACCCTCCCACCTACTACCGCCCCCACCCATGGAGGGGATGGGGGAGCTGCAGGCTCCCTCCTGCGTGATTGTGCCCACAGTCTCCGTGTCCCTGTGGCAGCACCCTCCTGCATGATTGTGCCCGCAGTCTCTGTGTCCCTATGGCTCCACGGGGCATCCCTACAGGGACGCCTCACTTCCTCGGCACCCCACCTCCTCCAGCCACATGGGCCCAGAGCCTGGCCTGAAGGCAGCCCCCGCGGGGCACCCACAGCCTGGCCACAGCGTAGCTGGCAGCACACAACCTCTACATCCACCAGGTCTCAGGAGTTGTTGCACACGGTGCCCCTGGAGTCGATGTGCCAGGGCTCCACACGGCTGGAGAAGCCATCCTCCCCACCACGCATGCACAGCTCACCCTCCTCCGCAAAGGAGACTGCGGTCACCGCGCATCAGGACCAGGATGGGGCATGGACAGGGAGGAGGTGGGAGGAGTACCTAGGCAACTGTTGGTGGATGAGCAGTTGACGGTCTTGTGTTTTCTCTGACAATCCTATTGATTAAACAGTGACCCACCTAGGGTAAATGCCCTGAAAAGCTTCAGAATGAAGCTTGTGGAGCCCAAGTGACTGCACAGCTCCAAGCCATGGGTCAATGGCAGCCTTCGCAAATGACTTGTCAGAATAGAATCTGCCTCCAGGCCCCCAGAGACCTCCAGGGCTCACCTGCACAGGTATCCAGACTGCCTCTCCATGGACACAGGTATGCAGGTGCCATGGGGCTGAGGGGCACTGCCACAGTGTGACGTTTTGAGGCCTGTGGCACTGGATATTGTCCACCCAGGAGGTGCCCAAGATAGTGTGGACAGGTCTGTTGTCCAGCCAGCCCTGCCCCTCACAGCCCAGCTGCTTGCAGATGATGGATAAGGACGTGTCTTTCAGGGCACTACTGCACACAGCTCCCCAAGTCCCATTGTAGAACATGTCCAGCTACCCAGCACAGCGGCCAGTGCCACCTCAAAGCCTCAGAGCCACTGACCCTGGAAGACAAGCATACTCAGGCCAAGGAAATCTCTGAAGGAGGAAGCCAAGAGGAGCTTCCAGCACAAAGACGTTTGCCACCCAAGGGCATCTAACCCAGTGAGTCCTGGCATCCACCTCACATGGATCCCACAGTCCCATCAATTTAAAAATTGAAAAAAATGAGAGCAGTTGACCACAGGTGACCAGATTTAACCCCTAGTTGTAACGTCTTAGTCAGCAGGGATCAGCTGATTGCCCAGAAATCCTTGGAAATTGCTCAAAATACAGAATAATCATTTGTACAAGACGATTAATTTAAAAGTGATAATAAAAATTCAAAAAATTAAATTAAGAAACAAACAAGAATTAGCCCAGATCTCTCAGTTTGTAGATAGCATTGGTCCTGGCTGGTCAGTGCCCAAGTATTTGTCTTGCTACCCTTGAGCGGTGCAAGTCCAACAATTTAATGTATCACCACATGGTGGAGTATCAGACACCCTTTAAAATTATGTTACAGGAGCCTGTAATACAACAAAAATGCACATATGGAGATAAATCACAGAATATGGATATGAATTGCATCTTACAGGATTATAACTAATAAAAATAAGCTTAGAAAAAAACAATGGAAGGAAATACATCTGTGGTAGATTACAAAAGTGGCCACTAAGACCTCCTGCCTGTATCCATACCCCGTGCAATGAATCTATTTCCCACCCCTGAACGTGGGCTGGCCTTAGAACCTCAGCCAACCAAATTAATGGGCTAAGGGTGACCAGTGCCAATTCCACACCTGGGCCTCAAGAGTGCATTGCTTTGCTCTCACCTTTGAAACTCTGTCACCAGGCTGAATCGTAACAGAAACAGAGGCCTCGCACTCCTGCCAGTGCCCAGCAGCAGAGTCCTGCAGTTGCCTGACAAGCCACAGTACAGAGGAAGGAAGAACTTCAAGGAAACAAAATATAAGAGGAAATGTATACCGAGGACAGGAAGACCAGAAGTGACAGAAAAGACAATCCATGATAAAGACAGCACCTAGAGAAACTTCCCTAGAAAGCCTGAGAAAGGAACAGGGCCTGCCCCCCCCCCTCCAAAAAGTTGAATAAAAAGCGTGGGGAAGAGCCAACATAATGGATGAGGACTGTAACTAAAACGAAACATGATGACTCACATAGAGTTGAAGGCAACTTTCCTAAAGCAAAAATAGGAATCAAAATCACTGAGAAGAGGCCCCACTGGGATGTACCGCCTACCCTGGAGGGCTGCCTGGAGGAAGCTGGAGGAGGCAGGACCAACCAGATGCCCCCAGGAGATCACAAAACTCTGTCACTAAGAATAATCATACCCAGACAAGATCCACCGAAAGAGCCTCAGATATGTGTGAGCTAAAAAAAAAAAAAAAAAAAAACATACACTGCCTCAAAAATGCTCTGAGAAAAATTGTCCAGCACACTAAAATGCGGATAATAATTACAAACTCAAGTCAGGGAAAGCTCAGGCACAAATGTGAGGGGAACTTGTGAGCAGGGGAGAAAGACACCAAGCAGTGCTGCTCAGACACCCAGGAGCAACACACCCCATCCCACCACAGGGCCTCCTCCCACCCCCAGAGCAAAGAAAGAGGTGCTTAGTCGCTGTAGCTACAGGGCACTGAAGCTGGGAGTTGTGGGGTTTCCAAATCAGGCAGAGAACAACAATGGAGTCCGAGGGGAGCACATAGCTAGTTTTTCATGTACAAGCATAGCACAATTTGAAAGCCAGTAGCCCCGGGAAGGGACTCAATTCACAGCACCCACCTGAGCAGAAGACACCAGTGTCCTCCTTGTGCCCACAGTCATACAGAGCCCAGCCCGCCTACCCCCGACGAGCGCTGCCACAGAGCAGACTCATGGCCCTCACAGCCCAGCTCATCCATCCAGATGAGCTTAGACCCCACCCTGAAGTGAGCAAGCCCCAGGGTGCTGAACCATGTGGCCACAGCCCAGCTGCCAGCAGACCAGCTGGGCATCCTGCAGGTCCCAGCTGTTATCACACGGTGCCCCACACAGGTTGAGCACTTGACACGCCCGCCACAATGACCCAGCACTGAGCCCAGCCTCCCTGGAGACAAACCAAGTGAGGACAGCCATGGCCCATACCCAACCCCTGCCAGGACAAGGTGATAAGGGGTGTGGGGGAAGGTAGTTTCTGGGCCTTCACTCACCAGAACACAGGTTGCTGGCATCCCCCAATGCTCCCACAGGCACCAGCAGTTACAAGGACACATTGCCCTGGGTCAGGAGGGTCTCCGTGCCCAGACAGGGTGTTCAGCTCAGCTCCAGGAGGGAGTCACAGAGAAAAGCTGGCAGGAAGGAGGCAGGGCCAAGCCTCAAAGCCCACACTCCTGGCCTCACCCAAGCACCTGAGCCCAGCATCCTGGCCATGCCCACATTGGTGCCCAGGCCCCTGAGGACAGTGGAACAGAAGGGACTGGTTGCAGGCACAACAGAAGACCTCCGGCCATAGTGGTCATTCCAGGGTGTGGACATGGCCATGCCACACTGCAGTTCCTGGCATACCACGTGGGCTGTGGCCAGGTCCAGGTCAGCATCGCAGGCAGTGCCCCAGGTCAGACTGCTCACTTCTAGGTGCCCAGTGTAGGGGTGTTCACCACCTGCCAGCCAGGCCTCTGTGTGTCCTGGAGGAGGAGACAAATTCTCAGTAGGGTCAGGGGTTATCAGCTAACAGCTCAGCCTGGAACCATCACCTGTGGACCCTGGGAGGCTCCAGCCAGAGGAGATCATCTGCGTCCAGCAGTAGGTCTGCCAAGTGCTGGACAGGAAGCACATCCAGTCGGCACCAATAGAGCATGAGTCCCTGGTCAGAGGTCGGGGTCACCTGCTGCAGGTGCTCACATGTGTCTTGCAATTTCTGCCTGCCCAGTGAACAACATCAAGGACCTCCAAATTTCAGAGGCCAGGTCAAGGCACCCCTTAGACCACAGATCACTGCCCCCTTGAGGCACCAAGGAGAGTGGACAGTTTATCTGCCCCAAATCCCAGATCACAGCCAGGATCTAAGAGGCCCACTTTACTCTCACAGACTAGAGATGGGGCTGGGAGGAGAGAATTACCACCCAACCCTGACTCACATTAGAGATGATATAAGGGCAGCTAGAACAGAGCAGATGCTGCAGACATCCAGGATCCAACCTTCCTGGCGCCTCTGAGTGGACATCTCTGTTGGAGACAGAAACCTAGCTATGCACTGCTGGGTTCTGCTTACCTAGAGCTCTTGAGACACCTGTGAGTTCCCACCCCCACCTCATCCTGTGTTCTCACCTCTAGGATTGGTTCAAAAGGAGCATGAGCTAGATAATCCCAGGTCACCAAGGGGCAGTCTTCCCCTCTCCCGTCCCTTCCCTTCTCTATCCTTCTCTGAGCCCCTCTGCCACAGGGAGCTGTGCAGATATCCAGGAGAGATTCAGCTCCTCCCAATGTGTCACGCAGGACTGGGCCTGTGAGGGACCCCGGGTGGGGTTGTCCCCTGCTGCAGCCACTCTCTGGCTCCCTTCTGTCCCCTGGAACATGGAGGGATGGTCCCCTGAGCAGACCACCTGAATATCTTGCTGTAAGTTGCAGCCTTTGCGAATGTTGTTGTTCACTCTACAGCTGTGAATGGTCTGCTTGGTGCACCTGCAAATCATGTACTTCCTGGTGATACCCTCTTCTTGGTGGGGGACCTGGAGCACAGGGCCAGACCCCAGCTCCAGGGAGAACACCATGACCTCTTCCTGGTACAGGCTGCAGAGGCAATACACCCTGTTCATGTTCCTGATTTCAGCAAGTCCCACACAACGGCTTCAGCCCTTCACCAGCCGTACCTCCCAGAAAGTGTCATCTGTAAAGCACACACAGCATTGCATAAAGTGCAGACTCTGCTAGCCACATGACCACTTGGAGCTAGATGTCCCCACTAGGGTGGGGTGCCTGCTGGGGACATCTGGCTCCTCAGTGGGGATCAGCACTGAGGCCCTGCCCTCTTCAGTGCTCTCTGGAGCATCCCTGGTGATCTTTCAAACAGGCGCCCGCATTCTCACTTGGGCCACACAAACCATGCTGTGGGTCAGCTCAGAGGCAGAATGTCACAAGGGGGCCTCACAGGCTCTCAGGCTTATAAAATGCACAGGCACAGCTGAAGACCCTCCAGACCTCCGGGGAAAAAATTTTCCTTGGCAATGATGATTAGATATCTGCATGACTGCTGGGAACAAGTGGGCCCCCATCCCTCTGCCTGCCCTTCCACCCCTGGCACCACACTTCTACCTGCTGATTTGTTCACTCTCAGTCTCTCCCTGGACAGTATAGACCCCGTATAGCAGGATTTTGTGATGTTCATGCAAAGCTGCATCCCCAGTACCCAGGGCAGAGCCTTGTAAATAAGCATTTGTTGAATGAAAAACAGAGGATTCCTAATACAGGAGGAATGAAGAGAGATGAGAACTGGCCCTTCCTATGGAGGTTGGATGGATCAGGGAGCCCTTACCAGAGAGTCCCTGGACCCTCCCTACTCCTCCCCACACCCCTGCCCTATGACTTATTAGAACACACAGTGACCACCACCCACTCATGGGGGCACTCACCCTACATCCATGCCCCCAGGCTTCACCCCCAGAGGGAAGACTCTGCAGGATACATTGTGGAGCCAGGGCTGCACCACCTCTCCAGGCAGTGGGACATACTTGGGGGCACCCACAGCCCAGCTGCAACCCAGCTGCCTGTAGACCACGAATGCCTCCTTCAGCATCCATGCCTGGTTGCAAATGTGTCCTCACTACCCTTCATGCCAGACCAACACCACCACATCACACAGACTGTCCCTATAGGCCAGCCACACATCGCTAGGTCCAGCTGCAGATAGACAGGCTAGTGGGGGGTTGGTAACAATATTGAGTATGTGGTGAGGATGCCTGTGTTACCCTAATGCCACCTCCAAGGCCTTGCTCCAAGGCCTCAGCACAAAGCCAAGTGCCCCCACCCCTAGCAGAAAAGTCCATAAATGTGAAGGGGTAGGGGTCCCTGTGGGACCTCTGCAGCCCCACATCCTCATCCCCACAAACCAGTGTGACTTCCCCTAACCCTTTGGCCACTGAAGCCCCCACACCATGGGTAAACTCACCCCCAGGCAGGGGGTCCCCTTGTTCTCCTCTGCCTGGAAATGGGAGGCTCCTCCCACCACCCCATCCTGATCTCCAAACAAAGGTCATTTCCCAGCATCTACCAAAGACTCTGTGGACCACTCGTCCCCCCTAAGGCCCCCTCATCTTCCTCACTTACCCCTCCCCACCTGACTGGCTGCCAACCACCTGTCTAGCTCCCTCTTCTTGGGCTCAGTTCCTGGGTCCCCACGGGTCTCAGCTTCCCCCAACCTTCCCATCCCAACACGACCAAGGACATATCCCCCTAACCACATCCCTTCTAGGCCTCTGCACCCGGGAATTGCCCACATAGCCCCAGACATCCCCACCTCATCACAGCCCCCACATCCTCACCACCCCCTCCTAGGCTTATGCAGGGGAAATAAAACATGTATGTGGGTGGGCTGAGTCGTCCTACCTAAAGGCAACCCACTGCCACCTTCAGGGCCTGTCCTGGCCTTGTAGGGAGGAGAGAGAAGACCATGCCCCAGTACAGAGGAAGGCAAATTCCTCTCAATTCCTTCCCAGGGCTTTCATCCATCAATGCCACTCCTACTCCAAAGCCCCTCATTCCCCACTCCTTCCTTCTGGATATAATCAAGCACAGTGTCTGCCTTTTTAACTCTAGCCCACATCACCATCCTCTTCCAAACCCATCCCTCTGCCCTTCACACCCACCAGCATCGCTGCCCACATTCCCACTCCCAGCCGATACACCCTTTCTGTCCAGCTCACAGTCACGTCCTTGCTGGATGCTGGATCTGGCTGCCAGGTAATATTTTTCTTCCATCAGTTTCTAGGCCTATTCTTGCCTGCCCTCCACCCCAAACCCTGACATAGTCTCACACATATATTCACGCAGTTGCTCATACTTTCTCTCACACACATACCTGCCCGCACTCAACATTCACACAACTCACTCAAAACAGCTCCCACACCACAACATGCAGTCCCCAAGGATTCACTCACATACCCCAGTATTCTCTCCATGCTGTTCCCTCTGGCAGGATCCCTTCTCTACAGCTTCTGGCCCATGGCTTAGCCTCTTGTCTTCTGGACCCAGCAGCCCCCTACTCCCACTCTAGGTGGCATCTCTGGGGCCGTGGCTCTTCTCCATGGCCCAGGAACGAGCTCCATGCTCATGCTGTGGCCAGGTGCTTCCAGCTTTCCCACTCCCCTACCCACCCCTTGTTCTGCCCTGGGGAAGGAGAGGAGACAGCCACCTTACAGGACCCATAAGCACCATCTGTCAATCTGGATCATTGGGAAAAGACACTAGCTGTGCCTCTCAATCCATCTCTGCTCTGACCCAGCCCTGCACTGGACTCCAAGCAGTAGGGCTTAGGGATCTGAACTCCTCTTGGAATTGAACCTTTTCACCTAGTGTAAGGACAAGCATCTCCAGGGTTTGGACCTTGGAGTCCATGTGCCCTCCTGCCCTAGGATGTGCCATCCCCTTTTTTGCTGAGTGAGACCCAGGCAGACAGATGCTCACAACAGGGGATCCCCACACCCCAGCATCTATGGAGCCACTGCCTGCAGAGGTTCCATGGACAAAAGAAGGAGAAACTTGCCATTGAGGCGTAAGGTGAAGGACAGTGAGGAGAAGGATGCCAAGTCCCAAGGCCCAGAGAGCTGCCCTCATGGCCCCACAGCCCCAGGGCCTCAGCCAGCTCCAGCCGCTCAGCTGGGGCAAAGGTACAGATCATGGTCTGGAGCCAAAAATAGCCTCCTGGAACCAATGGGACACTGAGGGCATTTCCAGAGCTTTGTCTTTCTGTGTTCAGAGCAGCCAATGGCCTTGGTGTCCCTGAGCATTACCAGACATGAACAAGGGGTCCAGTCTGTTGATTTTCTCCCATACTCGTAACTGCTGGTGGGTTAGCTTCACTCAGACTCCACAGTCAGGCAGGTGGTCTCATCTGCCCACAGCCACAGCAGCATCCAAGCCCTTCTCTCCACTCAGGTCAGCAGCTTCAGCTCTCCATCATGGTCCTTGGGGACCAGCAGAGATGGAGTGGGGGCCCCATAATACAGAAGAACAAGACAGGCCAGGACAGCTTTGCTAGGGCTCTGAGATATAAATTATCATTGGAACTGAAGTCACAAAAGAAAACAAGAACCTACACTCTGAACTTAAACCAATGACCACCTGCCAAAATGGAAGATTTTAAAAGAATCTAGAGTCTCCTGACAGCATAACCAGTATACCCAAGCTACAACTGAAAATCACTCACCATGTGAAGAACCAGGGAAACTACACTTAGATGATAAAGACAATCAGCTATTGCCAATACCAAGAATTAGATTTGAAATTATCTGACAAGGATTTTAAAACAGCCATCATAAAAACACTTCCTCAATAAAGGTGTTCGTAAATTCTTTTTAAACAAATGAAAATAATTTTCAGGAAAGAAATAGAAGTTATAAAAGTGAAACAATGGTGAAGATGTGGAGAAATTGAAACACTCATATTTTGCTGGTAGAATTGAAAAATAATGCAACCAGTCTGGAAAACAGTCTGGCAGTTCTTCCAAAGGTTAAACAAAGAGGTGCTCTGTGACCCAAAAATTCTGTATATCAAAGAGAAATTAAAAGTTATGTCCAAGAGAAGCAACAAGGATATAATGTACAGCACAGGGAATTATGGCCATTATCTTCTACTAATTTATAATGGATTATAATCTGCAAAAATACTGAATCACTATGCTGTACACCTGAAACTAATATATTATAAATCAACATTTCAATTTTAAAAAATGTTATTTTGTTCACATTAAAACCTGTACAAAATGTTCCTAGTAGCATTATTCATAAGAGAAAAAGAAAGAAACTAAATATACATCAGTTGGTGAATAGAAAAAGAAAATTTGGTACATCCATACCATGAAATATTATTCAGCCATTACCAGGCATGAAGTGCTGACAAAAAACCACAGTAGGATGAACCTTGAAAACATTATGCTGAGTGAAAGGAGTCCAGCACAAAAGACCACATATGCAATTCCATTCACATGACGTGTCCAGAATAGGCAAACCCATAGAATAGAAAGTGGATTTTTGGTGGCAAGGGGCTAGAAAGAGGAGCAAATGGAAAATGACTACTGACAGGGACAGTATTTCCTTTGGTGTGTCATGAAAACTACCTGAAATTATCAAATGGTAACTGTGGCATAATTCTGAATACACTAAAAACCACTGAATATACTAAAAAAAAAAAAATTAAAGGATGCGTTTTTGTTGTATGAATTGTATCTCAATAAACTTGTTAAACTTTTTTAAAGAACCAAATGTAAATTATAAAACTAAAAATAAGTAAGAGAAATTCATTTTAGAAACTTACTTAATTGACTCTCTCTTATAGTGGACATGGCATATGATAGCATCAGTGATCCTGAAGGCTAATAAATAGAATTTACTCAGTGTAAACAACAGAGAAAAATAGGAAAAACGAATAGAGCCTCAGAGAGCTCTGGAAAGATAAAGATTTAATAGTTATATCATTAGAGATATGGGGAGGAGCCATAAGAAAGTATGAGAGTGAGAAAGAATTTGAAGAAATAATGTTTTAAAACTTCCTAAATTTAATGGAATACATAAATTTACAGATTCAAGAAGCTAAGTAAACCCCAAACAGGATAAACTCAAAGAATTCACACCAAAACACACCATCGTTAAACTTTTGAAAACTAAAGACAAGGAAAAAAATCCCAGAAGCAGTCAGAGAAAGATGTTGTATTTATGTACCAAAAAACACCAATTTGAATGAAAGCAAATTTCTCATCTGAACAGAGGCCAGTAGGGAGTGGAAGAACAGTAATAAGAGCCAAAAGATGTGTCAAGCCTGAGTCCTATATCTCTGAAACTATCCTTCAGAAATTAAGGAGATATTAAGGTCAACCTCAAATGAAGGAAAACTAAAATAATTTGTTTTTGAACTTCTCTCATAAAAACAACAAAATTACAACCAAATGCTGAGCAACCTTCAACCAAATGGACTGGAAACTTTCAAAAAGATATCCTACTACAGAAGACAAAGAGGAGGCCACATCAAGAGGTAGGAGGGATGATTATGTGATATAAGCAACCTCATACCTCCTGGGTGGAAAGCCCCAAAGACAGGAAAGTAACTGTATCACAGAGACTCATCTACAAGGGTGAGTTCTGGGCTCCACATAAAATCCCCATGTCTGGGGATCTGGAACTGGGAGAAAGAGCCCCAGGAGCATCTGGCATTGAAGGACAGTGGGGCTTGTGCACAGGAGCTCCACAGGACTCAGGGAAACAAAGACCCCATTCTTGAAAGGCACACACAGACTTTCATATGCACTGGGTCCCAGAGAAAAGCTAAATTTCCACAGGAATCTGACTACAGTTCTTGGAGGATATCCAGGGTGACTGTGGCACATTGTGGGGAAAGGACATTGGAGGCAAAGCTCTTGAGAATATTCATCAGCATGCATTTCTCTGTAGGTGGCCATTTGGGAAAATCTGGCCCCACCCATCAGTGCTGAGAAAACCCAGGCCAAACAATAAGCCAGGTGAGATTATCTCCCCACCCATCAATAAACAGGCTGCCTAAAGACCCCCCAGGCACACAGCCACCTCTAATTTAACCCAGAGACAAACCCCCACCCACCAAAGGGATAGGAATCAGCCCCACCTACCAGTGGGCAGGCACCAGTGCCTACCATCAGGAAGCCTACAGCAAACCACCAACTTCAGCCACGAGGGGGGCAGACAACAAAAGAAAGAGAAACTACAACCGTGGTATGCAAAAAGGTCACCACACCAAAAGACTATAAAAATGAGAAGACAGAGAACTACAACTCAGAAAAGGAAGAAAGAAAAAAAAAAAAAGAAAAACAGCTAAGTGATCAGGAGATTCTCAGCTTCCAGGAAAAAGATTTTAGACTGTTGATGCTGAAGATGATGCAACACATTGGAATAAATTAGAGGCAAAGAAGGATAATTTACAGGAAACATTGAGCAAAAACATACAAGATATAAAACTTAAGCAAGAAGACATGGAAAATACAATAACAGAAATAAAAAATGCACTAGAAGCAGCTAACAGCAGAATACAGGAGGCAGAAGAATGAATAAGTGAGGTGGAGGACAGATTAGTGGAAATCACTGATGTGGAACAGAAAAGAGAAAAAAGATTGAAAAGAAATGAAGAGAGTCTCAGAGAACTCTGGGACAACGTTAAATGCACCAACATCTGTATTATAGGAGTGCCATAAGGAGAAGAGAGAGAGAAAGGAACAGAAAAAATATTCAAATAGCTGAAAAGTTCCCTAACATGGGAAAGGAACCACTCACTCAAATCCAGGAAGCACAATGAGAACCATGTAAAATAAACCCAAGGAGGAACACACCAAGACACATATTAATCACACTGACCAAAATTAAAGACAAAGAGAAAATCTTGAAAGCAGCTAGGGAAAAGAAACAAATAACATAAGGGAAGCCTAATAAGGTTATTGGCAGATTTTTCAGCAGAAACTCTGCAGGCCAGAAGGAGTCACCTGATATACCTCACGTGATGAAAGGAAAAAACCTCCAACCAAGATTACTCTACCCGGCAAGGCTCTCATTCAGATTTGAAGGAGAAATCAAAAGTTTCACAGATAAGCAAAAGCAAAGAGAATTCAGCAACACTAAACCAGATTTACAACAAACACTAAAGGAACTTCTCTAGGCAGAAAAGAAAAGGCAGCAACAGGAAACAAAAATCCCACAAATGACAAGGCTCACCAGTAAAGATGTATATACAGTAAAGATACGAAATCATCCATGCACAACTATGCCCCCAAAATCAGAAATCATGAGGAGGATGGTACAAATCCAGGACACTGGAGATGCACTTGCAATTAAGAGACCAACAACTTAATCTCATATATGTAGACTCATATCAAAACTTCAGAATAAATGCACACAAAAAAATCTACACATGATACACAAACAAATAAGAAAAATCAACTCAAATACAACACTAAAGGTAGTCATCAAACCACAACAGGATACAACAAGAGAAAAAGGAAAGAAAAAATAGCAACAAAAACAAATCCGAAGCAATTAATAAAATGGCAACAAGAACATACATATCAATAATTACCTTAAATGCAAATGGATTAAATGCCCCAACCAAAAGATGCAGACTGGCTGAATGGATACAAAAACAAGATCCATATATATGCTGTCTTCGAGAGACCCTCTTCACTTCTAGGGACACATTCAAATTGAAAGTGAGAGGATGGAAAAATGTATTCCATGCAAACAGGATGCAAAAGAAAGCTGAAGTAGCAATATTATATCAGACAAAATAGACTTTAAAATGAAGACTATTTTAAGGGACAAAAAAAGGTCATTACATAATGATCAAAGGATCAATCCAAGAAGAAGATATAACAATTTTAAATATCTATGCACCCGACATAGGTTCACCACCATATATAAGGCAACAGCTAACAACCTTAAAAGGACAAATTGACAATAACACAATTAAAGTGGGGGACTTTTTTAACACCCCACTTACAGCAGTGGACAGATCATCCAGACAGAAAATCAATAAGGAAACACAGGCCCTGAATGAGTAGATATTTCTAAGACATTCCATCCAAAAGCAACAGAATACACATTCTTCTCAAGTGCACATGGAACATTCTCTAAGATTGATCATATCCTGGGCTACAAATCCAAGCTCAGTAACTTTAAGAAAATTGAAATCATATCAAGGATCTTTTCCAACCACAAGAAAAAAATTGCAAAAAAACACAAACATGTGGAGACTCGACAACATGCTACTAAACAACCAATAGATAACTGAAGAAATCAAAGAGGAAATTAAAAAATACCTGGAAGCAAATGACAACAAAGATACAACACTCCAAAACCTATGGGATGCAGCAAAAGCCATTCTAAGAGGATAGTTTATAGCAATACAAGCCCACCTCAGGAAACAAGAAAAAGCTCAAATAAATGAGCTAAAATTACATCTAAAGCAGCTTGAGAGAAAACAGACAAGACATAAAGTTAGTAGAAGGAAAGAAATCATAAAGATCAGAGCAGAAATCAATGAAATAGAAATGAAGATAAAATAGAAATGATCAATGAAACTAAAAGCTGCTTCTTTGAAAAGATCAACAAAATTGATAAACCCCTAGCCAGACTTATCCAGAAAAAAAGAGAGAAGACTCAAATCAATAAAATTACAAATGAAAATGATGTAAAAACAGACATCACAGAAATACAAAGGATCATAAAAGACTACTATATGCAACTATACGCCAATAAAATGGAAAACCTAGAAGAAATGGACAAATTCTTAGAAAAGTACAATCTTCCAAGACTAAACCAAGATGAAATATAAAAGATGAATGGACCAATCACAAGAACTGAAATTGAAACTGTGATGAAAAAACTTCCAACAAACAAAGGACCAGATGGCTTCACCGGATAGGCGAATTCTATCAAACATTTAGAGAAGAGCTAACACCAATCCTTCTGAAACTATTTCAAAAAATTGCAGAGGAAGGGATACTCCAAAACTCATTCTATGAGGCCACCATCACCCTGGTACCAAAACCAGACAAATATATCACAAAAAAAGAAAACTACAGGCCAATTTCACTGATGAAAATCAGTGCAAAAATCCTCAACAAAATAGTAACAAACCACACCCAACAATACATTCAAAAGATTGTACATCATGATCAAGTGGGATTTATCCCAGGGATACAAGGATTCTTCAATATCCACAAATCAATCAGCACAATACACCACATTATTAAACTGAAGAATCAAAACCATATGATCCTCTCAATAGATGCAGAAAAAGCCTTTGACAAAATCCAACACCCATTTCTGATAAAAACCCATTTCTGATAAGAAAGTGGGCATAACGGGAACCTACCTCAACATGATAAAGGCCATATATGACAAACCCACAGCGAACATCCTTCTCAATGGTGAAAAGCTGAAAGAATTCCCACTGAGATCAGGAACAAGACAAGGATGTCCACTCTCGCCACTACTCTTCAACATAGTTCTGGAAGTCCTAGCTACAGCAACCAGAGAAGTAAAAGAAATAGCAGGAATCCAAATTGCACAGTAAGAAGTAAAACTATCCCTATTTGCATATGACATGATACTATACCTAGAGAATCCTAAAGACTCTACCAGAAAACTGTTAGAGCTCATCCATGAATTTGGCAAAGTTGCAGGATACAAAATCAATACACAGAAATCGACTGCATTTCTATATACTAACAATGAAAGATCAGAAAGAGAAATTAGGGAAGCAATCCCGTTTACCATCACGTCCAAAAGAATAAAATACCTAGGAGTAAACCTACCTAAAGAGACAAAAGACCTGTGCTCTGAAAACTATAAGACAATGACAAAAGAACTCAAAGATGAAACAAATAGATGGAAAAAACATAACATGCTCCTGGATTGGAAGAGTAGATATCAAAATGACTATACTACCTAAGGCAATCTACAGACTTAATGCAATCCCTATCAAATTACCAAGGACACTTTTCACAGAACATGAACAAAATATCTTAAAGTTTGCTTGGAAGCACAAAGACCAAGAATAGCTAAAGACATCCTGACAAAGAAAAATGGAACTGGAGGAATCAGGCTCCTGGACTTCAGACTATACTACAAAGCAACAATCATCAAAACCATACGGTACTGGCACAAAGACAGACATAGAGATCAGTGGATCAGGATAGAAAGCCCAGAATTAAACCCATGCACCTACAGCCAACTCATCTATGACAAAGGAGGCAAGAATGCACAATGGAGAAAGGACAGCTTGTTCAATAAATAGTGCTGGGAAAACTGGACAGCCACATGGAAAAGAATGAAATGAGAACACTCCCTAACACCATACACAAAAATAAACTCCAAATGGATTAAAGACCTAGATATAAGACCAGACACTATCAAACTCTTAGAGGAACACATAGGCCAAACCCTCTCTGACATAAACGACAGCAACATCTTCTCAGATCCACCTCTTAGAGTAATGACAGTAAAAACGAAAATAAACAAATGGGACCTAATCAAACTGAAAAGTTTCTGCACAGCAAAGGAAACCCTAAACAAAACAAAAAGACAACCCTCAGAATGGGAGAACATCTTTGCAAGTAAATCAGCTGACAAGGGATTCATCTCCAAAATGGATAAACACCCTCTGCAGCTCCATACCAAAAAAACAAACAAGCCTATCAAAAAAATTGGCAGAAGATCTAAACAGACAATTCTCCAAAGAAGATATACAGATGGCCAAGAAACACATGAAAAGGTGTTCAGCATCACTCATTATTAGAGAGATGCAAATCAAAACCACTCTGAGGTACCACCTTACACCAGCCAGAATGGCCATCATCCAAAAGTCTACAAACAATAAGTGCTGGAGAGGGTGTGGAGAAAAAGGAACCCCATTACACTGTTGGTGGGATTGTAAATTGGTGCAACCACTGTGGAAAGCAGTATGGAGATGCCTCAGAAAACTAAACATAGAACTACCATTGGATCCAACCATCCCACTCCTGGACATCTATCCAGAGAAAACCACGACTCGAAAAGACACATGTACTCCAATGTTCACTGCAGCACTATTTGCAATAGCCAAGACATGGAAACAACCTAAATTTCCATGGACAGAGGAGTGGCTCAAGAAGAAGTGGTACATATACACAATGGAATATTACTCAGCCATTGAAAGGAAATAAATAACAGTATTTTTAGCAATATGGATGGACCTAAAAATTATCATGCTAAGTGAAGTCCGTCAGACAATGAGACACCAGCATCAAATGCTTTCACTTACATGTGGAATCTGAAAAAAGGACAGACTGAACTTCTTTGCAGAAAAAATACTGACTCACAGACTTTGAAAAACCTATTTTTTCCAAAGGATACAGACTGGAGTATGAGGGGTTGCACTGAGGGTTTGGGATGGAAATGCTGTAAAATTTGGTTGTGATGATTGTACAACTATTAGTGTACTAAAAATTCATTAAGTAATTTTTAAAAAGGTAAAAAAAATAAAATAATTTGTTTTTGGCAGATCTACCCTTAAGTCATAGCTAAAGACAACCCTCCAAAGAAAAAGCACATGATAATAGCAAGATAGGGCTTTCTGAAAAGACAGAGGAACAATGAAATGAGTAAAAGTAAAATATATATATTTTTTCAGGTGCATCTGGGTGGATGAGCTGGGCTGCGAGGGCCATGAGTCTCCTAAATGCTTATGTAACAATAAAAATCTCAGTCAATAATCTTAATTCCAATCTCAAAAATCTAGAGAAGTTAAATATAGCCAACGTACACAAAAGGAAGAAAATTAGAAAGATAAAAGCATAAATCAATGACATTTAAAACCATAAAGCAATATAGAAAATTAATGACACAAAACAGTTCTTTGAAAAATCATTAAACCTCTAGCAAAATTGGCAAAGATTTTTAAAGGAACAAATAAATATCAGGAATTTTAAAAGGAGACATCACAACAGATCATATAGCCATTATAAGAATACCAGGGAAATACTGTAAACAATTTTAAACTCAAAAATTCAACAACTTAAAAGAGATGGACCAATTTCTAGAAAATCACAAACTGCTAAAATTCAGCCAGGATGAAATAGATAACCTGAATAGTCCTATTAAGGAAGTTAAATTTTTGTTTTCAAAATGCTCCTCAAGCCAGGGTTCTCACTGTGGAAGTGGACATTTGCAGGTCAGCAATGGAGGCGACTATAATGATTCATACAGTGATGGGTTAGAAATGGAGACATAAGGACAATCTCATCTTTAGCTTAATATATACACAGATGTTTGCACAGGCATATCTATGGATATGTATGAAGGTTAGAGTCAGCTGAGAGGGCCTAGAAGCAAAGGCACTTCAGTAGCAATGTGCATATCTAGTGTCCACATCTAGATTTCTAATGCTCCTTAGAGAAATGGCTGATTCTAAAAATGGAGTAGAAAAGATTACAAGATGAGATGGGAGCATATTGTAGTGTCAGAAAGTGAATAAGTGATAAAAAATAACAATAAAAAATTGATGAAAGTATGCCAAAGGTACACAGGGGCAAACTCACAGAGTTCCCGAAGGCCAAGGCTAGAACAATTTGAGCAACAAAATAAAAAAAGCAATACTGGATTATAACCCAAAGTGTAAAATAAATATTCCTGAGCCATACTAATAAAAAATGAATGAATCAATCAATAAATAATAAATAATAAATAAACCAAATGGGGAGAAGAGGCAAATCTCCCATGCAGAAGAATGCCAAATACTTTATGTGAATACTCTGCTTTAAAGGAGGGAGAGCATAACCCCTCACCCTTAAGTGTGAACCACACATAGTGTCTTCCTTCCAAAGGGTAAAATATAGAATGGGGAGAAAGTATAACCTGACAGTGGAGAAACATGAAAAACACAACAGCAGCCAGGTGATCAAAGTCAACACCAACAGAAAAAAGCCAATATTTTCCTTTTCATATTCTCTTTGAGACAACTGCCTTCCCTGAAGTTGTAAAAATATTTTCCCAGGTATTTTTTAGTTTCAGCCTCCACATGTAGGTCGAGGACCATCTCTAATTTATTTTTGTGTGTGGTGTGAGGGAGATGTCAGGGTGTTTGTTTTTTCCAGGTGGACATCTGACACGATTGGCTCAAGTTCTCCCTTTCCCGGTTAAATGATTTTCACTCTGACTGGACTCAGCTGAATGCCTCTGTGTGGGTTTATTTTGGGGCCTTCCATCTGCTCTGTTCATCCGCTTGTCTCTCTTTATACCAGTCCCATACTGTCATTGCTTACTGCAGCTGTAAAATGAGTACTGAAATCAAACATTGTAAGTCCTAATTTTTTCCCAAGATTTTTCTGTGGACATTTGAGGTCCCTTGTATGTTCATACAGATCTTAGACAAGGCATAAATAAATCTTGAATTTTGTCTCATGAATTTTTGCATCTGTTGTGATAATCACATTTCTTCCATTTTATCCTAATAATATGAAAATAATCCAATAATATAATAGGCAATTATTTGAATTTCACCAAAGTAGAAACATGGATGGCAAATAACTCTCTGGGGAAATTTCAAATTAAAACAATAATGCATCTGCTATACACCCATCAGAGCTGAAACTGAAGCACTAGACCAAGTGTCAGGAGAATGTGGAGTGGCTGGAGCCCACTGTTTACAACCACCCTGGGAAACTATGGTATTTCCTTGAGTTATACACACCCTAACACACTATCCCATTATCTTGCTCCTAGGTCATTACCCAGGAGAAATTAAAGCCTGTGTGAATAAAGTCTTTTACATGAATGTTCAGAGCTGCATTGTTCACAATGCTAAATACTAATGCAACCAGAATGGCCATCAACAGGCAAATGGATAAGTCCATTATGGCAAATACATACAATGGAATAAAAATAGTGAATTGCACAGCCACACAAATAGTCTCAAAACAATGCTGGGTGAAAGAAGCCAAGATGAAGAGTACAGAGTCTGTGATCTGTTTACATAAAACTGACCTACAGGGACAGAAAGTAGGTCAGTGTTGCCTGGAGAGGAGGGACAAGGAGGAGTTGGCTCAAGCATGGTAGAAATTCACTTTCTCTTGGTTATGGTGATGGTCTCATGGGTGTGGACATATGTCAAAACTGACCAAACTGTACACTTTAAATATGTGCTATTTATGGATATCAATTACACCTCAATAATGCTGGGGTTTTTTTGTTTTGTTTTGGTTTGGTTTTGGCCAGGCTCCTGGGCCAGGGATCAAACCCATGCCAGAGCAGTAATAATACCAAGCTCTTAACCACTAGGCAGGCCACCAGGAAACCCCTATAATGCTGTTTTTAAAGAAAGAAAAACCTCCACAGAGAAAATCCTAGGCCCAGACCAACAGAATCAGTAATGTGCACAAAACATATTGATTATGCCCAACCTGGTTTTTCTCCAAGAAAACAAAGTTGGTTTAACATAAGAAAATCACTCATTTGTCACATGGAAACACTAAGGGCAAAAAAATTATACTATCATCTTCAGAGATGCAAAAAAAAGTATATAAAATTCAATATCCTTCTATGATAATGAATAAATTAGGGTAAATGTTTGCAAACCAGAAGTAGGAAGGAATTTCCTTAATCTGATGGCAAGTATCACCAGAACACAGCTCACAGCCAATGTCCTACTTTCTGAAATCAGAAACAGCCTAGGATAATTCTCACCACTTCTCACCGACTTTGCCTTGGGGGTCTTAACAGTGCATTAAGTTATATAAGGGTTAGAGTCAAGAAGGAAACTGTCATTCTCATAGACACAGCTACCATGAATGTTAAAAATCAAGAAGAATCTACAGATAGGTTAGTAGAACACAGAAGAAAGTTTACAAGATAACTAATTGAATAAGTCACTCGTTTTTCTACATGTGAGAATGAACAGAAAAATGAATTATTTTAAGTAGTCATTTTATAAAATCAAAAAAATTAAATATCTAGGAATTACTCTAATGAAAGAGGTGGAAAGGGTTATGCAGACAACTGAGTGACATTGAAGGAAAGTTTAAGGAAGGAAATGTACCAAGTTCATGGGTTAGAAGACTCAATCTTCCAAAGACGTAAAATTTTCCCAAATTAAACTATCAAAGGAGGGGGCTGGACTTGATAAAATGATTCTAAAATTTACATGGAAATCCAAATGGATGGGAATAGCCATCCAAGCCAGCTACTGGCAGGACCAGTGGCCCCATGTGTATGAGCAGTCTGTGGTCCTTGGAGATCTCCAACCCAGGTGGCTGGTCAGTGCAGGCGGAAGTAGCAAGCAGCGTCTAGGGCTGGATTCTTTCTTTCTCACGGATACCACCAGGCTGTGGTCTGGGAGGCCTCACTGCCAAGCTGGTACTAGCAGGGGTGAGGAAATCAGATTTTTGGCCACAAAGGGGCAGAGGCAAGAGAAGTCAGCGGGGCTGGGGTTTCTGCACTGAAGCTGGAAGCCAGAAGAGAGAGAAGGTGAAGACCCAGGAGTGAAGCTAGGGAAGGGTCCTTGGGTGGAGACTTCAGTACAGCCTGGAGAAGGACACCCCCACCCCAGTGTTGGCAGGAGACCCCCAGGAAGCTAGATAAAGATAAGGTCTCTGTGCGCAAACAGGAAGTCAGGCCCTTGCTCCATGAATTGTTTTCCAAGAAGGGGGGATGTTGGGAGTATAGAGTTTAGAAAGACTTCTGGGAATGTAGAGACAGAGATTGTAGGGGGTGGGTGAGTGCCAACTCTGGAGGATGGGAGGGGAGGCAGTCACTGAGGTGGGGCCTGGGGCCTGTGGAAGTGACATAAGAAAGGGGCAAGGACATCCCCTGCAGTGTCAAGGGTGAAGGACCTGGGCTTGTCACTGCTGTGGCATGAGTTCGATCTCTAGCCCAGGAATTTCTACATGCCAGGGGCATGGTCAAAAAAATAAGAAACAAAGAAAGGGGTGGGATCTTAGTCTTGGACATGAGGTGAAGTTCTGGGTAAAGGTAAGCCAGGAGTGTCAGAGGGGAAGGGGCTGAGACGGCATGGAGGGCAGGGCCCTGGGAAGCCAGAGGTTGGGGAACCAGCAGCCATGAGCCCATGAGCAAGAGCCAGGAAGGCTATTCATGAATGCCTGGGTTCCCAAGAGGAGGATTCCTGGGTTCCCAAGAGGAGGATTCCTGGGTTCCCAAGAGGAGAATCCCCAAACATCAGCCAAAGTTTTCAACAAATGAGCACAAAGTACCAGCAGTTCCACAACCTGAAATATTCCACTCTGAACACAGCCTCCAGGAGAGACATCCAACCCATGACTCATCAGGGGCTGCAATGCCAGGTCCCAGGAGGATGCAGTAGTGAGGTGATCTGTCCCTAAGACATGCAAGACCTGAGTGGATGGGGGGAGGCTCACATGGGGCCATCCCCTAGAACCTTCTAGCTGCCTCTCTGCAAAGCTGCCTGACTGGCACATGCAGAGCCTAGGGAAGCCAAGGCCATGTGCTGCAGACAGAGGCCCACAAGGTGGGCAGCCCTATGCTGGAGCCCACAATTGCTCCCCTGTGTCCAGGCCCAGCAGAAAGAAAAGGTGTTGGACTGAGAGTGGGCAATCTGCCCACACCGTCAACATGTCCTAGTGTCCTCCCTGGGTCATCAGACCTGGCCACATTCTCAGTCCCTTAAAATTACATCCTGAATATATTAGCTCTAGAATCCTCAAAACACCCTGAACTGGGCTAAGCAAGGACATTGCCTAGCTGACTCCTACTCTTTCCTCCCACTCCAGGCTCCTTTCTCATCCCACACCCTCAGCAATGGGAGGCCCCAGACCTTGGGTCTCTCCTCAGACTCCTGATGAAGGGCCATCATACCCAGATGAACCCCAAAGGCTCATCACTTACACCTCCAGCCCAGCTCTGGACTGCAGACTCACAGATCCACATCTCCACTTGTTACTTCATCTCTAAATTAGCACACCCAAAAGTTACTTCTGACTTCTCCCAAGCCCCTCAAGCCCCACTGATCCCAAAGCCTGGAGCTCCTGACTCTTCCACACCCATGTCCAATCTACCAGCCAATCCTACTGGTTTGGTCCCAGAAACCATTCTGTGACATCCTGACCCCATCACAGTCACCATTAGACTACAAGCTACAACCTGCAGCAGCAGCCCCTAACCAGACTTCCTACCACTTTGGTCCTTTAAAGTCAAGTCACATCCAGCCTCTCCTCTGGTCAGAAGCTGCTCTTCTCGCCCAGAGAAAGGCAAGCACCAAGGCACAACCAGGCCATTCATGGGCACCTACCTCTGAGCTCTGACACAGCTCTGCCCTCAGACCCTTTCTCTACACATAGCTCACCCTGCCCCCAGCCCCAGCTCTCAGAGCCCATGCCCCACCCCAACACATAGCACACCCCAACTCCAGGCCCGTGTCTCAGAACCACGTCCCCAGCCCTCTGAGGCCTCAGCAGCCCCACCTTTGCAGCTGTTGCTCTCTCCACCTGGCCCTCCCTTCCCTGTCATCTCCAGGCCCTCTGGGCCTTCATAAGTCTGAAGCCATAGCCCCTTCCTTGCATTCCTCCTTCTGTGGTCACCCCAGGCACAGGTCACCATTCCATGTGCCCTGAGGTAGCCTGTTCATTAGCCTGTTGTCTGTTTCCTGCAACACCTGAGCTCCATGCGGCAGAACTTATCTGTTCACTGCTGTGTCCAGAGTTGAGAGTCTGTCCTGACCAGAAAACAATGCTGAATGACAAATGAGTAAAGGACGTCTATAACGTGACTTTGGGGCAGAAGGGAGCAGGACCCTAGGCTGGAATGTCAGCAGGGCCTTGTTCCACCTCTAAGGGGCTGGTCAGGTCTCCCCCGAACCTTGTGGGGCCTCCTCTGATTCAGAATAGAGACTGACTGAGAGGCCTGAGCCAATATGCCCCACACGCCAGGGAGGGGCCCAGGCGGCCTTCCCCTCACCTCCCATGGGCAGAGGGTCCTAGTGTCTGTACCCTTTCATGCTCACTAAGGGGTTTATCCGTCCACTTTGTGTGATCCTCCCAGTGGACCACCAGATATTAGGGAGGTAGGTGACCTGGAGGCCAGCCTGGAGCCTCAGCCCCACTACTCTCAGTGGGCAGCATGGAGCCCCCCAGGATAGCAGGGTCTTGGGTGTGGCCTGGGCCCACTCCTGCATCCCAAGCTCTGGCCAAGGCCAGTGGTTTCTTCTTGAGCCCCCTCTGGTGTACAGAGCAGCCGCTGGGTGACAGGGGTGTCACATCTGCTCTGGCCCCACAAGGACAGTTGGGGAGGGTAGATGTCACTCTAGGCTCTGATTCCAGCCACTTAGCTGACAGAGCTGATCACAGAGGGGTGGACCCTTGGTGGAGGCTTAGGCCTCCTGAGAGGAGCTGTGTCCTTGAAGCTGTCTTGTGCTCTGGCCCCTGGGACAGCAAGTGGAAGAAGCCTCACCCTTGCCCCCTTGTCCTCCTCCCTTCCTGATGCAGTAGGTGTATCCTGGTGACCTGGCCAGCACCTGTAGTTGAGCTTCAGCCCACGGGCTTGCAACTATTCAGCCCAAAGCCCAATGGGCACGAGCACAGGAAATTGGGGTATGCAGGTCAGGGAAAATGGCCTCAGATGGCCCCTGGCCCTGGAGCATTACTGCAATAGTCCAAAAGTTTCAAAATTCTCACCTTTAACCAAGGGTGGAAGGACTCTGGAATGCAGCCTGGGGCTTCATCCAGCAGCTGCTCTCACCTGACACGAGGTCATCTGGCATTTATCTCCTCATGTTCCCAAGTGCCAAGGATTCCTGGGCACTTCCATGAAAGGAGATGCTGCCTCATGGGTGCCCCACATCAGCTTTACCACTTCATGGCCCTTAGGGTAGGTGATCAGGTCAGCTGCCAAAAGTTCTCCGTGTGCTAGATTCTTGCAGAGGGCTCAACTAGCTTATGACAGACTCAAAAAGTGTTCTCCAGGCTGGAAGAGGCTGATTTGGTATGAAAAGGCTCTCTTCACTATAGTGAAAATGCAGCGCATAGCTAGCTAGGCTGATACTGCATAATAGCAAACTTACAAATGACCCCAAACAAGAGGCTTCTAACTTTCCTAATTGCAAAGTGTATGACACTCAATGAAAGAACACCAGGCCCAAAGGTGTTCCATAAGAAAGCAACCCTTGGCTTTTTTTTTCCAATTAGGCCTTCACAAAAAATAGGCTTATAGAGCTGCTCAGCTGCCAAAACTCTGTATGCACTAGATGCTTGCAGTGGCCTTAACTAGCATGAAAAACACTCAAACATACCCTCCATGATGGAAAAGGCTAATATGGTAAGAAAAGGTGCTCTCTTCACTATAGTGTAAATGCAGGGCATAAGCCAATACTGGCAGGCATGATAACAATCTCACAAATGACACTAAAAAAGAGGTTTCAACTTCCTACTTGTGAAGTATTTGCCACTCAATGAAAGAACACCAGCCCCAATTGTAGTTTCCACAGGAAAGCAACCCTTGCCTTTTTTCAAACTAGGCCTTCATGTATAACAAGGGTAAAAGACCAGTTCAGATACCAAAATCTATCTCTGTGCAACAGATTATTGCATAGGGCCCAAATAGCTTGAAACATACTTCAAAATGTGTTATCTATGCTGGAAAAGGCTGCTTTGGTATGAATAGGTGCTCTCTTCACAATAGTGCATAGTTAGCTAGGTCAATGCACAAACAATAGCAATTTCACAAATGACACACAAATCAAGAGACTTCTAGCTTCCTACTTAAAAAGTGTATGCAATTAAATGAAATACCTCAGCAACAATGGTGCTTCTGCAGGAGAGCAACACTTGCCTTTTTCCCACATAGGCCTCAGATATAAGGCTTATAGAGTTGCTCAGCTGGCAAGGGCTCTGTGTGCACTAGATGCTTGCAGTGGGCTTAACTAGCTTGGAACAAACTCAAAACATGTACTCCAGGCTGGAAAAGCCTTATATCATATGAAAAGGCACTCTCTTCACTGCAGTGGAAAGGCAGTGCATAGCTAGCTAAGCTGATACCCACATGATAGCAATCTCAAAAATGAGACAAAAAAAAGAGGCTTCCATCCTATTTGCAAACTATATGCCATTCAGTGAAAGGACACCAGTCACAATAGTGGTTTCCACAGGAAAGCAATCCTTGCCTATTTTCCCATATAAGCTTGTGCAATAACTAGGCTTATCGAGCCGCTCAGTGGCCAAGTGCTCTGTGTGCACTCAATACGTGCAGTAGGCTTAACTAGCTTGGAACACACTCTAAACTTGTATTCCATGTTTGTAAAGGCTGATTTGGTATGTAAAGGGGCTCTCTCCACTATAGAGATTATGCAGCACATACCTAGCAGGGCCAATACCCACAGGGTAGCAATCTCACAAATAACACAAAACAAGAGGCTTCTAGTTTATTACATGTAGAGTTTATACCAGTCAGTGAAACAACCAGCTCCAAAGGTGATTTGCACAGAAAAGAAACACATGCCTTTTTTGCAAATATGCCTCAGGTATAAATAGGCTAAAAGAGAAGCTCAGCTGCCAAGAGCTCTCTGAGCAGCAGATGTTACAGTGGTATTAACTAGCTTGGAAAATACTCAAAATATGTTTTCCGTGGTGGAAAAGGCTGATTTGGTTTAATAGGGTTTTTTGGCTTTTTTTTTTTTTTTTTGGTCTTTTCAGGGTCACACCTGTGGCACATGGAGGTTTCCAGGCTAGGGGTCCAATTGGAGCTATAGTCACTGGCTTATGCCACAGCCACAGCAACTCGGGATCCAAGCCACATCTGCGACATACACCACAGCTCACAGCAACACTAGATCCTTAACCCACTGAGCAAGGCCAGGGATCGAACCCACCACCTCATGGTTCCTAGTCAGATTTGTTTCTGCTGCACCATGGTGGGAACTCCCTGATTTGGTTTAAAAAAAAAAAAAGTGCTCTCAACACTAATGGAAATGTAGCGCATAGCCAGGCAGTCTGATACCTGCATGATAACTATCTCACAAAAGACACAAACAAGAGGCTTCTAGCTTACTAACTGAAAAGTTTATGCCTCTCAGTGAAGAACACCAGCCCCAGTGGTGGTTTCCACAGGAAAACAACTCTTGCGTTTTTTGCACATAGGCCTCAAAGATAACAAGTCTTGTAGTGACATTCAGCTTCCAAGAGCTCTGATCACTAGATGCTTGCTGTGGGCTTAACTAGCTTGGAAAATACTCAAAATGTGTTCTCCATGGTGAAAAGGTTGATTCTGTAAGAAAAGGCATTTTCTTCACTATAGTGGAAATGCAGCCCATAGCCAACTAGGCCAATACCAGCATGACAGCAATCTCACAAATGACGTGAAACAAGAGGCTTCTAACCCCATATTTGTAGAGTGTATGCCACTCAGTGAAAGAACACAACCAGCAATAATGGTGGTTTGCACCAGAAAGCAACCCTTGCCATTTTTTCAACTTAGGCCTCTCCAGAACTAGGCCTATTCAGCTGCTTAGCTGCAAAATGCTCTGTGTCCACAAGATGCTTGCAGTCGTCTTCAGTAGCTAGAAACACACTGAAAACATGCTCTCCATGCTGGGGGAAAGGATGCTTTGGTATGAAAAGTTGCTCTCTTGACAGTGGGAAATGCACCACCTAGCGAGTGAGGTCTGTACTCACATGGTAGCAATCTCACAAATAACACAAAACAAGAGGTTTTTAGTTTCCCACTTGCAAAGTAAATGCCACTCAGTAAAGGAATACCATCCCCAATGCTGGTTAGCACTAGAAAGCAACCCTTGCCTTTTTTCACATAGGCTTCTCTGAGAACTAGGACTACTGGGCCTCTTAGCTGCAAAATGCTCAGTGTGCACCAGGTGCTTGTGATGGTCTTCAGTAGCGAGAAACACAATCAAAATGTGTTCTACATACTAGCAAAGGCTGCTTTTGTATTAAAGGTTCTCTCTTCTCTATAGAGAAATGCAAAACCTAGCAAGCTAGGGCAATACCAGCATGACAGCAATCTCATAAATGACACACACACACAAAAGGGGCTACTAGCTCTTTAAAACACTCAAAATATATTTGTCATGCTCAAAAAGTTGATTTGGTGAGAAAAGTCACTCTTTTCACTCTACTGGAAATGCAGTGCAGAGGTAGCTAGGTGGATTCCAGAATGATTGCAATCTCACAAATGGCACAAAAAAGAAGCTTCTAGTTTCCTACTTTCCATAGGAAAGTAACACTTGCCTTTTTTCAACATAGGCCACTATAGTACTAGGCCTACAGAACTGCTTAGCTGGAAAGTGCTCTATGTGCACTAGATGTTTGAAGTAGTCTCTAAAGCTAGAAACACAATCAAAACATGTTCTCCATGCTGGAAAAGACTGACTTGCTATGAAAACGCACTCTCTTCAATATAGTGGAAATGCAGCTCATAGTGAGCTAGGGCAATACCCACACGAATGACACAAAACAAGAGGCTTCTAGCTTCCTACTTGCAAAGTGTATGTCATTCAGTGAAAGAACACAAGCCCCCATGGTGGTTTCTAGAGCAAAGTAAAATGTGTCTTTTTTGCACACAGACCTCAGGTATAAAAAGGCTTTTATAGTGCCATTCAGTTGCCAAAAGGTCTCTGAACACTAGACGCTTGCATAGGTATTAACTAACTTAGAAAACACTCAAAACATGTTCTCCAACTGAAAAAAGGCTTATTTGCTATGAAAAGGCACTCTCTTCACTATAGGTGAAATGCAACACCTAGTGATCTACGTTGATACCCACATGATATCAGTCTTACAAATGACAAAAATTAATGGGCTTCTAAGTTCCTACTTGCAAAGTGTGTGCCACTCTGTGAGAGAATACCAGCCCTAATTGTGGTTTGCCCTGTATAGTGACCATTGCCTTTTTTCCCCACATAGGACTCTGGTTGAACTAGAATTATAGGGCTGCTCAGCTGCTAAGAGCTCTGTGTGCACTAGATGACTAAATTGGGATTAAATAGCATGAAACACACTCAAAATGTGTTGTCCATGCTGGAAAAGGCAGACTTAGTATGAATATGTGCTCTCTTCACTAAAGGGGAATTGCAGAACCTAGTTAAGCATGGCAACACATGCATGATAGCAACTCAAAAACAGCACAAAACCAGAGGTTTATAGCTTCCTACTTGTAAACTGTGTTCCATTCAGTGAACGAACACCTACCCAAACCGTGTTTTGTGCCAGAAAGCAACGCTTGCTTTTTATCCACATAGGTTTCTGTTAGAACTAGTCCTATTGAGATGCTCATATACAAAATGCTCGGTTTGCATGAGGTACTTAGAGTGGACGTCAATAGCTAGAAACACACTCAAAACGTGTTGTTCATGCTGGAAAAGACTGATTTGGTATGTAAAGCTGCTCTCTTCACTTTAGAGATTACACCACATAGGAGGCTAGGGCATTACCCTCATTAGCAAATTCACAAATTACACAAAACCAGAGCCTTCTGGATTTCTACCTGGACCCTCTAGGCTACTTAGTGAAAGAACACTAGTTCCAGGGGTGGTCTGCCTCAGAAAGCAACGCTTTCCTTATTTCCACATAAGATTCCATTAGTACTAGCCTTAGAGGGACACTTGGTTTTTTGTGGGGTTTTTTGTCTTTTTGCCATTTTTAGGTCTGCTTCCTGTGGCTTATGGAGGTTCCCAGGCTAGGGGTCTAATCGGAGCTGTAGCTGCCGGCCTACACCAAAGCCACAGCAACGTGGGATCCTAGCCACATCTGCAACCTACACCACAACTCACAGCAATGCCATACCCCTAACCCACTGAGCAAGGCCAGGGGGATTGAACCCATAACCTCATGGTTCCCAGTTGGATTTGTTAACCATGGAGCCACAATGGGAACTCTGAGGGCCACTTGGCTTTTAAGAGTTCTGTGGGCACTAGATGTTTGCAATGGGCTCAACCAGCTGGAAACATGCTCAAAGTGTGTTCTCTATGCTGTAAAAGGCTGGTTTGCTAGGAAAAGGCCCTCTCTTCACTAAAAGTGAACTGCAGTGCCTAGTGACACAGGGTGACACCCACATGATAGCATTCTCACAAATGACACAAAACAAGAGGCTACTAGCTTCCTCTGTGCAAAGTGTATTCCACTCAGTGAAAGAACATGAGCCCCAATGATGGTTTGCCACAGAAAGCAACCCTTGCCTTTTTTCCACTTAGGCCTCTTCTAGAACCAGGCTTATAGTGCTGATCACCTACTAAGAGGTCTTTGTCACTAGATGTTGTCAATGGGCTTAACTGGATTGCATCATTCTCAAAGTGTATTCTCCATGTTGGAAAATGCTGATTTGCTATGAAAAGGCATTCTGTTCATTATAGTGGAAATGCAACACCTAGTGAGCTAAAGTGATATCAGAATTATATCCATCTCACAAATGACACAAATTAAGAAAAAAAATGTTCTGTGTGCAGGAGGTGCTTCAGTAGACATCAAAAGCTAGAAACACACTCAAAAGTTCTCCATGCCAGAAAAGCTTGATTTGCTATGAAAAGGTGCTCTCTTCACCACAGGGGAAATGTATCACCCAGCTTTCTAAGGCAATGCCCACATGATAGCATTCTCACAAATAATACAAAGAAGAGGAGTTCCCGTCGTGGCTAACAAATTCGTTCGGTTAATGAATCCCACTAGGAACAATGAGCTTGCGGGTTCAATCCCTGACCTTGCTCAGTGGGCTAGGGATCTGGCATTACTGTGAGCTGTGGTGTAGGTTGCAGATGTGGCTCAGATCCCCACATTGCTGTGGCTGTGGCGTAGGCCAGTGGCTGCAGCTCTGATTCAACCCTTAACCTGGGAACCTCTATATGCCGTGGGAGTGGCCCAAGAAATGGCAAAAAGACAAAAATATATATATGATACATAGAAGAGCTTTCTAGCTTCATACTATCCAAGTGTAAGCCACTCAGTGAAAGAACATAAGCCCCAGTGGTGGTTTTCCCCATATATCAACCCTTTCCTTTTTCCCACATAGGCCTCTGGTAGAATTGGCCTTTAGGGCCACTTAGCTTCTAAGAGTCCTGCAGGCACTAGATGTTTTCAATGGGCTGAACTAGCTTGACACACACTCAAATCATATTCTCCATGCTGGAAAAGGCTGATTTGCTAGGAAAAGTGATTCCCTTCACTTAAGGGCAATGCAGCTCCTAGCAAGACTTGGCAACACCACAGGATAGCAATCTCACAAATAACACAAAACAAGAGGCTTATAGCTTCCTACTTGCAAAGCATATGCTACCCAGTGAGAAAACACCAGCCCAAATGATGGTTTGCCCAGAAAGCAACCCTTGCCTTTTTTCCACATGGGCCTCTTATAAAACTAGGCTTCTAGGGACGCTGGCTTCTAAGAACTCTGTGGGCACTAGATGCTTGCAATTGGATTAACTAGCTTGAAACACAGTCAAAACACATTCTCCATTCTGGAAAAGGCTAATTTGTTATGAAAAGTGCTTCTTCACTAAAGGGAATATATAGTGCATAGAGAGACAGAGCCACCCCCGCATGATAGCAATCTCACAAATGACACAAAAGAAGAGGTTTCTAGCTTCTTACTTGCAAGTTTTTGCCCTCAATGAAAGAACACAAGCCCCAATGGCCATTTCCACTAGAAAACACTTGCCTTTTTTGCCCAGAGGCCTCTTTTATAACTAGTCCTATTAAGCTACTCAGCTGCAATATGCTCTGTGTGCACAATGCACTTATGGTGGTCTAAAATAGATAGAAACACTCAAAACATGACCCCTATGCTCAAAAAGGCTGAATTGCTATGAAAAGGGACACCATTCCCTATATCGGAAATACAACATCTAGAATGCTAAGGCAATACTGGCAATATATCAATCCACAGATGACACAAATTTAAATGCTTCTAGCATCCTACTTGCAAAGTGTATGCCACTCAGTGAAAGAACACCAGCCCCAATGGTGGTTTGCCCTGTATAAAAACCCTTGCCTTTTTCCACATAGGCCTCTGGTTGAAATAGTTTACTAGGGCCATTTGGCTTCTAAGAGCTCTGTGAGCACTAGATGCTTGCAATTAAATTAACTGTCATGAAATATGATAAAAACATGTTCTACATGCTAGAAAAGGCTGACTTGGTATGAAAATGTGGCATATTCACTAAAGGTGAACTTCTGCACATAGCAAAGCAGGGCAAAACCCCCATGATAGCAATCTCACAAATGACACAAAACCAGAGGCTTCTAGCTTGCTACTTGCAAAGTGGATTCCTCTCCATGAAAGAACACCAGCCTCAATGGTGGTTTGCACAGGAAAGTAATCCATTCCCTTTCTTCCAGTTTTCTATTAGAAGTAGCCCTGTTGAAATGCCCAGCCACAAAATGCTCTGTGTGCCCGAGATGCTTGCAGTGGATTTCAATAGCTAAAAACACTCAAAACATGTTCTCCAGGTTGGAAAATGCTGATTTTGTATGAAAAGGGTCTCTCTTCAATAAAGGGTTAAGGTACCACCTAACGAGCCAGGGCACTTCCCACATGATAGCAATCTCACAAACGACACAGATACTTCTAGCTTCCTACTTGCATAGTGTATGCAACTCAGTGAAAGAACACCAGCCCCAATTGTGGTTTTGCCCCAGATAGCAATCCTTGCATTTTTTTTCCAGGTAGGCTTCTGGTGGCACTAGGCTTATAGGGTGCTCAGGTGCTTAGTCTCTGTGTGCACAACATGCTTGCAAAAGGCTTGTTAAAAGCATGATACAGGGAGTTCCCGTCGTGGCGCAGTGGTTAACGAATCCGACTAGGAACCATGAGGTTGCGGGTTCGGTCCCTGCCCTTGCTCAGTGGGTTAACAATCCGGCATTGCCATGAGCTGTGGTGTAGGTCGCAGACGCGGCTCGGATCCTGCGTTGCTGTGGCTCTGGTGTAGGCCAGTGGCTACAGCTCCGATTCGACCCCTAGCCTGGGAACCTCCATATGCCGCGGGAGCGGCCCAAAGAAATAGCAAAAAGACAAAAAAAAAAAAAAAGCATGATACACACTTAAAATCTGTTCTGTGTGCTATAAATGTCTATTTGGGTAAGTCTATATTTTCCATAAAGGGGAAATATAGGGCATAGCAAGAAAGGATGACTCAGGCCATGATAGCAATCTCACAAATGACACAAAACAAGAGGCCTATAGCTTCCTACTTGCAAAGTGTATGCCACCCAGTGAGATAACACCAGCCCCAATGGTGGTTTGCCCCAGAAAGCAGCCATTGACTTTTTTCCCCACATAGGCCTCTTGTGAAACTAGGCTTCTAGGGCCAATCAGCTACTAAGAGCTCTGTCATCACTAGATGTTTTCAATGGGCTTAACTAGACAGAATCATTCTCAAAATGTATTCTCCATGCTGGAAAAATGTTGATTTGCTATGAAAAGGCACTCTTTTCACTATAGGCAAAATGCAACACCTAGTGAGCTAGGGTGATACCTGCATGATAAATGACACAAATTAAGAGGATTCTAAGTTTCTACTTGCAAAATGTATGCCACCCAGTGGCAGAACACGAGCCCCAATGAAGATCCGCCCTGTATAGCAACACTTATCTTTTCCCAACTTAGGCTGTAAAGGTCTGTTTTAATAAGAAAATTCAATCTTTTCACTAAAGGGGAAATGTAGGGCATAGAAAGAAAGGGTGACCCAGGCATGATAGAAATCTCACAAATGACACCAAACAAGAGGGTTCTACCTTCCTATTTGCACAGTGTATTCAACTCAGTGAAAGAACACCAGCCCTAATGGTACTTTCCACTGGAGAGCAACCCCTCCCTTTTTTGCACATGATCCTGTTATAAAAAAGTCTATTGAGCTTCTCAGGTGGAAAATGCTCTGTGTGCACCAGGTAATTGCAGTGGACTTCAATACCTATAAAAACACCCTCAAAACGTGTTCTCCATGCTGGAAAGAAAAGGTGAACTTTTCACTATAGTGGAAATGCACTACCTAGCAAGCTATGGTGATACTCACATGATTGAAATCTCACAAACAACACAAAACAAGAGGATTCAACCTTCCTACTTGCAAAGTGTGTGCCAGTTAATGGAAGAACACCATCCCAATGGTGGTTTCCACTGGAAAGTAGGCTTGCCTGTTTTGCCCAGAAGCATATGTTATAAGTAGGCCTGATGAGCCTCTAAGTTGTAAGATACTCTGTGTGAAGGAGGTGTTTCAATAGACATCAAAAGATAGAAACACACTCAAAATGTGTTCTGCATGATGGAAAAGATTGATTTGCTATAAAAAGGTCCTGTTTTTACTACAGGGGAAGTGTATCACCCAGCTGTCTAGGGAAATACCCGCATGATAGGATTCTTAAAAATGACACAAAAGAAGAAACTTCTACCTTCCCACTTGCAAAGTGTATGCCACTCAGTGAAAGAACACCAGCACCAATGGTGTTTTGCCCCTTATGGCAACCCTTGCTTTTTACCCACGTATTCCTCTGGTAGAAATAGCCTCATAGGGCCATGTGACTTCTAAGAGCAATGTGGGCACTGGTTGTTTTCAATGGACTTAACTAGCTTGAAACACACTCAAAATGTATTCTTCATGCTAGAAAAGGCTGATTTGCTATGAAAAAGCACTCTCTTCACCATAGGGGAAATGCAAAATCTAGTGAGCTAGGGCGATACCCACATGATATTGATCTTAAAAATGACACAAAATAAGAGGCTTATAAGATTCTACCTGCAAAGTGTGTGCCACTCCATGAGAGAACACAAGCCCCAATGGGGACTTGCCTTGTATAGTTACCCTTGCCTTTTTCCCACATAGACCTCTGGTTAAACTAGACTTATAGGGCCACTTGGCTGCTAAGAGCTGTGCCCTAGATGCCTACATTGGAATTAACTAGCTGGAAACACACTCAAAACGTGTTATACATGCTGGAAAAGGAAGATTTGGAATGAATACGTGCTCTCTTCACTAAAGTGAACCTGCAGCACATAGCAAGGCAGAGCAACATCAGCATGATAGCCTTCTCACAAATGACACAATGCAAGAGGCTTCTAACTTCCTACTTGCAAAGTATATTCCATTCAGTGAAAGAATACCAGCTGCAATGGTGCTTTCCACTGGAGAACCATCCTTGCCTTTTTCGCCTATAGGATTCTGCTATACATAACTGGGCCTACAGAGTCACTTGGCTACAAAATGCTGTGTGCAGGAGGTGCTTCAGTGGACAGGTAGAAGCACACTCAAAACGTGTTCTCCATGCCAGAAAAGGCTGATTTACTATGAAAATGTGTTCTCTTCAATACAAGGGACATTTAACACCCAGATCTCTAGGGCAATACCCACATGATAGCATTCTCACAAATGACACAAAAGTAGAGGCTTCTAGCTTCCTACTTGCAAGTTTTATACCACTCAGTGAAAGAACACCAGCTCCAAAGGTTGTTTCCACTGGAAAGCAACACTTCCCTTTTTTGCCCATAGGCCTCTTTCATAACTAGGGCTATTTAGCCACTTAGTTGCAAGATGCTCTGTGTGCACAATGTGCTTGCAGTGGTCGTCAATAAATAGAAACACATGTAAAACATGTCCTCTGTGGTGGAACAGGCTGATTTGTTATGAAAAGGTGCTCCCTTCACTATAGGGGAAGTGTACCACTAGCAAGCTAGGGCAATAACTGCACGATAATAATCTCATGAATGACATAAAGACAGAGGCCTCTAGCTTCCTACTTGCAAAGTGTATGACACCCAATGAGAGAACACCAGCCCCAGAGTAGTTTGCCCAGAAAGCAACACTTGCCTTTTTTCCACATAGGCCTCCTAGAAATAGGATGTGAGTGTCACTTGGCTTGTAAGAGCTGTGTGGGCACTAGATGTTTTCGATGGGCATAACTAGACAGAATCATTCTCAAAACATATCCTCCATGCTGGAAAAGGCTGGTTTGCTATGAAAAAGCACTCTTTTCACTATAGGGGAAATGCAACACCTACTGAGCTAGGATGAAACACAAATGACATCAGTCTCAAAAATGACACAAATTAAGAGGCTTATACGTTCCTACTTGCAGAGTGTATGCCACTCTGAAAAAGAACACAAGCACAAATGGTGGTTTTTCCCATAGAGCAATCCTTGTTCTTTTCCCACATACACCTCTGGTTGAACTAAACTTACAGGGCCACTCAGCTGCTAAGAGCTCTTGGAGCACTAGATGTATACATTGGGATTAAGTAGTTTGAAACACACTCAAAATATGTTATCCATGCTGTAAAAGGCAGACTAGGTATGAATATGCTCTCTCTACACTAAAGGGAAAGTGCAGCACATAGTGAGGCAGGGTAACACCCACATGATAACAATCACAAAAATGACACAAAACAAGAGGCTTAGAGCATCTTACTTGAAAAGTGTATTCCACTCAGTGAAAGAACAACTACCCCAACTGTGTGTTGCACCAGAAAGGAACCCTTGCCTTTTATCCACATAGGTTTCTGTTAGAACTAGTCCAATTAAGATGCCCAACTGCCAAATGCTCTGTGTGCATGAGGTGACTGCAGTGAACTTTGATAACTGGAAACAAACTCAAAACATGTTCTCCATGCCTCTAAAGGCTGATTTGGTATGAAAAGCTTCTCTCCTAACTATAGAGGTAATGTACAATATAGAAGACTAAGGTTATACCTGCATGATAGCAATTTGACAAATTATACAAAACGAGAGGCTTCTATCATCCTTCTTGCACATGGTAGGCCACTCAGTCAAAGAAAACTAGCTCCAGGAGTGGTTTGCCCCAGAGGGAAACCCTTGCCTTTTATCTACACAGGCTTTTGTTAGAACTAGCCTTATAGAGCCACTTGGCTTCTAGGAGCTCTATTGGCACCTGATGTTTGCAATGAGCTTAACTATCTGGAAACATACTCAAAAGGTATTCTCCTTGCTGGAAAAAGCTAATTTGCTATGAAAAGGCCCTATCTTCACTAAATGGGAAACAGCAGAGATCCAGGCAAGATGGTGGAAGAGTAGGGGGACATGCTTGCCCTCTCCCACAAACACAACAAAAGAACATATCTACACATAAAATGACTCACACAGAACATCAACTGAATGCTGGCAGAACTTAAACCTCCAAAAATGGCAAGAATCTCTTGACATAACTGTAAAACAACAGAAAAGATATGAGAGAAGGGGAATCAGGACAGGAATAGCATTCCCAAGAGGGTGCTGTGAAGGAGAAAGGGAACCTACACCCTGGGAAGCCACCTAACCAATGGAAAGATCAGCTGAGTCGGAGGGATCTCCAAGACGCCAAGAGAAGCACAGCAGCAGGTCTGAGAGCAAAAAGCAGAGTGAGAGATGCACAGATCTTCTGAACCATTGGCACAGACACCACAGACCGAGATTCTTGAGTGGGAGAGAGGAAGAGGGGGGCCGCCATAGAAAACTCCTTGCACCCCAGTGTGCGTGGTTGCCTACCAGCTAGCAGAGAGTAATTCTCAGAGCATCCCCTCCACCCTGTGGGCAGAAGCCACCTGCCATCCATGGTGGACGAGCTCCACCACCCACCAGGAAGGCAACCACCACCGTGGCATGCCCAAGCCAGTCCCACACGTGGGAGGCACCCCACCACCACAGCATGACCCTGCCAGCACCACCTGCCCGTGGGAAGTGCCCCATCCCTGTGGCATACCAGGGCCAGCTGCGCCTGTCCTCCAGAAGTGCCCCACCACTGCTGTGTGCCCCAGCCAGTACCAACACCATGGTGTACCCCGGTCAGCCCTGGCTGCCCTAGGGAAGCACCCTGCCACTGTGGGGCAACCAAACCAGCCCTGCCCAGCCCTGCCCAACCACGGGAAGTGCCCTGCCACCACACTGCACTCCGGCCATACTCGTCCGCCCGTGGGAAGTGCCCCACTGCCACGGCACACCCTGGCCTGTGCCAAACTACAGTTGAGCTTCCCAAAATTCACAGAAAAATCACGAGCAAGATTAAGAAGCTCAGAAACCATTCCCAGTTAAAGGAACAGGAGAATTCACCTAAAGCAGTCAATGATGAAACAGACCTCTGCAGTCCAACAGGCACTGAGTTCAAAAGGGAGATACTGAAAATACTGACAGAATTAAGAGAAGATATGAATAGTAATGCATATTCCCTCAGAAAGGAACTAGAAAATATAAGGAGGAGCCAAGAAAAACTAGAAAATTCATTTGCAGAGATACAAACTGAGCTGAAGGCGATAAAGACCAGAATGAATAATGCAGAGGAATGAATTAGTGATGTGGAAGAAAGAATAATGAAAATCACCCAAACAGGACAGCAGACAGAAAACCAAATGAAAAACATGAAAGCAATATAAGAGACCTATGGGATAATATAAAGCAGGCCAATCTATGCATAATAGGAATTCCAGAAGGAGAAGAATAAGAAAAGGGAATTGAAAATATATTTGAAGAAATTATGGCTGAAAACACTCCAAATCTAAAGGATACTGATATCAAGATATAGGAAGCACAGAGGGCCCCAAACAAGTTGAACCCAACTAGGCCCATGCCAAGACATATTATGGTAAAAATGGCAAAAGTTAATGATAAAGAGAGGATTCTAAAGGCAGCAAGAGAAAAGCAAAGTGTCAATTATAAGGGAACCCAAATAAGGCTATCAGCTGATTTCTTTACAGAAACTCTACAGGCCAGAGGGAATGGCAAGATATATTTAAAGCACTGAAAGGAAAAAACTTCAACCTAGAATACTCTATCCAGCAAGAATATCATTTAAAATAGAAGGGGAAATAAAGAATTTCTCCAATGAACAAAAGCTAAAAGAGTACAGCAATATGAAACCCATTCTAAAATAACTACTGAAAGGGCTTCTCTAAATTAAAAAAAAAAAAAAAAAGAGGAAGAACTAGGATGGAGGAAACCGCAATGAGAAAGCAGTCACTTAAATAAGCCAGCATACAGATCTAATCATGAAGATGTTAAAAAAAAAAAAAAGACATCAAAATCATACAATGTGGGCAAGGGAAGTAAGGAAATAAATAGGTTCTTTTTTATTATTTTAATGAAGTTTTGAGCCTACATGACTATGAGGCTAAAGCACACAGTTATAGAAGAGGTTATATACTTTAAAAACAGGGCAACCACAAATCAAAACCGAACATTACATTCACAAAAAATGAAAAGTACTCAAGCATAAAACAAATGGAAACCATCCAACCAAAAAAAGAAAGGAAGAATGGAGAAATATAGAATCAACTGGAAAACAAGGTTTAAAATGGCAACAAATAAACATCTATCAATTATTACCTTAATGTCAATGGACTGAATGCTCTAATCAAAAAACACAGAGTGGCAAAATGGATAAAAAACAAAAACTTTCAATCTGCTGCCTACAAGAAACTCACCTTAGAATGAAGGACACATTTAGATTGAAAGTGAGGGTATGGGAAAAGATATTTCATGCCAATGGACCAGACAGGAAAGCAGGAGTTGCAATACTCATATCTGACAACATAAGATTTTTAAATAAAGGCCATAAAGACAGACAAAGAAGGACACTATTTAATGGTTTGGGGATACATTCTAGAAGAGGATATTACAATCATCAATATATATGCCCCTAATATAGGAGGACCCAGATACCTACAGCAAATGCTAACATACATAAAAGGAGAAATTGATGGGAATACAATCATAGTAGGAGACATTAACACACCACTCACTACAATGGACAGATGCTCTAGACAGAAAATCAATAAAGCAACAGAGAACCTAAAGGAAACAATAGAAAAGGTAGACCTAATTGACATTTTCAGGACATTACATCCAAAAAAATCAGAAGACACATTCTTCTCAAGTGCACATGGAACATTCTCAAGAATTGACCACATTTGGGGGCACAAAGCTAACCTCAACAAATTTAGGAGCATAGAAATTATCTCAAGTATCTTCTCTGACTACAATGGCATGAAACTAGAAATCAACCACAGGAAAAGAAATGAGAAAAAAAATTACTACATGGAGACTAAACAACATGCTACTAAAAAACCAATGGGTCAATGAGGAAATCAAGAAGGAAATTTAAAAACACCTTGAGACAAATGATAATGAAGACACAACCACTCAAAATCTGTGGGATGCTGCAAAAGCAGTACTCTCAAAAAAGAAGAAAAATCTCAAATCGACAACTTAACCCACCACCTAAATGAATTAGAAAAAGAAGAATAAAAAAACCCTAAAGTCATCAGAAGCAAATCAAAGATCAGAGAGGAGATCAATAGAGATTCAAAAAACAATAGACAAAATCAATCAAACCAAGAGCTGGTTCTTTGAAAAGGTAAACAAAATTGACAAACCTCTGGCTAGAGTCACCAAGAAGAGGAGAGAAAGAACCCAAATAAACAAAATAAAAATGAAAAAGGAGAAATCACAACAGATATTGCAGAAATACAAAAAACCATGAGAGAATACTATGAACAATTATATGCCAACAAATTTGAAAACCTAGAAGAAATGGACAATTTTCTAGAGTCTTACAACCTGACAAAAGTTAATCAGAAGAAATAGACCAACTGAACAGACCAATCACTAGAAATGAAATTGAATATGTCATAAAAACACTCCCTACAAATAAAAGTCCAGGACCAGATGGCTTCATAGGCGAATTCTACCAAACATACAAAGAGGAATTTATGCCCATCCTCCTTAAACTTTTTCAAAAGGTTGAAGAAGAAGGAATACTCCCCAAAGACATTCTGTGATGCCACCATCACCCTAATTCCAAAACCAGACAAAGATACCACCAAAAAAGAAAACTACTGGCCAATTATCTTTGCTGAATTGAGACGCAAAAATTCTCAAAAAATTTCAGCCAACCAAACCCAACAACATATCAAAAAGATCATACACCATGACCTGGTTGGACTCCTCCCAGGTTCACAAGGATGGTTCATCATATGCAAATCAATCAACATCATATACCACATTAACAAAGGAAAAATCAAAAACCATATGATCATCTCAATAGATGCAGAAAAAGCATTTGACAAAATCCAACATCCATTCATGATAAAAACTCTCACCAAAGTGGGTATAGAGGAAACATTCCTAAGCATAATCAAAGCCATTTATGACAAACCCACAGCAAATATGATACTCAATGGAGAAAAGCTGAAAGCCTTCCCACTAAAATCTGGAACAAGACAGGGATGCCCACTCCCACCACTGCTATTCAACATAGTATTGGAAGTCCTAGCCACAGCAAGCAGACAAAAGAAATAAAAGGCATCCAAATAGGAAGAGAAGAGATCAAACTGTCACTGTATGCAGATGACATGATATTATATATAGAAAACCCTAAGGACTCAACCCTAAAACTACTTGAACTGATCACCAATTCAGCAAAGTAGCAGGATATAAGATTAACATTCAGAAGTCAGTTGCATTTCTGTATACCAGCAATGAAATATTAGAAAAGGAATACAAAAACACAATACCTTTTTTAAATTGCACCCAAAAAAAAAAAATCAAACACCTGACAAAGGAGGTAAAGGACCTATATGCCAAGAACTACAAAACATTAATCAAGGAAATTAAAGAAGTTGTAAAGAAATGGGAAGATATTCCATGTTCCTGGATTGGAAAAATTAATATTGTAAAAAATGGCCATACTACCCAAAGCAATCTACAAATTCAATGCAATCCCTATCAAATTACCCATGATATTTTTCACACAACTAGAACACTCCAAAAATTTATATGGAACCACAAAAAAACCAGAATCACCAAAGCTATCCTGAGAAACAAAAACCAAGCAGGAGGGATCACCCTCCCAGACCTCAAGCAATATTACAAAGCCACGGTCATCAAGACAGTGTGGTACTGGTATCAAAACAGACATACAGACCAATGGAACAGAATAGAGAACTCAGAAATAAACCCTGACACCTATGGTCAACTAATCTTTGACAAAGGGAAAAAGACAGTCTATTCAGCAAGAATTGCTGGGAAACCTGGACAGCTGCATGCAAATCAATGAAACTAGAACACACCCTCACACCATGTACAAAAATAAGCTCAAAATAGCTGAAAGACTTAAACATAAGACAAAACACCGTGAAACTCCTGGAAGAGAACATAGGCAAAAAATTCTCTGACATCAACTTTATGAATATTTTCTCAGGTCAGTCTCCCAAAGCAACAGAAATAAGAGCAAAAATAAACCCATGGGACCTAATCAAACTGACAAGCTTTTGCTCAGCAAAGGAATCCAAAAAAAAAAACAAAAAGACAACTTACAGAATGGGAGAAAATAGTGTCAAATGATGCAACAGACAAGGGCTTAATATCTAGAATATACAAGCAACTTATATAACTCAACAGCGAAAATCCAACCACCCAACGGAAAAATTGGCAAAAGACCTGAATAAACCATTCTCCAAGGAAGATATTCAGATGGCCAACAAGCACATGAGAAAATGCTCAACATCACTGATTATTACAGAAATGCAAATCAAAACTACCATGAGATACCACCTCACACCAGTCAGAATGGCCATCATTAATAAGTCCACAAATAACAAATGCTGGAGGGGGTGTGGAGAAAAGGGAACCCTCCTGCACTGTTGGTGGGAATGGAAGCTGGTACAACCACTATGGATAACAGTATGGAGGTACCTTAGAAAACTACACATAGAACTACCATATGACCCAGCAATCCCACTCTTGATCATATATCCAGACAAAACTTTCCTTAAAAAAGACACATACACCTGCATGTTCATTGCAGCTCTATTCACAGTAGCCAAGACATGGAAACAACCCACATGTCCATCAACAGATGATTGGATTAGGAAGATGTGGTATATATACACAATGGAATACTACTCAGCCCTAAAAAAGGAATGAAATAATGCCATCTGCAGCAACATGAATGGAACTAGAGACTCTTATCCTGAGTGAAGTAAGTCAGAAAGAGAAAGACAAATACCATATAATATCACTTATATCTGGAATCTAATATACAGCACAAAGGAACCTTTCCACAGAAAAGAAACTCATGGACTTGGAGAATAGACTTGTGGTTGCCTGGGGGGAGAGGGAAGGAGTGGGATCCATTGGGAGCTTGAGGTTAACAGATGCAAACTATTGGTTTTGGAGTGGATTAGCAATGAGATCCTGCTGTGTAGCACTGAGAGCTATGTCTAGATACTTACAACGCAGCACGACAATGGGAGAAAAAATTATGTATACATGTATGCGTGACTGGGTCCCCATGCTGTACAGTGGGGGAAAAAAAGTGTATTGGGGGAAATAACAATAAAAAATGAATTAAAAAAACAAATAAATAAAAATAAATTGTTCTGGGCACTAGATTATATCAATGGGCATAACTAGCTTGACACAGACTCAAAATATATTATCCATGCTGGAAAAGGCTGATTTGCTTAGAAAAGGTGCTCTCTTCACTACAGGGGATATGTACCACCTAGCAAGATGGTACCTGCATGATAGCAGTCTCACAAATGAAACAAGAGGCTTCTGGCTTCCTGCTTGCAAAGTGTCTCTCATTCCATTCCTTCCAAAAAGGCAAGGGTTGCTATATGGAGCAAACCACCACTGAGGCTGGTGTTCTTTTATGGAGTGGCATATGCTTTGCTAGTAGGGAATTAGAAGCCTCTTAATTTGTGTCATTTTTGAGATTGATATCATGAGGGTATGGCCCTAGCTAAGTAAGTGTTGCATTTGTCTTATAGTAAAGAGAGTGCCTTTTCATAGAAATTCAGCCTTTTCCAGCATTGAGAATACATTGTGAGAATGATTCTGTATAGTTATGCCCATCGAAAACATCTAGAGACCACATAATTTTTACAAGCCAAGTGACCGTAGCATCCTAGTTGAAGAAGATGTTTATGTGGATAAAAGCAAAGGTTGGGGCTGGTGTTCTCGCACTGATGTCATCGATACATTGTGGTGTTGCCCTGTCTCTCTATGCCCTCTATATCCCCTTTAGTGAAAACATCACTTCTCTTAGCAAATCAGCATTTTCCAGCATAGAGAATATATTTTGAGAATGATTCTGTCTAGTTAAGCCCATTGAAAACATCCAGTGACAACAGAACTCTTTGTAGCTGATCGGCTCTATAAGCCTATTTCTATGAGGCCAATGTGGAAAAAAGGCAATTGTTGCTTTCTGGGCAAAACACCATTGGGGCTGGTGTTCTGTCACTTGATGGCATACCCTTTGCAAGCAGAAAGTTAGAAGTCTCTTGTTTTGTGTCATTTTTGAGATTTCTATCATGCAGGTTTTATCCTCACTAGCTAGGTGGTAGGTTATCCCTATAGTGAAGAGAGCAACTTCACCTCTGGTTGAACTAGACTTATTGGGGCCACTCAGCTGCTAAGAGCTCTCTGTGCACTAGATGCCTACATTGGGATTAACTAGCTTGAGACACATTCAAAACCTGTTGTCCATGCTGGAAAAGGCAGACTTGGTATGATTATGTGCTCTGTTCACTAAAGGGGAACTGAGCACTTAGCAAAGCAGTACAAGACTGGCATGATAGCAATCTCAAAAATGACACAAAACAAAAGGCTTCTAGCTTCTTACTTGCAAAGTGTATTCCACTCAGTGAAAGAACACCTATTCCAACCATATTTTGCACTGGAAAGCAACCCTTGCCATTTAGCTGCATAGGCTTCTGTTACAACTTGTCCTATTGAGAGGCTTAGCTGCAAAATGCTCTGTGTGCATGAGGTGCTTTAGAGGACTTCAATAGATAGAAACACACTCAAAAAGTGTTCTCCATGCTGGTAGGGGCTGATTCGATATAAAAAGCTGCTCTCTCCACCATAGGAGAAATGCACCATATGTGAGGCTAGGGCAACACCAGCATGGTTGCAATTTTACAAATTACAGAAAACAAGAGGCTTCTAGCTTCCTGCTTGCACACTGTAGGCCCCTCAGTGAAAGAATACTAGCTCCCAGGGTGGTATGCCTCAGAAAGCAACCCTTGCCTTTTATCCACTTATGCTTTCATTAGAAATAGCCTTATAGGGCCACTTGGCTTCTAAGAGCTCTGTTGGCACTAGATGTTTGCAATGAGCTTAGTTAGCTGGAAATACTCTCAAAATGTGTTTTTACATGCTGGAAAAGGCTAATTTGCTATGAAAAGTTCCTCTCTTCACTAAAGGGGTATAGCAGTGCCTAGCAAGACAGGGCAACACCTGCATGATAGCAACCTCAAAAATGACACAAGAGGCTTATAGATTCCTCCTTGCAAAGTGTATTCCATTCAGTGAAAAGACACCAGCCACAATAGTGGTTTCCTCTGGAAAGCAACCCTTGCCTTTTTTGCACATAGACCTCTTTTATATATAACTGAGCCTATAGAGGCACTTGGATACAAAATTCTCTGTGTGTAGAATGTGCTTCGGCAGACATCAAAAGGAATAAACACACTCAAAATGTGTTCTCCATGCCAGAAAAGGCTGATTTGCTCTGAAAAGGTGCTCTCTTCACTACAGGGGAAATGTAGCACCCAGCTGTCCAGGGTGATACCTGCATGATAGCAATCTCACAAATGACACAAAACAAGAGGATTCTAGATTCTTACTTTCAAAGTGTATGCCACCCAGTGAAAAAATACCAGTCCCAATGGTGGTTTGTCCCTGAAAGCCAACACTTGCCTTTTTCCACATAGGCCTCTTATAGAACTAGGTTGTAATGGCCACTGGCTTCTAAGAGCTCTGTGGGCACTAGAAGCTTTCAATTGGATTAATTGCTTGAAATACAGTCAAAACATGTTCTCCAAGCTGTGAGAGGCTGATCTGGTATGAAAAGGGGCTCTCTTCACTAAAGGGGATATATAGGGCATAGAGAGAAAGGGTACAACCTCATAATAGCAATCTCACAAGTGACACAAAAAAAGAGGCTTCAAGCTTCCACCTTGCAAAGTGTATTCCACTGTGAGAGAACATGAGCCTCAAGGGTGCTTTCACTGGAAAGCAACCCTTGATTTTTTTGTGTAACAAGGCCTATTGAGCCACTCGGCTACAAATTGCTCTGTGTGCAGGAGGTGCTTCAGTAGACATCAACAGGTAGAAACATGTTCAAAACGTATTCTCCATGCTGGAAAAGACTGATTTGCTATGAAATGGTGCTCTCTTAACTACAATGGTAATGTACCATCCAGCAGGCTAGGGTGATACCCACATTGTAGCATTGTCACAAATGATACAAAAGAAGAGGTTTCTAGCTTCCTCCTTGCAAAAACCAGCCATAATGGTAGTGGAAAGCAACCCTTGCCTTTATTGTCAAAAGGCCACTTGCTACAAAATGCTCTGTAGAGCACGACTTACTTCAGTAGACATCAGTAGCTAGAAACAGGCTCAAAATGTGTTCTCCATGCTGGAAAAAAAGGCTGATTTGCTACGAAAATTGCTGTCTTCATTAAAGGAGATATACAGAATAGTAGGGTGATCCCTGCATGATAGCAATCTCACAAATTACACAAAACAAGAGCTTCTAGATTCTTACTTTCAAGGTGTATTCCACTCAGTTAAAGAATACCAGCTGCAATAGTGTTTTCCATTGAAAAGCAACCCTTGCCTTTTTTTGCCCATAAACGTCTTTTATAATTAGGACTATTGAGCTTTCAGTAGTCTTCATTTTATAGAAATACGATTGAAAGCTGAACTCCATACTGAAAAGGCTGATTTGTTATGAAAAGTTGCTCTCTTCACTATAGGGGAAATATACCACCTAAAGAACCAGGGCAATAACTCTATTATAGCAGTCTTACAAATGTCACAAAATAAGAGGCTTCCAGCTTCCTACTTCCAAAGTGTAAGCCACCCAGTGAGAGAACACCAGCCCCAAAGGTGGTTTGCTCCAGAAAACAACCCTTACCTTTTTTCCACATCGGCTTCTTATTGAAATAGGTTTATAGGGCCAATCAGCTACTAGGAGTTCTGTCATCACTAGATGTTTCCAATGAGATTAACTACACAGAATCATTCTCAAAATATATTATCCATGCAGGAAAAGCCTGATTTGCTATGAAAAGACTCTTCCCTATAGTGGATATGCAACACCTAGTGAGCTCAGGCAATAACTGGATGATACCAATCCAAATGACACAAAACAAGAGGTTGTAGCTTCCTATCTGAAAAGTGTATGCTACTCAGTGAAAGAACACAAGCCCCAGTGGTGGTTTTCCCCATATAGCAACCCTTGCCTTTTTCCCACATAGGCCTCTGGTAGAACTAGCCTTTAGGGCCACTTGACTTTTAAGAGCCCTGTGGGCACTAGATGTTTTCAATGGGTTTAACTAGCTTGACACACTCTCAACTTGTACTCTCCATGCTGGAAAAGGCTGATTTGCTAGGAAAAGGCGCTGTCTTCACCAAAGGGACAATTCAGCTCCTAGCAAGACTTGGCAATACTGCAGGATAGCAAGCTTGCAAATGACACAAAACAAGAGGTTTCTGGAATCCTATTTGCAAAGTGTATGCCCCCCATTTAGAGTGCACCAGCCCCAATGGTGGTGTGCCCAGAAAGCAACCCTTACCTTTTTTCCACATAGGCCTCTTATAGAACAAGGCTCTTAGGTCTGCTCAGCTTCTAAGAGCTCTGTGGGCACTAGATGCTTGCAGTGGACTTCAACATCTAGAAACACTCAAAACATGTTCTCCATGCTGGAAAAGGCTGATTTGGTATGGAAAGGGGCCCTCTTCACTATAGGGGATCAGCAAAACCTATCGAGCTAGGGCTCTACCTGCATGTGTTGGTAACAAAGCGTATGGCACTGCATGTATTTCTTGTAAAGTATATGCCACTCATGAAAGAACACTAGCCCCAAGGGTGTTCTGCCCCAGATAGAAACTCTTGCCTTTTTTCCACATAGTCCTCTGGAAAATCTAGCCATATAGTGCTGTTTAACTACTAAGAGCTCTACGTGCACTTGATGCCTACAATGGTCTTAACTAGCTTGAACACAAATAAAAACATTTTCTCCATGCTGTAAAAGGCTGATCTGGTATGAAAATTTGCTCTTTACTAAATGGCAACAGCAGCACATAGTGAAGAAGGGCAACACCTGCATGCTGGCAATCTCAAAAATGACACACAAAAGATTTCTATCTTCCTACTGTCAAAGTGTATGCCACCCAATGAAAGAACACCAGCCCCATGGGTGGTTTTCCCTGGATATCAACCCTTGTCTTTTTTTCACATAGGCTTCTTATAGAACTAGGATTATAGGGCCTCTTGTCTTCTAAGAGCTCTTTGGGCATTAGATGCTTTCAACTAGATAAAATGGCTTGGAAAACCATCATAATGTGTTCTCCATGTTACAAAAGGCTGATTTGGTATGAAAAGGGGCTCTCTTCACTAAAACGGAAATTCAGGCCATAGAGAGATAGCATGATACTGGCATGATAGCAGTCTCACAAATGACACAAAACAAGAGGCTTCCAGCTTCCTACTTGCAAAGTGTATGCCACCCCAGTGAGCGAACACCAGTCCCAATGTTGGTTTGCCTGGAAAGCAACCCTTGCCCTTTTTACCTAGGCCTCTTATAGAACTAGGCTGCTAGGGAAGCTTGGGTTCTAATAGATCTGGGGGCACTAGATGCTTGCAATCAGATTAACTGGCTTGAAACACAGTCAAAACGTGTTATCCAAGCTTGAAAATGATGATTTTGTATGAAAACGTTTGTTTCCACTGGATGGCAATCTAGTTATTTTTCCCCATAGGCCTCTTGCAGAAAAATTCTTATAGTACTTCTCAGTTGCTAAAATCTCAGCTTGCAACTATAGGCTTACAATGCTCTGAAACAACTTAAAACACACTCAAAACCTAACCCTAACCCTAGACCAAGCCCTAACCCTAAACCTAACCCTCATCCCTAGGCTTAAGAATCAACCTAGCACTAGCCCCAAACATAGCCCTAGCTCTAGCCCTATCCCTAACCCTCCCTAACTCTAACACTAACCCTAACCCCGAACCCTGACTCTGACCCCTAGCTCTAGCCCTAGACCTCGACATATCCATAAAACTAAAACTAAACCTAACCCCTAAGCCCTATCCCTACTACGAACCCTAAACCCTAAACACTTACCTTAACCCTCTAACTCTAACCCTAACCATAAGCCCTAACTAACTGCTACCCTAACCCTAAACATTAACCCTAAACCTAACCCCCCAACTATAAACCTAATCCCTAACTCTATTTCTCTAACTCTAGTGCTAACACTAAACGCTTACATTCTACTCCTCACCCCAATCCCAACACTTATTCTAATGCTAACCCTAATCCTGACCCTAATCCTTAACCCTAACACCTTAACCCTTTTCTCTAATTTAACCCTAACCATAACCCATAATTCCTAACTCTAACACTAGCTCTAGCCTTAAACATAACCACTAACCCCTAACACTAACACTAACCCTAGCCCTCATTATAACGATAAACCTAACCCAACCAAACCTCACCTACACCCTAACTCCCTAACCATAACAAAAACCATAAGCCCTACCTTAACCCCTAATCCCTAGCCTTAAACCTAACCCTTATCCTCTTACCCTAACCTCACCCTAACCCTTAAACCCTATTCCTAACACGTACCCCTAACCCATAACCCCAGCCCTAGCCTTAAACTCTAACCCTCTATCCCTAACCCTCACCCTAACCCTAACTCCCAAACCCTAATGCTAACCCTAGCCCTAACCCTAACCAACCCCAATCCTAACCCTAACCCTCTATCCCTAATCCCTAACCACAACTACAACCCTAAACCTCCAACACTAACCACTCCCTAACCCTGAACCCTAACCATATCTCTATTTGATTCCTACTCTGTTCCTTAATAGAGCTCTGCTCTTTCCCTAACTAAAGCCCTGCCATCTCTCTAACCACAGCCCTCCTCTCTTCCTAACTAGAACACTGCTCTCTAAGGCCCTGCTCTGTCCCTGAGTAGAGCACTGAAGAGTTTATAACTAGAGCCCTGCCCTTTAACTAGAGTCCTACACTGTCCCCATCAAGAACTCTGTCCCTAACAAGAGCCCTCATCAGTACTTAACTAGAGCATTGTGGTCTAGCTAATTACGGCCCTGTGCTCTCCCTGCCTAGGTCCCGAGGCTGCAACTAAATAGAGTCCTGCACTCTCCCTAATTATAGCCAGAGAATGTCTCTAACTAGGGCCCTACACACTCTCTAACTAGAATCCAGTGATGTACCTAACTTGAGCCTTGCACTTCTTATCTAGAGCCCTGCTCAGTCCTAAACTAGAGCACTGCCCTGTCTCTTACTACAGCCTTGCTCTGTGCTAAACTAGAATCCATCACTGTACATAAATAGAGTCTTGCACTGTATGTACCTAGGGCCCTTATCTGTCCCTAACTAAGGTTCCTAATTAGAGACCTGCCCTGTCCCTAACTAGACCCCTCATTTGGCCCTAACCAGAGCCTGGCACTGTCTCTAAGTAAGGCAGCAGATAGTCCCTGACTATAATCTAGCTCTGTCCCTAATTAACCCTGCTCTCTCCCTAACTAGAGTCCTTCACTGTCTTCATCTAAGCTCTTCTCAGTCCTCAACTAGAGCCCTGCCCTGTCTCTAACTATAATCCAGCACTGTACCTAACTAGAGCCTTGCTCTGTCTCTAACTAGTGCCATGATCTGTCCCTCCCTTAGGCACTACTCTGTCTCTAACTAGAGCCCTACACTATCTTTATCTTGAGCCCTGTCATTTCTATAACTAGAGCTCTGCACTGTCTATAGACTGAGTCTGCACTGTCCCTAACAACAGCCCTTCTCTGTCCCTAACCAGACCTTTCTCTGTCCCTAACTAGACCTTACTCTGTCCCCAGCTAGAGCCAGGCACTCTAATCAAGCCCTGCTGTCCCTAAGTAGAGTGTGATCTGTCCCTAACTAGGGCCCCTCTCTATCCCAAACTGAGGTTCTGCTCTATCACTAAATGGGCCATGAACTGTCTCTAATTGTATACCTGTTCCATTCCTAACTAGGGCCCTGCTCTGCCCCTAACTGAGGCCCTTCAGTGTCCCTAACTAGGGTGCTGCTATGGCCCTAAAATGGCCCTTCACTATTTCTAACTAAGCCATTGTCATGATCCCTTACTAGGGCCTTGCTCTATGACCAACTAGAGCCCTGTACTTTGCTAACTCAGGCCCTGCAGCATCTCTAACTAGAGCCATGCTCTGTCACTAACTAGGGCCTTGATCTTTCCCTAACTAGTGCCATGTGCTGTCCCTAACTAGAACTTACACTGTCTCTCAAGAGATCTGCAATGTCCCTAATTAGAGCACTGCTCTATCCCTAGGTATAGCCCTGACATGTCTCTAACTAAAGCCCTGGGATGTCTCTAACTATGGCCCTGCACTGTCCCTAACTAGAGCCCTGATCTGGCCCTAACTAGGGTCCTGCACTGTCTCTAAAAACCCACTGTATCCCAAATAGAGCCCTGCTCTGTCACTAACTAAAGCCCTGCCATGTCTCTAACAGGAGCCCTGATTGGGCCCTAATGAGGTCCTTTTCTTGGCCCTAACTAGAGCCCTGTTCTATCCTTCACAATAACCATGGACTATCCCTAAGTAAAGTTCTGAATGGTCTAAAACTAGAGCCCTGCACTGTCTCAAACTAAGATTCTTCACTGTCCCTAACTAGATCATGACCTTTCCCTAAATAAGGCCCTATGTTGTCCCTAGCTCTAACTCTGATCTGGCCCTACACTATACCTACCTAGGCCCTAGGCTTCCCCTAACTAGAGCCCTTCAATGTCCCTAACCAGCACCCAGCACTGTCTCTAGGTAAGGTTCTGGTCAGTCCCTGACTAGAATCCAGCTCTGTACCTAACTAGAGCCTTGCACTGTCTCTATCTATAACCTGGTTCTGTCTCTCACTAGAACAGTAATCTGCTCTTAACTGAGGCCCTGCTCTGTCCCTATCCAGAACCTTGCTGTTTCTAAGATCCTACTCTTTCCCTAATTAGAGGACTGCCCTGCCTCTAACTAGAGACCTGCACTGTCCCTAAGAGCAGTTCTCATATGTTTCTAAATAGGGTCTGCCCTGTCCCTAAGAAGAGGCCTACTCTGGCCCTAGCTAGAGACCAGATGCGACCCTACCTAGAGCCATGTACTGTCTTGAACTCAGGCCCTGATTTGTCCCTAACTAGGGCCCTGTGCTATTCCTAACTACACCCCTACAGGTCCCTGTCTATAGACCTGCCCAGGCCCTATAGAGCCCTACACTATCTCTAACTAATACACTGGGATGTCCCTACTTGTAGCTGAGCACTGTCACTAAGTAGAGCCCTGTACTGTCTCTGACAAGATCCCTGCTCTGTTCCTAACTGTAGCCTACACTGCCCCTAACAAACGCCCTTCTCTGCCCCACCCTGTCCCTAACTATGGCCCGGTACTATTCCTAACTAGGGCCCTGAGCTGTACCTAGGCAACATTCTGCTCTGTTCCTAACTAGAGCCCTGCTCCATATAACTAGAACTTTGTCTTGTCTCTTGTAGACGGAACACAGCACTCTCACTAATTAGGTACCTGGGCTGTCCCTAACTAAACCCTGGCACTGTCTATGTGTAAAGCCTGCTCAGTCACTAAATAGAGCCCTACACTCTCTCAAATAATTCCCTGTGCTGTCCCTTACTGGAGGCCAATGCTGTCCCTAACTAGAGTCCTTCTTGGTCGCTAACCAGAGCCTTCCTCTGCCCATAACTACACTCTGCACTGTCCCTAACTGGAGCCCTGATCTGTCCCTAATTAGGGCCCTGAACTGTTCCTAACAGAATCCTGCACTGTCCCCAGTCAGGGTGATGTGCTATCCCTAACTACACCCCCACACCATGCCTATCTAGAGCCCTGATCAGTCCCTAATTAGTGCCCTACACTGTCACTAACTAAGGCCCAGTGATATCCCTAACTGGAGTCCAGCACTGTCTCTAATTCCAGCCCTGATCTGCCCCTGCACTCTCCTTACCTAGGGCTGTAGGCTTTCCCTAACTAGGGTCCTGCTCTGACACTAAGGTCTTGCCCTGTCCATAACTAGAACCCTGCTATATCCCTAACTAGAACCCTGAACTCTTCTTAAGTAAATCCATGTGCTGTCCCTAACTGGAGCCCTGATCTTTCCCTAAGGAGGGCCCAGTACTGTCCCTAACTCTCAGCCTGCGCTGTCTTGAATGAGGGCCCTGCACTCTCCCTCACTAGAATCCAGTGCTGTAACTAACTAGAGCATTGCACTATCTCTACATACAGCCATCTTCTGTCCCTCACAAGAACACTAATCTGATCCTAAGGACCTTCTCTTTCCATAACTAGACCCCTGCACTGTTCCTAACTGTAGCCCTGCCATGTCTATGACTAGACCCCTGCACTGTTCCAAACAAGAGCTCTGCTCTGTCCCTAAGTACCACACTGCACTGTCTCTAGATAGTCCTGATCTCTCCCCAACTTGGGCCCTGCAGTCTCCCTCACTAGGGCCTTGAACATTTTCTAACTAGGTCCCTGAACTCTCCCTACCTAAGGCTCTAGGCTGGGCCTAACTAGAGCCCTGCCCTGTCTCTAGAGCCCTGATCTGTCCCTAACTAGAACCTAGCACTGTACCTAAATAGAAACCTTGAACTCTTTCTGACTAGACCCCTGATCTGTCTCTAACTAGAACCCTGCTTTGTTCCTAACTAAGGCCCTACTCTGTCCCTAATTAGAGCCCTGCCCTGTCTCTAGAGCCCTGATCTGTCCCTAACTAGGACACACCTCTGTTCCTAACTAAGGCCCTGGTCTTTCACTAACTAGAGCCATGACCTCTCTAGCTTGAGCCCTGCCCTGTCCCTAACTATAGCCTTTCCCTGTTCCTAAAAAGAGGCTTAATCTGTCCCTACATTGCCCCTAACTTGAGCCCTACACTCTAATGCCCTAAGAGGTCCCTAATGGGAGCCCAGTGCTGTCTCTAAAAGAGCCCTGCACTGTCTCTAACTAAAGCCCTGCTCTATCCCTAACTACAACCCTGATCTTCCCCAAACTAGATTCCTGCACTCTAATTAGTGCCCTGTACTCACCCTACCTAGGGCCATAGGCTGTCCCTAACTAGGATCTGGCACTGACTCTAAATAAGGCCCTGTGCTGTCCCTAACTGGAGCTCTTGTGCTGCCTCTAACACCCTTCCTAACTAGACCCCTGATCTTTCCCTAATCAGGGCCCCATGCTGTTCCTAATTCTAAACCTGAGTTGTCCTGAACAAGGGCCCTGCACTCTCCCTAACTAGTGCTTGGGATGTCCCTACATAGGGACCTTCACTGTCCCTAACTAGGGTCCTGCACTGTCTCTAACTAGAATGCTGCTATATCCCTAACTGAAGCTGTCTCTAACTAAGACGCTCCACTGTCCCTAACTAGATCCCTGATATTTTCCTAAATAGGGCACTGTGCTCTCCCTAACTCTAACCCTGCACTGTTGCTAACTATGGCCCTGCACTATCCCTAAATAAAGCCCTACTCTGTCCCTAACTAGAGGCCAGCTATATCCCTAACTATAGTCCTGCTCTGTCACTAAATAAACCTGCGTACTGACTCGAATTGAGGCCCTCCACTTGTCCCTAACTAGAGCCCAGCACTCTCCCTACTTTAGAGCCCTAAGTGGTCCCTAATTAGAGCCATGCATTCTCCCTACTCTTAGAGCCATGCTAACTAGGACCCTACACTTTCCCTAGCTAGAATCCAGTGCTGTACCTATCTAAAGCCTTGCATTGTCTCTACCTAGAACCCTCTTCTGTCCCTCACAAAAACACTTATCTGTTCCTAAATAAGGCCCTGCTCTGTTCACAACTAGACCCTTAAACTGTCCCTAACTAGAGCCTGCCTCTGTTCCTAAATAGAGTCCTGATCTGTCCCTAACTAGGACCCTGCACCCTTCCTCACTGGAGCCCTGTGCTCTTGTTAACCAGGACCCTATGCTATCCCTAACAGAGCCTTGCAGTGTCCCTGACTAGAATAAAGCACTGAAACTAACTACAGCCTTCCTCTGTCCCTATCTAGAGCCCTGATATGTCCCTAACTATAATGCTCCTCAAGTCCTAGGGCCCTACTCTGTCCCTAACATGAGCCCTGTCTTGTCCCTAAATACAGCCCTGCCCTGACTCTAACTAGAGCCCTGCCCTGACTCTAACTAGAGCCCTGCCCTGTCACTAACTTAAGGCCTCTGCTGACTCTGAGGCTCTGCACTGCCCCTAAAGAGGGCTCTAATCAGTCCCTTTTTTAGCACACTGTGCTATCCCTATAGAGCCCTGTGTTCTCCCTACCTAGGGCCCTGAGCTATAACCAACTAGATCCCTCCACTCTTCCTAACTAGAGCACAGCACTGTCTTCACTGTCTCTAACTAGGGCCCTGCACTGTCCCTTACTGGAATCCAGAATTGTACCTTAACTAGAGCCTTGTACTGTCTCTACCTAGAACCCTACTCTGTCCCTAACTAGAGCCCTGCCCTGTCTCTAACAAAAGCCCTCCTCTTTCACTAAATATAACCCTGCACTCTTCCTAACTAGAGCCTTTGTCTGTCACTAGCTAAGGATATGTGCTGTCTCCACGTAGAGCCCTGCTTTGTCTCTAACTAGGGCCCTGAGCTGTCCCAAATTAGGGCTCTGCACTGGCTCTAACAAGGGCTGTGCTCTGTCCCCAACTGTAATCCTGCTCTGTCCCCAGCTAGGGCCCTGTGCTATCCCTAACTATCACCATATGCTTTCTCTTACTAAAACTCTGTGTCTCTCTACTTAGACCGAGCACTGTTCCTAACTAGGACACTGTTGTATCCCTAACAGGGGCCTGTAACACCTGTTAGTAAAGCTGCGCTCTATTCCTAACTAGAGTTGTGCGCTGTCCCTATCTGGGGCCCTGTGCTGTCCCAGTCTAAGGTCCTGCACACTCTAACTGGGGCTCTGTGCCATCCCTAACTAAAGCCCATCGCCATCTCTAAATAAAGCCCTGCACTTTCACTAACTAAAGCCCTGTGCTGACTCTAACTAGGCCTAAGATTTGTATCTGATTAGGGCTCTGATCTGTCCCTAACTAGTTCCCTGTGCTATCCCAACCTAGGGCCCTGTGCTCTCCCTACCTAGGGTCCTAGGCTGTCCCTAACTAGAGCCATGCATTCACCCTAACGAGAGCCAGACACTGTCTCTAACTAGAGCCCTACTCTGTCCCTAAATAGAGCCCTGGGCTGTCCCTAACTGGAGGTTTGCCCTGCCTCTAACTAAGACCTTATACTGCCCCTAAGTAGATTTCTAATATTTCCCTAAATAGGGCCCTGGCTGTCCCTTACTCTAACCCTTCACTGCCCTGAACTAGGGCTCTGCACTCACTCTCATTTTAACCCATACATGAACTATAACCCACACACTAACCATATCTACAATTCTTACCCTAAACTTAACCCTTAACCTAAACCATACCATACCTGATCTGTAACCCATACATTAGGTCTTACATGAACCTTAACCCATAACTTAATCCAAAACCTATCTGGATTCCTAAGTCTGAAACCAGAACCTGACCCATAACCCAAATCCTAACTCCTAACCTGTAACCCCAAACCCTAACTTGTAACCCCTAACATGTAAACCATAATATTAATCCAACCCCAACCCTAAGACCACAGAACATAGAACAATTTGAAGCTTCATTCATATCAAGAACAGAGGCTAGAAGTTTTGAAACACACAGAGATCAATGGGTTATCTTACCACGTGCTGATCTCTAGATGACTTCCTGTCACATCCAATCCCCTTGCCAATCCTATGGTCAATTCTTTCCACTACTAGAGGATCAGCTTGATTCAGAATACCAATAACTCAGTCTAGTCCTCTCAATAGAGGTCTCACTCCAACTAGATGGCCAGAATCCTTTCCTTTAACCAGCTGCCCCCTGTAACCAACCTTGGGTTTATTGGCTGATATGAGGTCAGCACCCCATGCCACTCATCCCCTCAACACTCTATCCCTAACTTGGGCTTTGATTTCTTTCTAAATAGGGCCATGGGCTATCCCTAACTAGGCCTCTACACGGCCCCTAAAAGCTCTTCTCTGTCCCAAACAAGGGCCCTGCTCTGTCCCCAACTAGAACCCCACTCCATCCCTAACTAGAGCCCTGATCTCTTCCTACCTAGGGCCTTACTCTGGCCCTAACCTCCTCTTTCCCTAAAAAAGTCCCTTCTCTGTACCTAAAGAGCCCAGCCCTTTCTTTATCTACAAACCTGGCCTTTAACTAGAGCCCTGCACTGTCTATAACTAGAGCCATATTATGTGCCTTACTAGGGGTCATTGCTCTCCCTAACTATAGACTGGCATTTTCCCTAGCAGAACCCTGAACTAGAGCCCACATAGTCCCTAAATAGAGCTGTATACTGTCTCTAATTCCCTGTGCTAACATTTACGGGAGCCAGTGCTGTCCCTAACTAGAGTCCTTCTCAGTCCCTACCTCAAGCTCTCCTCTAGTTATAACTAGATCCTGCACTGTTGCTAACTGGAGCCTTCATCTGCCCCTAATTATGGCCCTGTGCTGTCCGTAAATAGGATCCTGCACTGTCCCCACTTAGGGTGATGTGCTGTCCCTAACTACACCCTTGCACTGCCCCTATTTGAGCCCTATTTAGTCCCTAACTAGTGCCCTACACTGTCTCTAAGTCCCTGCACAGTCCCTAACTGGAACCCAGCATGTCTCTAAGTAGAGCACTGCACTGTCTCTAACTAGATCCCTTCTCTATCCTTAACTACAGATCTGATCTGTCACTAATTACAACACTTATCTGTCTCTAACTAGGGACAGACAATCTTCCTACCCAGAGCCATAGGCTGTGTCTAACTAGGGTCTAGCAATGACTCTAACTAAGGACCTGCCCTATCCCTAACTGGAATCCTGCTGTGTCCTGATTTAGGGCCCATCACTCTCCCTAAGTAGAATCCAGTACTGTAGCTAATTAGAGCCTTGCACTCTCTCTACCTAGAGCGCTATTCTGTCCCTCACAAGAACAATAATCTGTTCCTAAGGCCCTGCTCTGTTAGAGACTCTTCAGTTCTCTAACTAGAGTTTTGCACTATCCCTAACAAGAGCCCTCCTCTGCCCCTAAATACATCCCTGCACTGCCCATACCTATAATCCTGATCTCTCCCCAACTAGGGTTCTGCAGTCTTCATTACTAGGGCCTTGCACTCCCACTAATTAGGATTCTGTGCTCTATCTACCTAGGGCCCTTCACTGTCCCCAACTAGAGCCCAGCACTGTCTCTAAGTAATGCCCTGCACTGTCCCTAACTAGAGTCCAGCATTATACCTAACTGGAAACCCTGCACTCTTTCTAACTAGAGCCTTCACCTCTACTTAGAATCCTGCTCTGTTCCTAAGGACCTACTCTGTCCCTAACTACAGTCTGGCCCTACCTCTAACTAGAGTCTTTCTCTGTCCCTGACTAGAGCCCTAACCTGTCTCTAACTTGATCCCTGTCCCTAAGTAAAACCCTGTCCTGTCTCTAAAGTGCTCCACTGTCCCTAACAGGAGCCCCAATCTGTCTCTAACTAGAGCCTTTCCCTGTCTCTAAGAAGAGGCCTACTCTGTCCCTAACTAGAGCTCAGATAAGTTCCTAACTAGAGCCATGTGTGTCTCAAACTCAGGCCCTGCTTTGTCCCCAACTAGGGCCCTGCACTGTCACAAACTAGAGCCATGTGCATTGTCCAATTAAAATTCTGTGTTCTCTTCACCTGGAGCCTAGAGCTGTCCCTAACTACACCTTTACAGGGACCCTGTCTATAGACCTGCTCAGTCCCTAGTTAGAGCCCTACAATATAAGTAATGCCCTGGGCTGTCCCTAACTGGGGGCCAATGCTGTCACTAACTAGAGGCCTGAACAGTTTCTAACTAGAGCCCTCCTCTCCATAACTAGAGCTCTTCACTCACCCTAGAGCCCCGATGAGTCGAAAATTAGGGCCCTGTGCTCTCCCTCAAGAGATGCCTGTACTGTCCCTAACTATAATCCTGTGCTGTCCACCTTAGGGTGATGTGCTGTCCGTATCTACACTCCTACAATGTCCCTTTCCATAGCCCTACTCAGTCCCTCACTAGAGACCTACACTGTCTCTAAGGCCCAGATCTGTCCCTAACCTGAGCTGCACTGTCCCTAATAGGAGTCCTACTCTGTCCTTAAATAGAGTCCAACTATGTCCTAACTAGAGCCATGAGATGCCTCAAAATCAGGCCCTGATTTGTACCTAACTAGGGCCCTGTTCTTTCCCAGACTAGAACCTTGCACCATCTCTAACTAGAGATAGGCTCTATCCCTAACTAGAGTCCTGCTCTCTAGGGCCCTGATCTATCCCTAACTAGGGCCCTGAGTTGTCCCTAACTAGAGAGCTGTGCATTCTCTAGCTAAAATTCTTTTCTCTCTTTACCTAAAGCCCAGTGATGTCCCTAACTAGGACCCTGAACTTTCCCTTACTACACCTCTACAATATCCCCTCTAGATCCCTGCACTGCTCCTATTTAACATTAACTAGGGCCCCGCACCATCTCCAAATAGGGGCCTTTACTGTTGCTAACTGGAGCACTGATTAGTCCCTAATTAGGGTCCTAGGATCTCCATAAATAGAGCCCTGCACTATCCCTAACTAGAACCCTGCAGTGTCCCTTATTAGGGCTCTGCTCAGTCCCTAACCACACTTCCTATATACATCCCTATATAGAACACTTCTCTGTTCCTAAGGGTCTGCTCTGTCCCTAACTACAATCCTGTCCTGTCTCTAAGCAGTGTCATGCATTGTTCCTAACCCAAACCCTCATCTGCTTTTAAAGAGATCCTGTCCTTATCCCTAAGTAGAGGCTACTCTCTCCCTAAGACTTAGAGCCCAGCTAAGTTCCTAACTAGAGCCATGCATGTCTCTAACTTAAGCCCTACTTTGTCCCTAACTAGGACACTGTGATGCTCCTAACTATACCCCTGCACTGTCCCTGTCTATAGATCTGCTCAGTCCCTAACAAAAACCCTATACTGTCCCTAACTAATACCCTGGGCTATCCCTAACTGAAGCCCAATACTGTCACTAATTAGACCTGCATTGTCTCTAACTAGAGCCCTGCAAAACCCCTAACCAATGCCCTGCTGTGTCCCTAACTCGTGCTCTGCACTGACTCTAACAAGAGCCCTGTGCTGTACCTAGGCAGTGATCTACTCTGTCCCTAACTAGAGCCATACTCCATCTAAATAGAGTGGATGGAGTCCCTAATAGACCCCAATTGTCCCTAATACAGGCTCTGGGCTAGGCCTAACTAGGCCCCGGTGCTGTCCCTCACTAGAACCATGCACTGTCCCTATCTAGAACTCTAGTCAGTCCCTCAATAAACCCTACACTGTCCCTAACAAAGGCCCTATGCTAACCTTTAGTGGAGCCCATCATTGGCCCTTACTGGAGTCCTCATCTGCTTCTAACTAGAGCCCTGCACTGTCCCTAACTACAGCCCAGATCTGTTACTAACTAGAATCTTTCACTGTCCCTAATCAGGATGATGTGACGTCCCTAACTACACCCCCACACAATCCCTATCTAGAGCCCTTCTCAGTCCCTAACTAGTCATACATTGTCTCTAAAACCCTTCCCTGTGCCTAAATGGAGCCCAGTGCTGTCTCTAGCTATATCCCTGCCCTGTCTATAACTAGAGACCTGTACTATCCCTAATTAGAGCCCAGAACTGTCTTTAACTAATGCCCTGGGCTGTCACCAACTAAAATCCAGAGTTGTACCTAACTGGATAGAGGCTTTGAGCCCTTTCTAACTAGAGCCTTGGTCTGTCTCTAACTAGTGCCATGCTCTGTCCTTAACTAGAGCCCTGATATGTCTCTAGTTAGAGCCCTGCACTGTCCCTAAAAAAGACTTCAGCTGTCTCTAACTCGAGCCTTGCCCTGTCCCTAAGTAGAGGTCTACTCTGTTCCTAACTAGAACTCAGTAATGTCCCTAAATAGAGCCATGCATGTCTCAAACTCAGGACTTACTTTGTCCCTAACTAGGGTCCTGAACTGTCTCTTAATAGGGCTATGTTCATTGTCTAACTAAAACTGTGCTCTCTTTACCTAGAGCCCAGCACTGTCCCTAACTAGGGCCAGGCACTATCCCTAACTACACCCCTGCATTGTCTCTGTCTAGAACCTACTCAGTCCCTGACTGGAACCCTGCACTCTCTCTAACTATAGCCCTGTACCTCCCCAACTAACTTTCTGCTCTATCATTAACTAATACACTGCCCTGCCCCTAACTAGGGCCCTGCTCCATCCTAACCAGATTGCTAAACTGTCACTAATTATAACCATGTACTGTCCAGCGCCTTCCCTATCTAGAGCCCTGTTTGGTTCCTAAATAGAGCCCTACACTGTCTCTAACTAAGGCCCCACAGTTTCCCTAACTAGAGCCCTGCACTGACCCTAACTATAGCCTAGACCTGTCCCTAATTAGGGCCCTGCTCTGTCCCTAACTAAAATCCTGCATTGTCCCCAATTAGGGTGATGTGCTGTCCCTAACTACACTCCTGCATTGAACCTTTCTAGGCCCCGCTCAGTCCCTAACTAGAGCCCTACACTGTCTCTAACTAAGACCCAGCACTGTTCCTTCCTAGAGCCCAGCGCTATTCCTAACTAGAGCCCTGCACTCTAACTAGATCCCTATTCTGTCCCTAAATACAATTCTTTAGCTGTCCCTAACTTCAGCCCTGTGCTATCCCTAATTACAACCCTGATCTGCCCCTGACATGGGTCCTGCACTCTCCCTAACTAGGGCCCTAGGTTGTCCTTAACTATAGCCCTGCCTGTCTCTAGAGCCGTACACTGTCCCTAACAGGAACCCTCATAGAGCCATGGCCTGTCCCTAAGTAGAGTCTTATTCATTCCTTAACTAGAGCCCAGCTATGTCCCTAACTAGAGCCATGTACTATCTTGAATTCAGGCCCTGCTTGGTCCCTAATTAAGGGCTCTAACTAAAGCCCTGGTCTGTCCCAAACTAAGTCTCTGTACCATCTGTAACTAAAGCAGTGCTCTGATCCTAGCTAGATTCCTGCTCTGTCCATAACTAGTGCCCTGTTATGTCCCAACTAGGGCCCTGAGCTGACCCTAACTAGGGCCCTGTGTCCCTAATTCAGACCCTGCACCACCTCTCACTGGAAACCTGCTATATCCCTAACTAGAGCCCTGCACTATTCCTAAGTAAAACCCTATGCTCTTCCTAGCTGGAGCCCTGCGCTACCTCTAAGTCCCTGTGCTCTCACTAACAATATCTCTATCTTTCCCTAAATAGGACCCTATGCAGTCACTAACTCTAATCCTGCACTGTCCTGAATGAGGGCCCTGCACTCTCCCTAATTAGGGCCTTTTGCTATCCCTAACTAAAGCCCCTATGCTATCTCTAATTAAAACCCTACTTTGTCCCTAATGGCAGCCCTGTGCTGACTCTAACTGATGCTCTGCACTTGTTGCTAACTAGAGCGCTGCACTGTCCCAAACTAGGGACCTGTGCTATTCCTAACTAGGGCCTTGTGTTCTCCCTACCTAAGGACCTAGAATATTTCTAAATAGAGCCATGCATTCTCCCTAACTAGAGCCAGGCACTTTCTCTAACTACAGCTCTGCATTGTCCCTAACAAGAGCCTTCCTCTGCTCTGTCCTCCTAACTAGAATCCAGGGCTATACCTAACTAAAGCCTTGAACTCTTTCTACCCTGGAGCCCTCCTCTGTCCCTCAAAAGAACACCCATCTATTCCAAACTAAGGCCTGCTCCGCCCATAACTAAAGCCCTGCACTGGCTCCAACTAGACCCCGACACTGTCCCTAACAAGAGCCCTCCTCTGTCCCTAACTACAACCCTGAACTACTCCTAAGTAGAATCCTGATCTGTCTCTAACTAGAGCCCTTATCTGTCCCCAACTAGAGTCATACACTGTTTCTAACTAGACCTTTGCTCTGTCCCTAACTAGGTTATGCATTCTCTCCAACTGAGCCCGGCTTTGTCTGTAAATAGGGCCCTGATGAGTCTCAAACTAGGGCCCTCAGCATCTCTAAGTAGGGCCATGCTCTGTCCCTAACTAGAGTAGTGCCATGCCCTAACTACAGCCCTGCACTGACCCTAACTAGGGCCCTGTGCTGTCCCTAACAAAGTGCCATGTGACTTCTCTAACTAAAACTCTATGCTATCTATACTTAGAGCCCAGTGCTGTCCCTAACTAGGATCCTGCACTGTCTCTAACTAGAGCCCTGATCTTTCCCTAAATAGGGCCCTGAGCTGTTTCTAACTCTCACCCTACCCTGCCCTAAACTAGGGCCCTGCACTATCCCTAACCAAAGCCCATTGCTATCCTTAACAAAAGCCTACACTGTTCCTAAAAAAAAGCCCTGTTTTATCCTTAACTGCAGGCTTTCTCTGTGGCTAACTAAAGCCTTGCCTGACTCTGAGGCACTGCACTGTCCCTAACTAGAGCTCTAACCTGTCCCTTTACTAGAGCCCTGCACTATCCCTAACTATGTTCCTAAGGTGTACCTAACTAGAACCCAACAGTCTCTAAACAGGGCCTTACACTGTCCCTAACTAGAATCTAGAACTTTACATAACTAGAGCCTTGCACTCTTTCTACCTAGACCCCTGCTCTAAATAGAAGACAACTCTTCCTAAGGCCCTGCTCTGTCCCTAATGAGAGCCCTGAAATGTCTCTAACTAGAGCCATATACTGTCTTGAACTTGCACTGCTTTGTGCCTAACTAGGACCCTGATCTCTCTCAAACCAGGGCCCTCCACCATCTTTAACTAAAGCAGTGCTCTGTTCCTAACTAGAATCCTGCCTGTCCCTAACTAGGGCTCCAGTCTGTCCCTAACTAGTCCCCTTAACTGTCTCTAACTAGAACCCTTCTGTATCCCTAACTAGAGCCCTGCAATGTCCCTAAATAAAGCTCTGTGCTGTCCATAACTGGAGCCCTGCGCTACCTCTAACAAAGACCCTACACTGTCCCTAACTAGATCCCTGATCTTTCCCAAAATAATGCCTTTGTTGTCCCTAACTAGGGATCTCTGCAATCCCTAACTAAAATCCTGTGCTATCCCTAATTAAAGCCCTACCCTGTCCCTAATTACAGCCATGCTCCATCACTAACAAGAGCCCCGTGCTGACTCTGAGGCCCTGAACTTGTTCCTAACTAAAGCTCTGAACTATCCATAACCAGGGCCCTGGGTTATGCCTAACTAGAACCCTGTACTCTTCCAAACTAGATCCCTACGGTGTGCCCAAGTAAAGCCATATGTTCTCCCTACTAGAGCCAGGCACTGTGTCTAACTAGGGCCCTGCACTGTCCCTAAGTATAATCCAATGCTGTAACTAACCAGAACCTTGTACTCTCTACCTAGAGCCTTCTTCTGTACCTCACAAGAATACTAATCTGTTCCTTATTAAGGCCTTGCTCTGTCCATAACTAGAAACCTGTGCTAGCTCTAACTAGAACCCTGTACTGTCTCTAACTACAGGCCTACCCTGTCCCTAACAAGAGCCCTGCCCTGTCCCTAACTAGAGTCCTAATCTGTCACTAAATAGAACTCGGCACTCTCCCTCACTAGGGCACTAGGCTCTCTCTAATAGAACACTACATTGTCCCTAACTGAGCCCAGCACTGTCTTTAATAGCCTTTGCTGTTTCTACTTAGAATCTAGTGCTCTAACTTACACACTAACCAGAGTTCTGAACTGTCCCTAACTAGAGCACTTCTCTGTCCCTAACCATAACCCTGCTCTGTTCCTAACTAAGGCCCTACTCTGTCACTAACTAGAGTCCTGCTCTGTCCATAACTAGAACACTCCTCTGTTCCTAACTAAGGCCCTGCTCTGTTCCTAACTAGAGTCCTGCACTGTCTCTAACATGAGCCCTGCTTTTTCCCTAACTAGGGCCCTGCACTCTAACTGGGGCTATGCTCTTTCCCTAACTAGAGTCCTGCTCTGTCCCCAACTAGGACCATGTCCTGTTCCTAACTAGTGCCACTTGCATTCTCTTACTAAAACTATGTGGTCTCCTTATTTAGAGCCTATCACTGTCCCCAACTAGCACCCTGCACTGCCTCTAGCTAGAGCCCTGCTCTGTCCCTAACTAGAACCCTGCTGTGTCACTAATAATGGCCTGCACCATCTGTTACTAAGGCCCTGCTCTCTTCCTAACTAGAGTCCTTCTATGTCACTATCTGGGCCCTGTACTGTCCCTATCTGGGCCCTTCACTGTCCCATGTGCTATCCTTAAGTAAAGTCTGTTTCTATCCCTAACTAAAGCTCTACCCTGTCCCTGACTATAGCCCTGTGCTGATTCTAACTAAGGCCCTATGCTTGTACCTAATTAGAACTCTGATCTGTCCCAAACTAGGGCCCTGTGTTATCCCAAGCTATTGTCCTTAACTCTCCCCAACTAGGACCATATGCCTCCCTAACTAGAGCCATGCATTCTCCCTAGCCAGAGCCTGAAACTATCTCTAACTAGATTCCTACTCTGTACCTAAATAAAGCCCCTGGTGTTCCTAAGCGGAGGCTTGCACTGCCTCTAAGACCTTACACTGTCCCTAACTAGATCCCTGATCTTTTCCTAAATAGGGCCCTGGGATGTCCCTAACTCTAACCCTCCACTGTCCTTAACTAGGTCCCTGTACTCACTCTCATTTTAACCTCTACACTAACCATATCCACTATTCTTGCTCTAAACTTAATCTATGCCTGATCTGTAACCCATACATTAAGTCTTCCATGAACCTAAACCCATAACTTTATTCAAAAGCTATTTGGATCCCTAAGTCTGAAACCAGAACCTGAACCCTAATCCAAATCCTCTAACTCCTAACATGTAACCCCAAACCCTGACTTGTAACCCCTAGCATGTAAACCATAACACTAATTCAACCCCAACCCTAAGACCACAGAAAGTAGAAGAGTTTGAAGCTTCATTCATATCAAGAACAGGCTAGCAGTTTTGAAACACACAGAGAAACAATGGATTATCTTACCATGTATTGCTTTCTAGATGACTTACTGTCACATTCAATCCCCTTGCCAGGAACTTGTCCAATAGGATGGCCAATCCTTTATCTCACCCACTACTAGAGGATCAGCTATATTCAGAATACCAACCACTCGATCTAGTCATCTCAAGAGAGGTCTCTGTCCAACCAGAGGGACAGAATCCTTTCCTTTAACCAGACACCCCCAATAACCAACTTTAGCTTCACTGGCTTAAGTGAGGTTAGCACCCCCCATGTAATGTGTCTTCTTGACACTACCCCAAGCTATAGTAAGCATCCTTGCTGTAGATATGCTGGAGTGAGGGGAAGGGTCTTTACCTGGGGATCACATCAACTAACCCTTGGCTGACTTTTGATCTCAGACTGAATTGAGGAACCCTCACTGTCCCAAAGTTCAGGGACTGAAGAAAACTCCCATTATTTAGCCAGTTTTGTTGATTCTAGGTCAGTGAGAAAGTCCTGGCTGAGTTACCAGATGGAAAAGCAGAGCCAAGGCCACCTCCTAGCTGGCTCACCAAATTTTGTTACAGAGTTAAGCCATGTGGACCTCCAAGGAGGGGCCCATGTAACTTAATCTGGCAACAGAAGCAGTGTGTACATTCAATGCAATCCCTCCAATATTCACAAGGCATTTTTCACAAAAACAGAACAAACAATCCTACCATTTGTATAAAACAATAAAGAACACTGAATAGCCTATGTGATCCTGAAAAAGAAGAACACAGCTAGAGGCATCTTCCTCCCTGACTTTACACTACATTACAAAGTTATAGTCGCCAAACATTGGCACAAGAACAGACACAGAGACCAGAGGAACAGAATAGAGAGCACAGAAATAAATCCATTTGTATGTTGTCAGTTAATTCATACAAAGGACCCAAGAACACAAGCTGGGGAAAGGACAGTTCTTTCATTAAAAGATGCCAGAAAACTGGACACCACACACCAAAGAACGTTGGACACCATCAGCACCACAGAAAACTAATTAAAATCCACAAATTTTCACATCAAGGTCTTCCTCTGCTGGGTCCTCTGAAAACGGACCCCTCCCCCTTGGCACTAAGCCAAACACAGAAAGGTTATACCCTCTCCTTTTCCTATGATGGTAGTGCCTCCTGGCAGTTCATAAAGATGTGTTTCCTGCCTGAATGGACTTGGCTGAATGCCTTCCCAAAGCTGAAACTATGGCAGATCCTGAAGAGGCTGAGTTCTATCAGCAGCATGAGGAGCCATATTCCTTCATGAGCCAAGTCTGCCAGAAGAACACACATGCACTTAAAGGGTAAAAGAGGGAAGCTTGGTGCCACTTTCTGGCCAGCTGGGAAGTGCAGGCTACAACCTCTCAGTTTAGTGGAGCCCATGCTCCAAGATGGCAAGACTTCAGAATCCACTAAACTTCCAAATTCAAACTGAAATGGAGCCAAATGTCCCATGACTTCATCAAAAATAGTTGTTGTTATTGCCATATGCAATCAATAGAATGTGGACACAAACTATAACTTACACCAAAATTTATTCAAAATTGTCTATAGGCAAAATTAAAAATGCAAAACTATAAGAACTGTAGGTGAGGATCCAGGATCAAATGGTAGAGTATGATGTGGAGCTCACCTTCTTCTACAAATGTTAACCAAAAAAAATCTGTACAATGATTCTCATAGAACATCTACTGAATACTGGCAGAAGACCTCAGACTTCCAAAAAGGGCAAGAAAATCTCCACATGACTGTGCATAACAAAAGGGAAAAAAAGAGATAAGAGAAAAAAAGAATTCAGGATGGGACCAAAACTCCCAAGAAGCAGCTGTGAAAGAAGAAAGAATCAGCACCTGGGAGGTCCCCCTGACTGGCAGGGGAAAATGCTGGGCTAGAGGAGGAGCCTTGAAGCCTCAAAGCACAGCAACCAGTCTGAGGAAGGAAAAGTAGAGAGCTGCACAGATGATCAGTAGCATAGCCCACCACACTACAGTCTGAGACACTTGGGCAGGGCTTGGGTGCCGAGGCTCAGGCTTCCAAAGTCAATGCCAGGGAGAGGACTAGGTTTGGCTGTATGAAAACAGCAATGCAGGGGCTAGAGAATGGTGTTCCACACCTGAGGCAATGTGAGAGGAGGCCTGAGACCGCCAGAGAAGCAACCACCATTGTTTTGGGGAGGGTGAGAGGAAAGGGGGCCAGAACCACCATAGGAACTTCTTTCTCTATGCAATGGGCTCTCAGACAGCAGGGTGCCTCTTGCATGGATTATGGGGGCAGGTGCAAACCTCTGCAGCCACCTCTGACTCCAGAGGTGGGCACAGCTTGCCAGCACTGAGAGTCCCATGACCAGGCACTGCCTACTGCCCCAATCACCCCAAGGTTGCTACTTCATAGGACCATATAACTGAACATTGTCATTGCACCCACCTCCCTGGGAATGCACATACCCCACCACTGCCACTGCCAAGGGCTCCAGGCTTCCTAGGGGTTTCTGCCAAGGGCCCTGCAACCAGGCACAGTCTGCCACCTTCACCTCACCATGGGTTGCCAGGGATAAAGGATAAATAAAGAATTACTCAGACAAGAAAAAGCTAAAAGAATACAGCAATACTAAAGCTATCCAAAAAGATATATTGAATGGTCTCCTCAAAATACAAAAGAAGTAAGAAGATATAAAATAGAGAAAGTCACATTGGAAAGTAAGCACTTAAATAAGCCAGTATACAGATCTAAAATTTAAAAAAAAAAAAAGCTATTTGTGAAAATAGTGATAAACAAAAGGAAGAGCAAAAGGATAAACATGAAGATATAAACAAGGACCTCAAAATCATAAAATGTGTGGAAGGATAGTAAAAAAAAAAATCTATACTTTTTTTTTACAATGTGTTTGAGACCATATGACTGTCAGTCTAAAGTAAGCAAATATAAAAAAGGGCTAATATACTTGAAAAACAGGGCAATGACAAATTGAAAACAGACAATAGATTCAGAAAAGCCAAAAAGAAAAGGACACAAGCATAAAATAAATCATCAAACCACAAAAAGAAAGGAACAAAGGAGAAATACAGAATCAAGTGGAAAAAAGGTTTAAAATGGCAATAAATACATATCTATCAATAATTACCTTCAGGAGTTCCTGTTGTGGCCCAGCAAAAATGAATCTGACTAAGATGCATGAGGACATGGGTTCAATCCCTGGCCTTGCTCAGTGGGTTAAGGATCCAGCATTGCTGTGAGCCATGGTGTAAGTCATAGATGTGGCTAGGATCTGGCATTGCTGTAGTTGTCATGTAGGCCAGTGGCTACAGCTCTGATTTGACCCCTAGCCTGGGAATCTCCATATGCCATGGGTGTGGCCCTAAAAACAAAAAAGACCAAAAAAATAATAATAATTACCTTAAATGTCATGGAATGAATGCTCCAATCAAAAGGAAGTAGCAAACTGAATTTTTTTTAAAAAAGAGCCAACAATATGCTGCCTAAAAGAGACCTACCTTAGGGCAAGGGACACACAGAGATTGAAAGTGAGGGGATGGAAAAAGATATTTCATGGAAATGGTAATGACAGGAAAGCAGAAGTTGCAATAATCACATCAGACAAAATATACTTTACAACAAAGGCCATAAAGGAAGACACTATTTAATGTTAAAAGGATCAACTCAAGAAGAGGATATTATACTCATTAACATATATGCACCTGATATAGGAGTACTCAAATACAA